>NC_136930.1:73958533-74558533 GCF_949752795.1 Hyperoodon ampullatus
AAGGAGGACCCAACGCAGCCAAAAATAAATAAGTAAAAAAATAAAATTTTAAAATAAATAAATAAGTTTAAAAGAAAAGAATCACTATTAAAAAAAGTTACTTAACCCTTTTTATTTCACGTGTTGGCATGTGCACGTTTTACAACACACTCTGGCTTCTGCTTGCTGATGAGGAAGAAGCACTAAAGGAGAAGGAACTCTGGTTTTGCCCTCTCTCTTCTGTGTCTTCTACTGCGTCATTTTCAGCCTAGTGGTTGACTTGAACAGGGAAGTAACAGGGGCAGGAAGGCTGAGATAGTCTCCTGTTCGTTCATGTTTCTTAGAATGGCCACTGCATCCCTCTGTGTTGAAGTGGGGTCTGTGTCTCCCTTTACCCAGTATAGATGGAACACACGGACCCTATGCTCCCTGGGAGTCCATTGAGCTCCAGTAGCTTGTGGGTCCTCTGCAATTCTGTGCTCCTGGGGCATTGAAGAGTGATATGCACGTGGGACGGGGGGCACCCATTGTGCTTGTCTTCTGTGTTCACACACGTGCTCCATCGTCCCACCAGACTTCACTTACAAAACCAAGTTCAAAGATAAAATTGCAAAAAGTTTCAAGATGGCAACAGCAGGGCCAAACCAAGTATGAGGTCCTATTAGGGTTCTCTAGAGAAATAGAACCCAAAAAATTATATCTATTCATCAAACTATCTATCAATCAAGGAACTGGCTTACAATTACAGAGGCTGAGAAGTCTCACGACCTACTCTCTGAAGTTGGATGCCGCCCCAGGAAACCCAGTGGTGCAATTCCAGTCCAAGGGGAGGAGGAGACCCATGCTCCAGCTCAAGGAGTCAGGCAAAGAGAGGATTCTCCCATCTTCTACCTTTTTGCTCCAATCAGGCCCTCAGTGGATCAGATGATGCTCACCCACATCTGAGAGGGTGCTCTTAGTCCCCGATTCAGATGTTAATGTCTTCTAGAAACACCCTCCCAGACACACCCAGAATAACCTTTAACCAGATAACAGGGCCTCTCAAAGTCCAATTAGGTTGATACAGAAAACTAACCATCACAAGGTCCTTCTGAGTGTGGGGTCCTATGTGTCTTCATGGGTCCCCTGCATGAAGCTGGCCTGGCCACTGCTGCCAGTCACTGCCACTCCTCTGGAGGATTTATCTGGTTCTGCTTGTATTAGAACCTTCCACACAGGCTGATAAAACAAAGACACACATATCCACCTTGTGCTGGAAGACCTTAGGCAAATGTCTTTCACACTCTGAGCCTCATCCTTCTCATCTGTACGATGGGGATACTGATACTATTGCATCAGTTGTGAGAAGTACATGCACAAGTGGCTGGACCTCTCTCTCTTTTTTAAAAAATTAATTTCTATCGAAGTGTAGTTGATTCCCAGTGTTGTACAGCAAAGTGAATCTATTATGCATATACATATATCCACTCTTTTTTAGATTCTGTTCCCATATAGGTCATTACAGAGTATTGAGTAGAGTTGCCCATGCTCTATAGTAGGTTCTTATTAGTTATCTGTTTCTATATATAGTAGTGTGTATATGTACATCCCAATCTCCCAAGTGGCTGAACCTCTCTAAGCTTCAGTTTCCTCATCTGGAAAACATTCTTTTTTGTCATTAGAGTTAAATTAAATTAGATGACACATGTAAAATATCTGACACATACTGCAGCCCTATTTTAATAATTATCATAAATAAGAGCATCTCCCCAGGTGTGTGGGGAGCAACAGCAAGGGCCCATGGTCTGTAGGGATTCTCAGAGTCAGGCAGGACAGAGGTGTGGTTCCAAATACTTGGTTTGGGGCAGGATCAGAGAGTTGTTGGAGTTCAAGGGGACCACCGGCTTGCAGGATCGCAGCCGAGCTCTCTAGATCCCAGGACTGGCCTCCAGCCCTGGACAGGAGCTAAGGTACTGGACAGGAAACTGAGGCAGAAATGCAGTTTCTTGACCAGATGGAGATTGTAGACCATGGATTTGGGATGCAGATATCCAAGGCTCCCCCAGCCCCACCGCAGGGAGCATCAGATACTAAGCAAGAGGGGGTAATTGGTTTCAAGACTGCTTACTGATGAGTGTTTATCTCTCCAGCCCTGGTCCCTGTCAGGACTGGCTTAGAGGAATATTTCTCTGTCTTCTTTGAGATGTAAATACACATTTCAGGAAAAAGAAGGAGGAGGAGGAGGAAGTGGAGGAGAAGAAGAAGGAGGAGGAGGAGGAGGAGGAGGAGGAGGAGAAGGAGAAGGGGAAAGGAGGGGGAGGGGCGGGGGAGGAGAAAGAATAGTAACAACAAAAACAACATGATGATTTCGGAAATACCAAGTTAAACAAATTTCAACAAATTCTTTATATGAGAACCCACATCATCATTAATAGACCCCAAACTTTGTGAATCTCTGGCAGCGTGTCCCAGACCCATTTGCACAGGCACTATTTTCCAGAAAACGCTTTGCAGAGCACAGTTAGGCCATTCCAATACCACGGACATCTGGTGAGGCTGCAGCTGCTGGTGGGGAACGTCTGGGCCCGCCAGGCAGAGGAGCAAGGGTGGGGCGGGGGCCCCTTCTGAACATCCCTTGGAGGGACCCAGAGTTTTGAAACCATGAGAAAAAAAAGGAAAAAAAAGGCAGGATGCTAAGAGACATGCATGCCGCTGTTCCGGGGAGGATGCTGGTACGGGCGCCACATCTGATTGCTGCAGGGTTGCAGGTGGTCATTAACCTTCCACAGAAGCCAGCCTGGCGGGGACATCAAACACAAGAGGCAGTAGAGCATTTCTGGGAGGGCCACGTCTAATTCCCATGCCAGCCTGACAGACTCGCCAACGCCCAAGCCCAGCCCCATCTCCCCCTCAGGTCTCCAGGCTCCTCCCCTGAGACCTGGCTGGCTCTGCTTCTCCAGAAGCCCGATGCCTTCTCCTCCCAGGGCAAAGTCCCACGGCACCCCACAGCTGGCCTCCCCAAACCTCTCCTTGTTCCTAGGGATGGGCACATGACTCACTTGTCCCACCCCAAATTTCTTTGGGAAGGTGCTGTTATCGACAAGGGGAACCCAACAGGGGTTGCATCTGAGGAAAGTGACAGGTCACTGGGCAGCACTGTTATTTGCCCACTGCCTCTAAGGAACTCTGCCTTTTCCTCCCTTGGAGCCCAGGGAACTGCTCAGTGGATGAGAATTCAATGCTCTATATTCAAGTCCAGGACTTGGGGAGATTTAGTAAGATTGCCGCCCCTTGGTGAGCCTCAGGTTCTCAGAAAACAAAAGTGCTGGAAGCCAGCTTCCAGCACGTTCATCACATAAATAAGGAGCTAATTGATATAGAAAAACGCTGGCCTGGGCCTTCTGGTTTGGTTCCCAAGGGGAGAACTTGAACCTGTGGCTGGAACTGCAGGGAGACAGACGGGCATCCGCTCAGAAGGAAGCACGTTCAATCCCGATGCTCAGGGAAGTGTCTGAACAAAGTATCACACAGGCCAAGGCACACATCCTGGCAAATCTTTTTCTGAATTGCAGCGTTCTCACTTCCCTAACCCTGTGACCAGAGGCAACTTCCTCAACAAGGTAAACCTCAGGTTCTTGTCTGTAAACTGTAGATACAATCAATTACTGTGCTAATCGTCGGCCATTCATCCATCATCACTAACCAGTCAGCACGGAAGCAGGACAGCAGCACCTGCGAGGGGTACAGCAGCGGAGGTCAGGGTTTACTCATGTGATGGAGCTGCTTCTGGGGGCAGTGAGCTGCCCGACGAAAGGGGGTGAGCACCGAGAAGGGAAGTGCAGGGGAAAGGGTCCTGCTGGGTCCTCTGGGCCCCGCTGGGTCACTCAGGGACTCAGGCCAGTCTAGGACTGTGACCCCGGTCTGCCCCTGGAGTGGAGCTCTTCCTGTGGACTCACAAGAGAAGCCAAGTCAGTGCAAGAGGGGACGGATGGTCTAAGAGAGGAGGTAGCAGGGGATAGATCCGTCCAAGAGGCAGCTAAAGGGAACACGTGCAGGACAAGGGGGAAGCAATGCTTCCGCCAGGGCTGATTCCCGACAGGAGTGTGCCCCCTGGTGGGTTATGGGGGTAATGACCCCACCCAGGGCTAAGGCCCCTTTCTTTTTTTTTTTTTTTACAACTTTATTGGAGTATAATCGCTTCACAATGGTGTATTAGTTTCTGCTTTATAACAAAGTGAATCAGTTATACATATACATCTGTTCCCATGTCCCTTCCCTCTTGCGTCTCCCTCCCTCCCACCCTCCCTATCCCACCCCTCCAGGCGGTCACAAAGCACCGGTCCCATCTGGTTGGGGCTGTCTGGTGTGGTCTTAAACACCAAAGCACATGCCTTATTAGGAATGGCAGGAAAGCTGGAATGAATTGTGGAGGGCAGGAGGTTAATTTGCTATATTTGGAAGTCCCAAACGTACTCCCATCCCAAGAACTTTGGAGTGAACTCTTCCCAGAAATCCACCCTCCACTCCCAGGCCACCTGACCCCCTCCATTGCTCACAAGGACGTCCTGCCCTCTCGCACTCTGGGTTTTGGTTCTTACACTAAAGACTGAACCATGCTCACACTCAGGGCTCCTACAGCCCCAAAACAGCAGATCTGGTGAGTGGCTCACTCCCTTTGACATGGGTTTGTAGCATAATTCCTGATTATGGGCACATTGTTTTAGCAAGATGAGGCCAGTGGTGAATTAGTGTCCTTAGGAGCTGGCAGTCACTTTCTTTCTGAGCATGCCCAACACCAGCTGGTCTCCATGGCACTCAGGACTCTGTGCTCTTGCTGGCACCTGCCCCCTTCAGGGCCTCTTGATGCTCATGGTCCATGCTGAGCGGGAAGTACCCACCATAAGCACCACCCGCACCACACTCACTGCCTAGGACGGACACTTCGACAGGCTGTGGCCACTCCTAGGATGCCCGTGACCTATGGTCCATGCGGCTGACACCACAGATACCCAGCCAATTAGCTTCTCTCTCTCAGGAACCCAGAGGGGACTAGGCAATGGGCTCCTGGTACCAGTACTGAAGAGTGATGTACAGAGAGGGGGCTATGCATGAGGCCAGAGGGTGGGGAGATGGACTGGGTTATATTTCTGGCTTGTGATGGTTAACTTTGCATCAGCTTGGCTGGACCACGGTGCCCTGATATGTGGTCAAACATTCTGAATGTTTCTGTGAGGGTGTTTGGGGATGAGACCTACATTTAAGTGAGTGGAAATTTGAGGGAAGCAGATGGTCCTCCATCCCATGGGTGGGCCTTGTATAATCAGTTGAAGGCCTGAAAAGATCAAAAGACTGATCTCCTCCAAGCAAGAGGGAAGTCTGCTGCAGATGGTCTTTGGACTTGAGCTGCAACATCAGCTCTCCCTGGATCTCCAGCCTGCAAGACCACATTGCAGATTTTGGACTTGCCAGCCTCCCCACTTACATGAACCCATTCCTTTACATTCTCTCTCTCTCTCTCTCTCTCTCTCTCTCTCTCTCTCTCTATATATATATATATATATATATATATATATATATATATATATATATACGTATATATTTATGTATATAAATAATATCTATATCTCATGATACATATATATTTCCTATCGGCTCTGTTTCTTTGGAGAACCATGACCAATACACTGGCTGACATGTCTCTTCTATTTCTTTGTCACTAAACTTTGAGAAAACAATATTCCTTCTTCTCCTTTTCCTTCCTCCATAAAATCTGCTAGTAATCAACTTCATTTAACAAACAATTTTTATGATTATAATATCAGTTTCAGGTTTTTACAGGATTATTAAGCCAATGATGATAACAGTTAATAGGCTGTGCTATTTGGGACATTGTTATTGTTTCTCGTAACGTCTCTGTCAAGATCATTGTGTAAGATGGGCATGGGAGTGGTATTTGTAGGCTCAGTCAGACAGGCAGAGGCGTTTTCTCTACATGTGGTCTGGAAAGCTTTGGTCCTTTCTCCTTATATCCATCACAGTCTGAGTTTTCAGCAATGTATTTGCAGAGTATTGTGATTAATGGTGTTTTCTTGTGCTCTTCTAACTGCCAGGATGACAGTTGGGCTGTTCACACGTGTGTGGATGTGTGCAAACACATATGTGATGTTGGTGTAGTCATTTGTCCAGGGATAAAATTAAAACCTGAGTTCCAAACTTGCCTGTGAACCCACTGATCTGGTGACTACTGGCCACCTGGATGCCTCAGTTTGGGAGTCTCGAGCGACCTCATGCTAGGTGGGATTTGGATTGTGTTTATCTTTTCATCCCCAGCCCCTAACATGGGGACTGGGCACACAGTGGGCCATGGGGAATAATTCATTCAATGAGTATGCATTGAGCACCTATTATCTGCTAGGCGGTGTTCTAACTGGACTTTCCCTTAAGATGATAGAAGTCAATGATGGGTAAATAAATGACCAGGGTAATTTCTCACAGTTGCACCAGTTAGAAGTAGAGTGGTGACCTAGGGTAAGTCAGGAGAGGTGTCCTGGGGAGTAGTGCTAGCACAGGTCCCTGGGTGCCTGCAGTCACGTGGCTTTATAGAGTGTTTTTCTGCAGGAAAATAGCTTGCTTCCTGCACATGTCAAATCTGATGATAATTCACCAGGTGTCATTTAGAGACAATGAAAGGAAGCCAGCAAGCCGAATGTGGAAGGTATTCTGTGTGACCAACACAGTGTGAGACACAGGTCCTCAAAGCTACCTCAGTTCTCTCGGACACCAGTCCCATTTTGTAGTTAGGAGCTTTAATTATGTCATACTTATATTTACTTTTAAGTCTTTTTCAGGAGTGTATTATTGAATTTATATTTATGAATACATTTATAAATTTATAATTTATAAATAAATGTATATTTATAAATAAACTCCAGAAGAAATCCAGGAATTTGCAGAGACTCAAGGAAGACGTTTGCTTCCAGTTTTCTCATATGTGTACACTTCTAATTTTTCTCTTCCTACAAAACAGATGCCATAGAAAATGTGTAGTCAACTAAAATGTTTACAATTAAAATCTTTCCAAACCTTAACCTCACAAATATTCACTACGAACAATTTGTTGTATTTTCTGAGACTTTTTTTAAATTAAGAAAAAGCTGTTTTGAACATTATCGAGAATATATAGGAAGTGTCCAACTATATCATGGTTTGATCACTTAATTTTATAAGTATTGGCCAACATCATTACAAACATGTCCTAAATATTATTGCAAATTCCTGTACCAAATCCCATAACATGAATAATATAAATATTATTTAGGTTGTAAACAATATAATCATCTTAGTAAATCATTCTCCACTTACTGAGCATTTTGGTTGATTTCCAGTATTATGGGACAATATTGCAAACTCATTGCATCATCTGACTGCTTTTCCTTCAGCTAAGTCTTAAACCAAAGGACAAGGCTCTTTTCCCCTCGGAGCTTGGATGTAAGTGGTGTTTGAGTGAGTCCTGCAGCTTCACGGCCTAGGTTCCCTCGGCTGCTTTCTCTGCCTACCTCTCAGCCCTGAGATTGGATAAAACCAGTGTCAAGGCCCTATTTAGTCCTCTAAGGCCAGGAAACTACAAACTTGATAATGTCACATGAGGAGGCTCTGACTTGTGGCCTGGATGTCTGACAACGGCCTTTAAATGTCACTTCATTGAGGTTTCCTTTGTCATTATTATAATAGTTCCCTTCCTTTCTTGCGCTATATGAAATGGGCATTAAATCTGACTTCACACTCTCAGGATAACCAATTTGTCGAGCCAGTGTGGGAGGGGGATTCAGCAGCGCCCATAAACCTGAGGCTCTGACTCCCCTTGATAAGGTCATCTTGCACCAACCCCCTGGAGATGTGGCTTTGGTATGTCCTCAACACCTACTATGTGCTGGGCGCTACTCTAGGCTCTGTGGGCACGTAGAGGCAGAGACATGGTCCCTGTCGTCAAAAAAGCTCAGCATACAGCAGAGACAGAGAAGAACGGTGATCATTAAGATGTAGAAGGTCAAGATATTGGCTAAAAGAAGCATCAGATGATTTGAAAATGTCCTGCAGGTGCTTTTTATCCAGGCTGGGAGTACCCATAGAGCTTACTTAAGGCTAAGTTGAATCTTTAAATGGTGAGGTTGGGGTAGGGAGATAGGTACAAACATGCATCAGGGAACAAGTGCCAGCGTCTGCAGAAGTCCATCACGTCAGTAGCAACTCGTGCTAATTTAGTGATTTCTCTGCCACACAGTGGCAGGACAGGAAAGCAGAGATAAATCCCTTTGAGTCATACGAATCATCCACAGAGTGCACTGCAGAGACCCCCTCCCCCTGAAGGCTGACAGCAGGACAGTGGTCCTCTAAAGATAGAATACAGGGAAAGAGAGCGGATAGAAATCCCTCTGAAGTAGCCCAAGCGTTTGCTGAGTGCGGTCGCTGCAGGGTTCCCTGAAGGCTGAGGTCAGGGTCACAAGGCAGAGGGAGATCCCCTGAGGTATAGAAATCCAGAGATGGGACTGGAGGAAGGAAATAACTCCCAGGGACCTCAAAAGCTCATATCTGAGGTGAGGAAGAGATTAATAGAGAGAGACCTACCACAGTCAAAAAGCTGGCAGCTATACTCTAAACATAAAGAGATCACTAGAGTTTTTGCAGTGCACACCTCAAGGAAATGCCTTCTTACCTTTTTAAAAATAATTGAAGCCAATTGTTCAGTAAATCTAAATGGCAGTGCACAAATCTTGGTGTAAATATGGATTAACTTCACTGGCTACCACCTCCCAGCCCTCCTCTCAGACTAGCAGCCTATATCGGGAGGAGTATGCTCTTTCCTGGGGGTAAATATTTTTTAGTTAAATCTCTACTACTCATCTATACACAGTGTTTGACGTAAAATCAAGAGTTATAAAATTTACAAAGAGGTAAGAAACTGTGACCCATAGTATAGAAAGGAAGCAATGCTTTTCTAAGTAGCCCATCGTGAAAAAAAGAAAAGAAATAACAATGGAAATTAGAAAAGAGTTCTCACAGAGTTTTAAGGAAAATACAACATGAAAAACATCACTGACTTAGGTGGTGATCATTTCCCAATATACAGACCTATATCAAACCACTATGTTGTACACCTGAAACTAACACAGTGATATAGGTCAATTAGACCTCTATAAAAATGTTTTCATCAAAAAATTAAAAATTATTTTATAAGACCACTGGAAACTTTTTTAAAAAATCAGAGATAGGAAAAAATTGTGGTATGTAGCTAAAGGGGTGCTTAGAGGAAAGCGTTCGGCTTTAATGCAAATATTAGGGGAAAATTGTAAAATCAATAACCCAAGCTTCCATGTTAAGAAACTCAAAAACTCAGAGCAAACTGAATATTAAGTCAATTTTTAAAATGAAATAGAAATAGGAGCAACAATCAACAAGCTACAGAAAGGGTGACTAGAGAGAGAAGGGGCCACACAAAGTCTCAGTGAGTGAGGGGCAGGGCCAGGGCTGACCACACACCCCCCGGGGCTGGAATGGGGGTCACTCCTTCCTGCACGATTCTCTCGGCAGCCTGGAAGGAAGCAGAGCTGCAAGTGGGAGGGGGGCAGGCCCCAGGGATGGGGATGCGGGAAGGAAGGACCGTGCAGAGGCCAGCATCGTGTCCTTAGATTATCCAAGACTCAATTCTCTCAGCCATCAAGGAAGTAACTTGTTCTGGCAGCTCTGCTAGTTAACAATTGTGTTTCCCTGGGCAAAGCATTAGCCTCTCTGCACTTGATTTCATCCCCTGTAAAGTAGGGGCGTGGGGGCGGAGACGGCAATGCCCGGTCTGCCTGGCTGTCCTGAGGACTGACCAGGGGAACGTGGGCTATGGACCTGACACGGAGCAGGCACGCCGTCGGGGGGATTGTTGTCTGAAGGGGGAGAGCTGGTGGCCGAGGCCGCGCCACCCATACGTCCTTCCTCCAGCCCGCCTCTCCTGGCTCTCCCGTGCTTTCTCTTCCCGACCCAGTCCCTCTTGGATGCCAGGGCCACCCGCACGCTGAGCCCGAGGCTGCCTTTCTGAGCTTGAGCCGCGCAAAGGGAACACATGCAAAACCTGTAACTGGCAGCGAGTGAAGAGTCAGGGGCTCTCTGGGGCCAACCCAAGTGACAACTAAGCCGCAACGTGAAGGCCAGTTGAACACAGGGACGGCCAGGACCTTATGAGCTCCAGGCGACACCGTCTCAGTTCCCAGGGAGCACTCCCTCTCTGTCTGTCTGTCTGTGTCTCTGTCTTTCTGTCTCTATATCTCTGACTCTGTGTCTGTGTCCATCTCTCTGTCTCTCTCCATCTCTGTGTGTGTGTCTCTCTCTTTCTGTCTCTCTGTATCTCTTTGTCTTTCTGTCTCTATACTTCCGTCTCTCTCTCTCTGCGTCTCTGTTCCTCTCCAGTGGAAAGCTAAATGACAGCATCAGCTAAACCACTCCAGGCTGTGTTTCCTCCCCCTCCCTCCCCGCTGTGAGCTCCCTCAGTTTCAGGAGGCCGGGGGCTCAGAATGCAGATCCCCAAAAGGAGGACAGCACAGGCACACACCCACCCAAATCCCCTGCACCTTGTGTCCGTGACCCTGGGCTGCACCCACCCACCCACACACACACACACACACACACACACACCCTGCTGGCCGCTCTGCACTCTCCCCCTGGCCCCTGCCCTGGCCTGCTTCCCACACTGCCTTGGTCTGAGGGGGCTGCTCTCAGCAGTTCTGATTCTACCACCCCAGCCCTGGGCTTCAGCCTCACCGGGCACTGGGGCTGGGCTGCACCCGGGGCCTGTTCCCCTCCCCGTGCACCTCGCCAGCCAGCTGGGGCCCTGCCCCACTCCCACCCCCAGACCTGGCCCTCCATCTCCTGTTCCCCAGACCCTCCAGCACACAGACCCACACCCGGCTCATCATGTGTGTGACAGCAGCTCAGACCAAGGCTTGCTGTTGCCCAGGGGATGGGACCAGAGATGACTGCCTGCTCAGAAAGGGAAGGCCGAGCTGGAGAAGGCCTTTTACAAATGCCCCCGATAACGCTGCCCTGGAAGGCACACAGATGAGCAAAAACCAAATACCTGAATACGTGCCTCCTGCTGATGCAATGGTACAGAGTCAGGACAGGCCCGCTTGCGGGGAGCCCATGTCAGTTTCTCCAGAGCAGAAGGACAGAACTCGTGGCCTTCAGGTCAGACTTGACCTTTAAGATTTTCACTCTCATTGTTGTTATTATTATTATTACCTGTGTGGTACTGAAAAACAATCTGAATTCAGGATCGCATCTCGAAATTTCACATTCAAGCTCCAGTACCCAGCTTCTCGGTGAGGCCACACTGTTCCCACAGGGCAGGACGGCCTGACGCTGAGGGCCCCCCACCCTCAGAAGGAGGGGTGTGTCATGGTTTGTCACAGTTAGTGCCCCGTCCCCCGTCTCTCCATCCTCAGGCAGCATCTGGCCTACCTGTATAATTGCGTTTACAACGTCTGCTTTGAAACATCCCCTGCTGCGTCCGATGAGGAAGATGAGCACCTGGTGGGGAAGGTGAGGAAGGGTCTTGCCAAGTCGTCATCTGAGCTGAATCTGGGGCAGCCGCCCACGCCAGAGACCTCTGACTCTGTGACACTGTGTCCCTCGAGGGCTAGCTCCAATTCCACATCCCACGTCCAGAAGCCATTCGGGCCATCATAGCCCGGTTGTCTCTAAATCCCAGACCCCGTGCTGTCTTTGCTACCCTCTCAGTAATGACTCATCCACTACCATTTACATTCTGCGAGTATTTAGTGATGCCCCATATATGCTGGATGCTATACTAGGTCCCAGGAGGGATAACAATATGAGTCACGCATAACCCTGCCATTCAGGGGCTGACCGGTGTAGAAGAAAGAGCTCAGGATTTGAATTCTGCTATGATTCTGCCCAGCTTTGGGGGGTTGAATGAGTGAGTCATTCAACAGCTCTGAGCCTCAGTTTCCTCTTGTGTGAAGTGAGGACTGTGATTCCTTCCCCTCAGGGTTGTGAGAGCATGCGTGTGATTGCAGGGCACAGCTGTGATCTGTTTGTTCTCGCATCCGTCCACCCTTGCATACTCTCCCCTGCATGGTGGGGACCTGCATTCCCCAGGCGTCCTGGTTCCTGACTTCCCAGTGGGGAAGGCCAGCAGGATGCCAAGAGCAAGGCTGGAGGGCAGCTGGAAGACGTGAGGCCGGGTATTTCTCCCCTTCCTCTTGCTTTGAGCACAGTCTGGCCGTGCTGTCTCCTCTACTGTCCCATGGCATCTACCATGGCTTTAGTTGCTGCCAGAAAACCCTGGTTCCCAGGATCTGCTGGCATACCTTTGGTTTGTAGAAATACCCTTACAGTTTAATTTTCTATCTGGCCTCTGGGGAAAATTCAGAGAATGTATGCACACAACAAGCTCGCCACCAAAGAGGGGCCTATGTTCACAGCTGCAAAGAACAGTCCATAAATTCACCGTCCAGTTCTCTGCTTTGTGTTTCATTGTGAAGCACAGTTTCTGGTTTCCTTAAGAAAAAGTGTCTCTTTGTCATACTGGACTTTTCAATGCTTGTGTTTTCCAAAGTCAATTATGAAAACAGCCTGCTTTACTACCATAAACAGCAGACGAATTCCAATCTTAACTCGGGCAGAAGACAGGGCCTGCTGAGATATGTAAGACCCAGGACACTCGGACAAACCCAGGGGCGTCTGCATATTGTCTTAGGATTCCAGGATGCGGGAATGATGAGGGTTCTTGGGGGTCATCTGCTTCAGCCTGCACTCCTTCCTTGGGGGCCTGCTCCTCAGCATCCTTTTCTGGGTGGCTTCGGCTTGGATGCCTCCAGTAGCGGAGAACTCAGTACTTTCCTTGACAGCCTTTCACTTGCTGGGGCAACTTGAGCTGCCAGAAGATGATGCATCCTATGGGAGGGGGTGGACCCTCTGCGGTTTCACCCACGGAGACTTCTCCTTCCCAGCTGTGTGTGCTCTCCACGATGCCCATCTCCGTTTGAAGTCAGGACCCTCCCAGCACGTTGTCACTACCCATTCCTCCAGGTTTCCGATGGGCCTGTGACCTTGGGTGAGTCATGTAACCTCTCTGAGCCTCGCTCAGAAGGTAAGGATAAGAATAGCTCTTGCCTCGATTCAGATACTCAAGGGAGATACACATGTGGAGTGGCT
This sequence comes from Hyperoodon ampullatus, assembly GCF_949752795.1. Classification (NCBI taxonomy): domain Eukaryota; kingdom Metazoa; phylum Chordata; class Mammalia; order Artiodactyla; family Ziphiidae; genus Hyperoodon; species Hyperoodon ampullatus. Next base: position 73,971,713 of record NC_136930.1, read on the forward strand.
GGAAGGCCCAGGGAACACAGCACTCTCTGCACACCTGTGGGTCAGCGTTACTATCCTGCTGTCGGGACTTCCGCTATTAATAATAGTCACGGGCAGCCCCATTCCCCTGACAGCTGCTTGTCCTAAAAACTTTTAAATAGAGCTTTATATACAACGTCACCACTATACAGAATGAGAAAATTTAGGTTCAAAAACCCTGATTGATATCACACAACTAGAAAGCGGCCAAAGTAATTGTAATTAATTAATTATAAAACACCAGATCTGGTAACATCAAAAATTCTTGAACTTTTTGTTGTACCCATATTTATTATCTATAAGAAGATGATGTCATATATATGTGTAGATATAGATACATAGCTATAACCTTTCTGATTTTATAATGAGTTTCCCTAGTGTTATTCTTGAGAAACTTTAAATAACTTACCTGGCAAGACATAAATCATGGCAAATTTAAACTGACTTTATTTTTTTCCTCTTGAATGCCAACCCCACAGCCCTGTTTGCAGGGCTAAAAAAAGTAAGGAGAGATATTCAAGCCCTGTTCCTCTTGGCTAACTGGGGATTTATTACTGGTTCGTTTGCTCACAATGGCAGGGGGCAGACCCATCCTTCTGTTTCTGGGCTGTGAGCTTCTAATTGGAATGTGCGCTGTGTAATGAGGTTTACTGTTTATGAGCTGCTTCATGAAAGGGCAAACTCCAAAGACAAAACGGTATTTTCATGTATTTATTATTTTATCTGTGGCATGAGATGGAATAGAAGGGCAAAATCAAGGTGAGCTTTTAGAAGTGTCTCCATACCAGGGGTTTGGTCTTCACTCATTCCCACGCCTTCATTTCTCCGTAAGGATTTGCTGACTTCTTCAGGAAATACAGAAGAAGAAGTGATTCCTTCTTAGGGCGAATTCCAGAGAAGGCTCTGTGGAGGAGGTGACATTTGAATTGGGCCCTGGAGGATGAGAATTCTGATGCATTGAGTTGGGGACAGAAAGGCAAAGAAGGAGAAGAGAACGTTTTCTGGTTAAGCTGGGAGAGCCATGGGTCAATTCACCCACCAATCAATCATCTGAAACATGTGTGTGGGCACCGGTATCCACCAGGCAGACAGGATGCAATGAGTTAGAACCAGAAGCAGCTTCTACATTTAGATGAGGGAGCCTGGGGGAGGACAGTGGCGAGGGGCACACAGCGTGCAGGACCACCAGGCCTCTACCTTGGCTCATAAGGGAAAGTCACGTTAGCAGAATAAATAAGTAAAATAAAAGAGGAATCGTCCCTCTCACTGTCTCCTGGTCCTGCTTGCCACTTGCTTCCTCTGACCTTAACTATCACCACATCAGTCATTCTTTTTTTGTTTTTTGGTCCTTGCCGTGCTGACCGTGGGATCTTAGTTCCCTGACCAGAGAAGGGCGGAGTCTTAACCACTGGACCTCCAGGGAAGTCCCTTGTAACCTAAACACCGAGGGGCCTCCACGTGGAGGCTGGTTGTATGGGGGCAGCTCTCCTCCAGGAAAGCTTGTGCCCCCGAAAGTTCTTAGTGGGAGACAGCAAGGTGGATACAGGAAGACATGGAACACAGGTGTTACCAAACCCAGCAAGGGCCCCTTCTTCCTGGTGTCATTGGAACCAGTAGAACGAGACCAAGTTGGGTTCGGAAAGCTCCGTTCTTTTTTTTTTTTTTTTTTTTTTTTTTTGCGGTACGCGGGCCTGTCACTGCTGTGGCCTCTCCCGTCGCGGAGCGCAGGCTCCGGACGCGCAGGCTCAACGGCCATGGCTCACGGGCCCAGCCGCTCCGCGGCATGTGGGATCTTCCCGGACCGGGGCACGAACCCGTGTCCCCTGAATTGGCAGGCGGACTCTCAACCACTGCGCCACCAGGGAAGCCCGAAAGCTCCGTTCTTTGATCAGAGAAGGGAGAGGCACAGGTGGGACTCTAGGGCGCATGCTCTCCCACCACCCCCAGGCCGTGGGCGGGGCTGCTTCCGGGGATCCGGCAAGGGAAGAGGCGGGGTTCTCGCGGGGCGGGCGGGCGCAGGCGCAGCTAGACGGCTCCCCGCTCCAGGTGGCAGTGCCAGGCGCGGTGCCTCTGCACACGGCCCGCTGCCGCCGCTGCCATCTTGAATTGAGGGTCGGGTGCAGCGTCTCTGCACACGGCCGGAGAGCTGAAGTGTGGGTTCAGCCATGTTGCACCAGTGTCTCTAGTCTGAAGCGCCCAGTGCGTGGGCTCTGACTGCGGCCCCCCTGTGAGTGAGTGAAACTAGACTAAGCGCAAAGGTAAAGGTTAGACTTTATTTTACTACTCAGACTTTACTTTTATTCCCTGGGAATTGCTCCTGGGTTTTGCCGGTGGCACAGGGTGGGAAGAGGTGGGGAGAGCTTTGTTCTGGGTGCCGTGAACACAGAGAAAAGCCTGAGAGCTCTTCTCTGACCTGCCAGTCACAGCTCACCTGGGATGAGGGGGAAGGAAAGGTCTCTGATGAGACCTCGGTCCTGCCCTCCAGCCAGTCCCCGCCAGGAATGCACCTGCAGTGAACGAGGGGGCTTGGTTACCTTCCGGTGAGGGAGTCACTCTCAGAGTGTGCTGGAAGGGACTCACGTAGGGCTGGGGTCTGTGTTAGGTGGTATGGGAAGGAGTTAAGGAAGTGGGCTTTGCTCTGGATTGGATGCAGTGAAAAAGCAGGTAATCCTAGTTTTGGGTATCCTACCTATATCTTACCTGTAGGGAGATCTCCCCTATGTGAGGGAGATTGGAGTGAGGCTATGTTATCTCAGTGGGTCCTTTGCCCAGAGTTGCAAATGTCAATCAAACGAAACCGGTGTAGCAGAGCAGAAACTTTATTCATCGATCAAGGAATGGAGGAGGGAGAGCGTGTGCTCTAAAAACACCTTCTCCCCGAGGGGAGGGGTGTGAGGGAATTTTAAGGGGTAGGAGGCAGGCATGTCATCAGGGAACTAGGAAAGGGGCAGAGATTTCCAGGGACAGCCAGGGCATGCGAAGTCTTCCCTGCTTCTCTGCACAAGGCACGAATTGTGCCTAGCAGAGTACAGGTCCCCCCACTGGGCAGAGATCTTAGCGTAATGATGAAGCAAAGGTTGCTTCCGGACAGCCGAGGTCTCTTCTGCGTAGGCTGGCTCCTATGGTCAGGTCGGAGTAGGTTCAGGCACGTCTCTTAAAGCGCAGCTGCAAAACATCTCTGTCAAACCCCAGGTGCTTTTTTTAAAAAAGATTTATTTTATTATTTACTTACTTATTTAATTTATTTTTGGCAGTGTCGGGTCTTAGTTGCAGCATGAGGTCTCTTTGTTGCGGCACACGGGCTTCCCTCTAGTTGTGGCGTGCAGGTTTTCTCTCTCTAGTTGTGGCGCACAGGCTCCAGAGCACGCAGGGCACCTCTAGTTGAGGTGCGCGAGCTCAGTTGTTGTGGCATGCAGGCTTAGTTGCCCTGTGGCATGTGGGATCTTAGTTCCCTAACCAGAGATCAAACCCACATCTCCTGCATTGTAAAGCGAATTCTTTTTTTTTTTTTTTTTTTTTTTTGCGTTACGGGGGCCTCTCAATGTTGTGGCCTCTCCCATTGCGGAGCACAGGCTCCGGACGCGCAGGCTCAGCGGCCATGGCTCACGGGCCCAGCCGCTCCGCGGCATGTGGGATCCTCCCAGACCGGGGCACGAACCCGCGTCCCCTGCATCGGCAGGCGGACTAGCAACCACTGCGCCACCAGGGAAGCCCCATAAAGCGAATTCTTTACCACTGCACCACCAGGGAAGTCTCAATCCCAGGTGCTTTTGAAACCAACATAGAGATAAATCAAGGCAAGGATCCTTCAGCTCTCAGGGGAAGGCAGGGGTGACAGCTACAGCTGTGATTCCAAAGAAGCAGCAGTCACTCCGTCAACCACGATGGGGGATGTTTGGACATTTTTGTGGTTTGGATAAAGTTCTTGTTCATGATTATGCAATGGTCTTGTTTGTCTTGATCTGTCACGGGCAGAGTGGCCCTGTCTGGTGTTGATATTCTGTGAAATGTTTGGATTCAGCAGGAGGACACCAGGCCAGCTGCCAGATGCCAGGGGTTGCCTTCTAGTTCTTAGCTCTGAGGTCACACCTAGACTTCGGGAGTTGTTAGTTTGGTGGCTTGAGTAGAGAGACGGCATATGCGTAGACTTTGCAGGGAGAGAGCAGTGACCATCCGGGGAAGCACAGGGGCTCAGTGGCTTGAAGCAGGAGTGAGCTTGGGGTGAGAGGGTGGTAGGTGCTGGGCAGGTTGGAAGGAGTAAGTCACGAGGGTCTGGCTTAGGCGTTTGGACCTGGGGCTGCAAACGAAGCAGGGAGCTAGGAAGAAGAGTCACAGGGTCTGATTTGCCTTTTATACAAGTCACTTGCTACACTGCAGGTGAATGCAGGGAAATCTGAATGTTCAAGTTGAGGGGCAAAAGGCGCTGAGAAAACGGGGTTAGAGACCTGGATCTGCTCCGCTCGACCATGTCATACTTGAGAGCACACAGAGGCCCCACCTGCCCAGGTAGATGGTCTCCCCACTACATTTAAAATAAGCAGCCAAGGAGACTCTTGAGAAGAAGAATTTAAGCTGATAACCAAAGCCCAGTGTCGTCTGACCTCCTTCAGTTCACAGAAGGGTCTTTGTCAAAACTGCCTCCAGGCCAGGACTTCTTGTCTGGTAGAGGCGGCAGTTATCCTGTGGGTGTAACAGCCTGCCTTCTTCCCTCCCTCCCTTCTTTCCTTTCCTTTCCTTTCTTTCCTTCTTTCTTTCTTCTTAAGATATTCTTCAAACATCATAATGACTAAAATACCTTTCCTAAAATTCAGTAATTTAGTCCAAATGTCATTCCAGTGTAGGTACCCTCTCTTCTCTCCAGTTGTCTCTTTAGATCTTCTCTTTGCCGTTGACATTACTCAGTGTCACGACAGTGGGTCCAGATGTGATTTTCTGTGTATTTATCTGTGCTGGGACTTGCACGCCTCCTGAGTCTGAGTGTTTATGTCCTTCGGCAGTTCTGGGAAATTCTCAGTTTTTCTGGTCATGACCTCATTACACATTGACCCCATTGTTACCTTGTTCCTATTAGATGTATGTCATGCCTCCTTTTCCCATGGTCCTTGTAAATTTACATTTCATATTTTTCTGTCTCTGTCTCTCTGGATTACGTTTAGAGTAATGTCGAGGTGTTATCACAGCTAATATCTGGAACACGTTATTATATCATCATCTTTTTCAAACATCACTTTTGCCCATTCATTAACTTTATTTAAAATTTCAATGACTGCATTTTTCCTTCTGGGTGTTCTATTTGCCTGCTGTTCTGTTCCTAGTATATTACCGTTTTCTCACGGTTTTGAGTCTATCTCTCATTTCTTTATTTATTTTAAATGTACTTAAAATTTTTTATTTATTTATTTATTTTTGGCTGTGTTGGGTCTTTGTTGCTGCACGCGGGCTTTCTGTAGTTGCGGCGAGCAGGGGCTACTCTTGGTTGTGGTGCGCGGGCTTCTCATTGCGGTGGCTTCTCTTGTTGCGGAGCGTGGGCTCTAGGCCCGCGGGCTTCAGTAGCTGTGGCGCTCAGGCTTCCATAAACTCTAAGTATTACTTATCTGAAGTTCTTAGAAGTCTTAGTAATGGTGTACCGATCTGCTCTAACTTCTTGTTCATGCAATGTTCCTACGTATCGAGCATTGTATTGTGCTTATATATTACCAATGACACGTTGTTTCTCTATGCATCTGGTCAGTTTAGATGTTCAGACTGAACTGGACCTGGATTGTACCTCACCCTAGATCAGCTTGGCCCCTTCTACCCCCCGCCTTCCAGCTCTTAGCCACACATCTTGTTTCCTTGCGAATGTGCCCTGGCGATGTCTTATGTACTTCGTGCTGTTGGAGAGGTGTCGTCAAAGCTGCCACAGTACAAGTTCCCACAGGCCTAGGAGCCCTGACATGCGCCATCACCCGATGAGGGAGAAATGGTACATGTACGCGTGGGTGGGACTGGACCGCCAGAGGCTTCTGCTTCCCAGAGGCTTCCTGCAGGGTCTAGATGACAATCCCAGGAGACTGAGGGACCTAATGAACTGTTGAGTATACTCCGTCTGGTGGAGAAAGGAGACCGGGATGAGCCCGCAGGTAGATCTCTCACCCTTCCTCCTCCGTGAAGATAAAGTGCTTCCACGTGGCCCTTCCCCACTGGGCTTTGTTTGAAGCAGTGTCTAGCTCGGAAGTGCATCCTCTTAAAATTTCTGTGCACAGCGATGAGTGTGTCACTGAACACCACGGGCATTTGGGGTTGTGAGGTAGTTGTGACAGCATTCATAACATACATTCCTGTACAGGTTTTCTTACCTGAGTTACGGGTGTCATTTGTGTGAATAATGACACGTTGTGTGAATAAAGATTTACACTGTAGGACAGTGACAACTTAGCCTAGTTACAAAAATAATATATATTATTAGACACCATCCCCTACGCCAACCGAGATGAAAAGTAATCTCGAAGAGCAGATTTGCAGAAGCTGTGGCTTCTGTGAGTGCTGATTCTCTTTTTCCTTTGGGCAGGTTATGATGGGAGGCACTTCTCAGAGGAAATCACATCGGTTGGTGTCCAGAGGCCAGGATTCGATCTCAGGTTTGTCCTTACTGATTCTATGACCCTGGGCTAGTTAATTAACCCTACTCTTGTATTTTCTTTTCTTATTTGGAAATTGGGAACGACGAGTCGTATGTGGTAGGGTTGTTGTGAGGCCTGGGGTCACAGGAAGGCCCGTTGCCTGGCACAGTCCCTGACATTTAGGGTGGCCTCCATAATTGGGAGCTGTGTGTTGGACCGTTCCCTACTGAAGCCCTGATGTGGAAGCCTCGGCATCCAAGTCCCTTTGCGAATCAGTTATTTCAGTGCAACAGACTTTCACCAAGCACTGTCTGCTTGGCTCACAGCATAGGCTCTGGGGATTATACAAATGAAGAAGACTGCTTGGCAGTGGGGGAAAAAAATTCCACTAAAATTAAAGCCTATATCTCTTTGAGTTAAGAGCAAAATGTCACTTACTTCTAAGCGTCGTTTCCAGGGAGCAGGTAACAGTAAGTTTGTGGAGGCGTTTGTGGGAACAGACAGAGGACTTGCTGTCTCGTGCCTTTGGGCAAAGTATACAGCGACATTCCTTCTAGAGAGATTCAGGAAATGGCACTGTCTTCAGGTGGACAAATTAGACAGGTGACCCCCGGATGGGTGGGCACCGCTCGGACAGGGTGTTGCTTGGTGAGCAGAGCGTAGGCAGGGTTTCAGTGGCCACATGCTTGGTCTGGTTGGGGACCTGTGTGCAGGGCACAAGTCAGGAGCTGGGTTCCTTCCAGAGGCCACGGGAGAATGTGTTCTTGCCCTTTTCAGTTCTCAGAGGCTCTGCCTGCACTCCTTTGCTCACGACCCTTACCCTCCATCTTCACGCCCAGCCACAGTCTGGCCCCTCGTGTGTTCTCACATTTCTTTGTAACGATAACCAGGAGAAGTTCCCCACTTTTAAAGATCCACATGATTAACTGGGCCCACCAGGTTAATCCAGGTACCTGCCCCCCACCATCTCAAGGTCCTTAGCTGTAATCACATGTGCAAAGTTTCTTTTTCCACGTAAGGGCATATATTCACAGGTTCTAGGGATGACGTCATGGACATCTTTGTGGGGGGGGGCCATTATTTTGCCTCCTCCAGTACCTCCAGCCAGGAAGGAACTGAGGCCCTCAGACCAAAGTCCAGAAGAAAATGAAGGCTGCCAGCAGCCACATGGACCAGGAACAGACCCTTCCCCAGACCAGCCTCAGATGAGCCCAGCCCCAGTTGAGACCTTATCTGAAGTTAAGAATGCCTGGACCCCTGACCCACATGGATGGAGATAATACATGTGTGTCATTTGAAGCACCAAAGATCGTGATGATAATATTCTACAGCAGTAGTTAACTAGTACATTATACAAAAGCCTGTTGCCTGTTTCTCCAAACCCATCTACCATTGCCCTCCCCTCAATTTATACATGTTTACATTCGCAGAAACACACACACACAAAACCACCTACAATAACTATACACTTTTAGTTCTTTACACAAAACACAGGGTTTCACGCCTCTGTGCTGTGAAATTAAATGAAGATTTCCCAAATGAAAGTAAGCAAAGGCTATTTACTTTGAACTTGCTCTAGCAGGGGAGTCACCCACCATCGTGAGCGTTTGGCAGAGAATCCAAAGCTGGCAGAGGAGTGGGAAAGCTTTATAGTGTCAAAAAAACAAAGGCCTCCAGGGTGCCCTGATTGGAGACTGTTGGCCTGGAGAAGCTGGAGTTGGACTAACCACCTCCAGTGGGGCATGTGACTGTTTAGAGGTGAATATTATTTTTATTCCAGTTGGTCCTAAGCTAGAAATGGGGGCAAAAATTAGGGAGGCTGTCAGTTATTAACCAAGACCTGGCCATTTGGGGCTGATTGTTTTAAGGGTTATTGGTTGGCTTCCAGGGTTGGTTGCTGCAAATTGAGGATTGGAGTTACCTTTCATATATACACACACGTGCGCACGCACACACACGCACACGCACCCACATGCACCCACGCGTGCACACATGCACACATGCGCACACATGCACATGCACACATGTGTGCACACACACACATCCCCGCACGCATGCGTGCACACACACACACATGTTTGTCCGTTTGTATATTGAGTCTCACAGCACTTTTTCATGTACGGTTCTTTCTACCCAGAGCGCCCATCCCTACCCAGCTGCCAAACTCACATGCAACTTTCAGAACTCCGCTTCAGTGTAATGACTTCCGGGATGCCTGCTGCGATCACTCTGCCTTCTGTCATCTCTCTGTAGTATGTCCACATCAGCATCAAATGTTCCACGCCGCATTATTTTATTGGCATATGTTTTTCTCCCCAACTTGATTATGAGCTCTATTTCTCCATTGTCCAGCCTATGGCCTAGTACCTAGGTGCTCAGTAAAGGCCTGTTAAATAGTTATAAAAATAGGGCCAGTGGCAAAGCAAATATTTCTATATTCTCCATCCAATCCAATGGTTTCATTTCCCTGTTAACCTGAAGCCATGGAGTCATGCAGTCTTGAAATCGGAAGGTATCCAGCTCATCTTAGCCTACTACCACGAAAGAGAAGGGGAGTGACAGAGTTTCTTGCCCAAATTCCCACAGGGGGAAGAGTCCAAAGCCTAGGTTCCTTCTGGTTTTCCATGCATCCTAGAGACCTATGGATGCTGGAGGGCTAGAGCCAGAGTGCAGGGGTCAGGAGCCTCTCAGGGAGTAAAACAGATGCTGGCACATGGAGGCTGTTGTTTACATACAAGAATGCACTCATGAATAAAGGAAAATCACTCATCATCTAGCAACTACTATGATTCACACTTTCCAAGGAATTAATAGCATAATCCAGGAAGGCACTGGACAAAAGCCTGGCACTGCAGAAGTATGTGAGTGTATTGCTTTTCTCTGTCTGCGTTCTCATTAGCCCCGTGTTATGAAAACACAGTTATAAATATTCAAAGTGGTATGTATAAATCTGTTTTCATATAAGGAACTCGATAGGAAATGTAGGCCCACAGCTGTTATTTCTTTGACTTCTTTGATCCTTAACCCAGGTGAGCAGGCATGTTCCGAACTTTTCTTTCTTTTTGATTCAATTCAAGTCCCTGTATGGTTAATTAAAAACAACGGCATCATCTCTGCTGTGATGGAACAGTCCCATCGCAACAATCCATCATGCTAATTAACAAAGGGAAGAGGGATTTGTCTGTTTTCAAGTTGTCTATTCTAAAACTGGTATAATTCAGAGGAGATGCACCAAGCAAAATCCAACATGCAAAATTTTGTTTGGAAAATGATACTTTATGAATTTTGAACTGTAACTTGGATTTCTTCAGATTTGGGCCTCTTGTATTATTATTGTTGCTGCAAAGTAATAATTAATAACCTAGTAATATTTATGTTATCAATAATAATAGTAATAATAATAATAGTAGGTCGCATTTTGGAATGTGTATTCTGTCCTACGTCGTCATTTCTCCAAGTGTGTTCATACAACACTACTTCTTACTATGGAAGATGCTTCCAGGCTCAGAGCTGTATTGGAAAATGGAATCTTCTAGTCCTTCCTTGGAGATTTATAAGACTCACTAGAAAAATCCCTTTAGGAGTCTTAAAGTTTAAAAAAATAGTTTCTTCTTAGAACTGTTGAACCATATTTGATAATGTATCATATGTGGAATATCAGCATCATGGAATTGGTATTTCATGGGATAGATTTTGATATTTTAAGCATTAAAAACAAGCTATTAAGTAGTTATCCCATTAGAGATAAGAAAAATGAGACCCAGAGGGGCAAGGTAATTTGTCTAAAGCCAACAAGTAAATTCCACCCCTGGACTCTGCACTCCTATGTGTCTGATCCCAAAGTCCATATTCCCTCGATGGGTGTATCTTGTTGGTGACATGGATCTTGGTGTGTGCATGTACTTGACCATTGAAACTAAATCTTCCGTCCTTGATTTGTGGAGGAGTTCTTTTTGAACATTTGCACAATAAAGCACCCACAACTAGACAGCAGGCCTTGATTTAAGACTTCCTTACAAGGCACGACGGGCCTTTCATCCCTTTGCTAATGCAAGAGACTCATGCCTATACTACACAGCAAGAGGCCACCAGTTAGGGGGAAGAAAGGGGACAGGGAAAAAAATTAAACTTTCCTTAGAACTAACGGGTGTCGGCTCTGGGTTGGGCCTGGGATACAAAGATACCCAGAACAGGGAACGTACCACAGATGTTTTCACCAAGGCCTGGCCCAACTAATCACTTTTTATAATGTTGGCTTTTGATGAGCAGAATTTCCTTCTTTTAATTCGGTCTGATTTATCTTGTTTTTCTTTTATGATGAATGGTTCACAGGCTATTTAAGAAATCTTTTCCTAAAACAAGATTATGAACATATTCTACTGTTTTATTCTAAAGCTTGATTATTTTAACTTTCAGATTTATGTTTATGATTTTCCTCAAATTAAATTATGAAATAGGGAAGAAAGTTTGTTTTTCTCCATACATATACTGGATTCGGGGGGAGCAAAATTTATTGAAAAGACTGTTCCCCAGTGAAAATCTGTGTCACTGTAAATAACAATGTCTGTCTACGTAGGGTCTATTTTGACTGATTATTCTGTTTGTCTATCTTTGTGTCAGTGTCCACGCTGACTTAATTACTTCAGCTTCACACTAAGTCTTGAAACCTGTAAATCATCTAACTTATTTTTTAATGTTGTCTTGGCCATTCTTTGTTCATAGCATTTTCATTAAATTTTTGAACTTCTTTATCAATATCTACCATACCACACTAATATTTTTAAAAATCTTCAACTGCTTTCATGTTTTGGCAATTAAGAATAAAGCTGCTGTGAATATCCATGTGTGGGTTGTTGTGTAGACATAAGTTTTCAGCTCATTTGGGTAAATACCCAGGAGCATGAGTGCTGGATGGTATGAGAAGAGTATGTTTAGTTTTATAAGAAACTGGCAAACTGCATTCCAAAGTGACTACCACCAGCAGTGAATGAGGGTTCCTGTCGCTCCACACCCTCACCTGCATTTGGTGTTGTCAGTGTTCTGAATTTTGGCCATTCTAATAGGGGTGCAGTGGTATCTCATTGTTTTAATTTGCATTTCCCTGATGACATATGATGCAAAGCATCTTTTCATATGCTTATTTGCATCTGTAGATCTTCTGTGGTGAGAGATCTGCTCAGAGCTGTCCTTCAGTAGTGGATATCAGCAACCTAGGTATCCAGATAGTGGATATTAGTCAGCATTAAACGGAAAAGAGCTATCAAGCCATGAAGAGACATGGAAGAACCTTAAATGCATTTTACTAAGTAAATTAAAGAGCCAATCTGAAAAGGCTACACACTGTATGGTTCCAACAATATTATATTCTGGAAAAGGCAAAACTATGGAGACAATAAAAAAATAAGTGTTTGCCAGGGGGTATGGGAAAGAAGGAATAAGTAGGTGGAGCACAGAAGATTTTGAGGGCAGTGAAACTATCCTGTATGATGCTATAGTAGTGGATGTTTGTCATTATACATCTGTCCAAACCCATAGAATGTACAATGAGTAAACCCTAATATAAACTATGGATTTGGGGAGATAATGATGCATCAGTGTAGGTTCATCAGTTGTAACAAATGTATCACTCTGGTTGGGGATACTGACAGTGGTGGGGGGCACTCGTGGGATGGGGGTATATGGGAACCCTGTACTTTCTGTTCAGTTTTTTTTAAACCTAAAACTGCTCTACAAAATAAAGTCGATTAAAATAATGATCTTCTAGGATTTTGATTGGAATTATATTGAGTCTATAAATAAATTTAAGGAGAATTGAAATCTTGATAATGTTAAGTATCTTAAGACATGAACATGGAATAACTGTCCATTTGTTTAGGCATTACTTAATTTTTCTCAGCAGCATTTTGTGTTGTTCCATGTGGAATTCTTACACATCTTTACTTAGATTTATTTCTTAGGTATTTGATATTTTAAAATATCAATATTACACACGTTTACATGGATTTATTCCTATGTACTTAATAATTTTCCATGCAATTGTAAATAGTCATGTTTTCAAATTTATTTTTCTATTATTTGCTGCTAGAATATATAAATATTATTGTATTTATGTACACTTTAGATTTACCTTGTTTCTAGCATCTTTGCTAAATTGACTTATTAATTCTAACTGTAGATTTAGACAATTTCTACATATATAATCATGCCATTTATGAAGAGAGATGGCTTGATTCCTTTTTGATTTTTTCCCTTTTTAAAAAAAAATTTTATTGGAGTATAGTTGATTTACAGTGTTGTGTTAAGTTTCAGGTGTACAGCAAAGTAAATCAGTTATACATATATCCACTCTCTTTTAGATTCTTTTCCCATATAGGTCATTACAGAGTATTGAGTAGTGTTCCCTGTGCTATACAGTAGGTCCTTATTAGTTATCTATTTTATATATAGTAGTGTATATATGTCAATCCAAGTCTTCCAGTTTATCCCTCCTGCCCTTACCCTCTGGCAGCCATAAGTTTGTTTTCTACATCTGTAACTCTATTTCTGTTATTCCATTTTGAATCATTGTATCTTTTATTTATTTTTCACGCTGATTGTAATGGCTAGTGTCTCCAATACAAAGTTAATTAAAGGTGATGACAATAGGCATCTTTTATTTGTTTCTATCCTCAAAGGGAAAGCATTAAATATTTTACCATTGAGTATGAAGTTAGCAAAAGGTTTATAGCTGATACCTTTTATCAGATTAAGGAAGTTCCCTTTGTTTTTAAATATTTATTTTATTTATTTATTTTTGGCTGTGTTGGGTCTTCATTGCTGTGTGTGGGCTTTCTCTAGTTGCAGCGAGCTGGGGCCACTCTTCATTGCGGCGTGTGGGCTTCTCGTTGCAGTGGCTTCTCCTATTGCGGAGCGTGGGCTCCAGGCGCGTGGGCTTCAGTACTTGTGGCTCGTGGGGTCTGGAGCACAGGCTCAGCAGTTGTGGCACACGGGCCCAGTTGCTCCGCGGCATGTGGGATCTTCCCAGACCAGGGCTCAAACCTGTGTCCCCTTGCATTGGCAGGCAGATTCTTAACCATTGCACCACCAGGGAAGCCCAGGAAGTTCCCTTTAACACAGTTTGTTGATTATTTTTAATCATTAGATATCAAATTTTGTCAAATGCTTTTTATATGCCTATTGGGAAGATCAAAATTTTTTCTTCTGTTTTCTGTTATGTGTAAATTAAAGTGATTAGAGTTTTAATATTAAACCAAACTTTCACTCCTGGAATAAATCTCACTTGGTCAAATCATATTGCCCTTTTTATATATTTCTGAAACAGATGAGGTGTTCGCTAGATATTCCCTTTAATATCTCTTATCCACCTCTTAATAGAATCATATATGTTTATGACTAATGGTGAGATTAGGTGATTAGGACTTAATGGTATGAAAAACCACAGTCTAAGCTTCCATTAGACAACAAGGGAGGCTACTTGGAAGAACAAAAATTGCAAAATGGACAGTAATTTAAAAAATGAACAGTAATTTGTCAAATGATTTGACACTAAATGTGTCAAATAAATTAATACAGCTCCAGAAGTTTTCCAAAGGATTTCCTACCCAGTCTGCCAGAAAGAACTCTTGTAGTTACCATAGACAAACAAAAGCTGTCATTCATTCATTCATGGATTCAGCATGTATTAAGCAGTTACTCCATACCAGCTATTACATATGGTAGTTCCTGCAGGTAAAAAGATGATGGAATGTAGAAAATGAGAAGAACCTCACTCACAAGGTTTTCAAACCACATTCCTTAGTGAGCTCTTGGAATTCTGTGGGATAAGAGGGAACAGAGTCAGTGGTCCCCAGGGATCCACACCCACTTCCGAACACCTCTGCTTTTGCTTTTAAAAACTTTGTTTTTGAAGAAGTAGTTTTTGCGTCTGCTGTGTAAGGCTTGATGCATTTTTACCAGTGAGCACAGTCATGAAATGGACACCCAGCCTGAGATACAGAAAACTGTCTATACTTTTAGAATCTTCTTTCCTGTCTCCTTCTAGTAAGTCCACCCTGAAAAGTAACCACTCTTCTGACTTCTTCCACTATGGGTTCGTTTTCATGATTTTGAGCTTCCTATCAGTGGACTCATCCAGCATGTACTCACTTCTGTTGACCTTAACTTTTTATGTTTGTGAGAGTTATTCATGTTTTTTGTGTAATTATTCCAGTTACTATGGCTGCATAATAAGTCATCCCAAAATTACGTAGCATAAAACAACCATCTATTGTAGTTATAGGTTCAGAACTTTGGACAGAGCACAGTACGGTGGGCTTGTCTACACCCCACTATACCTGAGGCCTCAGCCGACAGAGTCAGTCTTCTACATTCTCTTGTCTGGGGGTGGATTCTAGTTGCCAGCTGAGACCTTAGCTCCTACACATGGGGTCTCCATGTCAGCTGGGCTTCTCGTAATACGGTGTCTGAGTTTCAAAACTGAGAGTTCTAAGAGGGTAAGAGAGCAAAGCAGAAGTTGTACCTAATTTTACTGCCTAGCTTCCAAGTTTGAAGTCACACAGCATCACTTTTACTGTATTATGTTGGTCAAGGCAACTACAAAGTTTTGCCCAGGATCAAAAAAAAGGGGGAACCCCCCCCTCACTTCTCAATGGAAGAGGGTTAACATCTTGCTGTAAGAAAAACATGTGGGATGGAATATATATTGATGATTGCTGATGGACATTTGAGTTGTTTCTAGGTTAGGTATTATAACTAAATCTACAGAAGACATCTTTGTATATATATTTTGATATACATATGCATTTATTTCTATTGAGTATATTGAATGGAATTGCTCAGTCATAGAGTACTGGCATACCATCTTCAGCAATTAGAACTAAAGATTTTCCATAGTGCTTGGGCAAATCTACGTGTATATTGGCAAAATATGAATGCTGTAGTCGCTCCGCATCCTTACCATTACAAGTGAAATGGGCTGGTAAACAAGTTGTGGATGGATTTTGGGGAGCCCTGCATTCACGCCTTAGGGTTCACACTTTTCCCTCAAAGCCAGGGGTTTTAAGCTGGAGGTTTTCCATGCAAAACCTGTGGTGTTGCCGAGGCTGCTGTTGCTGTTGTTGCTTTTAACTGACTTTGGATAACTTTAGAAAGGGCGTAATTCACTCTCCAGTGTTCTAAGATAGTTACTATTCTGTAATTTCTCACCACGTTCCATCTCAGAATTATTCACTTTACTCCTGAAAGCATTTATTTTAAAAGTCCCCAAATAAGCAAAATTAAGCACAGTATTGTTGGGGAAAACATATAACATATACAGTAAACATATTTTTAAAAGAGCAAGAGGATAATGAATTTAAACTTCAGAATGAAACGTAAGCTTTGCAGGGAGGTGGAGGATGGGACAGATGGTAGCGTCCAGGTTGAGTCAGTGCTATACTAATTGGGGGAGTAGGTTCATGGGTAATTGTTTCTTTTTGCGTTATCATTTACATATATTACATATACTGTTTGTACTTATTTTTGTACCTGTATATGCATTTATTAATTCAGTCATTGTATCAGACAGTGGTTTTAGGTATAAATTATTACATGATAAAAAACTAAGCCCAGGAGGAAACCATAATTTGAAAAGAGGTATGTACCCCAGTGTTCATTGCAGCAATATTTACAATAGCCAAGACGTGAAGCAAAATAAATGACCATTGACGGATGAATGGATAAAGAAGATGTGGTACATCTATACAATGGAATATTACTCAGCCATAAAATAGAACGGAAAATGCCATTTGTAGCAACATGGATGGACCTAGAGATTATTATATTAAGTGAAGTAAGCTAGACAGAGAAAGACAAATATCATAGGATATTGCTTATATGTGGAATCTAAAAAGAATGATACAAATGAACTTATACACAAAACAGAAATAGACCCACAGGCATAGAAAACAAACTTATGGTTACCAAAGGGGAAAAGAGAGAGGGATAAAAAACTTAAGCCCTATATTTCATAAAATTCGTGCACGTGTATAGTGATATTTATGGGAGGAAATCTGTGAATATGAGAGGCATAATAAGATAAAAAGAAGAGAGATACATAAGCCTCCTTGTAGTAAAAATGGGAATATTCTGTCTTTTCCTTAACACAAACTGGGCTGGTTATTCAATTAAACATGGATTTCTTCCAAAATGAAATATTTGAAGACAAAATATTTAAGGGTGTTGGATGCTGGAAATATGCCCAGATCTGCTTGAAAGCAGCTCAGAAAAAGGATGAAAACAGGGAAGAGAGGGAGCAGTGGTGGCTGAGAGGAGATTCACACAGGCAGGCAATTTCCTGCTCTGGTATTTTTCACAAAGGCCCATTCCCAAATGGAGACTCCAACTTTGAACACTGGGTATTGTCACTTTCTACAGAGAACTTGAAGCTAATGGTTATTGTAGACTCGTTATAACCATGAACTGCAGGCTTTTTCAATCCATTTCTGCTTTCACTCAGCAGATGCTCAATATTTACTGAACAGAAGGCAGGTGTCATTGGATTTAAAGTCTGTGAAGTCTGTGCTAGTGTCCATATTTTACAGATGGGAAAACTGAGGCTCAGAGATGTGAAGTAGCTTCGTGGTGGGGCAGCTTGTAATCAGTAGTTTCCAAATGTGCGTCATAACAAGTCCACGTACTCTTCTGACCATGTGACCCACCACTGCCCCATCAGGAGGAGCGTATATCCCCTCTCCTTGAAACCTGGTGGATCTCGGTGACTGCCAGGACCAATGCAGTATAGCAGAAGTGACCCCATGTGACTTAGGGTCATGAAAGGAAATAAAGTTTCTTCCTGACTCTTTCTTGAGACACTTGCTCTTAGAACCCAGCCACCTTGCCTTGAGGAAGCCCATGCTACATGGAGAGCCCTGCTGACAATGCCAGCTAAGGTCGTAGCCAATAACCAGCACCAACCGACGGACACAGGAGTGAGAGAGCCTTCAGCAAGACTCCATCTCAGCCACATCTGATTGCAGCTGGGTGAGAGACCTCCAGTGAGAGCCTTTAGCTGAGTCCAGTCGACCCCCAGACCACAAGAAGGAGTGGTAGTAGTAGTCGTTGTAATAAAACTGGGTTTCTTATTTATTTATTTATTTATTTATTTATTGCGGTACACGGGCCTCTCACTGTTGTGGCCTCTCCTGTTGTGGAGCGCAGGCTCAGCGGCCATGGCTCATGGGCCCAGCCTCTCCGCGGCATGTGGGATCCTCCCGGACTGGGGCACAAACCCGCGTCCCCTGCATCGGCAGGTGGACTCTCAACCACTGCGCCACCAGGGAAGCCCAAAACTGAGTTTCTTAAATTGCAATAAGTTTGGGGTGGTTTGTCTCCCCGTGAAACTATGGGCATTAAGCCCCATGCTCAGAAGCTTACACTCATTCATATTATAAAAGATGCCATTAGTACCTCTAGAAAATGGCCATGTTCTTGCTTACAATTCCTTACAATTCCACTGATATTCCTAAGATTTTTGTTCATCAGATTTCATCTTCCTTCTTTTCATGTCTGAAATGCTAGGACCTGTTGACCCAGGTTCGGTAATAATTAATACCATTCTATCTCAGGGAACTCAGAGTTTGACGAAACAGACTCACACATAGATAAATCATTAGAAAGCAGCATGGGAATGGCAGGGTCATGGCAGATGGTGGTGGGGCAACCTCTAGGGAGGGACGCCAGGGAGGGGCAACATCAGGATGAGGGCAGTTGATCAGAAAGAAAGCTTCCTGAAGAAGAGGTCAGCTAAGCAAAACCTTGAAGAAATAAAATAAGTTGAAGGCAAGGAAAAGAATTCCCAAAAGGATGACACAAATCTTGCAGAGGCAGAGAAGCAAAAACTAGTTTAGTGCATGAAAGAACAAATATCTCAGCGTTACTTTAATGGCCTCGGAGGCCAGGTGTGGCAGCACAGCTGGCCTGGCAGTCTGGCGGTCCGGTGCTACTACAGTGCCTTCCTCGGGACTGGGTTTTCAGAAGTACTGCCTAAGGGGCAGGGAGTGCAGCGAAAAGACAGTTTGTCCTGCATGTGAATCATCTACTAAAATACAGTTCCCCAAGCCCTGTCCGCCAGTGTTCTCATTCTGTAATTCTGGGTCGGGATCTAAGAATTCTGATTAAAGAGGGGGAAAAAAAAGCTTCACCCAGTGAAGCTTTTTTCATTCAGTTTGAAACTGCTTGAGTCAGTGGGATCCACTGAGGGACTTTAGGAGGAGGACAGAGTCGTGTGTTGGAAGTGAGGCTTCGCTGAGCAGTTTGGAGCACGGAGTGGGAAGGGGTGGGGACTGGGGGCAGGAGAGCAGTCAGGTCGACGGTCCCGGTGAGAGCCGGCGAGCAACAAGCCAGGGCAACGATGCCGGGGGGAGAGGAGATGGCGTCCGTCACGGCCAGACCACACGGCTGGGAGGGCTGGTGGTGGGCCGCTGGTGGAGGGAGGTAAGGCCGTCAGGGAGGCTGTGCAGTCTGGGCTCAGGTGAGACGGGGCACACTGGGGCTGTCAACTAGGATGAAGGGAGACAGAACAGGTGCCACAGGAAGCCCCGACCTCCAGGTAATAAGAATCGTTCTTACAACATGAGAAATAATGATTCCTAATTTTTTAAAGAAGTTAAATTAATGACAGGCCAGGAAACGTTTTTTTCCGGCTTCCAAAATGAACACATGATTTATATCAGTAATAAAGAATAAAATTCCTGAAAATAAAATATAGAAGACACTAAATGGAGTAGAAATATGAGCGGAGGCTATAAATAGGCTACTGACAGATGGGGAAGTCAAAACTACTAACATGTTTATTAAAAACGTTCTGACTCGATAATTTTAAAATGCTAATTTAAACAAAGGTACAACTTTTTATCCTGACAGCAATGGCAAGGAGGTACAATTCAGAATGTGGGAGGGGAGTGGGGAAAGGGGTACTGAGGACCTGCCGGGATGGGCAGGCTGGACGGGTCCAGCCGTGCCGGAGGGAATACAGGTGGAATCAGTGGAAATAAAAAGGCGCGTAGCCAGTGATCCAGCAGAGGAGCTGCTCTACAGGGAACAGATATAAGGAGGCGTGTCTCAGCTTTGTGATAGCAGGTGTCAGAAGAAGCCCAGCTGCCCATCAGTGGAGAAAGAGACAGACAAACTGTGTGAGCGCACTAGGACGTGAAGCAGTCAGGAGGAGCAAACCAGAGGAACGTGCCGCCACACGGCTACATCTTAAAAGTGCTGAGCGAAATATCAGCATGATATCGTTAATACACATTCAAACTACGTACCCAGAAAACAGCATTACACATTTTCCAAGGATACCCCCATATTCAGGGAATGACACCAAACATAGCAGTTATCTGCTGCGGAGGCAAGGGGTGTAATTGAGGAAGGAGCAGGGGAAGAATCAGAACACAGAGCGGGAGGGAGAAGAGGGAAGAGAGGCGAGAGCAAGCCTGAGGTGACTTTCGTGCCGATGTTGGCATGTCATGAACTTAGGGATACAATCGCGTGAGGTTTCTGCACCCTCGAAGATCAGAGCCAAGAGAAGGTCTAGCAGAGAAGCTATTGATGAAGTTGAGTTTGACGTGACTATGGGACCTGCAGCTGTTGAAATTCAGGAAGCACGTGGAGAGGTACAACTGGAGATGACGAGAGGCAAAGAATCTGGAGAGAAAGCCGGACACAGTCCAAGAAGAATCCACGAGGAAGAGTGAGACACCCCTGGGAGGGGTCATAGGGTAAGCTGGCGAGTCCAGGAGCTGAGAACACCTGTTGCCAACGGGCAGGACGCAGATGGGGGGCTGCCCAGGAGACCAAGAGGCTGCGGTGTGAGGACACTAGGGGGAAGGAAGAGTGGCTGGTGGGACGAGCGTTGCCGGGGGGCTGAGGGGGCAGCGCTGGAGGCAGCGTACAGGCCCTGCGAGATATGGGCCGAAACCATCTCCTGCGTTGGTCCAGGACCTCTTGCTCTTATCACTAGGTAGGTGGTACATGGGTTTGAGTGGGTGGGATTAGGGGCTGTGGTGCAAAGGAGCGGCACAGAGGAGCAAGAAGGGATCCCTGTCCCTCTTCTGCCGCTGACAAGGCGTGTGAGTCATCCTTCAAGTCATTTCTCATCTCTGGGTCTCAGTTTTATGGAGACGAAGCATAGGTAGTTCTTGTTTTGTGCACCATCCTTCTATGGCTTCTATTAGCTGGCATATATGAAAGTCCTTTTATACTTCATGTTGCTCTGAGCATAATAACTCTGACAACTACTGCTCTACTTTCTGTCTTTGGATTTTTCTTTCCTGGACGTTTTATATAAATGGAAGCAAACACTGTGTTCTTTTGTGACTGGCTTCTTTCACTGGGTGCAGTTTTTCTTTAAGTTCCTTTCATTCCTTTGTTAATTTATCCTCAGATATCTCTCAAGTGTTTACTATGTCCAGGTTGGGATGTTTTGAAGAAAGCGGATCGTCTTAGTCTCTGACCACTTGGGGAATTGGACCACAGGTATTTCAGAATCAGTGGGTCCTCAGAATGTCTGGCTCACCTCTGTCAATCTACAGATGAGGATGCAGGGGGCAGGAGAAGCACAGTGACTCCCCCGAAGCCTCAGAGTGAGGGAGGGGCAGAGGCAGTGCGGGGGGCAGCCCTCTCGATCCTCTGAGCATCCCCGATGGCCCCCTGCAAGCCACACAGAATGGCAGGGGTCTGCTCATTGCAAGTGTTGTGCAGGTCTCCCCAGCATTTAGTTCTCAGGAAGAGCGGCCCTATAAATCATCTGAGGGCAAAAGCAAAGACAATGTGGGGTAATGGAAAATATCTGAACTCAGGGCCCGAATAAGCATTTTCCAGTCCCGTCATCCCTGCGACTCACTGTGTGAGGAAGTTTCTCTCCCTCTCTGGCCTCAGGAAAACACAAGAATCTAAGACCCCTCCCATCTCTAGTATTCGGCTGGCAGTTGAGGTAGCACAAAGAACCTGTGATCCAAGCTCACAAAATGTGCTGCTTGTAGCTCTCTGACGGCAGTTCATGGCAACTAAGCGATACCGCCGCCCATTCGCATTTCCATTGAGAAGCTTGGGTGTCCACCAAGCTTCAGAGAGAGGAAGTGGGTTTGGAGTGCTTGCCTTGGAGGTACATGGGATCCATGAAATGGGGCGGGGCCCGGCTCCACACGTGGGGCTCCCTTCAGTCTATGGAGAAGCACAGGCAGCAAATCGCAGAACCCTTTCCTCCGGCAAGATGGACCCGCCTACCTTCTGATGACAGTGTGCACGGCTCCTTCGGCCTTTGGCTGTTGCCTCCTGCGGGTCTCCCAGGCTCCCCCTTCTCCGTGGTGTAGGATTTGGAAATCCGAGCTGTGTAACAAGACAGGGAGCTGGATTTTGACTTCATTGGGAAAACCATTAGGGCAGATTCATTCAACACTTGCTCCGTGCTGTGTGGTGCCTTGTTAACTGCTTTTTACTCATTTCGTTTAATGCCTACAACAGCACCATAGCCCCATGTTATAGACCAGAAAAGAGCTGGACGTTGAAGCATGATACCTCAGGCCACACCCAGGCATGGGGTGGAGGCAGGGCTCCAAACTAGTCTGACACCAGAGCCCGAGCTCTGATCTGCCACATGAAAGGACACCTTCCACTGTGATCTGGGAAGGATGCTAACCAAATGCCAAACCGGCCAGTCATCCCATTTCCCGAATCAGCGTCTACAAAAGATGAGAGGGGAAGACAAGCGAACCTCTAATGCGTGTTTAAACTTCGACAATCTGTGCTCCCAAGTGGTGGGGCTGGGTTTAAAACTCAGGATTTTGACTGCATGGTTCAGTGATGGCCCCAGTGATGCAGCCTGCGCCTCGGCACGACCTTCATCCATCCAGGCAGCTGGTAGGAGCTGCCCCGGGAAGCGCAGCACACTTCGTCACTTCAAATATATTTCAAGGGTTTAGCGATGAATTTTATAAAAGCCGCCCCACCCCACCCCTGAAATCAATTCGCCATTTTTCTTAGACTCTAGAGGAGTGTGTCAGCTGTGGTCTTTTCCTAAATCCAGTGGAACTGATAGTAATAACTCCATGGCTTGCCAATTCCCACGGTATCACTGAGCAGCTGACCCTGCTCGTGTCCACTGAAGAGGTGTGCCTTCCTGCCATTCTCTGATGGCATGCAACATCTGGAAATACCGTGGAGCCTGATTTGGCAGTTCTAGAGGTTCTATATCATGGTCTGGCTTGCTGGAAAGGGTTAATTGCAGAAATTTGGCTTAGCAAGAACTCACCCCTTCAGTTAATGGTAGGAAATTATTCACCTATCTATTAATTCCCTCCCACCTCTTCCATGCCAGAGACTGAAGGCAGTGGTGAGCAGAGGCAGATTCGGTGTCTGTACCCAATGGGGCTCCCCCAACAAGCTCACTGGCAAAATCATCTGACACACCAGGAGCTGGTGACAGGGGAGGGGTTGTATTAGGGACAGGTGGGTCTGATGCAGGTGGACTAGAGCATTTATCTTTGAGAAGGAGGTAACCTAGGTCAAGAGGACCTGAGAGTGAGCTTCTGGGCCAGGAAAAATGTTGTTCTGCGTCCTAAAATCACTGAAAACCCAAACAAAAGGTTTTAAGCAGGAGTAAGGATGGGAGATAATGATCAGATGTATGTTGTGAAATAAGGTACCCAAAAAAGTTTGTGGAACAAACACAACTTGGAAGCTGGGGTATGTGCAGATTCCTGGGTCCAGAATGACCAGGATCTGAGTTAGTGCTAAGGTCTCATCCACGTCATCATGCCCCAAGCAGGGAGAACTCGGGATGCTGGGTTCCAACAGTGATATAGCACATGCACCCTGCCTTGGTATCTTTGAGAGGACACATTCTTTTTCTTTTCTTTTCTTTTCTTTTTGAGGATACGTTTTTTATAAGTAACAGAAATTCCAAATCAAACTGGCCTAGACAATAATAGAGAATGGGATTTAGGACCAGTTGAATAGCACTACCTCTGTTTCTCTGCAATTCCCTTTATTCTGCCCATCTCTGCATGTCTGCTTTCTTCTCGTGTTGCCTTTTCTCATAGCGGGAAAACAATGGCAGTTGTTCAAGTTCCAGATTTTGCATTTTTAGACCCTAAACTGGATCCTGTTTCTCAGAATTCCCTGAAAAGTCCTGAGTTCATAAACCACTCTCTGTGGCTGGGAGAAAAACCAGGCATCTACTGGCCTATGCTAATCAACACAGCAAAGAGGATAGAATTAATCTTTCTGGTTAAATGCGCCTGGAGCTTAGGGTGGGGTCGCAAACGCACCCCAAATCCCAATGGCAAAGTGGGCTGGGAATTGGAAGGGCAAACACAACGTCCTGAACGGTGAATGTCTGTACTTCTGCTCTCACTGTCAGCTGTCTAATTACATCCCCGTTTCAGATTCCTCAAAGAAGGAATCTGTTGCAGCTACGCGCCATCACCCTTGTTTGCAGCTCTTCCACCAAGATGCACCGTTGCCTGCGACCAGCCTGATGCGTGAATGTCCCTGAGGAAGGGCCCTTCCCTGGTTGAGGCTGCTTTGACTCAAGATTGTAGGGAGTCCCATTGTAAAGATCACGGACACCCCAGCTCGGGGCTGCAGTCTGAGGTGTCTTCAGCAGAAGTTATGGGTGTGGCAGGCACCCAGAACAAACGGATCTTTCATATAGTGGGGGCCGATCTTGACCCTCCCAGGAGAGAAGGTTCGTTTCCTGCACAGGGTGAGCTTCCTTCATTAAAGGGCTTCAAGGCAAAGCTGGATGACCACTAGGTGGCGCTGTGGAGGATCATCAAATTGTCAGCCGGCGTGGGACCAGATTACCTCCTTGTTACTTTGAATCTCTCACTACAGTATTATTTAATGATTCCCCTTATTTTGTTGAAGATGCCCTCTGTGAAATCAGTATTTCTCATTCCATTAATTGTTTCGATATTGTCTTCTGGGAAAAAGACTTGGCAGCATTTCAGAACTCAGGAGCAATCAAAACAGAATTTTTTTTTTTCCCCCCCGCAATTGTCTTGCTTATGTCAGATTTTTACTTAAAGTCACAGGATGTGAAAGTCAAAGTGCTCCTTTGAGATGTGGAGGCTGAGACACAGAGAAGGGAAGGGATTTAGCGATGAAGACACAGGGATTCGGGGAAAAAGCAAGTCGGGAGCCCAGGTGTCGTGAGCACCAGGGTGAGTCCTTTTCCTCCTCACCATGAGTCTCCTCAGTGCCTGTCACACGTGGGGCTGCATCCTGCCCTGTGCTTGCCACTTGTTGGCCCTCTCTGGCCATGCCCGGCCCTTTGCCTGACGCATGTCCCCACCAACCTCTCAGAACTCCTTCCGGGAGTCAGCCACCCTGCAAGGCTTCCCTGACCCCCAGCATCTGAGACTGGAGTCCTCCCCACGTGTTTTCCTCTGTTACTCTGTGCAGTCACCCCTCCCGACCTCGTGAAACTTGATAGGACGTGGTCATGCACAATGCACCCTTTCTCTGGAATGCTGCTTCTTAAGGACAAGGACCCTTCACTGATTCGTATTTCTATGAATGCCTAGAGTTTTAGGCATTGTAGTGGCTCAAACAGTGCTTGCTGGATGGCTGAATAAGTGACTGATTAATAACTGAAATAAGCAAATTGAACTCATACACACACTGTCATTTCAGTGAACATCCCTCTGCAAAGATGAATGAAAACAGAGCAGTGCTGTTGAAAAGAACCGTGTGTGTGAGGGACTTCCCTGGTTGCTCAGTGGTTAAGAATCTGCCAGCCAGTGCAGGGGACACGGGTTCGAGCCCTGGTCTGGGAAGATCCCACATGCCGCGGAGCTACTAAGCCCGTGCGCTGCAAGTACTGAGCCTGTGCTCTAGAGCCTGCGAGCCACAACCACTGAGCTCGTGTGCCAGAACTACTGAGGCCTGCACGTCTAGAGCCCGCATTCTGCAACAAGAGAAGCCACCGCAATGAGAAGCCTGTGCACCACAACGAAGAGTAGCCCCCGCTCGCCACAACTAGAGAAAGCCTACACACAGCAATGAAGACCCAACGCAGCCAAAAATAAATAAATAAATTTATTTTTTAAAAAAAAGAACCACGTGTGATCTCTAGACACTGAGAAGTGAAGATGTCCAAACCATTAACTGAGTGATGTGTCAGAGAGTATATGTAGAAAGATCCTACCCTTCTCAAACAAGAAGGAATTATATCTGCAATAAAATGTATGTATGGATGAATATATATCTATTTTAGTATAAGCATGTGTTATGTGTGAGTCTATATTTAACCATATTTTAAATTATGAATCAGACTCTGAAGTTTTTGCTTAAAACTTTGAAGTGACTTTCTTCCGCACTTAGGCTGTTACCTAATTCACTGGCTGAGGCTCTGTGTGACGTGGACCCCGGTTCCACTGTACCTCGCTCCACCAGTCCCCACTCTGCACACTCCAGCCACTCTCCTTGGGGGCTGAATGCACTAAGCTTGATCTTTGTCAGGGCCTTTGCTTTTTCTCCCCAGCTCACTCTTACCTCATGCTTTAAAATGTCTGATTCTTTTGTATTATTTGGATCTCAATTTCTGAGACAGACAGGCTCTGATCACCCTTTCCAGGACAGCCCTCTTCCCAGTCACTGTCCTCCATCTCTGCCTGTGGGATGGATGCTGCTGTTGATTCATTCATTTACTTCTTGTCTGCCTTCATCACTGGAATATAAAGTCCATGGAAGGAGGGACCTTGCCTGTCTTGTTGTCTTATCCTGGTATCTAGCAGAGTATTCCAGCACACAGTAGGACATCAGTGAGCATACGCAGAAGGAATAAAGCATAGATATAATGTAAGTCCATAAAAATTGTGAGAATTATATATTAAACTCTTTATAGTGGTT
Source organism: Hyperoodon ampullatus (assembly GCF_949752795.1). Lineage (NCBI taxonomy): Eukaryota > Metazoa > Chordata > Mammalia > Artiodactyla > Ziphiidae > Hyperoodon > Hyperoodon ampullatus. The sequence goes on from NC_136930.1 coordinate 73,998,220, forward strand.
ATCTCTGGGAATGGAAGGAGAAGGAAATTATAGTGTTTTTATTATACCTGACAATGCCTAACAAATATTTCACATGAACACATTTGGATTTGGTGAGAATAAATTTTTTTTAAATGTTTCATTTCGGGTTTTACTTCTTTTTTACATTAAGCTATTATTTTTCCCCAGAATTGTAATCTAGATATGGTCCAATAAACCTTTAAGCATAAATAGAAAAGGTCCTCCGATGATGTAATGTGGATCATGTCCTTGACATCCTTGAAAGCTTTCACAGGCACATGAAAGGAAAAAATAGAATCATGATGCTGGAGGGGACCCGCTGTTAACCTAGTCCAGCTCCCTTACTTTACTAATGAGGGAGCTGAATCTCTAAAGTGCAGGTACTTCAAAAGTAGAAAGAAAAATGTATGGTAAATTGGAGTTCTGACTCTGAACCTAATTACTGGGTAACCTTGGACTGGTCCTCTGTCTCCTCTGAGCCAGTTTTCTATACTTTTAATATATGAGGGGTGGGGGGACTTCCAGTGGTGGTCCAGTGGTTAAGACTCTGTGCTCCCAGTGCAGGGGGCACTGGTTTGATCCCTGGTCGAACTAAGATCCCACATGCTGTAGGACACGGCCTAAAAAGAATTTCTTTTAATTAAAAAAAATATATGAGGGGGAGGGGTTGTCTTGCTGACCTCTAAGGATCTGTTCTGTTCTACGAACCCATGTTCCTACTGATGACTTAATAAAACAAGTCCTACATGACAAATTCAGACTATCCATTTCTAAATATCTGAAAGTGTAAGCAAGATTAATTTCCTAAGTTATTGGTTACAGACAGGACACACTACTTCTGAATTTAAGGGAGGTAAAGAAAGGAAGATAAGGATGTGACCTCTCTGAGCACACCTCCCAGGCAGGATGTAGGAAATCTCAAGAGACAGTTCCCACTACCCTAAAAACCAAGAACAAGCTGAATAAACAAAGCGATTTTAATTGTTTAAAGATCAGAGATCTACATATGCAGAATGAAATAAATGCTAGAGAAGGATGAATGTTTCCTAGGAGAGTCCCCACCTGTTTTCACCTCTGCGGGTAGGGAAGAAGGAAGAGTGGACCTGACATGGAAGGTGGTAAAAAGAAATCAGCACACATTTTAATGGCCACTTAATGGCCACATGTCAGCTGATAGGATGGGCTGGAATTCCTAGGTGCCCCCATCACTAATCTTTTGGTAGCCCCCTGCCACCGTTTTCCCACACAACTCTCACCAAGGGCACATAGTGGTATGCGGAAGTCTGGAGACGGGTAGGAGAGCCGGGAGACATCTTCTAGGTAAGATGAAAGCTTTCCCGCATACAAATGCTTGCTTTGGATGGAGGCAGGGCAGGAGAGTGAGAGATTACAGCCAGGCATGTAAGGCTTTCACTGAGTATAAGGTAGCAGGTGGCTGAAGGTTGGAGGCAAAGAAGCAGAATGGAGATGGATCTCCCCAGAAGCAAAAGGCTGGAAGCAGGATGGTAGAATAAAGGGGCTCAAAAGTCTGGTGGCCAAGCTTTTTGATCAGAGAGAAAGCGGCTTTGACTCAAAATTGGCAGATAGGTAGAAAAGCATAAAGAGGTCTTTGGAGTTCTACCAGTAGTTGCATCCTAAGAACTGAATATATTCTGAGGGTTATTATTATTTTTTAACCTACTGTTTGTGTGCATATAATAAAAAATTAATATTATGACATATAAAGAGTCAAACCAACCCAAATCAGGTAACACAACATTGAATAGAAACAGACCCATAGATAGCCCAGAGGGTGGAATTAGCAGATGGGGCTTTAACGTAGCTATGAAAAATAGGTGAAAAAAATCTCGTGGACAAGGTGGAGAAAAGACACCTAATGGAAATTCAGACCTACTGGAAAAATAAGAGGATATCAGACACTATAAATATGTACATAAATATATGAAAAATCTTATTCTGTACATTTTTCATTAAAACAATGACTGTAGAAAGCAAAAATAACAAAGTATTGTGTGGTTTGTAAAATCTGTAAGTGAAGTATAGAGCACAAAATCAGGAAAGAAGGAATGGAATATATATGCAAAATTCATAACAAAATATTAGTAAAATGAATCTAATGACCAAGTGAATATGACCAAGTGAAGTTGATCTCAGAACTGTAAGGTGTGTTCAGCATTTGGGAATCAATCAAGGTTATTCACCAAATTAAGAGTATCAATCAATTATACTTCAATTAAAAGAAGAGTATCCGGATTTCCCTGGTGGTCCAGAGGTTAGGACTTGGCGCTTTCACTGACGCAGGCCCGGGTTCTATCCCTGGTTGGGGAACTAAGATACTGCATACCGCATGGTGGGACCAAAAAAAAAGAGTATCAACGAGAAAAATCATATGACCATTTTAATGAAAGAATGAAAATTATTTTATATAATTTAATAACTATTCATGATGACAACATCAATCAAAAATAGAAGGTAACATGTTCAATCTGATAATGGACATCTACAAAAACCACAACAATTATTATACCTAAAAGTAAAATATTGAATGCTTTCCTTCCGTCATTGAGTATCAGGCAAGGACACCCTTTCTCACCTTTTATATGCAGCCTTGAACTGGAAGTCTTAGAGCAATAGGCAAGAGATGGGGAGATGACAAACATTACAAAGGAGGAATTCAAGCTCTTCATTCTCAAGGACATGATTGTATATACATAAAACTCTAGGGACTCTAAAAAAGAAAAGTAGAACAGATAAGTGAATTTCACAAGGTCAACTTGCTAAACAATTGAGTATCCATATGAAGAAAAAAACCCCCCTAAATCTCTGCTTAAATCATATAGACACACTATTTAGTGTAAATTTGAAATGAATCATAGACTAAATTTTAAAAGCAAGAGCCATAAAACTTGTAAAAGAACACGTATCATATATATGCAGCCTTCATGTAGGCAAAGATATCTGAGGACACAAAAGCACCAACCCTAAAAAAAAGGTTAAGAGAAAAATTGGGCTTCAACAGATTGTTGTTTCAATGTGATCATCAAATGACATCTGTAAGTAAATTAATAGGTAAGCTGCAGACTGGGAAAAAAGTCTTGCAATGTCTGCTGTGACAAAAGACTTAAATCCACACTATAAAAGAACACTTAAAAAATCAATGATGAAAAGGCAGACCACAGACACTTCCTGACAGCTCTTTTGTACAGGACAAAAGTGCTGAGTGAACTCCTGTGGCTTCAGAGAAGGCCCTAAGGCAGACAACAAAAAGACTCCAAGGTGGTTGCTATTCACAAGTCTTACAGGTGTGGTTGAAATCAGAGCCTGAGCAAAAGCCACCTGGGGCACCAAAAGCATCTTTGATAGGCAAGTTCAACTCCCATATACACTCCTGCGGCGCTCACAGAATTGAGCTGAATGAAACTGCTGCCAATGTATTTTCTGAGTTTAAATCTTCCTTAAGAATATGGGGGACTAATAAGGAAGAGAGAGAGAAAAGCACAGCAGAAGGGCAGGAGCTGGGCCACGAGATCAGGATCTTAAATAACTAAGAGGAATATACCACCGCAAATAGGAAGATAAAGATATTTCTGCTGACTTTTTTTTTTTTTTTTTTTTTTTTTTTTTTTTGCAGTACGCAGGCCTCTCACTGTTGTGGCCTATCCCGTTGCGGAGCACAGGCTCTGGACGCGCAGGCTCAGCGGCCATGGCTCACGGGCCCAGCCGCTCCGCGGCATGTGGGATCTTCCCGGACCGGGGCACGAACCCGTGTCCCCTGCATCGGCAGGCGGACTCTCAACCACTGCACCACCAGGGAAGCCCCTTTCTGCTGACTTTTTAGACTAAACAGAGGCACTGTAAACTTATGTAGAATGAGCTAGACTGGATCAAAATCATCTCTTTAGCAAAACATCTCACAAACAACAAACAAGAAATAAATGAAGTGCACCAAAGCGAAGAGAGAGGGCCAGCAAAATCAATAATATAAACAAAAATTGCCCATTCCAGTTATGTATACGGGACAGTGCAAAAGTAATTTTAAATGAGAATATTTAGGATGCTGTACGCTACAATTTAGGTTTAAAAATAAAAACAATGACTACAATGATGGGGGAAGGGTGTTCAGTGAGAAGTTAAAATGTTCAAATGTCCTTAGGAGGATAGGAATTAACATAGAAATACTTAATAGTAACTGAGATTTAATTAAAATACACTTAGATATTTATTTTAAAATAAGGGTATTTATGGGCTTCCCTGGTGGCGCAGTGGTTGGGAGTCCGCCTGCCGATGCAGGGGACACGGGTTCGTGCCCCGGTCCGGGAAGATCCCACATGCTGCGGAGCGGCTGGGCCCGTGAGCCATGGCCGCTGAGCCTGCGCGTCCGGAGCCTGTGCTCCCCAACGGGAGAGGCTGCAACAGTGAGAGGCCCGCGTACCGCAAAAAAAAAAAAAAAAAAAAAAAAAAAGATATAAAATAAGGGTATTTACTACATGAAGAGATGCACAGTAGGCTCCAAACATCAGAGAATAAGGGAATTACAGGCTCCTTTGTCTCTGAGGAAAAGGGAGAAAGAGGAATTGCCTCACGGTTTCCTTGGGCCAGTGTGGCTTCGCTGGATGCTTCTGGCTCTGGGTCCTCCAGGAGGTAGCCCTCCAGCCCATGGCTGCCATCAGCTCAAATTCCAAGTTCACGTGGCTGTTGGACTGAGACCTCAGGTACTGGCCACGTGGACTATGCAGTGTCCTCAAGACACGGCAGCTGGCTGGCCGCACGTGGGTAATCTGGGAGAATGAGGGAGAGTGGGCGAGAATAGCCCGAATGGAAGCCGCGGTCTGTGTATGAGCTAGTCTCAGACGCACCATCATTTCTGCTGGAATCTGTTTATTGGAAGTGAGTCACTAGAGCCAACGCATACTCAGCATGGGGGGATTACACAGGGCGTGTGTACCAGGAGGAGATCAGGGAGTCTTAGAGGTTCCGTCTTGGGAATTATGAGAGCACTGATGAAGATGATGACGCAGATGAGGATGAGAGTGATTGATGGGTGTGATGAGGATGATGACCCTCCTGGGAATGACAATGATGGTGATGATGATGGTGTTGATGATTATGAGGATGATGGGGCTGGAAATGAGGGTGATGAGGATGATGGTGGTGACAATGAGGATGATGGTGATAAGATGATGACCGTCATGAGCATGACAATGACGATGATGATGGTGTTGATCATGCTGGTGATGGGGATAATGATAATGATGATGGTGATCACGGTGCTGCTGCTGTTGATAGAGATGATGACACCTTGGTAATGATGATGATGATGGTGATGTTGATGATGACAGGGGCTAGGCATTGAGCACAGCTTCTGTGCCAGGCACTGTGCTTAGATATTTACATGTTTTGCTGCATTTTCTTCAGACGTCTTAGAACAGCTACCATCATTACCTGCATGTTTATGAAGAGGGAGCTGAGATTTAGAGATTTTATGGAAATTGCTCAAAATCACATTCCTGGCTGGTTGTGAAATCTGGATTTTAATGTGAGCACTTTTGTCCCAGAGTGGGATCTAATAACCACTTTGCTCACCTGCCTCGTTCTGTGCTGTTTTCTAAAACGTGCTCTTACAGAGGTATGTGAATGGGGGAACACAAGGAGGCATGCAGTCCTACAGAGCAGGCTGCATCTGGAAAAGCATCATGGATGTGTGCATTTAACCTAGCCTTCAAACACCCAAGAGAAATAGAAGTGGGGGGATGGTCATTCCCAGCAGCGCCAACTGGAAATATACTACGGTGAGGGGCCGTGGTCCTAACTGGGACAATTTGAAACAATTACGGCTGAGATGGGAAATAAAGCTTTTTTTTTTTTTTAAATAAATTTATTTATTTTTGGCTGCGTTGGGTCTTCGTTGCTGCGCGCAGGTTTTCTCTAATTGCGGCGAGCGGGGGCTACTCTTCATTGCGGTGTGTGGGCTTCTCACTGCGGTGGCTTCTCTTGTTGCGGAGCACGGGCTTCAGTGGTTGTGACACGCGGACTCAGTAGTTGTGGCTCGCCGGCTCTAGGGCGCAAGCTCAGTAGTTGTGGTGCACGGGCTTAGTTGCTCCGTGGCATGGGGTATCTTTCCGGACCAGGGCTCTAACCCGTGTCCCCTGCATTGGCAGGTGGATTCTTAACCAGTGTGCCACCAGGGAAGTCCCAGAAATAAAGCTTTGAAGATTGTTTTGGGCCAGGTGGTTACGAGCACTGAGTTCCTGTTAAGAGACTTAGAGTCTATGGTGCCTCTAATTTGTGGGGTCCAGTTTAAGGTTAGGGCTAGTTCATGATTAAAAATTTTAAATGCCTTGGTTTAAGACCTTAGACACCACCGGGCACACTGCTCTGGTGCTTGGCCAGAAAAAGCACCACACAGAGCTTTTGTGTTACTTTGCCTAAATTCCTCCTCCAGCATAATGTGGTGAATCTTAAGCATGTTGATTTTTTTTCCTGGGGCCTCAAGATCTCACCTCACAACTCGTTTTGTGAGAAGCCATGCAACCCTGTAAGAACACGAAGTAAGTTCAGGCCTACGGCTGTCCAACCCATGCAGACAAAGGTGACTTTGCTCCAACTGAAGCAGCAAAGTCTGCAGGAATTCTTCCACATCCAATTACCACTTCCAGTTAATTCCTATAACTAAGCAGAACATGTCCTTTTTCATTTTGTCTCAGAGAACTCATTTGGGTTACTTTGCTGAATTAAAAATTTTTTCCCAAGGCATGAGGATAAGAAATTCTCTACACGTGCAATACCATGTACTAGATTTTCTAGAACAAAGTTTAGTCTGCCTTAAAAATGATCAATTTGGTCTGCTCTTAGGATATAGAAATGACTTACATATATTAAAGAACAGTCTCCTATCTTCAAAATTTTATAATCCAATCTAAGCAAGGGCACCCTATTGTATTAACAACCTTAAACATAGTTTGGGGAAAAAAAGTTAAGTTTTGTATTTACATGCATGAGTGTATATTCGATCAGAGAGCTTAGGTAATTTGCTTAGAGTCACAGAGCTGAGGCCTTAGAGCTTGTTCCCCTTGTTACAAATCCTGGGAGTCAACCTGCAGGGGTCCTGCAGGAGGCCTCCCCTCACATCCCCCCGTCAGGTCAGCCTGCCTGAGTCAGGTGTCCTGGGCCTCACTCAGTACAGTTAAAGTACTGTGAACTGAAATTTGAACCACGTGTCAGAGACTAGCATTATTTAACTAAACGCTGGTAATGGATTTATGCATATTGAAACTGCGTGAAACAAGACCTGCCTTCCTTTACTGGAGTCTCCTGAGCCAGACAACTTGTCTCAAGGGGTCTAATACCAAAAAGAAAACAAGCAGAATATCACAGTGGCTCTGCCCCTGGTCTGTAACCCCTGAGCCTTTCCCCACCCTCTCATCCTATAGGTGAGGAAACTGAGGCCTGGAGGGGTCAAAGTGCTGGCTCTGGTCATCCCGTGGCTACTGACGGCACAAGGCAACAAAGCTCAAGTGTATTTGTTAGTCTTTCCGGAACATTCATGAAAAATCTGCTCAATGATTGTAAATTATCTCCTTCTCCGTCTCCGGGCTGTGCCACTGACCTGGCTCCAAAGGGCTGCGGGCCAGGAAGGCCCCCGTGGTCCTCATGTTTCCAGATCTCTACCCCTCGGTGTAGGAAGATGAAGCCCAAATGCAGGGATTACCTCAGATTGTCACAAATCACAAGCCAGTGGAGGTTTCTGCCTTGTGTGTGTGTGTGTGTTTATGTATATGTGCGTGTGTTTAGTGAATAATTTTCCCTTTATCACATGTAAAATGGTTTCTACAACAGAGTTGTTTCATATTCTAACTGTAATAATAAGCACTTACAAGTCATGAGTCATCATTCATATATGACATATACATATCTATAATGTACTTATTAAATCCTGATCTAAAACCTTTTGAGGGAGTTATAATTGCATTCATTTTGCAGATGAAAATTATATAATCTTTTCAGAAAATAATAATAACAACAGCATTCACTGGCATCCTTGGATAAGAATCCAGTTAGGGACACTGGGCAATAAATCCTAATGAAAACAAGACTAGAATCCTCATGCCCACGTCCCCCTGTGAGGCAGGCAGCCCGCTGTCCCGGTGGAAGGGGAGGCCGGCGGGCACACGGGAACCAGCAGCAGGAAGCCTGCCGTGCAGGAGGCGCCCTGGGCCCTGCACTGCTGAGAGACCTTGGCTGGGGCGCGGGTGTGAGGAGAGGGAGAGGGCTGGGCACCGGGTGGGGGGAAGGCTTAGGGAACAGAGGCAACACGTGAGGGCGGGGCGTGAGGTTCCTAAGCCACTGACCTACCCAGTGCTCCAGGACAGGGGAGGGAGAGGGAAGGGCTTGGGGCTGGAACCCGGCTCAGAAATATCCCCAGCATCCCTTGGAGGTGACGGTCCAGTGACCTGGGCCTAGCAAGACACAGCACCAGCCTCTCTGAGCAAGAAAGTAGTCCCACTGGGCAGCCCTTTCCTACTGCGAGCCGGGGAGGGAAAGTGGAGGACGGGGAGGGGAGGGAGACGAGTGGGTGCTGGGGGCCGCTCCTCTGCCAGGCTGAGGTCAAGGACCCGTGATGAGAGGTGCGGAGACCCAGTCGTGGCTCCGGAGGTTCTGGAAATGGAAGCCGCAGGTCATCCCCTCGCCAGTCCCACTCTCATTTCAAGGCGATGCTGGTATCACCCGAGGTGAAGTCACTTTTTCAGAATTTAATCTGGGCCATTTGGGACCACCCAGGTCGGTGTGGTGGGAAGAGGAGGAGCTCTGAGATGCTGTTGCCTCATGCTCGCAGGTCAGAGGCCCTTAAAACAGCTGCAGTGGGCTTCCCTGGTGGCGCAGTGGTTGAGAGTCCGCCTGCCGATGCAGGGGACGCGGGTTCGTGCCCCGGTCCGGGAGGATCCCACATGCCGCGGAGCGGCTGGGCCCGTGAGTCATGGCCGCTGAGCCTGCGCGTCCGGAGCCTGTGCTCCGCAACGGGAGAGGCCACAGCAGTGAGAGGCCCGCGTACCGCAAAAAAAAACCCCAAAAACAAAAAAACAAAAAACAGCTGCAGTGAGGACCATGGTGAGTGATGACGCACTGCATTAATTGACCAACATCGTCTCAATCAAGCCCCACAAAACCCTCCTCAATTAAGTAGTAATTAATCACTAAGAGAGATGCTCAGATTGACGATGGGGCAGGATGGCAGTTGCAGGAGGGACAGAGCTGACAGGTGAAGCCCCCCTTTGTCTGGGTCCCAAATGTGTATGGAACGTGATTTCTCTAAACTGGCCTGATAATAAAAATCAACAGAGGCACTTATTAAAGTTACAGATGCTAGGGTCCCTCAACTGGGGATTCTGAGATTCAAGTTTGGAAAACGTTACAGTAAACTAAACTGCATCAGGAGAACCCTGTGCTAGACAATATCCTGGGACTCCCTGGGCTGCAATCCCGCGGACGGGGTGGTACACAGCTGGTTTGTAGGCGCCCTTATAGCTGCCGACGGCCGGCAGGGGGCAGCAAAGAGCTTCCACGTGTTGAAATCCGTCCGCGTGCTGTGGCTGCGATGAGAGCCTGTGAAGGCGTCACGGGGCAGTTTCCCGGGGTGACGCTGGAGCATCGGCAGCTCGGCCCTAGGTTGGTCGGTAGGCAGGGCACAGGTGGGCCTTGCACCAACGGAAGATGCGGGGTTCCTGAACAGTTTCAACTGGGGAAGCAATAGGTCTGTGTTTTCGGAAGCGCAGTGTGGCAGCTGCAGTGCAGGTTCTGGCAATACAACGGGTGCCGGAAGGGACGTATTAGGAAGGGTCTTCACCTCCTATTGCGCGAGCAGCGCAGGGCAGGCAGCTTAAGCTCCAGGCTGCTGTTTCATGTGCAAAATGGGAGGAATGATAGGAGCCACTTTACACGGTTGTTACTAAATGAATTAATCCACTTAAACTGCTTAGTGTGATGTCTGCCAAGTGCTTAACTACTGATTAAATGTTAACGATTAGTAATATCTTCATTGTAATTACAGAGACTTTGTGGTCTCATTCACAGGACGTGGTGAGAGGCTGGCTGTGAGGTGGGCGGGGGGTGGAGACCAGCCGTGGAGCAGGTTTTCAGGGGGGAGACCTGCTCTCCCGGGGGGGCAATCAGACCCACCTGGGGCCCCGGTCCCCGTGAGGATGGAGATACTGGGGGTCTGAGAGTTGACAGGGACTCTAGGAGGAGACTGTGTCCGGGGGCATCAGAGTCCCCCAGAGAGGTGACAAAACAAACGACTGAATGTCAGGTTAGAATAAACTTGGAAAAGAGGAGGAAGGTAAGATCGGAACTGCCAGTCAAGGGTTTAAGGCTACTCGGCAGGTATGGGGAGGACAGGTGAGCCTAGGCAGGTGTGAGGGGGACCTCCCATCGCACTGTGATTTGTTTATAAGGAGACATAGGAAACTTACACGTAATAAAATGAATAGCGGCTAATGTTCATTGATGGTAAGGTATCAGTCACTGTTCCAGGCACTGTATCTGCATCATCTCCTCTTCCCCTGCAATCACCCTACAAATGGGCATCATCCCCACTTTGCAAGAAGGAACATGGAGCACAGGTTGTTTAAGCAGCTTCTTTAAGGTGTCACAGCTAATAAGGGCTCAAACCCAGCCGATCTGAGTCCAATTCCCACCTTCAGAGATATCTGGGCAGGGCTCTGCTTTAGGAATTTGAATTTTAAAAACAGCCTCATTGAGGTACACCTGGTATTCATAAACCCTGCATATTTAGTGTTACAATCTGATGAGCCTGTCCATACATATACACCCGAGAAACCATCACCACAGTCACTGTTATAAGCACGTCCATTACCTCCAAAAGTATCTTTGTGCCCCTTGGGTATTTTTGTTTGTTTTTATGTTAAGACTGTGTAACACAAGATCCACACTCTTGACAACTATTTTAAGTGCTCCATACATTGTTGTTAACTACAGGCGCTGTGTTGCACAGCAGGTCTCTAGAACTTTTTCGTCGTGCATAACTGAAAGGTTAGCCCGTCAGTGGAGTGTGGAGGGCGGACTGGAGGAGGGGAGAGACCAGAAGGAGGGGCGGTGTGGTGGTGAGGGCCCGCTGCAGGGGAACTTAGAGACCAAATCTCCAGAAACTCTGATCAATGAAGAAGGCAGAGACATAACAACAGTAGCTTCTTTTACTGTGCTTTACCTGAAAGCCTCCCATAATTGCACCCCAAAACCCTCACCCCTAAACAACATCTTCTTTTGTCTTTCACTGGAGGTGGTGTTTAAGGCGTGGATGGGCCATTTTAACAAGTTGCTCAGTTTTCCTGCGTCTCTCCCATGTATTGAATATGTAGGAGGGATACATGTTACTAAGCTTCTGTTTGTTTTTCTCCTGTTAGTTTATCTTTTATGGGATTCTCAGCCGAAAACCTAGAAGGGTGGAGGGAAATGAGTTTTCCTCCCCTTATATACTGGTATTTTAGAGACAGCTGTTGGGCAGGAATACATGTTTAAGTTCCTTAATCCTGTTAGGTTGCTCACTGCTTTCCTCTCCTTTAGGATGTAAATGTGTTGAATCTCATGACTAGATTTTCTGAAATTGAGCCATCTTTTCTTTTTTGCAGAAATACGTTACCGTTTCAGATAGATCACTCATAAATGCCAGCGACCTTAACACCCTAATGGAGCTTTAGGTTAGTCTGCCAGGAGAAGTGTTTTGTAGGAGCTGTCACGTATCTTTAGGATAAAACCACGTTCCTAATTATCTAATTCTCCTCTTCATAATTCTTCGGTGCCTCTCTTTTGTTCTCTGAATTTCAAGCTCTTCTGAGTATATCCAGGGCCCTTCACACTTTACGATCTCATCCCTCATCTGTCTTCTCTTCTAAGCCTCTCATACCCAGCCAATCACTATAGCTTGATAATTGTCTTCTTTAAATGTTTCTTTAATCCAATCCCTATTTTCCATATTTAGAATCCTTGCTTCATTTCAAGCCTCAAAGCCTTTATCTCAGCACCATTCTAAATGGGTTCAAGAATCATTGTTGTAAGACAGAGATGGGAGTCTATCTCTTAATTGTTCAAAATACTAAAATGGGTCTCCTTCCCCCCACAAGATAAGAGCAAACTCGTCACGTCAGTACAGCACAGCCATGACCAGGTTCCTGTCCGTGGGACACATTTCCCCGGGAAGACGGTCTGGGTGACAATTTGCAGTGCACACCTATGGCTGCATGGTGAAGCCTGTTCTCAAAGGGAGCTCACTTCCCTCTCCGTGAAGGGGCCCTGGATCTGTGAACTGACTCCTACCTGGGAATCTGGCAAAAGGCCGCGCATCCCTCACCCCACGCCCCCACTGCCACTCTGGTATCTCAAATCAAGCATATGTCTGCCAGGTCTGAAATGTTCCTGTATATATTGCAGTGTAAGAGGCTGAACATGTAGTTAAGTCCAAGTATGTCTGTGACCAGGTCGCCGTCATTGCGTCATCCCCCCTGTTAAATCAGGCCTCATCTTGCTTCCCCTGGCTTCCTGTGGAAATCATGCCTCCCGTTCATGAGGGCAGTGCCCTCATAACCCAGTCACCTCCCAGAGGCTCCATCTCCTAACAGCATCGCATTGGGGGTTAGGTTCCAACACCTGACTTTGGGGGCGGGGGAGACACAAACATTCAGGTCATAACAGTCAAGCTGGCACAATTCAGTGTTGTATTCACCTTCCACCATCTAATGCCCTCAGAACACTTCGGCATTCATGTGGCTTCGGCTGTGTCAACAAAGACTGGAAAGATTCGCTAACAGTTGGTATGTTACACCTCCTCCTGCAGCAAGGCCTCATTTCCACACCTTGGCTTTGCTGGAATAAAACTCTTTGTTATCAGTCTGAAGCACAGGGCGCCCATGGGTGGGCGGAGTCTGGAGGAGAGTCGACAGCCCCCTGTGAACCAACCACCCTGTGTGATGCCAGCAGAGTTCTTTATAAATCCATCTTTAAGTGCAGGGAGAGGCTGGTTTCCCTACGCGTGAGAGAGGGTTGCTTTCACTGAAAGGAATGACAAGAGGGATTTGAGAGTTCAAGGTCCTCAGCTTGTATGTGCCTGCCCCGCTGTGCCAGCCCTGGGGGCCCTCTCTCTCCCCATCAGTTCCGGTTCCCTTAACTTGGCACAAGAGGCCAAAGAGAATTATCATCTAATGGTCACTATAATTCAGTGGTCCTTACAGACTCTGTGTTTGACCCACATTCACCGGCAGCCGCAGGGGATAAGGGCTGCTTTCGGAACTGCCCTAGACACCTTTTGATTTTCTACCTGCAGCCTGAGTTGAGAATTCAAGGCTTTGAAGCTGCCAGCCCATGTTTCAGTATTTCTAATCAGCATTGTCAACTCAGCTTCTAAGTGGCATACAGTAATTAATTACTGAATCAACAACTTGCCCTCTACGTGCACCCACCAAGTCAGCTGCAGAGGAAATCCCCTACACACAGCACTTATCAGTGTCCCGTTTCTCCTTGGTGAAAGATTATATATTCACATGTTAAATAGGGGGCCCAGCAGCATACTCCCTTCTGGCCACCAGAGCCATGTATGTGCTCTAGTGGTGCCTCCTGACGTGGGCTATGTGGACCCTTCTGTTACGGCGGGGACAACTGCCGTGGATGTGCGGGTAGGTGGGGCTGGCCCCTGGCCAGCTGTCTGTCTGTCTTTGCCTCTTTCGGTGGCTGCCAGCCCACTGGTGGGCAAGGCCAGGTCCCAGGGCAGGTGGCCGTGGGGCCCTTGGGGCCGGAGGCTGGTTGCAGCCCATTGGTGGACAGCTGAGCCCCTGGCACTGATAGGCTAGAGAGAGGACTCCAAAATGGCACCTGCCAGCACCAGTGCCCTTGTGGTAGAATGAGCTCCCCAATGGGAGGCCCCAGTAGCCTCCTGCCTCTTCAGGAGGCTCTCAAGATGAACAGATGGGTCTGACTCAGGCTCCTTTCAAACTACTGCTTTTGTGCTGGGACTCAGAGCACATGTGAGATTTTGTGCATGCACTTTAAGAGCAGATTATGTTTCCTGCAGCCCTCCAGATCTTCCATACGCAAACCCCGCCGGCCTTCACAGCCGGGTATTCTGGGGGCTCGTCTTCCTTGTTCAGGACCCCTGGGTTGGGAGCCCAGCGTGGCGGCTTGAGACCCCTCACTCCTCGGGGAGAACCTCTGCAATTTTGATTATCCTCCTGCTTGTGAGTCGCCTACCCAAGATGTGGGTCTTGAGTATACTGCGTCTCCTACCTGTCTCGTGGATCCTTCTGTGTATCTTCAGTTGCGGAAAATCTTTTCTGCTAGGCTTCGGGTTGTTCTTATAGATAGTTGCTCTGTAGTTACAACTGTAAACGTTGGAATTTTGGTGTGCCTGGTGGGGAGGGGAACTAAGGGTCCTCCTACTCTGCCGTTCAGCCACACTCTATGGTCATACATTTAATAACTAAAAAGCATTCTAAAAATAAACTTCCTTTTATTTGAGCCAAAAAATCACACCTCAAAGTGTCCAAATAAAAAATGTACAGCTGGATGAGTTTTCACAAAGTAAAAATTGACCAAGTCTCCACCACCCGTTAAGGAAAAAAAAATAAAAACAGTAACATTGCCCCTCACGGCTCCTCTGGATTCCCTTCCAGTCACAACACTTACCCCCAGAGATAACCACGACCCCGGTTTCTGCCATCAAAGATGAATTTTTCCTGTATTTAAAATACACGTGCGCACACGTACGTGCATGCCCAATGTGCATATACCAGCACATACACATACACATGCACACACACACAGTACACATATATGCTCACACACATATACAATACAGTGTGTACCTCATTGTGTCTGGGTTTGTTCATTCAACATTATCTTTCTGAGATTTATCTCTGCTGCCTATATCAAAAAAATCTGTGTCTATATCATAGCATTAAGCCATTCTTCAAGTTACCTTTTAGAATTTATAACAATTTTCCTTTTAAATTTAGACCTATAATCTATCTGGAATGAATTTTATGTATCCAATGAAAAAGGAATCAATACTCATAGTTTTAAAATATGGATATCGAATTTATCCAGAATAATTCATTTATTTTATTGCATTTATGTGTGTGTGTGTTTAGCAGAAATTTATATTCCATTCCATTCCTCTATTTGCCTATTTCCGCACCTATTAGTGTACTGTCTTAATTATTTAACTTTATATAAATTTTAATATTTGGTAGTGAAAATTCTCCATGTTTGTTCTACTTCTTCAAGATTGCCTTGGCTATTTTTGGCTATTTGTATTTACGTAAAAATGACAGATAAAGGAAGCACTATCCAATTTGATTTTGGATTCACCTCATTTTGTTTTTAATTTCTCTAAGATTGTTGGCCCCACATTCTAATTTCCTTGACAGATTATCTATGCCAATAAATAAACAAATACACACATATATCCAATGCTCTGTGCTCCCTGGAACACACGCACTTTTATTGTCTCCCGTCACATTGACTGCTGCCTTGGCTTGGCCGCGAGGCTAACTTTTAGCTCCTGAAACAGCAAAATCATGGATACTGAGGCTTGATCTCCGGGAAAACTTGCTTTTGGGATGCTTCCTTTTCGAACCTAGGTATAATGCTGTGAGAAGCTCAACCTAGCCACCTGGAGAAGCCATGCTGGGAACTGAAGACTTGGCTAAGGTCCCAGCCAACAACCCGCACTAACTTGCCCGCCACGGGAGTGAGCCTTTCTGGAAATAGAACCTCCAGCCCTCTTCGAGCTTCCCCAGCTGGAGCCACATCCCCATTTGAAGGAGCTCGAGAAAATTAATTATTTTGGTTAGATTAAGCCTCTGAATTTGGGGGTAGTTCTTTATACACTCATGGAATATATGTATGTATGTATGTGTTTGTGTGTGTGTGTACAAATTTGGGGTGATTTATGACACATTTATAGAATTGTGATGTGCAATGAAATTATATATAAACTCTTCTAGTTATTCTTGGAAGGACTGTTGGCCTAGCACTTTTTCACAGTCAGAGGTGCAAATATAATTGAAGAACAGTTTTCCATAGTGAATGGCGTAGAATAGAAGAATGATAGGATTAAAGCATTGTGAATAATTGGACACTATGCCCCATTAATCCAAAATCCATTCAATAAAGACAGGGCAGGCTAGGCTGTATAAAATGCATTACTGTAATGGTAGTTTTGCTGACAGTACAAGGATTGTGATTGTTCTCAGGCACTTATATGGTTGGTGAATAACAAGCCCTTGGAGTCACTGAGTTGCAACTTGTGTAAATATATGTTGTATGTCATGTTTCTCGTTTCCATTATATAATGGGAGGAGAACCTAAGAGAATATATGCAGATGATCCTACAAGTGAATTATATTTTTTAGGTCATTATACTCTTAGAATTGACATATTTACATTTTAGAAATGTTTGTCAGGAGCGTAGCAGGTCATATATGTTCCAGTTAAATGATCTTTTCTCCCCTTCTCCTGGTAAACACAGTGAGGATTCTTTGATGTACCTCAAATGATTTAGACGCGTGCCACAAGCAATCTGAGACTAATAACCGTTAACATGCTGAGGTTTGCAAATTATAGACTTTATAAATAACTTAGAGCAATTCAAGGTTATCTGTAAACTTCTACTTGATTGCTGTTTGATGTCTCCTTCACGTTGTGTGCTGTACAGTTTCTATGCACCACCCTCCCCCCACCTACCATTCTCTCTACTCTTTCCACGTTGCTCCAAGCTCACAGGGGAGCATTGGCAAGAGATCTGAGGGAAGGGAGGTGGTAAAGTCAGGGTCTTGATTTTTTTAACTCTCCCTGCAAGATCTCTGCAGGTTGACTGTGTCCTTGACAACCACAGTGCATCTTAGATGCTGTTCCCCACACAGCGTCCCCTCCCTCTGGGATCTAGTAACTGTACCTCCACTAACCCTGCAGGCTTAGGGGTGCCGTGTCTCACCATTGTCACCAGATTCCGGATGGGACCTTCCCTCCTGACCCCCTAAATCCTGCCCACAGGATGAAATGGTTCCTTTTACAGATCGTTCCCTTGTGAATTCTTCTTAAATATATGTATGCTGTCTCTTTTCTGCCAGGGTGTTAAGGAAAGTTAAGATGATTTATTTCTCAGCATAGTTTACTCACAAATCTGGGTTAACTTGTGGGATTGGTGTCTGAACTTGACTTCATCATGAGCCAAACACTGGTCTAAAAACAAAGTTCAGCCTCTGAACTGAGTCCCGTGCAGCCCTTCAGAAGTAACAAATTACAACAATGGCATCTGTCTATCGTAGTAAATAGTGGGTCCTAGAATTTCTGGATGTCCACTCTGGAAAGAAACTCAGAGCTCATCTGATCTCACTCCTTTTTTTATGTGGGAAAACTAAGGTAGCGGACATCCCTTTCCCAGCATCATGGCGTGAGTGGGTCTAAATCTACCAGCAGGAAGGCTGCATGTTGAGAAGAGTCATTCGTGGACTGAGAATCTGGAGTTTGGTTTCTACCAACTCACTCATGTGAGCATCAGGCAGCAAATACAAGCACCTCGTTCTAGAAGTGAGCAAGGCAGACATCCTTCCTGCCCTCAGGCAACTTCCATCCTTACAGGGAAGGCGGAAAGTTAAAAGATACCCAGATCATTATAATTTGTCATTACGACTGTGAGTGAGACAAAGAAGCAACAGCAGAGACGCCTCCTTTAGGAAGCAGTTGGGGAAAACCTTTTTGCTGCAGAGATGATATTTAAGCACATACCCAAATGGCTCAGTGAGGTGACCACCCGCATGTTCTTATGGAGCGCCTACTGTGTACCAGGCTCTGTGCCATGTGCTGGGACTTACTGAGAACCACCAGGCATTGTATCTTAGTAGAAGAAAGAGACGATCCATTTTAAAGATTGAGGCTCTGAAATGACAAGGGTTATGATGGCCACCGACAGGACACAATGAACATCCACAAAGGGGTGTTCAGTGTGCTTGGGAGGTCAGGTCAGGATCCCCGAGAAAGTCTGGCTCACGGCTGGGTAGCAATCGAGTGAAAGAATAGGGGAAGAAATAGCATTCTGGGACCCAAAGCAAAACCAAAGCAAAAGCACGTGAGTGTGCCAGGGTCCCACAGGAGGCACGTGGAGGCTTCAAGGACCAAAAGGTCCAGGGGTTACAAGCTCAGAGCGTAAAGGAAAGCCTGGGGCAAGGTGATGCTGGAGAGAGGTCGGGGCCAGCAACACAGGGTTTTCCAGGTCCTGTTAAAGAATTTTGCTGTTAACCTTAGAGCACTGGGAGGTACTAAACCTCCTTAGGGGTGTGTGTGTGTATTTATGTGTATGCATGTGTATTTGTGTGTATGTGGGCATGCACTCAGACACAGTGATTACTCTGCCTTTAACATGGGTGAAAAGAAGATAATTATGTGAAGAACCGGGGTGGTTGGGGGAACACTGGCCAAGCAGTCAGAACATCATGTGCAAAGGCCCTGAGATCAGAAGAGCTTTGCACATTTCTTTGAGGAATTGAAAGAAGACCAATTGGTTGGAGCATCAGGAATGAGGTAGAGAGTTTCGAGGTGTTCAGAATTATGCAGGGGCCACACCATGCTGAGCCTGTGGGCTCTGACAAGTGCTTTCAGTGATGCCCTGGGAGGCACTGATGCAGTCTCATTTCATCATTTACTGGCTGTGTGACTGGAAAAGTCCCTGGTCCTCTCAGAGCCTCGGTATCCTCATCTGTCAAATTGGGCAAACACAGCCACCGTGGTAGGGCTGCCAGGAAGATTAAATGCGGTACAACATACACGGGTGCTGTTGTCACCACCGTCTCCAGTATGTCTCCTCATTTCCGTCTGCCAAATGTCAGCACTGAACTAGGCCAGTGACTGCTAAACTGTATGCATTAAATGCTACCCGGGAACTAAAAACACCGCCCTCCCCCCTGGTTCAAACCCAAGTCCACTGACCT
The DNA here is from genome assembly GCF_949752795.1 of Hyperoodon ampullatus. Lineage (NCBI taxonomy): Eukaryota > Metazoa > Chordata > Mammalia > Artiodactyla > Ziphiidae > Hyperoodon > Hyperoodon ampullatus. The sequence goes on from NC_136930.1 coordinate 74,017,209, forward strand.
AGAATTTGCAGGGACAGTGCCTGGGAACCTGTACTTTCAAACAGACGCACCAAGTGCCTGGCATTTGGAAGCCACTTGACAAGATGTCCTCAGCAGGCCCTTAGACACCAAACATTCCTTGAGTCGGTGCCCCCAACTCCGGCTCTGGGGCCCGCGTTGAATGCGACCCGCTGGAGGTCAGCTCCACGGCCAGTTTCCTACTCCAGGCTCTGCCAGAGACTTTGCAGATTACGTTGGATGCCTTCTCTCCCTCCCTGTTTCATAATCTAATTATCCTGGAAACCAGATGTGACAGGCTCCCTCCCAAACCCATTTAAACATCTCAAAGGGCACCGTTCAGGACCCAGCGTTTTATCCTTCGCCAGGCCCTGACCCGAGAAGCCTGGAAGATCTCTTTGTGCTAATTAGCAATGAAATGTCCTTCTGCCACAATAATCCGATTATTGGGCCCAGGAGCAGCTGCGGGAGAGAGCATATCACGGGGGTCAGCCCCCTGGAATAGCACACCCTCTCCCTGCAAGCACTTCTAGTGTCTGTATCTCTCTGTGTGTGCGTTTTTGAAAATGTGATGAATATAAAGGTGCCTTTCCCCAGGAAATTAAATGCATATTCGCAAAATGATCTACCCCTTTGCAGAGCTGTGGGCCACGTCAATCCCTTGGTGCCTCGTCTACTGGCTGACATGAGCCAGCCATGCCGGTCACTCACTGAGCACAGCTTACTGTTGTTTCCTTCTAGACCTTTTCAGGTAATGCTTTTCTTTCTAGACACATGGGATTATACTGTAGATATTGTTCCTCAATCTTTGAGTGGATGGATAAATATAGGAAAAGAGCCCAGAATTGGAGATGGAAGATCTGAACTCATATTCCAGCTCTACCTACCAACTATCTAAACTCAGAAATGTTACACTTTGAGATCCAGTGCCCTGCCAACCACCTGTGGGAATTGGCGGAGATGCCAGAGAGCTTCTTGCCTTGAGTCCAACCAGTTTACAGGAAGGCTCTGTGTACTTGTTCGCTGTTGGCCTCTGTAACAATGTTGATGAGGATGGCATTTGTTGAGTACTGACTGTATTCCAGCTATTGTGCTACTGACTTGAAATGCATTAATTAATGTGATCTCAAAATGACTCTTAAGGTAGGTAAAAAGTCCAAGGATCTTGTAAGTAATTTGGTAGAAAAACCTGGCTAGAAATGGCGTGATATTATTTATAGTTTTCATTTATTTTGTTCTCATGAATATTCACGTCTCCCCACAAAAACAGTAATGAGTTTTATTAGAGTCATGCCCTTGACCCTTTCTGGCCCTTTTACAAAGTTAGAAACAGGCATGGTATTATATTAAACTTCTAAACTTTGAACATATCCTGAATTCTGAAACATTTCTGGGCCCAAAGATTTTGAATAAGGGACTTGGGCTTGCCTATATTATACTCATTTTAAAGTTGATCAAACTGAGACTGAGAAGGGTTTAAGTACTTTCCCCAAATCAGTTGGTAAGTAAGCAGGCTGCGATTTGAACCAAGAGCCGTCAGCCACCGTAGACCATTCTGTTTCCACTAGATTATGCATGTTAAAAGTGATCTGAAAATTAGACAAAGTGATCCCTGCATGTTCTTTCTACCTCTGATTTCTGTGGCTCTCAGGCTAAAGCACCTCTTATTTATAGTCTATGTCTCCAGGGCAGCTATGCTTCATCTTAGCTTTTATGTAACAAACTTATCGTCTAATTTGGAATCCAGGAGCAAGTAATCATTAAGTTTTTCTAATATGCTTTGGGTAAGGCACCTACCTGTCAGGGTCAGCACTGTATTTAGGAAAGTGAATTACATTTACAGGGTTCAACTGAATACCCTGCAAGGAAGGAAATATTTACAGAAGTGAGGGAAGCATTAAGAGAACTGTGACAGGATGTAGGGTGCCCAAGACAAGCAACCCTGGGATGCAGTTTCCACCCCTAGCTGTGAAGGTGCAAGGGGGGAATGAAGAGAGATCAGACCCCAGGTGAAGTTGCAGTTTGGAGGAGAATCACTCGGCAAGGGCCACGTGGGGAGGGAGGCAGTCACTGCTGGACCGTGGCCCAGTCACTCTTTTATCCTGCCCTCCGGTTGTCTACTTGTGCTGCCCGACGGCCAAACCCAAATAAGAGTGAGAGGGCAAGGAGCGCAGCAGATGTAATTCGTAAGGATTTGGCCTCACACAGCCCAGTAAATGGCAGTGAAGTGTGGACCGTGGACCTTCGGGCAGAGAATATCCAGAGCAGGTCCTGTTGTAGGATGGCATTGTGTGTGGTCATGTGTGTGAGCTCTGGACCCAGGATGCCTCATGGATTAGTCAGCTTGGGCTGCTCTAACAAAATACCATAGACTGGGTGGCTTAAACAACAGACATTTAAAAAAAAATTATTGAAGTATAGTTGATTTACAATGAACAACAGACATTTTTTTTCTCACAGTTCCGGAGGTTGCAAGTCCAATATCAGGGAGCAAGCATGGCTGAGTTCTCTTGCTGGCTTGCGGATGGCCACCAGATGGTGGAGATGTCCTCATGTGGTGGAGAGAGAGCTTTGGTGTCTCTTCCTCTTCTTAGAAGGACACTAATCCCATCATGAGGACCCCACCCTCATCTAAACCTAATTCCTTCCCAAAGGTCCCCACCTCCAAATACCATCACATTGGGAGTTAGGGCTTCAGCAATGAATGGGGGTGGGTACAGTTCAGTCCATAGCACCTTGGCTGACTTGAAATTCCCTCATGACACTCATGAATTCACTCATTCATTTAGAAACTTTTTTTGGCATTTTAATGATCCTCATCCTCCTTTTCCATCTCTTTCTAAGCAGCACTGAACAACGGGTGCCGCACATTTTACATCGTTCAGTCATAATAATGAATCACTTTATGAATGAGGCATCTGAGGCATTTTACTACTAACTCATTGAATCAAGACTGAGAACATTTTTCTTGTGAAGAGGGCATTCTGTTTATTCAGGAGAAATATTTTTATGAGTTTCCTGGGGTAGAAGTGAAATCACAAAAATGTCCTGGGATAAAGCCTTCCAAGGAGGGAGTTTCCTCTGTACATCCCTTATTTGAAGAGTATCTCATGGGCTGAGTCAATAATGGAAGTAGAATTTCCTTAATGTGGAGGGATTTGAAGATGGGTTTGGGGCTGGAATCTGGAAAGAAAGGAGAGCTGGAATCAGTATCCACGAGGGGACAGGTGGAAAGAGGAGGAAGGGAAAAATAAAGACAACCAACCAGCCAGTTCAGAGGCACGGGTGAGAAGGGAGTTTGAGGAATGTTTGCCCATTTTTGTGAGTTGTTTATGTATGGGGGATGCAATGTAAACCCTCCTGCATTTGGACACTTCAGGAAAGTCTGCTGTGCTCACCGAGGCTTCAGTGCAGATGGGTTATTTCAGGGATGTCTAAGAGGATGAGTTCTGTTCCAGGTTAGCAGGGAGTGAAAACTGCTTCAGCACATGTCAGCAAGAGAGCAGAGAGGCATCTGTGTAGCCTCTATTTTATGGACAAGCACGTTGAGGTTTGGCAAGTACCTTGTCTAAAGCTATATTGTAAGTGATAGAGCTTATTCAAGTAGAATTTAGATTTGTCTGCTTTCAATGGCTGAATTATTTACACTCTTCTGTACTGTTTCTACAGCGATCAATGTTGTGATAATTGCAGTAAGGTGGTACCGTAGGTGAATCATGAACAAATGCTTTCCTTAAAGAGTTATATTGTGCCCATCCCATTTCTACTTGAAAAATCAAAGGTGGCAGAAAGCTCACTGCCTCCCAAGGAGACGGTTAGATTTTTTTTTTAAATTCCTCGGGGGTGAAACTTACTCTATAAAGTAAAAAGAATTTCACTTTCAATATGAAAGTGAGGATTTCACTTTGAATCTCTTAGCCCTCATTCAAAATTTTGAGGTAGCATCAAAGAAGTATTCCCTCCAAATTATCAGGAAGTCTTTCCAGCTCTTAGAGGGGAAGTCACAGTTGACCCTTTTCTCCCCAGGGTTAAGGAGCCACAGTGTTGCGAATGAATTGTTTCTATGACAACAATTCCAAGTTCCTTCTCCAAACGCCTAGTCCCGTGAATGCTCAGCCTTCAAGAATATATAAGCATTATTTGAAAGGAGTACAACTTAAAAAAATTTTTATTAATATATGCACAGGATATTAGTCACCAACAGCTTGCCTTCTACTGAGCCAGAGACATGTTGGGAGAGACCTGGGGAGGGCTGTGGGTTGCCAGCTGATGGAGCAGTGGAATACAAACCGCCATCTGCTAAGTGGAAGAGAGGACCTGAGAAGTAGCTAGAGAAAGCTGGGTCTGCTTCTCACACAATCAAGAGAGGAGACAAATCACGTAGGAAAGTCTGTCCCTAGGAAAGAACCAGGCACCCCGTGGGAAATGGCAGTGCCCCAGGCAGCGCTGGGATTCCCAGGGTCATGGACATTGGCTGGCATGAGCCAGGGAGGAATGAATGGAAGCACCATCACCATCTCTTTCATTTCTTGGCTGTGGTCCCTTCACTGCCAAGGCCCACGTCATACTGAATCATTGTCAAAGGGCTGTCAGGTCCCCTGCCAAGGAGCATAAGGAGAGGCTGTGGCCAAGGACCAAGCAGGGCACAGAAGAGGGACGAGTGACAGCTGTGGCTGTGGAATGGCCCCTGGCAGATTTCTAGACAATTCAGCAAAAGAGCCAGAAGGTGCAACCCAGGACTCCAGGACCCACTGCAAATAGTTTAAGTTTCCACACTGGAAGAAGAGGCCTTGGGTCGGTGAGATGTTGGCGTTTGAGGACGGTGATGCTAGTTGTGGAGATTTGATTATGGAATCAAGTAAAAGTTCTAAATTTTCAAGATATCCTTAGAAATGTTCATGTTTTTTACTTTCGGATGTGTACAGAGAAAACAAACTACACTGATGAGGTGGGTGTGCTGTAGACTGAATCTCAAGAAGGGCTTTGAATGAAATCAGATATATTGATTAATGTCTACTTTGACTGTGTCTCCACTTCTTCTCTTTCATACCATTAAAACATTATGTGTCATGTGAGCAACAACAGACATATGAACTGCCCAGTGATAAACTCAAAAACACTATTTGGAAACAAATAAAAGTTTAAAAATAAATGGAGAGCCATACCATGTACCTGGAGAGCTTCACTCAATCTTCTGAAAATTAAAATTTGTCCCAAATTGTTGTCTAACTTAAACATAGTTCTACCTAAATCTTAATGTGATGTTATACTAGTTGGCAAAGTGATTCTAAAGGAATTCTAAACGTAAACATAGGATAATATCCAAAAGGATTTTAAAAAAGAAGGCCAGTGGAGGGGGCTGTCACCTGTTATATGGCACATTTACTGTAAACATAAAATAATTTAACTCCTGGTGCTTGTATAGGAGAGAGAAGATATAATAGAAAAAGACATAATCTATTGTTTAAACTCTAACGTATGAAAGGGTAGTGGTTCAAATTTGAAGTTACAATGATTATTTGGTTACTTGTTAAATAGTATTTTGAAATTTGGCTGAGGGAAAAATCAGGTATATACTCATCTGACATGTAAAACTGCTTGCAGAGAGAGTAAAGCTTGACTGTAAAAAGTGTGGTAATAACAAGAAAGTATAAACCTATATAAAAACAGGTTTGAGTAAAATTTATAAGAATAGAATAGATATTTGAAAATTGCAGATAAAAAGATGGATTTACTTGATGAAATGTTTTTCATATACACATATATGCATGTGTATGTGTATGACAATGTAAGTGATTAACAAAGTAACACAGAGCTACTTGTATGATATGAAGAAAATTCCCTAATGAATAATTATAGAGGTAGAATAAGTAATTGGAAAAGTTATGAACAAGAAATGTCTTGGGCTTCCCTGGTGGCGCAGTGGTTGAGAGTCCGCCTGCCGATGCAGGGGACACGGGTTCGTGCCCCGGTCCGGGAAGATCCCACATGCCGCAGAGCGGCTGGGCCCGTGAGCCATGGCTGCTGAGCCTGCGCGTCCGGAGCCTGTGCTCTGCAACGGGAGGGGCCACAACAGTGAGAGGCCCGCGTACCGCACCAAAAAAAAAAAGAAATGTCTTTACTTCACGTCCAATAAGCATAGTTGGTGTGAGTGGAGGATGACACATCAAGATCTTTAATGGTATTGCAGGACTGATTGAAAAATGATACTTGAGCTTCCCTGGTGGCTCAGTGGTTAAGAATCCGCCTGCCAATGCAGGGAACATGGGTTCGAGCCCTGTTTCGGGAAGATCCCACATGCCCCGGAGCAACTAAGCCCGTGCGCCACAAGTACTGAATCTGCACTCTAGAGCCCGCGAGCCACAACTACTGAAGCCCACACGCCTAGAGCCCGTGCTTTGCAGCAAGAGAAGCCACCGCAATGAAGAGTAGCCCCTGCTCGCCGCAAGTAGAGAAAGCCCGCGTGCAGCAACAAAGACCCAACGCAACCAAATAAACAAACAAACAAATAAATAAGTAATTAAAAAAAGAAAAATGACCCTTCTGGTCTATTAAATGATAGACCAGAAAATAGACACTTGGTAGATTAAATGTGCATTTTAATTGCATGTTTGAATTCCCTATTTTGTTTCATTATGAGGAGCTGATCTTTTTTAAAAAAAATCTTCATTTAGTTAAACCAGAAATCAAAAGACAATCAGCTAGTAAACACAAAGAAATATCTACCCCATAAATCCAGAGGCAAAACAAAAGCACCGTTGATTTTTTTAAATCGTTTTTATCTCTTGGAAATCTAAGTCACAATATATTTAGTTTACATGGTCAAAATTGGCATTTCTGTATCTATGGTTTGCCCAATTTGATTTTGACATTTCACATGAAAATGTGTGTTTACACTGATTTATTGCCATAATTAAAAAAATATATACAAGCATTCTGGATCACCTTATATTCATTACAATCATGCATTATAAGCCCCAGATATAGATGTATGTTTATGACACTACTGGCAAAATGTCCAGTTATATTGATTTAATTTTTTCAGATTAATGAGAAAATTAAAAGGAAATCTTAATATGTAAGCAATGTGTTGTGTCTGGTTAAGTAGAGCAAAACTGACACGCACACACACACACAGTCTGTCCTCTCAAAGAGCTCTCGGACAAACGAATGCATGATTACAACACAGTTAGAAGCTGCTATAAGGGAGTAGAAGATGGTATGAACAAGAGCCTGTATAAGTCAGGCATCAGGATGACCAGGAAGTCTTCATGGAGAAAAGCACACTTGAGCCTCGTCTTGAAGGAGAAGTAGGGATTACCCATTTTATGGAAATGGGCTGTAGCATATGCAGGCTGTTGTGAGCAAGGCCCTGCCTCTTAGGCCCTATGACCCAGCAGACCCAGTATTACTGGGAAAGTATTGTGGCATGGAAGCTATCTTTAACCTCTGAAAAGCCCTGTGGGTTTGGTAATCAAGTCTTCTTCTTCTTCCTTAACCTTTTTTCTTTATTTGAGAAGAAGCTCCTGGTTTGCCTCTGGGTTGTGATGAAGGCTTCACCACGAGATGGTACATGTGGGTATTTCAACGGATTTAAATGTGGAAGGGGACTAGTGAGAATCCCAAGGAAATAATTACACTCATAATCAAATGAGTATAATCTGATCCAAAGAGCCATAGAATTGGATGTACACAGTAGGATGGGGCTAGTGTGCATATGGACTTCTAGGGGATGTTTCCACCAACTTGAAATAGACAGTCAGGGCCCTTGAGCACTACTCTGCTGGCCCTGAAATCTTCCAGGTGTGGAGAACTGGGGTGGAAGGAAAGGTGGTCCGAGGTGTGGATCAACACAGACTCTCGGGCACAGGTGCACAAGCAGACCCTCTGATCAAGGGCTGTTGAAGTCGGGAAGGCATGCCAGAGAGGGACACTGATGGACCCCCTCAGAATATAGATTCCTGCCTGCCTGTCTGAAGGACAAAGTCTGAGTGCCTTAGCTAACAATGCACAATGCCATGTGTAATTTGTTCTCAGATTACCTGATGTCCAACTCACCACTCTGCCACACACACACTAGGTCATTGTGGGCCTGAAATTCTCTGTGGTTTTTGAAATGAAACACTCCTTGAGAATTATTCTTTGCACATGTGCTTCCTCCGTTGTTGTCATGACTCCTTCTCTTGGAAAACTTCTTACTCTTAAGAATCAGGCCAATGCCTTCTATTTCTCGCCCAAGAAATTAACTGATTTGCATTTTGCATTGTCATTACATTTATCCACGGCTCTGCTAAAGCTCTTACTGGATCTTTTACATGTCTGTATTCCTGATAGACTGTGAACATCCTTATGGAAGGAAATCAGACTTAATAGCCATCACCCAGCACCATCAAAGATGAGCAGTAAATAATACTTGTTAAAAAAAAACTGGTGATAATGCAAAACAAACAATGAAAATCTAAGATTATGCAGCCATAAGGAGAGATCAAGTCAGGATCCACACACTGTAGATAACCTGAACTCACTTGGGAAGATTTTGTGAAGAGAATGTTTAAGAAGTACCCTGGCTCCCTCCCTGTAGGGGTGGCATCGTGTGATCTGGCTGAGTCCTCCACCTGTGACCCCACTGTCTCTTTAGGTGGTCCTATACACATGACCTCCTCCTTATGGGTTCTTGTTACCACTCTCCTTGGAACCCTGCAGACACAGGTACGATAAAGGACTGCCATAGTCACTAGCTCGAAGGTATAGCACTAGTTTTTGTGGTTTCCCTGTACCCTGCCTACATTTTTGTAAATTGTCCCCCGTTTCAAATTATCCAATTTGAGAATGACATCTCTTTCCTGCCATGAACATAGCACAATGCTTTCTGTATCATAGGTATTGATGTATTCATTTGTACAATTTTTTAATGGTAAGTTTGAGGGCATGACCCATGTATGTTATTCTCTATTATTTCCCATGGTTCTTTTATCCCATTATATAGTTGTTGTTTTTTTTTTTTTTTTTTTTGCGGTACGCGGGCCTCTCACTGTTGTGGCCTCTCCCGTTGCGGAGCACAGGCTCCGGACGCCCAGGCTCAGCGGCCATAGCTCACGGGCCCAGCCACTCCGCGGCATGTGGGATCTTCCCAGACGGGGCACGAACCCGTGTCCCCTGCATCAGCAGGCGGACTCTCAACCACTGCGCCACCAGGGAAGCCCCATTATATAGTTTTTATGAAATATTTAACAAGTATGCATGGAGGACCTTTGATCAAGGATCTGTCAAAGTGTGGGGAGTACAAAGCTTTATAAGCCAGATTTTCAGTCTAAAATGTACCATAGTCTTATTAGTGTGAGAGAACTAAGCTGGTATATATTGCTACACATTATACTACACTATAAAAAGTGCTAAATTAGAAATATGTAGGTACAAATACTACTGGAACTTGGGCGTAACTAGAAAGTATACCTCTGTCAGGGGATATTCAGTAACATTTTTCAGAATATGACCGTGGAGCTGGAGATTGGGATTGGATGTGTTGAAGTTGGCTTCCACGGGAGAGCATTTATTTAGAGAAAGCAGAGCGAAGGAACAAACCTGGGACCCAGAGAATAGCCAAGAAGCACAAATACACTGCAGTGTTGATGACAGTTGTATTCAAGTTCGGGCAGATGCACAGACCCAAGAGGGGAGGTGCGAAGCATCTGGTCTGACGGAGGAGACATGGCCAAGGCTGATTACGAGATCATTAGGGAAGCATCACCTATGGTGTAGGGTGCTTGCAGGGCAACCCTCTGAGACATGGTGGCAAACAAGTGACAACAGTATGCAGTCACAGGAAGAAAGTTTCTTTAGGGGAAATTTCCAAAGCCAATATTGATTGAGCTGCTGAAGTTGAGGCAGTAGAATATAAGGCAGTGCTCCTAATAGAGCCGAGCAGAAGGGATGAAGACTGGAAATCTGATATTCCCAGAGGTTTAGAGTTCGGGGCTCCTAGATGATAATATCACTAGAACACAGATAAATACTTCATAAATAATTGCATACAATGAATTTTGCATCCTCCCTTTGCAGTCAAGAGCAAGTGAATGTTAGCATGTTGAAAATTATTTTGTCAAGTAGTTAGTTGAAATTCAGGAAACTGTTTTGATCTGTATTTTTTCCAAATGAATTTTTCAACTATAATTAGAAGCTGTGTTAGTTGTAAGCCAGATATCTCGTCTCTTACATAGTCACAAAATGCTCACTGAAAACAAACTGTGGTACCACCGAAGAGAACAGAGAATTAGGCAGTATCTGAGAGATTTTTGGAAGGAACATTTTCTGCCTGATGAGTCTAATCTTCCGTGACAGGGTAATGGGGCTTAGAGATGGGAAGATGATGACAGGTGTAATATATCTTGTCTTGAGCAAAGTTACGGGTTCTTCATTGCATGACACATCTGTTTCATATTAAAAAGATATTCTTAATGACAACCACTAGGTACGTACCCAGTCATGTTTTCTTGGATAATATTTTGTGGATGAAAGCTTGTCTATACCAAGTATAAAGAAAGATTTTCTAAAAAGATGGACTGAAATGTTGGAATTGTAAAACTCAAAAGTCATCTTCAACTCCTCCATCACTCTGACCCATGTCGCTCATCCGGCCCTCATATCCTGCCAATTCTACCACCAGGGATTCCAACGGAACTTCATACTGTGTAGACACGGCGTCTTCGTGGCAACAGAATCAGAAAAACAAACTTCTGACCTGAATCTGAATACCCTATAAATATATCTCTAAATATGGTACCAGAAGGAAAAAAAAATTATTAATTTTTTCTTTTATATTGGAGTATAGTTGATCAACGATGCTGTGCTAGCCTCAGCCATACAAGAAAATGACTCAATTATACATCTACATGTATCTATTGTTTTTCAAATTCTTTTCCCAATTAGGTTGTTACACAATGTTGAGCAGAGTTCCCTGTGCTATACAGTCGGTCCCTGTTGGTTATCCATTTTAAATATAGCCTTGTGCACATGTCAATCCCACACTCCCTAGCTCTCCCTCCCCCCCCACCCTTCCCCGCTGGTAACCATAAGTTCATTCTCTAAGTCTGTGAGTCAGAAGGAAAAATTTTAAAGATGTTGTAATGATTTTCATTTGCAGAGAAACAGAGAGGGGAGAATTCCCGGATATCACATCTAATTACCTACTTCTCTGCACCCCAACTGCCACTGCTTTAGTTTAGAATACCAGTGTCTATTTCCAGAGATATTGTAATAGCTTCTCAACCACGTAGTAGATAACCAAGGCTCAAATTCCTGGTGTCATCAGTGACGACTCCTCACATTTTGTACAGAATTTTCAATTGCGTGTTCATCACCACTGGACATTATCCCTTACCTGTACTGCTGGGGAAGTACCCTCACTGGAATCTCCATGCTATTTCAGCTAACATTCTGCTCTCAGATTACTTTTTACAGTTCTGGTCACATAATTCCTCTGTGGAAAAAAAGTCTCTGTGGTTCCTATTGCCCACCAAAATGAGTCCAGAATATGTTAATGTCCTATTACAATCTAGCTTAAATTTACCCTTTTGTTTTTAATCTCCTGGTAAATCACTCATCAGTCAATAGTCATTTTCTTAAAAATTCATGAGCACTATAGTTCTGTTTTGTGCCTCTGTATGTACTTTTTACCCTGAATGCTCATACTTTCCAATATTTATGCCTTTCTCAGAATGTGCCATGCTAAGAGAAAAGCCAAAGGCTCCCTTTCTTTTAGTTTTTTTTTTTTTGGCCATGCCACACAGCACGTGGAATCCTAGTTCCCCAACCAGGGATCGAACCCGCACCCTCTGCATTGGAAGCGTGGAGTCCTAACCACTGGACCTCAGGGAAGTCCCTACGTACTCCCTTTTTTTTACATAAAGCCTTCTCTAACTCTCTGTTGGAAAAAACGTTTTTTTGTTGCAATTTTAAAATCTCATTCTTTCTTATGGCAATCTTAAACCATGGAAAGAACCTGGGTTTTTATTCAGAACATTTGCAAGTTTGAACCGATGAATAACAGTCTTTCATATTTTATTACCAATACTCATGCAACTTTTTGAGAGTAGACAACAAGGATCAAGGACAAAAGGATAAAGAGTAGATAGTATGCTATTGCAGTGAGGTGGAGAGACAGGGTCTGTGCTTGGTGAGTAGCAGTAGAGGTGGTAGAAATGGTCAGATTCTGGATATATTTTAAAGATGGTGCCAAGAGAATTTGCTGCCATACGAGACACGGGGTGTAAGAGAAAGGAAATCATTTAAAATGACTCCAAGGTTATTGGTCTGAGCAACCAGAAAATTGGAATTTGCATTAACTGAGATGGGGAAAACATGGAAAGCCAGTATTTAGGGTGGAGATCAGGAGTTCAGATTTAGAGTTGTGATGTGTGAATTAACTAGTAAGTATAGAATTGGAAATTTTGAGTAGGTCATTGTATATAGAAGTCTGTTATTCAGGAGCGATGTCTGGTCTGGAAATAAAATGATCTGGATAAAAAATTGGGGAGCTTTCAGCGTTATGTGATATTTGAAGCCTGTGACTCTGTAAAATCACACAAGGAGTGAATGGAGAGAAGGAGAGAGACTCGAAACTGATCTCTGTTGTACTCTGGTGTTTGTAAGTTGGGGAATGAGGATTATACAGAAAAGGAGGCTGAGACATAGTTAGGAGAAAGACAACGGGCATGTGGCAACCTGGAAGCTAAGCACAGAAGATGTTAAGAAGAGAGGACCCATTGCTCAAATACTTCTGAAAGATACAATTAGCTGTGGATTGGAACGTGTCCATCAGGTTTCACAACATGGCAGCCCTGGGTGACTTTACAGGAACGGTTTGGTGGAGTAAGGTTGAAATCTTATTAAACTGAGTTTAGAGAAGGGCACAGAGGAATCTGTGACAACAAGGGGATAGATTTTTTTAAGCATAATTTTAATGTATGGGAAAGATGAGCAAATTACTGGACATTTCCTTTCATACGGACCTTAAATCCTTGTAATTAATAGGTCTTGTAACATGTAGGTATTTGATGCATTTTGTTCATGCCCTAATATTGAAAAAAAATGAAGTAAATATGCAGATATTGACATAGATGACCATGATATTATATGGGGACGAAGCAACTAATAGAATGTCTGTATATTATGATATCATTTATATTTTAAAGCACCAACACTGTGTGTGTGTGTTCATAAATACAAAAAAAAAAAACCCAACAGTATCTGGAAGAATGCACAATGAATTATTCATAAGAATTTTATTCAGTTAGAGAACTGGGGTTGGGTGTATGAAATAAAAAGATAATTTCCATTTTTATTATATATAGAAATTTTTTAATATGAAACATATTAGAAAAATTAAAAAGGGGATGTATAACATGGAGGGGATGTGAGTCCTTAGTAAGTTGATAACAGTAAAGAGAATTCATGTTTGCTCAGTTTAATGGAAGTTTGGAGTTGACGATTGGTACTGCAGCTCAGTTATGGGAAATCTGTCTAATTGTATGGTGTCCCTATCTGTCTTTTAGGGGCCTCGGTGTTCTCAAATACACAGTGAAGGATAGGAATGAGATGGCATCTAAGCTTCTTCCTCATTCTGCATACCTCTATTCTTTGACCTCAGTGTTGGGAAATATACTGGTGATTGAGGCCAGAAGTTGGCATTCTAATACTTCTTTGATCCTAAGTCATGGAGTAATTTTTGGAAATTTCTCTTTTCTGAATCTAGTCTTCGTCTCGCTGTTGGGAAAATGAGGAGCTTGAATTACATCAGTGGTTTTCAGCTTGAACCTCCCACTGCCGTGGCCAGCAGTTACCTTGGGTGAGTCATCTTTATAAGCCTCAAGTTCTCATGTTTCAAAAGGATAGAAAGAACAGTGATTTCTTTGCAGGATTGTTGGATAACTATCATTCATGAAGATAACCTTTCATAAGACATTTCGTAACGTTTCACGAAAATAAGTGAAGTGTTATTTATAACATTTATAAAAGGATAAAGGATGATATTGTCCCTGAGCAAATCCAAACCTTTGGAGTTCCAGGATTTACAGCAGAAGTCAGCCTAATGAATGTTTTTGCTTCTTTCACATCCCCACCTAGCTTCCCTTTGAGGATGTGACACTTTATCCAGGTCTCCATTGTTGAGGGACTTCTTACTGCAGGAGGAAGATACGCAGACATTTCAGAGGAAGACAACATATAAACTGTTACACAGAGAAGCTTCAAATTTCAGTTGATTTCAATGCCCAAATCTTCCTTCTAGATGAGGGCACACCTGAATTTGAAACCACACATGAAGAGTTGAAAGGTCAAAGCTGCTTCATCATTTCTATGTTTAATAAGCAAATCCTTACTAAACAAACCCTTGAATAATGCAAAGCCATAAGTCATCGATGGGTCCTTAGTGTGATAGAAAAAGCTGACTTTCAGATTGTTGAACTTATAAGACATCACGTAATGACTAGGAAAGCAGGGGTGTAAAATGCATTCCTCTGTACCCTAAATGAGCCCAGATATTTTTCCTTAGCTCAGCCTTATAAGCATTTTAGGTTTCCATTATAATTTTTACTACCCTATTAGGAGACAATCGTTCATGACAGGGAATTTGAGTGAATTATGCAATCTCTGAAGATACACCAATATCTCATAGTCCCCTGTGTCTTTGATGAGCTCACTTCCTGAAGCCATCAATAAATGCTTTAAATGCAACCTTGACTATAGCCTTGCAATTTCCTGGAAACTGTCTCTGATGTGTCCTAATGCATGAGGAGAGAGAGTAATGCATTCCTGATTTTTGTTCTGGGTGGCAATAGTAAGAGCCAAAGGCAAGAAGGGACAGGCATTCTAGATGGAGGAACCAGCACAGGAAATGTATGGAGGAATAAATGCACAAACAGGGCATGTTTAGAAGATAATACCTTGACTGAATCCTTTTACCTTGGTATGTTGATTGTTTCATAGATTAATACAGAATGAAGGAGAACTCAGAAAATCTCTCAAGGTCACTTCTCTTTATCTGTAATTCACACAAAGGCCTGAAGTTCTCCACTAAAATAAATAAGAGTCAAACCTCAAAAGTTAAACCATTGGAGTGGTCAGTTTCACTGGGATACAACCATGTGCTGGGTATAAAGATGGGCACGAAAGACATGGCCCCTGTCTTTGTGGAGTTTGAACCCTGGTGAGGATCCTAAGAAGAGTCCTCAAGTAAATATCACCCAAGATCAGTGCATGAACTTCCTACTGCTGCTCTAACAAATTACCACAAACTTAGTGGCTTATAACACATTTACTTCCTTATGGTTCTGGAGGTCAGAAGTCAGACCTGGGTTTCACTGACTGCAGTTGATGTGTCAGCAGGGCTGTGTTCCTTCTGGGGGGCTCTAAGGGAGAACACATTTCCTTCCCTTTTCCTGCTTCCAGAGACCACCTACATTCCTAGGCCCGTGGTCCTTTTCTCCATTCTCACAGCCGGTAGTGTGTCATTGTCAAGTCTCTCTCTGACTTTCCTGCCTCCCAGTTTCACTTATAAGGACCCCTGTGTTTAGTTTTGACCCACTGTAACAACTTCCCATCTAAGATCCTCTATTTAATCTTATCTTCAAGATCCTTTCTACATGCAAGGTAACATATTCATAAGTTCTACGGGTTAGGGCACGGGCATCTTTGGAAGGCTACTGTTCTGTAAAACTAGGGAATATTTCTCTGAGCTGAGCCTTGAAGTTTGGGTAAGATCTGAATAGACCAAATTTCCTTTCTTTTTTTTTCCCTTGCTTCCTCCCTCCCTCCCTGCCTTCCTTCCTTCCTTCCTTCCTTCCTCAGTTAATTTAGTCCAAAAGTCACTGGGAAGACCAAAGTGAATCAGTAACAGTATCCTATAGGATGGCATCAGAAACAGACCACAGAACCATTCCAGTGGTGATTGAAATGGTAGTCTGAAATGCAGTATCAGAACAGGGTAAAAGAGGCATAGATTGGCATACAGGAATTTGAGCACATAAGTAAGTATGTTGGGAATGGGAGCCAGCTTTTCAGTGACAAGAAGGGAGGTAGAAATATGGAAAGATACGTTATGCTAACACCTCATGTATTCCATAAATAGATGAGTAGATAGTTATAGATATAAAATAATTAGACTTAAGGTGTGTGTGTTCATGCATACGTTTCCACTGAGAGGGACTGGGGACAACAACACTAGGGTAGCAATTAGCACACATTACATTTAGATCTTGGTCTCTAAATACCATGGAGGTGCAGTGCACGATCCAAGGAGCCCAGGGATTGTCAAAAGAGAAACATTTCAGTACCTGGACAGCTCCCTGCACAGCTCTCTGAGGGCATACTTCCTTCCAGCACATCAATGTGACATCCAGCTGCAGGTCTGAGTCAGGTCCACAGAGCAGGTCACTTCAGTGTGCCAAGAGAAAGCACTACATACCCACACTACCTGCTGCTAAAAGTGCATCCAGAAAAAAATCACATCACTCAATGATGACTAAAAAGAACATTATTTCATCTATGAAGTATAATTGCATTTCAATGGGAATTAAACTGTTTGGCTTTTTGAAAATTCAAGAAGGCAGAGCCTCTGTGAAATGGAGCAGAAAACCACAAGGTAAGCAAAATCTAAGACAAAAAGCCAACGGGATGAAGTAGAAAAGGAAGTTAGACAAAAAGGGAAAAGTCACAATGGGGACTAAAAAGCATGGAGATGTAAAATTCCATAGACTCAAATAAGCAATATAGACAACAAATATGCAAAAATACCTCCAGGTTCCAGAGGAAAATAACTGAGATTAAAACCATTAGTAATTTCAAGGGAGGGGCCTATAATAATGATTCAGAGATTAAAATGTACAAATTTTAAAATTATGGAGAAACGTGTTTTCCAATTTGTTAATGAAATTTAAAATTGTTAAAAACAATCATTATATATTATTAAAAACATAAATGGCCACAAAAAAAAGCCTATGGCTATTCATCAGGGTAACCATGCACCAGAAAAAGGGAAATTCCCAGGACTTCTGTTAGATACAGGCTCTATCTCTAGTCCTGGGCACCCAAAACATCACTGAATACTATTAGTCAGTTTGGGATTAGGACAGTGAGATGACGGATTTTGATTTACCTCCGTCTAATAGTTGAGTAAATGCCCTACCATATTAGTGAAGTTTCTGGGTGCCAGAGTGTAGGGCAAGTCGAAATAATCCTTTTAAAATTAGAGAGAATTTGCTTCACCTTACATCACTCTGGAGAACAGGATAGGATACTTTGTGGATGTCTCTGGATTTTGGAGGTAACCATATACCACATTTGGGAATATCGTTCAAATCCATTTACCCATAGGCTGCAAGTTTTCAAATGGGCTCTGCACAAAAGAAGGCTCTGTTTTAGGTCTAGACGCTAGTTTTAAACTGCTACCTGGATCTTTCAAACCAGATCATGGTGAAGGAAGGGTGTGTGTCAGGCCACAGTGCAGGAAGAACCTTCTGGTTGACCCAGATGGAAGATATCAGTGCATGTTTCCAGGTACTTGAAGTAAGGTCATGCTCTCTTCTTTTGACTACTATTTCTTATCTAGGTTTTTTGTTGTATATATTTTTTATTTTTTGTTTTGTTTTTTTGTGGATTCTGTTTTATACAGATACCAAGATGAGAGGTCTGTAAGAGCCTTTTGGTTAACTACCTTGACATGATAGAAGAATTTTGTAGAGTCAACAAAAAATAAATAACCATTTACAATTTTATGCTATTTTAATATTTTCCAATTGCTTTATAGACATTGTATCATGTGTGCCTCATAATAACCCTATGCAGTGTGCTATCATCTTTACCTATTTCACAGGTGGGCAAACTAAGGTTCAGTGAAGCTGATTTGTCCCAGGCACAGAGGTAGGAGGTAGCTGGGTCACCCAGTGTCCTTGGGGAAATCCGTATGACACACAGACTAGGCATTATCTAGAAGAACCTTCCACAGATAATTCAGGTTATCGTGATGCTACTCATGCTATCACATCACAGTACTTTCAAACTCTGCTTAGTGTGTAGGTTGTTACAAAGTTTTTGAAGGTGAGTGATCTGAAGAATGTCAATATAATTAAAGTCCCACCTGAAACTTGAGATGTTGGCACCACCAGTGCTTTTTTATATAAAGTAGTAGGGGGAAGGAAAAGGGGGTTAAATTAATTAACCAAACGTGTGTTCTGGTTAACTTTCCTTTAGATAATTGAGGGAATAATTTAATAAATTGGAGCCTTCTTCTACGACCCCCATCTTGTGTTTCCCATTCCCTCTGACAGCCAGCCTCTCAGTTAATTGAAATTTTCTTCCTGATGGTGTCATGGATGCCTTTATTCCCACAGGATTCATATCCTTACTGGATCTTTCCTTATTGGATTGCCAAAATTTCCTATTGACTGATATTTGTGGGCTTAAGATGTCTAAGAAATAGTCAGTGCCTTTCTTGGATTTCACACACTGTCTTTCTTGACAATGTGTTTTAGTAACAGAATTTGCCCTTGGTAATCAGAATCAACCACCTCAGCAAATACAAGAAGCTCTTCTTCGTATGGTGATGGAACAACATAAGGAGATCAAATGCTTAAGGGGGAGTTTCCGATTCTGATTTGACAAAAATTTAATGTATAGCCTGGTCAGTAGGCATCCTTTGGGCACTAGACATCTGAACCCTCTGAGCACAAGGCTGCATGTGTGGGAAACAAAGGACATAGTGATGTCGGGGTCCTAAGCTCTGGCCAGGCGCTTATAGATTTGTATCCCCCGTGGGTGATCTGTCTTAGTTTTAGTGATTCTGCCTGCTCTACAGATCTGTCATCATTGTATTCTTTTTTTTAACTTATTTTTTTAGCTACATTTTATTTATTTAAAAAGTTTTTATTTAAGTATAGCTTATAATGTTAATTTACAATTTACAACATTATTATTTACAGTGTTGTTAACTTCAGGTGTAAAGCACAGTTATTCAGTTTTATATATATATTCTTTTTCAGATTCTTTTCCCTTATAGGTTATTACAAGATACTGAGTATAGTTCCCTGTGCTATACAGTCGGTCCATCATTATATTCTTTAGAGTTCTCTTTGTCCCTTGATGGGTCATCTCCTGTTCTAGTAATTCTTGAATAATTCTTTATATTAAACGTTTCATTTTCAAAGTACTTCGTGGTTTCTGTCTCCTGTTGGATCCTAACTGAAACAAATAGCTGTTGGTGTAAGGGACTCATCTCATTTCGTGGGACAGCACCCCAACCTTGCACGGAGTTACCTCAAATCGGTCCTGAGTCTCAGAAGCCCATTCCATCTGTTTGTCAAGCCAGCGACTGTTTTATAAGGCACATGGTGAAAAATTAATTTGTAGGTTTTAGCCCATTACAAATTCTCCTTCACAGTAAAATGATTTCCTCAGTTAGTGTCGATGCAAAGTGGAATACTATGGTGATGAATTCCACAAGTCATTGAATGATGATGGTTCTGTTAGAAATATTTCCTGCAGGGAAGACAAATCTGCATCTAGAATATGTATGTGTTTCTATTAGAATAAATTGCTGCCCACTCCACTATAAAAAGGAAAAAAAGTACTACACCTACCACCTGGTAGCAGGATGATTGCAATTGGGGGTGGTACTATATCAGCAAAGTGGCCATAAAATTGACTTTCTCAAGTAGGACACTTTTGAGAATGAAAAGAGGAGCTAATGGGACATCAGGACAAAAGGGATAAGACTCCAGGGGCAAAAGTGAACGCACAGTTACCCTGCATGCTAGATACTTAGCATTAGTCACTGCTAAAGACACCATCAGTACTTGGCAATAGCAGTGTCCAGCTCAGCTTGGTGAAGGATGTCCAGCTTGTAGAGCCCACGCATAGTCTTCATTCCTGATGCCCCAGAATCTTTGTGTCCACAGAGAAAATTCCAGGCTTCCTGGAGAAAGAGGCTGATGGACGTCCACATATGTTCACCTTGTCCACCTGGTTATTGAGTGTTTTCCAAATGGGTTGTGTCTCCTGGTGTTTATTTAGTTTTATCATAAATGTCTTCATTCACCATTCCCTTTCTAAGAGGTCCGTCCACACATCACTCCTCTATATGACACCTAATTTCCAATAGTTATTTTTTGGAAAAAAAATATGAACGGCGAACCAATCCATTTGCAATCACTATACAGGTTCTGTCTTTTCCATTGTATAATGAACGTATAGAAATACTACCCAAATTCTTCATTGCATAACTTTATTTTGTAACCATCCACAGGGGCACCCTTGGGGGTCTCTCTTGCAGCTGCCATTCACTTCCAGTGATGACAGCACACTGTGCAGATTTTGAAAGAGACCCTTGCTTCTTTCCCATTGTGTTGGCTGCCATCAGAGAGCTGCACATGATTCTAGGTGAGAGTTGATGGAGAAGTAGTATAATAGTATGTATTAGTCAGTTTGTGCTGATGTAACAAAATATCATAGATTGTGTGGCTGAAACAACAGAAATTTATTTTCTCACAGTTTTGGAGGCTGGAAGTCCAAGGTCAGGGTGAAGGTGTGGGTAGGTCCTAGAGGGAGTTCTCTTCGTGTCCTGCAGATGGTCACCTTCTTGCTGTGTCCTCACAAGGCATGGGGTCAGGAGAGTGAGAGCAAGAGAGAGAGAGAGTTTCCTCTTCTTATAAGCCCACAGGCCATAGTCCTATCAGATTATGGCTCTACTCTTATGACTTTATCTAACGTTAACTCCCAAAGACCTTATCTCTAGGTACAGTCACAATGGAGGTTAGAGCTTCAACATGGAAATTTCAGAGAGACACAATTCATTGTATAGCACAGTCAGAGAGGGTAACTTTGGAATGTGTACCACATTCTCCTGCAGGTTACCTGTGCCTCTGAATTGGCTTTGGTCTCATTTAAATAACTTCCATTTAATCAAAGAACCATTTTTTATGATTTGCCAGCTCAAGTACTCTTCAGCCAATAAAAGTAAACTGAAGTTGCTGACTCACATGGTGTCCTGAGACATTCAATAGCTTTCAGGGCCCAGGAAACCAGAGGTGCTTTTCAAAAGAAGAATCACTGTCTCAAAGAGGTGACGGTTTTACTGCAAAGTCCTCAGTGTCTCTGCTGAGATTCATCAGTGGAGGACTTCCCAGAGGGCCCATGAGTATCCCTGTCTGCCTTAGATGCTTCTATTATCATTAGATCTACAGGAACATAAGGCTGAAGCAGCAGAACGCATGGATCTGCTGCAGAGCCCTTTCTGGCTACAGGCTCCCAATAAAACTTAGGCTTATGGGTCACTCAATAAATGTATCAGAACATCATGCCCAAAGGTAGTGTATCTTACCACCAAAAATCAAAGAGAGTTACCGCATTGCATCTTTTTCTTGGTTGCAGAGTGCAAACATAGCAAACTGCATCTATCTCTTTTTAAAGGAATATCCTTATACACCTCAGAACATGGGGCCATAGGAACCTTACCCGTGTGGCAGACCACTGGTCTTCTTCTGGTTTTCACACCCATCCTTGGACACACATATGCCTTGCTAAATTG
Source organism: Hyperoodon ampullatus (assembly GCF_949752795.1). Lineage (NCBI taxonomy): Eukaryota > Metazoa > Chordata > Mammalia > Artiodactyla > Ziphiidae > Hyperoodon > Hyperoodon ampullatus. The sequence goes on from NC_136930.1 coordinate 74,038,780, forward strand.
CGTAGCGTGTCCACTATAACCTGCTCAGCAGGGACATGTAGAATAATGTCATCAATTGACATGACCAGTGGATCCACTGTGGGATATCAAAGTGGGTGTCTGAAAGCAGAGTGTGTAGAAACAAAGCTAAGATAGAAAATCAGTATGTAAACTGAAGAAAGGAGAAGGCAAGACGGGCAGAGGAAGAAGCTGACTGGCAGTGAGGTGGGACCCGGGCCTCAGCCAATCCTATGGGAGCTCTGGATCTGGGAAGGCTCCTCGGCTGGGTGTTTGCATTCCTCTGTCAGTCAGTCATCAGTCTTAGCCTCTTCCTGGAAGGTATATTAGTCAGGGTTCTCCAGGGAAACAGAACTAATAGGATACATATAGATGTACAAGAGAAGCTTATTAGGGGCATTGGCTCATCTGATCGTGAAGGCTGAGGAGTCCCCCGATCTTCTGCTGTCAAGCTGGAGAACCAGGAAAGCTGTGATATAATTCAGTCCCAGTCTGACGGCCTGAGAGCTAGGGGCTCCAGGTGTAAGTCCAGGAGTCCTAAGGCCTGAGAACCAGGAGCCCCAGTGTCCCAGGGCAGAGAAGATGCAAGTCCCAACTCAAGAAGAGAGACAGAATTCACCCTCCCTCTGTGTTTTTGTTCTATTTCGGTCCCTCAATGGATGGGATGATGCCCACCCACCTTGGGAAGGGTGGATGTTCTTTACTCAGTCTACTGAATCAAATGCTAATCTCTTCTGCAAACACCCTCACAGAACACCCAGAAATAATGCTTTACCAACTATCTGGGCATCACTTAGCCTGGTCAATTTCACACCTAAAATTAACCATTGCAGAGGGCATCACTTTAGCTGGGACAGTTCCTTATTGCTGAGGACAATTCCAGTGAGGGACACTTCTTTGACTCTTCAGCAACCAATAGCTATGGGATGGTAACATCAGACTTGAAGGAAAATTCAGGGCAGAGTACCGCTCTATCCACTATAAGTAGAATGATGGGGAATTGCATTGTTAGATAATATCATTAAAATATAATGATGTTGAACAGTATGGAGGTTCCTTAAAAAACTAAAAATAGACTTACCATATAATTTTGCAATCCCACTCCTGGGCATGTATCCAGAGAAAACTCTAATTCAAAAAGATACATGCACCCCAGTGTTCATAGCAGCACTATTTACAATAGCCAAGACATGGACGTAACCTAAGTGTCCATGAATGGATGAATGGGTAAAGAAGATGTAGTGTGTGTGTGTGTGTGTGTGTGTGTGTGTGTGTGTGTGTGTGTGTGTGTAATGGAATATTACTCAGTCATAAAAAAGAATGAAATAATGCCATTAACAGCAACATGGATGGACCGAGAGATTATCATACTAAGTGAAGTAAGTCAGACAGAGAAAGACAAATATCATATGATATAACTTATACTTGGAATCTAAAATATGACACAAATTAATATATCTATGAAACAGAAACAGACTCACAGATATAGAGAACAGACTTGTGGTTACCAAAGGGAATAGCGGGGATGGTGGGGGAGAGATAAATTAGGAGTTTGGGATTAACATATGCACACTACTATATATAACATAGGTAAACAACAAGGTATGCTATGTATAGCATAGGGAACTATGCTCAATATCTTGTAATAAACTATAATGGAAAAGAATCTGAAAGAGTATACACATATATATGTGTATATAACTGAATCACTTTTCTGTATACTTGAAACTAACACAACATTGTAAAGTAACTATACTTCAAGTAAAAAAATCAGAAAGAATAAAATATCTGATGTCAGAATAGTAACTGACTGTATAATCTCAGAGTGTTAATGTGAAGAAAACGTAGCCAATCATAAAGTTAAATTTCATGTGTATACCACATCAATGTTTATGTCTATTTCCAATCATATTATTCCACTCAAGTATTACACAAGTACTACATTATAGTTAAATCACTGTAAGTGAGAACAGTGCAAAAGAGTGCACATATAGTTTAAAAGTTAAGTACCTGTATTTCAAGGTTAGTGAAATGACTAGAGTGAGCCTACAGTGGAAGGTGGAAGCCCATGACTAATTTTGTTACATCCTGATTTGTGTAATCATGAGATCTCCTATATTAACAAAAGCTTCCATTTATTAAGAACTTGCTGTGGGGCAGACCTGTGTCAGTGCTTTTCGTGAATTATCTTATGTAATTCTCTTATCAGATTTATCAGTCCCATTTTACATCAGAGGAACTTGATTCAAAGAAAGATTAATTAACATGCCCAAGGTCATGTAGCTGGTAAATAGAGACATAGATTTTACCCCAGGAATTCTTGTACAGAGACCAAGACTGAAATGTCTAATTTGTCAAGATTTAAGGAAGACATAATGACCTACCCTATAACAGGTGGGATTATTGATGGATAAATTATTTGAAAAGCACTAAGAGTTCGGCAGAAGGATCATTAGTATGCAAAGCCAACTGTCACTGCCAGTGGCAAAGGTCAAGTGCAAGTACCCAAAGTCTCCTTAGCAAGGACCCCAGGCAACTGGCTAATCTGCAGTTGGCTAATTTGCAGATAAATTCTGCCCTGGAAGTCAAGAAGTCATCTTCAAAGATGAGCTAGAAGACTTTTTCCAATATTTTGCAGAACTGACCAAATGGCAGAGTTTTTCTTGTGCTCATTTGCGTTACAGGGATAGTCAGGCTTACCAGAATATATGCTTATTGTTTAACGTATGCTTTATTCCTCTCACCACGTGCTTCAGAAATAAATTTTAACCTTGTGTATCAGTACAAGATACATAAGTGTATGATGCTCTAGGAAGAGTCCAGGATTTAGAGAAGTATTCGAAACATACAGTGTTTCAAAGGTTGTTGTGAAATGGAATTAAGCAGATGGGGTAAACCGTAGGACCCCTTCCAACAGCTTGAGGAATAAAAAGTCACTCCTTTTTTCTCCTTTTCACACCCAGATCCCAGAAAATTCCATATTCCATTCTTATCCAAAAACTTCAAGGACATCCTCAGTCTAAAGATACCAGATCTACTTCCAAATACCAGATGAAGATAACTCAGAGTAGCCCAATTACTCCCCAAGGAAGTTTCATTTTCTGGCTCTACAGGTTTTGTTGCAGAGTGGGGGGTGGGCTGCACGGTGTGCTCTTGTCCATTGCTTCTTGGATGCTCTTATGGGTTGCCTTGTGTCCCCCGAAAAGATATGTTGAATTCCCAACACTTGGTACCTGTGGATGTGAACTTATTTGGGAAGGGGGGTGGTCCTTCTAGATGTAATCAGGTTAAGATGAGTTCGCACTGAGTTAGAGTGAGTCCTAATCCAAATCGATGGGTGTTCCTATAAGAACAGGAGAAAAGACTCAGAGACACAAAGAGAAAAATACGATGTGATGACGAAGGCAGATTGAAGTGATGCATCTACAAGCAAGGAGCACTAAAGATGGCGACAATGCCAGAAACTATGAGAAAAACATGGATTCGATCATCCCGGAGAGCTTTCAGAGTGAGCGTGGCCCTGCTGACTCCCTGATTTCAGACTTCTAGCCTCCAGAATGTGAGAGAAGACCTTTCTGTGGCTTTAAGCCCGCCAGCTGTGGCACTTCGCTACAGGAGCCCTGGAAAAATGATCCAGATACTTTACTGTTCTGATTCAGCACAAACTGAGATTGAGGTGTTTGGGGAGTTGGTTTTGTAGTTTTTCCTGGAGATAATCCCACTCTCTCCAACATTACCTGGGGCACAGCCCTGCATCCTTGAGCTATTTAGTTTACACTCACATTCTCAACACAACACCCGCCCCGCCCCCCCAAAAAAACCAACCCTTCCTGTGCTGGGAGCTGCATTAGTGTGGGGCAAGGATGGAGAGAGGGGTTTCCTACCGTGGCAACAGTGAGCCATTACACGCTGGTCGGGGCAGCCTCCCTCTACAACTTTGTCGTTGTAGTAGTTCCATAGGCCCCATTTGATGTGCCTGCAGTAACTGGGGGTGTTTGATGAGCATCCTGATTCCCAGGCCTCACCCCAGACCCCCAGATCCAGCCTTGGACCTCCCGGGAACTGCTGAAGCCTATAGCAGACTGTCCATGGGGCACACTTGCAGGAACAATCCTCTCAGCTTTGTGGACGAGCTCGGTTTCCTTGCCCGGACTTTTCTGTTAGCCAGGCCCCTGCCACAGCTGACTGATGGGATGCATGCCTTCGTCACCCAGTGAGTCTGAGAACAGGAAGCACATGGCAGCACATGCACAGGTATGGGACTGTCTCTAGGGAGGGGGTACACACTTCTCCAATCCAGGTGGTGGCAGTCAGGAAATGAAGGCACTGTGTCGTCAGTTTTTTAAAAATCCGGTAATCAGCACTTACAGTACCATGGCGCACGTTCCATGTATTAATTAGCTGGCTTATATTTCTTTTTTACTATATAAAACTGAGAATCTTAGTTTCTGGTCAGCACCATGCGTCTGATGTGCAGAAAGATCTGTCACTATTCATAGAGGCTAAGACCACAGCCCCAGGTAACCTGCACCTTGACTAACTTGGATGCAGAGCATCCACCTAAATATCAATTCCCATCCTATTCTTCATAAGTGAGTTTGGGCTAATCACTGTAGCCAGCTTATTTCCTCCACAGCTAGAAGAAAGTATTTAAACACCTCCATGCTCACCGTCCATTTTTTGGGTATTAATAACAGTTCTGGGCTTCAGCTTTTGATGGGAAAAGATAAAAAGTATTGTGGCTGTTTCTGCAATATGCTACACCTTCCAAAATGTAATAGAAAGCAGGCTGAGACACCATGAACATAAATACCTATATTAAAATGCATAAACAAAATGCAGCATTAAGAAGTATAAGAAGGTATGAGAGTGGGGTACATTTCAATAACCAGGGGGAGCCATAGAGACATTCTTGATGTATGTGGTCATTTCTGAACTTTGTCTTGAAGGATGGTTGTGTTAAGGATAATATATTTGATACTCCAGTCGAGGGAGGAAGGTGAAAAGGGGCACATGGGTGCTCAAAAAGGATGAATCATTGGCTGTTGTGCAGTCGTGGCCGGGAAAAAAGAGGAAGAGGTGAGCAGGAAGATGAGGTAGGGGACCAAATGATGAAGGACCTTCAGAGCCCATGGGAAGGTCAGTTTGGATTCAGAAGGTGATGCTAAGCCCAGGAAGGAAAAGTGGTGCAATCAGCACAATGTTTAGAAGGCAACCAGGAAGTTCTACTTCATTAGGGGGAAAATGAATCAGAAATAGTGCAAAAGCAATGGGGAAGCTTTGGAACTGGTCCATGACAATGACAAAGAGAAACTGAACTAGCACTGCAGTGACAGAGAGAAAGCGAAGGGAAGATAGATAGTTGGGGAAAGAATCAGAAAAAGCAATTTTCAACAATTGGGTAATATAAACCCCCTTGGTATCTGTTTCTTCCAGACCAGACTGCGGAAGTAAAGAATATGAATAATAGATGAAGGATATATTGATGATGCAAGTTAATAAGAATATCTTAACAGTGTGCTTAAATGAAAATTCCAGGGTTGGAGAACCAATTAGGAGTGAGTGTGACTAGCGGTTCAGCCCTAAGCATCATTGTTCTGTGGTTGCTTTTTAGTGATGGTTCCAGTGATGGTGAAGGGGATGGTACTGGAATACGTGGCAGCAGAGTATCCGTGACACATCAGGCATCGGGAATATATCTTATAGGGCAGAGGCTCTGTTCTTGCCAAGCACTATTCTAGACCCTTGTGATACACCAAGAAGTAAACAGACAGAGAAAACCTGATACACCAAGAAATAAACAGACAGAGAAAACCTGCCTTCTTCAAGTAGATACCTGTATCTGTCATCTTCCTTCCTGAGAACTTGCACCAAGCAGTCTGACACTAGTCCCAAGCATCCCAAGTGCTAGGACAGACAAATGAATATCTCACCCTTAATAGCAGCAAGAGGAGCTTTGGCCATTTTGCGTGTAAAATCATAACCCTTGCTTTCTAGAACTCTTGAGTTGTCACCCTGTCCCATGCACAGAGTAACAGCTCTCCACACACTGTCTCATCCAATGGGCACAGCAACTTCAGCCCTGATGGCACGGGGAGCGAGCGGAGAGCTAAGGCCGGTCTGGCACAGCACCCAGGAGGTGCTGTCCAGGAGCCGGAGATCAACAGGATGTGCACTTCTGAGCTCCCCAACCGAGACATCTTGTTTTTGTTCTCTCGTGAATTACCATTAATGTGCCATCCAGGTAAGCAGTCTAGGATCATTACACTGTCATCAATAGAAGCTATAAAAACAAAGTCATCAAAGAGGGATTTTGCACGTCCTCTACTAATACGGGAGGGGAAGTAGACTGCTGACTCAGACAGTGGACTCAGTGAACTCAAACTCTGGTCCACAGAGGTATATATTCAAAGAACAGAACTTACAGCTTCTCCAAGAGTTTATCTCACTCTGCACAATGACTCATATTGACCACGCTCAAGACATGAAATTCAGCAGCCGTTTATTCATTTCCATGGGGAGATGAAGCTGCCAAAATAATCAGTTCATTCTCTCACGCTGGGAAAATCCATCTGGGAGACCACATCATGAAAAATTAAATGGCGAAAGTTGATGTCTAGCACTGGGTGCTAGACATTTTATCTATCTTACCACATTTCATTCTAATAAAGTATCTCTGAGCTAAAAACCAGAAGCTTATGGAGTTTCAATACCTTTTCCAGAGCTGGTATTTGGGAGAACCAGAACTTGGACCCACTTCTGTCTGTCCCCAAAGGTCTTCTCACAGTACTCCGCTTACGAAAAGTCAAAATATTCCTGGAATTAATGAATCTCGATGCTGCATTTTATTGTAGGATATTTTCCCTTCTTTTAGAGTTGGGGACAGAAATGCACTGTGACTGAAAACTTGGCATCTGAAGTTAGACTCCTGTGGTTCTGATCTTGCTTTGCTTCCTGCGTGGTTCATGTTGGGCAAGTTATGTGAGTTCAGTTCTCCGAGAAGTCATCTTTAACTATAAAAATGAGGGAAATTAGAGCCAAGTATCTGGCATGTAGAAAGCACTCAATAAATATTAATTATTGTTTGATTTTAAACCTCTGTGTTTAGGTTTTTGTGCGGACCTAAGTATCCAAGTCACTTGGAAAAATAACTAGGAGAACAAGGGCTGAATCATAAGACTCTGTTGAGCTTTGTAAAAAACTGCCAAACTGTCTTCCAAAATGGCTGTGCCGTTTTGCATCTCCACCTTTTGGTGGAGAATGAGAGTTCCTTTTGCTTTGCATCCCTGTCAGCATTTGGTATTGTCAGTTTTTTCAATTTTAGCCATTCAAATATGTTTGTAGTGGTATCTCGTTGTTTTCCTTTGCAATTTCCTAATGACATAGGATATTTAGCATCTTTTTTTATATGCTTATTTGCCATCTGTATATCATCTTTGGTAAGGTGTCTGTTCAGGTCTTTGCCAATTATTTTTTAACTTGGGTGTTTGCTTATCTTCTCCCAAACTGTGGCTTGGTTTTTAATTCTCTTAATGAATCTTCCTTTTTTGAACTTTGATAATTTTCATATATGAAATTAAAATACTTTTCTAAGGGAAGTAAGGCTGAAGTGCCATGCTCTCCTCTGCAGTTTAACTGCTCTCCCTCATTCCTCAAAGTGGCTGTTACTATGAATCTGTCTCCTACTCCTGCTTTAAATTCAAATCAGTGTCACCTCCTCCCAGAAACTACCACAATGACCTCTTTTTCCTCCAAGGCATAAGATAGTAATGGATTCCCCTGCCTATGCTCCGCTACCTTCCTCTAGCACCTTGTGAATCATCCTCCCGTCCCACAGCCCCCACTTCCTCCCTCTCTCTGAGATCATCAGTTGTGTTATGGTTTTCTCTTCGTGACTCAGTTTTTCCTCCTGCAATGGAAGATCTCTCTTGGCAGGTTATTTTTCTTGTTCAGTTTTGACCATCACCGCCTGATACAGGGTGGGCACACAATAAAAAGGTTTGGCCAATATTGTTGAATACATAAATTTGTTTAAAATAGTGAATATATTAAATAAGCCCTTGATATATACTCAGAATAAAAGACTAGGTATTCTGCTACCGCAGACCACCTTTAGGACGCATTCAGGGATTTAAAAAAAAAAATTTTTTAACATCTTTATTGGAGTATAATTGCTTTACAGTGTTGTGTTAGTTTCTGCTGTAATACATATACACATATCCCCATACCCCCTCCTTCTTGCGTCTCCCTCCCACGGTCCCTATCCCACCCCTCTAGGTGGTCACAAAGCTGATCTCCCTGTGCTATGTAGCTGCTTCCCACTAGCTAGCTATTTTACATTTGGTAGTGTATATATCTCAATGTTACTCTCCCACTTCGTCCCAACTTACACTTCCCCATTCCCGTGTCCTCGAGTCCATTCTCTACATCTGCATCTTTATTCCTGTCCTGCCCCTATGTTTATCAGAACCTTTTTTTTTTAGATTCCATATATATATGTTTTAGCATACGGTATTTGTTTTTCTATTTCTGACTTACTTCACTCTGAATGACAGATTCTAGATCCATTCACCTCACTACAAAGAGTTCAGTTTCGTTTCCTTTATGGCTGAGTAATATTCCATTGTATATATGTGCCACATCTTTATCCATTCATCTGTTGATGGACACCTAGGTTGCTTCCATGTCCTGGCTATTGTAAATAGTGCCACAATAAACATTGTGGTACATGTCTCTTTTTGAATATTGGTTTTCTCAGGGTATATGCCCAGTAGTGAGATTGCTGGATCATAAGGTAGTTCTATTTTTAGTTTTTTAAGAAACCTCCGTACTGTTCTCCATAGTGGCTGTATCAATTTATATTCCCACCAACAGTGCAAGAGGGTTCCCTTTCCTCCACACCCTCTGCAGCATTTTTTGTTTGTAGATTTTTTGATGATGGCCATTCTGACTGGTGTGAGGTGATATCTCATTGTAGTTTTGATTTGCATTTCTCTAATGATTAGTGATGTTGAGCATTCTTTCATGTGTTTGCTGGCAATCTGTATATCTTCTTTGGAGAAATGTCTGTTTAGATCTTCTGCCCATTTTTGGATGGGATTGTTTGTTTTTTTGACATTGAGCTGCATGAGCTGCTTGCATATTTTGGAGATTAATCCTTTGTCAGTTGCTTCATTTACGAATATTTTCTCCCATTCTGAGGGTTGTCTTTTCGTCTTGTTTATGGTTTCCTTTGCTGTGCAAAAGCTTTTAAGTTTCATTAGGTCCCATTTTTTTATTTTTGTTTTTATTTCCATTTCTCTAGGAGGTGGGCCAAAAAGGATCTTGCTGTGATTTATGTCATAGAGTGTTCTGCCTATGTTTTCCTCTAAGAGTTTTATAGTGTCTGACCTTACACTTAGGTCTTTAATCCATTTTGAGTTTATTTTTGTAGATGGTGTTAGGGAGTGTTCTAATTTCATTCTTTTACATGTAGCTGTCCAGTTTTCCCAGCACCACTTATTGAAGAGGCTGTCTTTCCTCCATTTTATATTCTTGCCTCCTTTATCAAAGGTAAGGTGACCATATGTGCATGGGTTTATCTCTGGGCTTTCTATCCTATTCCATTGATCTATATTTCTACTAAAACTACTTATTTTAATAACTCTCCCTGGAAAATAAGCCTCACTTACCCCGCACTCCCATCCTTGCCCCTTCTTTATGATGCACTGATTCATTTGTTTCCTAAATAGTAGGAGCGATGTGAAATAAATGAGGGAAAGTGGTTAGATTGTATTTAGACACATGTGCAAAATACACAGGCACCCGCACACCCTCAACAGCAGTTAAAAGGAAATCTAGCTTCAAGTGAAACCCTGTCTGGATTTACCACCACCTTGCCCTGTCGGTTAGTAGGTGGAATACTGATAATCCTGATACAAATTTGCAGGCATATCCTGTGTCTTCCAGTTTAAGAGCTATTTTTAAAACAGTAACATAAAACAACAATGGAAACCTAGGAGAGAGGAGCATTGCTCCCCCAGAGATGAGTTGGAGGGAGGGAGTTTAGGAGGATAACATCCTTCAGTCCTCATTCCTGAGCTGAGGTTTTAAGCAGGTACAGACAATATTTATTTATAACGTATATCCTGTCTCCTTCCAGAAAGTGTCAGAAGCAGCCTTTTCTTTTTTTTTTTTTTAGAAGATGTTGCTGGTAGGAGTTTATTAATTAATTTATTTATTTTTGCTGTGTTGTGTCTTCGTTTCTCTGCGAGGGCTTTCTCTAGTTGTGGCGAGCGGGGGCCGCTCTTCATCGCGGTGAGTGAGCCTCTCACTATGGTCACCTCTCTTGTTGCAGAGCACAGGCTCCAGATGTGCAGGCTCAGTAGCTGTGGCTCACGGGCCCAGTTGCTCCGCACCATGCGGGATCCTCCCAGACCAGGGCTTGAACCCGTGTCCCCTGCATTAGCAGGCAGATTCTCAACCACTGCGCCACCAGGGAAGCCCAGAAGCAGCCTTTTCTTTTTCCTGTACTTCCAGGATGTGCTGGGATTAGTCTGAGCCAGGCAGTGGCCTTCACCTGAGCTCTGCATTGTGATGCTGAGTTACAGTGATGTGCCTCCGATCTCACCTGTCTTAGTTGACCTGGATTCCTCCTGCTCCGAGTTCCCTTCCATCTTCCACACTCTCCTCTAACCTACGGTGCTGAATCTCTCCTAAAGTGCCTATGAACCTGGGTGAACATCGTTCTCTTGTACTCAGACACAGGTCTGCGTCTCACCACCCATTCCCCTTACGATACTGAGCACGATATTATACCTTCTTATTGCCCCGTTCTCTTGAAAATCAAGATTACTTAGGAATTCCAGAATGCTTACGAATGCCCCTGTATTTTCAGGTTTTCATTGTCAACCCACTGGCATGGTCCTTTACAGGGTGCAAACGATTTTTTTTTTTTTTTTTTTTTTTTTTTTGCTATACGCAAGCCTCTCACTGTTGTGGCCTCTCCCGCTGCAGAGCACAGGCTCCAGACGCACAGGCTCAGCAGCCATGGCTCACGGGCCCAGTCGCTCCGCGGCATGTGGGATCTTCCCGGACTGGGGCACGAACCCGTGTCCCCTGCATCGGCAGGAGGACTCTCAACCACCGCGCCACCAGGGAAGCCCTGCAAACGATTTTTACATGCAGTTATCTCAGCCGAGGTTCAGAACCTTTAGGTAGCTAATTCATTAACTTTTCTCTTAAATGAAATGTGCTAAAATATATGAACAGTATGAATATTTTCTTGAGTTCACTGAGGAGTGAGTAGGGCTTTAGAGTTAACATCCTGGGCCGTCACTTTCCAAACGCTGGTCTGGCAGGAGATGGAGGAGGAATAGGAGAGAACGCGCTGCCATTTGCTCATTTGTAACGTGAGCTTGAAAGCATCTTGCTTGCCTCGTGGATTTTTGTATGGATCAAAGGAAGTAACCCACGAGTCAGATTTATGATTTGTAAAATTCTACGCACAGTTAAAGGCTTATTAGCTAACAGTTAGCCATTCACTCAGTATGCAAAAAAATAATTGGATGGGGGTATACATTCCGATGGAGCCAGAGCTGGTCTTCCATTGCGGTCCTCACCTACTAGCTGAACAATTTACTTTCTGAGTTTAGTTTTCTCACAGATTAGAGGTTTGCCTATCAGGATAAGTCACTGCCCCTTCTACGGTGGACGGAGCCCAGTGTTGTCCGCTTACCTCCAAGTTGGGCTCCTAGAGGAATGGCGTTATTCCAGGGCCTCGGCTTTGGTCCCTGTCAGAGGTTCAAAGTAGTTAAATCAACCTTGGTAAGTGGGAGCCCATGCTGTTTGGCCAATGCATAACTTCCATCCCTGTCTCCGTGGTCATTTGGTTCATGTGCTCTTCATGTCAGCAATGGGGTGGCCAGTGACAGGGGGTAGCTTATATCAATCAGCCAAGTCTTTACTCCACCAATTCAAATGCTAATCTCTTGGCCTAGCGTTGGGAGACCTCAGTATTTGCTCTAGTTTGGTCAGTCCCTGGCCCCGCCAGAGCCAATCCCCCATCTCTGAGCCTCAGCTTCCTCTTTGCACAGCAAGGAAGTTGGGTTATAAGATTGCTATGGTATCACTGAGTCTAACATCTTATGATTGATAGGAAGCTCGGTATTTGTGCAGTAAACTGAAATGAATTCCTGTGCCTTGAGCACCTGCCAGGTGCCAACTCCTAAACTAGCAGTGTGCATGCATTATTTAATTCTTACAGCAATCTTGAGAAGAATAAGTCCTATTTTTACAGAAAAAGGAAACGGACAGAATTGGAACGATCGATCCTCGCTCTGCCTCCTCCCAACTGTGTGGACTTGAACATATACTTAACCCTTCTGCGCCTCAGACTGGAGGCCAGTGAGTGAGGGTTCTAGTGCTGTCCACCAGCAGAGGTCCAGTAAGTCTGCTGGCTGAATCTTTGACTCCCTCGGTAGAGGGAGCTCACAGGTCACGTGGAGCAATCAGCTTTGGTGCCCGCATGCAAGATGCACATTGCTGCATTTTTTCCCATGTTTCTGAATTTGGGGTGCGTCCTATGATCTGAACATCTATTGTGTGAGCCTCCTGTGCGTGTACGAGCAAGGGTCATGCCTGTATGTGAGCATCATGCGTGAGGGGGTCTGTGTGCCTGTTTCTCCACCTTCCCTACCACGTACAAGCCCATGTTAATAAAACTCGGGAATTTGACAACCATCAGCATGTTAGTGAAGGCATGCCTTACATCTTCCTCACTGTGGGTTGGGAAAAACTTCTTCTACCCTCTTACGTCAGTTTAATTCTTAGAACCTAAGATAGGGTAACAGGAGAAAAACATGCAAATTTATTATCTTTACACATACATGGGAGTCTTCAGAAGGAAAATGAACACCCGAAGAAGCTGTTAGTCCAAAAACCTTTCACATCTTTTTACACACAGAATGATTATGGGGATGTGAGCAGACAAAGGGGCTTGGTCTTAGGGCAGCAAAATGTGGGCAACAGGCAGGAAATATATGGGGGAGAGAAATGGAAGATGAGGGTTATCTTAGTAGGTTGGTCTATATAGGCTCATTTTGGTGTTGTCGCCCTATCTCTGGTGATAAGAATGTTCTTTTCCTGCTGTAGTGCAGGTACTTCTCTCAGGAAAACTTTGTGAACTGCATTTAGGGCAGAAAGGGGTAGGTCAGTAGCCCTTTCTGCATCTGCTATTTCTCAAGTGCTTGCAGCTCAAAATAATATGCTGAGGTGGCTTATGTTGGCGTGGCATGTTCTGAACCCCTTCACCAGAAATCAGCTGCACTCACCCTCATCCTGAGGCTTTATGGCACAGGAAATCACGTCTGGTCCTCTTGCTTCTCTTTATAAGGTCTCACAATCCAGCTTAAATCATCACTGCTGTGTCTCTTTACCTCCAAGGGTCTCTCCATCTTCTGTTTCAGCTATTCCTCTTCTACAATCAGTGGCTCCCCACTGCCTACAAGATAAAGTCCAGACTCTGCAGCTGGCAGTGAGGGTCCTCTTGGGCTCCGTACACACCTTCTACTCCTCACCCACTATGCCTCCCTCAGATGTTGGTGCTCTCCATCCATCAGACATATCCTGCCTCCCTGCCTGGCCATGTCCACGTTCAATTTTAATATCAGCCAACCATAACTGGTAGGCAGCACAGTACTGGAGGAGAGTTTGAGGTGGGGACAGATTAACCTTGTTTCAAATTCTGTGCGGTCCGTACTGATATTGGACAAACTGCTAACATCTTGAGCTATTTTTACTTGTAAAACGAGAGTCATGTGTGTAGCTACTTGAGAGCTTGGGGGTCAGAATTTATAAGCTACCATAGGAAAATTGCCAGGTGTGTAATAGATAACAGTGCATGGTGTGTATAAATAATTATTATAACTCAATTCAACTGCCCTTATAAAGATGGTCCAGATCTCCTATTCTATCTCTCATCTCATCCAAAATAATCTCTCTTAAAACCCAATAACTTTATCCATTCTTCCCCCAGGTCTCAGTTCTCTCTACCCTGCACTTGGCATGTCTGGCCTTCTCTATTAGACTGTGAGCACAATTCTCATTTGATTCAATTTTATATTCTCCAGAGGGCTTGGCAGACAGGAAAGCCTCAATGAACACTCAAGAGATGAACAAATAAATGGATTGCTTTGGCTGATTCCATTACAACTATGGGATTGTCATTCCACAAGCATAGCTTGAGCAACAATTCTGCTCAGAATTCTCTGGGGTTACAATAATGACTCAGAGACAACTCAATCAGCAGAGCCCACACAGACCCAATTACAATCCCACACTACAAAACAAGAAATCTGTGCTCTTTCCAGGTGGTCTAAGAATGAACCCACAGGGTTCTTTCAGAAGAAGTAGTTGTGTTACCTAAAGTTACCTTGGTTAGTCTTGCTCTCCAAATGTCACCAAAAATCCATGTCCAGGACCAGCGCCCTCCAACTAATGGCATGGTGTCATAAGAAAAGCTTTGTTATTCTCAGCAGAAGTTGTAAACAAGCCACTTTATAAAAGTAATCTTTCATGAAGATATAGCCAGAATTTCACAACTCGGCATTTGAGAGCTCAAGTTGTTTACAATCTCTTGGTTCTTGAGATGTGAAATCCACAGCTGAAGAGGGGGGATCTCCCTAGACTCTCCCCATTGTTTACAATATTAGGTTCTGGGTCAGCAGGTATTTAATAAATGGATGAGTGAATGTGTCTCCTCAGCACCCAGCCCCTGACCCAGGAAAGGTTGCTTAATAAATGCTAATTGAACTGAGACTCATTTGAAATCCCTGCCAAGACTCAGAATTGTTGTTTGGATGTGAAGGCCCTTCGGATGAGATATGACACAGTTAGAATCAAAATGGAAAAGATGAGTGTGTCCCACACCGGCCACAGGGATCATGAGTGCAGTCCCTTCAAACCTCAGTGCTGCTTGTTGAGTTCTTATGATGCACTACCAGGTGCCAACTGTTATTTTCATTCATTTATTTAATCCTCAGAACATCTCTGAGAGGTTAGTATTCTCCCTAATTTTGAGGTGGGAGACTAGACATATTAAGAATGTTTGAACAATCTAAGATCTAGTAAGCAGTAAAGTCAAGGTAGGAGTCCAGGTTTTGACTTGAAAGCCAATGCTCTTAGTGTTTTGTTTTTTTTTTTAAGAAGATGTTGGGTTAGGAGTTTATTAATTATTTTTGCTGTGTTGGGTCTCCGTTTCTGCGCGAGGGCTTTCTCTAGTTGTGGCAAGCGGGGGCCACTCCTCATCGCGGTGCACGGGCCTCTCACTATCGCGGCCTCTCTTGTTGCGGAGCACAGGTTCCAGACACGCAGGCTCAGCAGTTGTGGCTCATGGGCCCAGTTGCTCCAGGGCGTGTGGGATCCTCCCAGACCAGGGCTCGAACCCGTGTCCCCTGCACTAGCAGGCAGATTCTCAACCACTGCGCCACCAGGGAAGCCCGCTCTTAGTGTTTTACTGGAACTTCCTATCTAGTATAGGAAGGAACTTCCTAAAACCTGATTCCTATTACCTGAGCTTCCTATCACCAAGTCAGATGCAGAACACTTTGGAAAATCTCGTTTCTTGTAAAACTGACTACTCACCAACCAGCAAAACTTTTTTGGGCAGAATGTATTTTCCTAGACAGAGTAGAGACTTGAGCATACAACTTCTAGCCCGACTAATGAGTAGGCCATTCACTGTGATACCAGCCACACTTGAGTTCACAAAGTTAGCTTTTGCGGTATTTCAAGTCTATCAGCTGACGCAGTCTGTTGTCCTCTAGGCCGCCTGCCATGCTGTATTCCCTCAAATCAGGATCACCTGTTCCAAAGAACCTCCTGCCCCTCTAGCTGTGTCCAGGGCTGCATCTTTTTTTTTTTTTTTTTTTTTTTTTTGCGGTACATGGGCCTCTCACTGTTGTGGCCTCTCCCGTTGCAGAGCACAGGCTCCGGACACGCAGGCTCAGCGGCCATGGCTCACAGGCCCAGCCACTCCGCGGCACGTGGGATCTTCCCGGACCGGGGCACGAACCCGTGTCCCCTGCATCGGCAGGCGGACTCTCAACCACTGCGTCACCAGGGAAGCCCCAGGGCTGCATCTTTTTAAAGAGCCTGACACATGAGCTGGGCTCTGTTCCCTTTGCTACAAACATCTGGAAATGCTGTAGGAGTTCAGAACCCACCATCCTAAAATATGTCTCTCTGGCACGTTGAGTGTTTGCAGTTAAAGGCACTTGAGGAAGCACATGCAAGAAAAATACTGACTTTTTCTTCAGAGCAAGAAAATCACACATGAAATAGATCCTCCCTATTCTAGTCTCCTCATTTGACAGATGGGGAAACTGAGGTAGAGTAAGGGATGGCTCTCCTTGGATCACAGGGCACACTAAGTGCACAGCTGAGGGTGTGTCCAGATGTGATGCAGCCAGGGCTTCTGCTCTGTGTCACTATGATGTGTCTAACCCTAACCCTGCTGCCCAAGGTGCAGGCTGGGAGTGTCCTAACCTGGAGATGCCCATGTGCAGTCGGGGCCACTGACCAAATCCCCCTCAGTGGACCACAAACAGGCATGGCTGTTCTACTGCACACATTTCCTGGCTTCCCCACTCCTAGAGGGAGTCTGGGCTTCCCTAGAACCACTGTGGAGCCTGAGGCCAAATGTAGAAAATAAATATCCTGGGCTTCTCAAGTGCATTTGGGGACGGCAGAGGAGATAACACGGGTCTGAGGGGACAGATGACCTTGGGGCCAATCTAACGCTTCATGCTCTGGCCATAGAAGGCGAGCAGAACGTTCTGGGCTTCAGTTCCTCCATCTCTAAAATGTGGGATTCTTATTGGATTGTCTTTAACATCCCTGTCAGGTCTATCATGCTCTGATGTGTGGCTTCAAGGTAAAATTTTGGCTTTGCCAATTAATTATATATACATAGACTCAATTCCTGCTGAAGGACAAGAAGGGAAATAGAAGGAATATTTATTGAACTGTCATCATGTAGTAGACACATGCAGCTCTTCCTTCAGCGAAGAACTCGTGACTTCAGCTCCTAGAAATCCTGCCAGCAACAGCCTTCCGCTGTCATCTCCTTTAGGATTTTCTTGAGCTGTTGAAACCCAAATAGTCTGTCACATTACAGGCCTCTTCCCTAATCCTGACACCTTTGGTTCCTTCTCCTTGCCATATGGGTCTGGTTCCAAGATGTTAAACATCGCACACGTGCTAACCATTCAACTGTTAGTTACCTCTTATTAACATGATGACACTTAGCAAAGGTTGCCGTGTGGCAAGCACTGTGCTGAGCTCTGGGGACTTCAGACGTGGCCCCTACAACCATTTGTGACATTTCCTTTGAGGATGTCAGTTACTCCCGCTAAGTCATTAGGCCCTGATGGCAGGGCTTGTGCCTCAGGAACAGGGGCTACTCGTGACCGGGTACTGACCACTGGGGCCAGGTGCTCAGCAGACACATCCCAGACTGAGTGATTCGGCCCCGGTGACACACACCAGGCTAGGGGATGAGCCTGCACCTTCGGACAGTGGCCGCCATCTAACTCCTCGTTCCTAGTCTTTCTCTTCCACCTGGTATGTGAATTACAACTGAGCACCACACCCT
Source organism: Hyperoodon ampullatus (assembly GCF_949752795.1). Classification (NCBI taxonomy): domain Eukaryota; kingdom Metazoa; phylum Chordata; class Mammalia; order Artiodactyla; family Ziphiidae; genus Hyperoodon; species Hyperoodon ampullatus. The sequence continues at coordinate 74,056,409 of NC_136930.1, forward strand.
ATAGACCCTGGATCTCAGCCCTCCTCTTGACTCTGTAACCCACCAGTTCCCCAAACCCTGGTCACGACTGAGCGCGAGGCTTGAATCCCTTCCCAACTCCTTGGACCCCACATCTGTGCAGTCAGTTGAGGCTGCCTTGTGCCTGAATCTCCAGTGACTCCTAAAACCACTTGGAGGGCTCCACATGTAAAGAAGAACATAGGACTTAGGAAATTATAACTAGGAAGCAAATATATACATAAAGGTGGCCAGTCTCACATACAGAGAAATCCAAATCCAAACATGGAGGGTTTTCTGCTTGTTAAAGTATCAGTGGCTGAAGGAGAAAATAAAACACAAAATTGCTGGAGTTAGGGTAAAACTCTCCTTGTCCCTCTTTTATTGTAAGGACTATTTTGGAAAGCAATTTGGCAAAGACTTCCAGACACAAAGAAATATTCATATTCTTTGACCCAATAATTCATTTCTGGGAACTGAGCCTAAGGATGTAATTCCTTGTCTGAGAAAGAAAGCAACATCTGTGTATAAATATATTCCCTGAGGCATTTTTAATGGGGAGAAACTAGAAAGAGCCTTAAATAATCAATAACAGGGAAATAGGTATATAAATTATATACACTCAGCTCCTTTAAATGAGTTAAGAAAACTCTAAAAGAACATGGAAAGATACTTACACCATGATGTAAGCAGGAAAAAATAGGATAAAAAAACATACAGTATGATTTTATCTATGTAAAAGTTGAAATATATAAGAACGTCCTGAGGCCACTACAGATAATAGAAGCATTGTGATGGCGGGGGCGGGGGAAGAGGGAAGGATGTTGTAGGCTATTCTCTGGTTTTCAGGTATCTAACATGCAGCTGTATTACTTTAAAATGGTAAAAATCCTTGTAATTAAATTTAGAAATACGTATTGAGAGATGGCTGAGTTAAGGGGATAAGAGGAAAGTTTTACTCCCTGGAGAAACATCTGGACATTTCAATGACCATCCTTCTTTTTTTTTTTTTTTTTTTTTAATTTTTTTTTATTAGTTTCTGCTTTATAACAAAGTGAATCAGTCATACATATACATCCGTTCCCACATCCCTTCCCTCATGCATCTCCCTCCCTCCCACCCTCCCCATCCCACCCCTCCAGGCGGTCACAAAGCACCAAGCTGATCTCCCCGTGCTCTGCGGCTGCTTCCCACTATCTATCTACCTCACGTTTGGTAGTGTATACACGTCCATGCCTCTCTTTCGCTTTGTCACAGCTTACACTTCCCCCTCCCCATATCCTCAAGTCCATTCTCAAGTAGGTCTGTGTCTTTATTCCCGTTTTACCCCTAGGTTCTTCATGACATTTTTTTTTTAATTCCATATATATGTGTTAGCATACGGTATTGCAGCTCTATTCACAATAGCCCGGAGCTGGAAACAACCTAAATGTCCATCATCGGATGAATGGATAAAGAAGATGTGGCACATATATACAATGGAATATTACTCAGCCATAAAAAGAAACGAAACTGAGCTATTTGTAATGAGGTGGATAGACCTAGAGTCTGTCATACAGAGTGAAGTAAGTCAGAAAGAGAAAGACAAAGACCATCCTTCTTAAAGCAGATTTGGCGTTAGCTACACAGGAAGACGCATGTCTTGGCTAAAATTTGTCTCTAAGAAAAAGTCCCACCTAACCTCTTGTGATAAGACTCAGCCAGAAAGTTGTTTAAAAAAGTAACTTCCATTGCATTTCCTTGAGCAATAGCGAGAAGCTATTTTTAGAGCTAGATGCCTGATCTTCCATAACTGTTTCAGTGCTTGTTAAAAGAGCTAAGACAGCAGACCACTCTGGAAGCAGAAAATTCCCATCACGACCCTCCTGGTACATGTCTATCAGCTTAGAGTCCACGGAGCACTTTTACCTCCAATGACCTACAAATATTCTGTCAGAGAAAACAATTTCTCAGTCTTTATACTACTGGGGTCACTACAACTGTGAGAGAGCAAGTGACCCATCCAAGGTCACTCAACTTTCAAGTGAGTAAGTTAAGAAGGAATGAAAAGTGAGCCCAAGTTCAGTGAGAAATTGGGGTGAGCAGACTATATTTTCACTTCCCCTCTACAACGTATTAACTGTGTGTTTGTTAAATTAGTGGCTTCATCTCTCTTCCTCAGGTTGTTTGTTTATTAACCAGAGATAATAGAATGTATTTCTTCATTTTTATCTTGGCAACCAGGCGAAGTAGATATGACTGTCAGTTGATGTTATAACATCTTTAGTTCAGTTATACTTCATCATAAACAGTCATAAATATGTGCACTGGTGAGTTTACACTGAAATTCGAAGGGAAAGTATTGCTTTAAGGCAATCACATCTCAGAGCTGGTCAAGAAGCATTCCAATCAGAAAACACCTCCAGGTGTGGGTGCTTGGGAAGCTTTACCTTTGATCAATACTAAGTGTTTTTCTAATTAACATGTTGGATATGGGAAATAGACCCTCTTATGAAATCGGTGGGATCCGTGATGTATATAGCCAAAGATGTTCTAAATAGTTATCCATGCTGCACAAACCCAGTTAAAGAACTTAAAACACTCTGTAGCTTGAATCCTTAGGGAGGGCAACTAAAGTTTGATCCCTAAGTGACTGTCACGGGTTGACTTAAGGCCCTGAAAATACATGTTCAGATCCTAATCTCTAGTACTTGTGAATGTAGCCCTATTTGGAAATAAGATCTCTTCAAATGCAGTCGCGTTAGGATGAGGGCCTGCTGGACTCAGTGAACTAGGGTTCAAGGTTTTAGCTCGATGGCCGTTCTCCTTTCAGAAGAAGGGAACTTGGACACAGACCCTGAGATCCATCGGGACGAAAACCATGTGAAGATGGCTGCAGAGATTGGAGGGAATCGTGTAAAAGCCAAGGACCGGCAACAACTACCAGCAGCCGGGAGAGGGGCATGGAAGAGACCCTTCCTCGGGGCCTCCGGAAGGAGCCAAGTCTGCTGACACCTTGGTTTCCAACTTCCAGCCTCCAGAACCATGGTTCAGTTTTTTGAGTCACCCAGTTTGTGGCAATTTGTTATGCCACCTTCAAGAACTAATGCAATGACCCTGTGTCTGGTGTGGGGTAGAAGAATTCTCACTGTCTGATGCTGACCAAAAGGGTAACATAGGTCTACTTCCAGAATAGTGTTTTGACTTCCAGTTAACCTTTCACGCAAGGCATGGCTGGATCAGCTAACACGCCGAACAACTAGGGGCACCCAGCACACGTGTGTCCAAACCACCCCTCCTCTAGAGAGCCTAGTGGTGGCCTCGGTGATGGGCTGGCAGTGACAGTGGCCACCCGGCTGTTTCTATGAGCCAGTAACCAGGAAGCTTAGGTCCCCAAGGCTTTTTTTTTTTTTTTAACCAGAAGAAACAAAGGAGGTTTATTTCTATACAAAATTGTTGAATCAGGTTTGAAGAAAACTTCTATCAACATTCGACATAAATTCCATATAAAAACTTTTATAGCAATATTAGTCCTTACTTAAGAAATAAGAAAATAATATATTTTAAAGTCGCTTTTGTAGTAATGTAATTCTTCCAGCAGTTCTTACTACCCAAGGCTTTTAGGGAGCTTCTGGTCTATGCCTTGTCTGCATCTGCTTGTGTTGAGAATTGAGGAAACCAAGGCACAGTTAGTCAAGAACTTTGTCCACGTCCAGTGGGAAATCGGCCACAGAGACACCCCTGGGCCCCAGCCTGGGCTCTGGGGACACCAGCCTCCACATTCTTGGACATTCTTTCCAGGAGCCACTGTGGAGCCTCATCCCCACTGGGCCCTCACCACCCTTCCTCACACTGGTCTCTGGTCTGGGGTCCCCTGAGTCTATTCTCCAAAACAGGGCCTTGAGCATCTCCGCCTGGAGCCTGCTGCCCGGGACCTAAGTACAGGAGATCAGGAGCCTGCATCCCTCCTGGCCTGCAATGCAAGGATGCAAGACACACACACGAGAGGTGCTCTGACAAGCAGTCGACGTAGCCGTGGCTCACAGCTCCTCCCGGGCAGGTGCCCACAGGCCGGGCTGCCAGCAGGTGCCGACCCTGCGGGAAAGGTGTGAACACCACCGGCTGCGGTGAGCTCGGGTTGCGGGGGGAAGCGGGCATCCTCACCCTCCTGCTTCCCCTGTATGTCGGGGTGGGGGGGCAGTGTCTTAAAAAAGGAGGCGGAGCCTGCCCAGGCCTGCTTCTTGGCTCCAGGAGATGATGCTTATATCCTGAGGTTTCAGGTTTTCCTGTCACTCTCGAGTGCGATTCAGCTCAGCTTAAACACCTTTTGAAACAGCCAGACCAGCCCCTGACCAGGCAGCTGCGCTGCCACTACCCTCCTCACCATGTGGCATTTTCTACTCCCGGCCCCACTGCAGGTATTATCCTCCCCATGTTCTAACGTGGGGATGAAGGAGCTCAGAGAACAAGTGAGTTCACCAAGGATGCAGTGACTCACTCAGTCGTTCAGTAAATGTCGAGCATACACCACGTGCTAAGTGCTGTTCTGTACTGTCGCTGGGACAGTTTTACTGAAACACTGGACTTAGAAATCAGATCCTCCTGCATTCGAATTCAGGCTTGGCCCACCTCTTACTTGCTGTAATGCCTAGTGGGAGTTCCTTAATCTTCCTAAGCCTTTGTTGTCACCTCTGTTCATTGGGGACACCGATGCCTCAAATGAGACTAGGGTGACAGATCATCTCAGGCCAGCCACGTATGAATGGCACAGCAAGTACTAGGAAGTCATCAATTAGAATAAAGGACATCGGTCTTCCTGAAAGTTGTTGCAGGGAGAAGGCGTTGAGAGGAAGAACGTTTGAGAAGAACCTGACGTGATGGGCTGTATTTACTCAGAAGCGCTAAATGGTACTGATGGTGTTTCTCAAAACTGAGAGTGCAGGAAGATGTTGGCGAGCTTTGAAAAAGCAGATCCCAGGCTCCACTCCAGAGAGTCTCGAGTATCTTGTATGTACCAAGGAATCAGTTGTTTCATAAGCATCTGAAACCATTCTTTGGACATGATGAGCCTGTGGACTATCCTCTGAGAAATCCTGGTGTAGACACATGCATTCAGAGCAACTGTGTTCAATCTGGAGCTCTAACCTTCCACCTCTGTGCCCCTGGGCAGGTCACTTAAGGTCTCTGAGTTTCAGACTCAATAAAACTTGGCTTACCATTGTTTTCAAACGATCATTATTAGGGGCTGTAAAGCCCATGGTAAAAACATTAGCTGTTTCCACAGAGGGTGAGTCATGGCTCCATCTCTCTGTTGGAAACAGGTGTGAACAGACCCCTTCAGCTGGACACAGAAGGAAGGGCCTGGGGGGTGTTGTTGCATGACCAAGTTAGTCACCGCTGATGGCGAGGATTGTGGCTTAGACAGATACTTTGAACGCAGACCTTTCACTTAACGGTGTTGTCTGACTGACTCACGTGTGTTAATTTAAAAAGTCCCTAACTGCTCTGAATCTGAAGAGGTTAGGTGAGTGGAATAAGTCACTCGGCCTCCCAAATCTCAGGTTGATACCTGTAACAAGGGAGTTAGTGACGTTTCCAGACTTTGCTTGTGAAAATGCTTTGGATACTGACATAAGTGACACTGCGCATCACTCTTAAGGGGAGGGTTCTGGGCCTGCATTTTCTCTTCTGTAAAACAGAAATCCGTATTTCAAATGTGGCTTCCTACTGAGGTTAAGAGGATGGAACCAGATAATGAATGTGAAATGCTCTGAAAACTAAAGAGTTGGGGAATTGTATAGGAAAACACTTCCGTTAATTCCAGGGGTAATGGAGGCTCACATAGCCTCTTCATTGAGATTGGCTGGCCTTTCCAGGCACCTTCTGGCTCTGAGATGCCATCCCAAACTTCCCCCCACTGTTCCTCCTGTGGAGGGCTTACATCAAGGAAGAAATTCACCAGCCACCCCACTTCTCAGCACCTGGGGGTCCAAGGACTGCCTGCACCAAAGGGGCAAGACCTAGAAAAGTCAGGTGAAGGCTTCTTGATGTCTTTCAGTTTATTATCAGTTTTCATTATTGAATTTTCATGAAGAAATTGCTCTGTTATTGGTATGCAGTTACATTATTATGCTAGAATCTGTTTCATCTGTTTGGAAGAAGATACAAACAGTCTTGAGTGGCAATTTGTGCAGATGTGAAGGTCCTCCCCTTGGTAAGCTCTGGGTAACGAAGCACTGACAGCACATCACTGACAGCCGGGTCAGGATCTGACCCCAGATCTTTCTTACTATCTGGAGAGCTAATACTACTTGCCTCGGGTCACCTAGTTACCAGTTCCTAGCTTGCTCATCTGTAGAATGCACTATCTACCTTATGGAGTCATACAAAGATTAAAGTCATGAATATATGTATCTGTATGTAATCAGACAGCAAATGCTAAGAAACAGTATTATTAGATGTAAAGTAAATGACTGTGGAGGAAGGAGGATTAGACATACATACAATGAGCCAGAGAGTGATGTGCTTCTAAAACACCCCGAGCAAAGCATATTTTCTAACAGGATTTTCCGAGCTGGGATTTCTCAAGCTTTAGTGAACATGCAAATTACCTGTGGGAACTAGTTAAAAGGCAGATTCTGATTCGTTAGATCTGAGGTGGATCCTGGGATGCTGCAGTTCTAATAAGCTCCCAGGTGATGCCAAGGCTCCTGGTCCATGGCCCGTACTTTGAATAGTGAGGGCATTTTAACAAGAGACCCATGCAGTTTGTATGCCCATTGAGGAGCTCTGTGCTACATCTCAAGAAGCTGTGGGCATTATAATAGAAGGAATCCTTAGGGTGACTCTAAGAGCTAGGACTTGGTCAGCTGCGGGCCAGCCTCTGGGAATAAAATGCGTTGACTCGGAGGGTACAGACAATGCCATTAGGTGTACATAAATGTCAGTAGTTCTCCAGGGTCAGCACAACTACAGCTCATCTTGAGTGTTTCCGTATGGGATAGTCCTTTATTTAATCCTCACATGAATACCAAGGCAGGAACAATTATAATGGCCAACCTACAGATGATGAAACCAAGGCTTACGGGGTTATGGTCTCATGGGCTCCACAGCTGGGTTTGGATAAACCTACCATGTTCAGAGGCCACAGGCTCAGGCTGCCCTGCTGTGCCTCCTGGTTCGGCACCCTGACAGCCACGAGAGAAGCAGAGGGGCCTGCATACTGGGGTGTGATGGCCAGTGACCTTGACCTGGCCTCAGCCCTGGGCACCTCTGGGTCATCTCTATGTGCCCCGCGCTTGAAACTGAAGCACGGAGCCCAGCTGCCCCTGGGGGCCTGGCCCCAGTCCCTTGGCAAAAGCACCTGAGCATCAGACAGAGCTGGAGGAAAAATGCAGACTGTCCTATTCCTCCTCTGCCTGGGGCCGTGAAATCCTGAACTGAAAACTCCATGGCCTTCATCATGGTGCACAGGCCTAGGGCACCTGTTAAACTTTAATTCTCAGCACCTTGCCCCAACCCTGAAAGGCTATGTGAGGGCATGTAGCAGCTAAACTTATTTTCCCCTAAACTCTTTAATTCTGATAAGAATAGAAGGCTCTCAACCACAGTCATCCAACTTGATAACCATGGATAATGTACATTAATGCATAGGCTAAGGATAGGAGTCAGGGGCGCTGACTAAGCCAGCCCTGAGCAACCAGGATCGGGGTAAACTGTGTGTGGGGGACTTCTACGATATTTATCCAAACACACGTCACCTGTATCTTCAGATGCTGATGCCACATAATACATCACATAGTCTGGACCGGCACCAGCACCTGGAGTGAACTTCGGGGGTGTGGGGTGGGCATGGGGAAGCCCAGCAGTCGGCTTTACCAAGTCCTCCAGGAGAGTCTGATGTTCTCAGAGTCACGGTTTTACTTCAAATGCTGACTTCACATGCCAGCAATTTCACCAGACCTTAAAATATCTGGGGAATGGGAGGAAACAGTATTGGCTAGCACAGGGGTTAAGAGTGGGAGATTTGGGGTCAGGACAGTCCCACTCATGTCACCTGCTAGTTATGTGGCCTTGGGCAAGTCACATCTTCTCTAGAGTTGTTGGGAGCTCAGGAGAAGGTCTGCTGACGCTCAGGTTGGAATGTCATGTAGTTATAGCTCCATGACAGTTATTGTCTCCATACAATGCCGCCTTTTAAGCAAGAAATCACTATTTTCTACCACGTAACATCAAAGTGTTGGCCAACCAATTCTTTTTTTTTTTTTTTTTGCAGTATGCGGGCCTCTCACTGTTGTGGCCTCTCCCGTTGCAGAGCACAGGCTCCGGACGCGCAGGCCCAGTGGCCATGGCTCATGGGCCCAGCCGCTCCGTGGCATGTGGGACCTTCCCGGACCGGGGCACGAACCTATGTCCCCTGCATCGGCAGGCGGACTCTCAACCACTGCGCCACCAGGGAAGCCCCCCACCAATTCTTGATGGTCAGCAAGTCTTTGTCCTGCTGTTGCCAATGCCTCCGTTGTGCGCCTTCAGAAAGAATGGGTGAAACAGGATATGTCACTTGTCCCTGTCATACCATTTATTTTGCCTGTACTGTTACCCAGGGAAGTATAAGGCCTCTTCCGGTGTGTGGAGCCCAAACAGATTCACCACTGAGGGGCAGAGGGTCTTTGAGGAAAAGACTGTTGTCTGAGCTCCTCCCTTCCTTCCATCACCCACCCATATAATGGACCAGATGGCCTCCACGGTCAACTTCTGGCTCCCAAACTTCTTTGAATCTCAGAATTTCAAACATAACTTCACTTTGAACCAGAACCTGGATTTTTCTGTTTTTCAAAGTCCCTTTACTCACATGCTGTTTACACTGTAAGTGGAAGCCCATGTCACATTGAAATCAGAGACGTTGATGTCATAGAGCCATGTAGCCATGTGGGGCTTGCAGGAAGCCCCACGGGTCGCTGTTCTGGAGGAAAGCCACCTCAGGCAGGATCAGACCGGTGACTGGCCCTAGACCTCCTGCCTGATTAGATGCTGAGTTGAGCAGGGATATCACCACTAGCTGCTGCCTCTGCCAGGTGAGCCTCATGGCAGGATGACCTCTAAAACCTCACAAGGACTCGCTACGAATAAAACTGAGTTCTGTTTTCTAGACACTTTCCCACCTGCTTTCATGGAGCTCCATCCGTGGTTCTCAGTGGGAGGGGGGACACTGGGCAATGTCCAAAGACATTTTTGGTTTTCACAACTGGGTAGAGGCCAGGGATGCTGCTAAACATCCTACAATGCACAGGACAGCCCCCTGCAGCAAAGATTTATCCAGTCGAAATGTCAATACTGCTAAAATTGCAAAACCCTGAGCTGAACTTCTACTGAGCTAAAGTGTTGCCTCTTCCAGGAAGAATCTGGGACTGCATCTACTTCCCCAGGGGGATGTACGTGCTCTTGCTCTGGGCTTCTATTGAGGCTATCAGAGCCCTCACCCTGTTACATCCATTAAACTGTAGCTCCTGGTCACTGTTTCCTCTTATAGATCGGGAGGTCCTTCCAGGAAAGAACTAGGATCAGGTCATTTTCCTTTTTCTTTTTTTTTAACCCCAGGTACAGAGTGGTGAGTTAATCATATCAACTAGTTAATAGAACTTATCCTCCTTGGTCTACACAGCATCTAACAAAGGTTTGGCACCAAGTAGATAATAGTCATCCAACCAGTGATACATCTGGAGATTGTAACTCCAAAGATTGTAACACTTGTTTTCCTGTTACTACTGCTTGGCATGAAAAACAAAGTTCAAAAAGACATCTGGTGCCCTGAAAACTGCAGGACTCTCCCCTGCTGTGGGGCATGGATTCGGGGCAGGGCTGAGGCAGGTACCAGTTCAGGCTCTCAGGTACCGGTTTCTACTTAAACCACTGGCTGAACTTGGGTCACCACGCCTCTGCAAGATCACCTGCCTTGAAGTCTGTGACAGCGTGGGAAGGATCCTTTTTTGCTTCTCATAACTTGAAGATTTCAAAGCAACACTTGGAATGGACAAAGCAGTGTTAGGGACCTCGGGAGACCTGGATTTAGAACCAGACTTGCCTGAGGCCCCAGTGGTTGCCCCACACATGCTCAGTTGGTGGATATGAATCTGTGTCTTGCACAGCCTTCCTAGTTTGAGCCTTTGGGTTCTCTTTCCTGATCATCTATTGGATTGGCCAAAAAGTTCATTCAGGTTGGTCCATAACATCATACGGAAAAACCCGAATGAACTTTTTGGCCAGCCCATACGTAGCCCCTTACCTGTGTGGTGAGCCATTGCCCTGGGCCTTGGTGCTTGCTTGTAGAACACACAATATGTTGATTCCTGCTGCACCAGACATCTGGGACTCTGTTTTGGAGCACTCAGAAAAGCCATAGGAAAGTAGCTGCCTCTGAACACAGAACATCCCTGGCTATTATCTCAGCTTGGAGACTCCCGTCTCCCCACTCTCATCCCCTGCCATGTTTATGGTCCTATAAAGGACAGTGAACTTAGGGATGTGCAATCCAACTAACTCAGTTAGCTGCTGAGTCAACTAACTCAATAAAATTCAGCTGAATTTCTTTTATTTGCTTACTGAACTTTTTCCAGCCTCACAAGCGTGAAATTGGAGCATAAAATCCATATGAGGTTTTATTTATTGCTCCATGCAGCTCAGTGAAGATGCTGAAGAAATGGCTTCTTGGTAATGCTGCCCCCAGCCACATCTGAGTTGCTGATGGCTTACATAAGCATGTCTTTAGGGGACATGCTGCCTCCTGTCCCCACAACTTCCCTGTGAACCTCAAAGGTCTCTATGGGATAAAATCCAGGCACTCGGGCACTTACACACCTCCCAGACCTGCTCCGTAACATCACCTATTACTGTCGACTCCGTGGAAACTGGGACTGGTTAAAAGCTAACACTGTCCCGTATCCAAGCCTTTTCAGTCTGTAAAGCCTCTCCTAGCCCTCACTCGACTCAAACTACATGATGAGGGCGATGAGAAAATTATGGTGATGATACTAAGACATCAAATAACGCTAACTCTACATAATAAGCTCTTTCCATGTATAATATTAACTTCTGTAAGCTTCACAAGAACCATTGAAGTCAAGTCCTATTATGATCTAACAGTACCAAGAAGGACGCTGAGTCACAAGGGTTTAAGTATTGCTGAAAGTGGAACAGCAAACCAGGTGTGGACTTGAATCGAGGCATTTGGGCTCCAAAGCCTGTGTTCTTAATCCGTGGGCTGTTCCATCTCCAGGGATGACTACAGCTTTTCTACTTTCATTATTCAGGAAACGTGTCACCAACTCCGAGATGGCAGCACAACCCCCCCCGCCCGAGGGGGTCTCTCACCATTTCTGAAGTCACATCGCATTCTGTCCTCACTCTGGCACAACTGAGAATAAACTGTATTTTTAAATCATTCACTTTGTTTGAGGATTAGGATCTTTACATAAAATGTGTATGCAGGCTTTCTCTAGTTGTGGTGAGCGGGGACTACCCTTCCTTGCGGTGCACGGGCTTCTCATTGCGATGGCCTCTTTCGTTGTGGAGCACGGGCTCTAGGCACGTGGGCTCAGTAGTTGTGGCTCACGGGCTCTAGAGCGCAGGCTCAGTAGTTGTGGCACACGGGCTTAGTTGCTCCGCAGCATGTGGGATCTTCACGGACCAGGGCTCAAACCCGTGTCCCCTGCCTTGTCAGACGGATTCTTAACCACTGCGCCACCAGAGAAGCCCCTTGTATGCATCTTTATATAAAAGTACGATCCTCATTTTTTATATTGTTAGTATAAGACCATGTCCCAAATCACATTATCCTAATATATTAGTTTCTTTCATTGTATATACATCCTTTTTAGGTGTAAATATGTGCAACTTCATACTCTGCTCTTATTTGTATTTAATTGCATACATATTTCTTTCAGTGTCTTCCTAATTCTAACTTTGTGTGGCTGCGTAATAGTCCCCGACTGATGTAATTCTATTTACCATTAGATTATGTCCATCTTTTTGTGTCCTTTACCAAGTCCTGTTACCAGCATCTTCTGTATGTGACTTTAATTTCTTTTTAAATTTTTTATCAAAATTATTTGCTTAGAATAATTTCTTGGGAGTGTAATACTGGGTCAAAGGCCATGGCATACTTAATTTCATTCCCTAATTGTTCTTTTCGAGATGTAGTAGATTCACGTTAACCCCTAAGGGATTTTGCTCGTGTGACTATTGCTGCCACCTCCCTCCCATAGGTACCCCATGGACCGGGTATGGTTATTAGAACTATTCTTTCTCTCTTTAAAGTTCTTTCTTTAACTTCTCTTTCATCTCTGAAGCAAGGATGGGACTGTAATGAGAACATAGCCTAGCTATAGCTTAACGATACATGAAGATTAACTTTCATGCAACCATCTTAAAAACAAAGTTATCTTCTTGCACAGCTCTTTCTCTCCATCAGGTTTATGAGCTCCTGCGGGGGCAGGTTTTAGAGATCTGTGAGCCCATCCCTCTTCAGCACTTAGCTAACATCTGTGGAAAGACTGAGACTGTTTTCTGGACTGTAGCAATTTCATCTCGCTGAGAAAGGAAGATGTTGAAGTCAAGGTAACTGTTTGATGTGAATCTACTGGGTGTTAGGAATTGCTCAGGGTGCTTCCACATGCATTATCTGTCCTCTTTAATCTCACAACACAATTCTGAGGAAACTGAGACTCAAAGAGCCCAGGCACATAATTGTGGATCATCCAGCAAGTTCGTGGTGCAGCCCAGATCCATTACATGAGGCCCCATTTGAGTACAACGAGAGGGCTCCCCTTGTGCTCCTTCCCTCGTAGATCTCCAGGCTCCCAAAGGAAGCAAGACAGCCCAGAGGTGGCGGAAACCTCAGGAGCCGCCCTTCAGCCGCAACACCTGCACAAAGGAAGCGGAGTGAACGCTTGGGCTCTGAGCCACCAGAGGGCGCTGCGTGCCCAGGAAGCAGCAGCCACGGGCATTCCCCTCCTGCATTTTTCCATCAAGTCTGGCTCTGGTCTCTAGAGCAGAGGGTCTCTCAGGATTCACTGAATTAGAACTCAGTGGAAATAGCACAATTTAGAAAAGGCAACAAAACCACCCACGTCCTTTTCTACTCACAGATTGAATTAGCCTGGTGGAAGCCTCCCTCCACATCACTGTAACCCAGATGAGTCAGCTGCCCCCAGAAGGCAGGCTTCCACCAACGCACACCTCTGCTTATGCGGTTGTATTTCTGAAGGTCACAGACTAGACATCTGGAGAGGGTCTAGTATAGGCCAGTTCAGCCCCTGGCCCCTCTCCCAGCCCCTCTGATGGACTCAGCTGACTCAGGCCAGGACTGTTGACCAGCTTTAATCACTGTCGTCATGATACTGAAAATCCTAGTCACAGAATAACATACACAAGAGCTAACGTTTATCTTCCCAACAGTCATATTGGTAAGAACGATTATTATCCTCTTTTAGAGAAAAGGAAACAGGCTCAAAAGAGTTGAGCCACTAATATGAGTCAAAGCCAGCATTTGAAGTCAAGTCTGTCTGGTGCTCATCTGCGGTCTTTATACCGAATGGAGCTGCCTTTTGGTCCTCAGCTCACAATCTGGATATATGGAAGTTGGGATTCTTTTTCACTTGCTCATTTATTCAACACATTGTTTATTTGCTTTATTGAGGTATGCCTGATATACAAAAAACTGCATACATCTAATGTGTACATCTTGATGGGTTTGGACATATGGTTACACCTGTGATACCCTCACCATGACCAAAGTACTAACATGTTCCTCACCTCCAAAGACGTCCTTGTGTTCTTTTGTGCCTTTTGGTTTTGTTCTGGTGAGAACACTTAATATGAGATCTCTCCTCTAAACATATTTTAAAGCATACATATTTTTAAAGTGCACCTACTTTTAACCTGTGGTCATTGTTAACTACAGTTACTATGCTGCACAGTGGGTCTCTAGGATTTATTCATCTCACATAACAAAAACTTTATACCCATTGAAAAACAATCCCCCTCCCCCTACCACTCTATTCTCATAGTGTTCTCTTATTGTCCTTTGTATTTCTGTGGCATCTGTTCTAATGTCTCCTGTTTCATTTCTAAATTTATTTATGTGAATCAATTTTTTCTTGATTTTATCATTTTTTAAAAAACCAGCACTTATTTTCATTGATCTCTTCTATTGTTCTAGCCCTTATTTCGTTTATTTCTGCTCTAATCTTATTTCTTCTTTCTGCTAACTTTGGACTTAGTTTGTTCTTTCTCTGGTTCTTTGAGGTATAAAGTTAGCGTGTTTATGTGATATCTTTCTTAATGTAGGCCTTTGTGGCTATAACTTTCCTCTTAGTACTGCTTTTGTTAGCACCTACTGTACGCCCATTTACTCTGAATATACAGACAATATAATCTGACATGGAGTCTGATCTGAACTATGGCAAATCTCACACCAAGTTTGTTCCAAGTACTCTAGTCGGGAACCAAGAAGACAGTAACTCCCACAGACAGGCGACGAGGGCAAGGGAGGTGACCAGTAATAACAAGATATGAAAAAACAAACAAACAAAACAAGCACCTGAGCTTGCTTTGCAGGTACTCAGGAAAGCAGCCTGCCTCTGCTTGCTCCCTCTCACCAAGTCCGCCTGGATCCACAGCCTCCTCTTCTCTGCTTCCACACCCCCAGCTCAGGCTGCAAGTCTCTCTTTGGGGATCACTCCCTGATCTTGCTATTCAGGCAGATTTCTCCTATGAAACCTTGTAATGATGGATGGACACGCCTAGATCTGTGGACACTGCTGAACACAGTGGAGGCTAGTTTCTAAAACGAGGGGCAGAGGCCCAGTGACGTGGCCTCAAGCAGTAGTGTCAGAGCACGTGATGAAAGATGCCAAGATGCCAAGGAGAGGCGGCATCCTTCCTGGACCTGGAAGAGCAGCTCTAAGTCCTAGAACTGCTCTTCAAATGTGAGAACCTCAGACCTCTTACTCACCATCTTGAAATCTCGGTTTCCTCACTTGTAATAGGAAAAAAATGGCCTTTAGAAAGAGTTCCAGCTTATTTCAATAATAATCATCAACTGCATTTTACAGCCCACTTACTAGCTGCATTGACAGCAGGCCATCTCTAAATCTCTCAGTCCCATCTCTAAAGTAAATATCCTCTTCCTTGAAATGAGGATAACATTAATATTCCTAAAGCATTGATATAGGAATTAAATAAAAATAGTAGCATACCTTGCCCTTGGTTAGCATAGAGTGGGGATCCCATACATGATACTCAGCTGAAATTAGCAAAATAAAGGTTGATAACAGAAAACTAAATCAGAAATATAATTTCTTGGGGAGTCAGACTCCACGCTGATGAATTTCCTCAGCAGAGAGAACTTCTGACTCTTCAGCAAAGGGGGGCCCCCTCCATACTCATGAGTCACCACTGCCTCTCCTGGCCTGGGATGCTCCAGTCCCCACTTCCCTGGCAGAGGGGTGAGGGCGGGCCAAGGCTGATCAATGGGGCTGCAGAGTGATGGGGCCGGGGGCAGAGTGACTGTTCACCTGACGAGACGAGGAGTTTGGACAAGATGATGAATAAAGGCCCTGCCAGGTGGGGAGATCTGAGACTCAGCAGAGACCAAGCCCAGGAAGTGACTCACCCCAAATCATCAGCTAAGACTAGGCAGAGCTTGAGTTTAAACATTGTTTAAGTAGATGCCCAGCTGCGAGAGAGGGTTGCTGAGGACTGGGCTGGAAGTCAGAGGGAGTCCAAATGCCAGTCCTACCAGGACTTGGGTGAGAATATGTGCTTCCTGTGTGGGGGTTTCAGAGGTGGCGCCACATTTGCATTACTGGGTTTTGAATGTGGTGATAAGGTGAGATCTGAGGTCCTCAGGGAGTTGTCCCCAAGAATGGAGAATGGATGAGAACAGAGACCACCCTTTCGGCTGAAGGAGAAACGATGCCCGCCTATCTCGGCTCAAGTCATCATCGTCATCATCATCGTGCACAGGAAAGAACTTTCAGAGCAGGAGAGGCTGGTCCACGGAGCACACAGGGAAAGCAGAGCTGCAGAGGCCAACGGTGGCGCTGCCAGCGGGGGCTGCCCCGGACCTCGGTGTCCCAAGCCCTGGGACCCCAGCAGCCTCACACCCTGGGGCCAGGCCACCCAATCAGCATCCTTCGCTATGAGTCACAAGTCACATCTGCATGAGTCCCTGCAGAGAAGAAAACTGGAATATTATCATGGTTCTCTAAAAGTAACAATAACAGCTCCCTATTTGAGCATTGATGATGTGCTAAGGGCTTTTGCACTTTATCTCACAAAAACTGTGTAAGGGATTTCTCATGATTCCCCATTTTTGAATAAACAGAACTCAAAGAATGGTGAACTGCCTTTTAAAATCTAAGATCTGAGAGTTAGAAATTGGCAGTGTTGATTTAAACAAGGTCTGCCTCGTTTTAAATGTTTTTTTCTAGGATACTCTGCTGTCTCAAATTTTTTCAATATCCTTTTGTCATTTTTTTTTTCTTTTGCGGTACGCGGGCCTCTCACTGCTGTGGCCTCTCCCGCTGCGGAGCACAGGCTCCGGACGCACAGGCTCAGCAGCCATGGCTCACGGGCCCAGCCGTTCCGCGGCATGTGGGATCCTCCTGGACCGGGGCACGAACCCATGTCCCCTGCATCAGGAGGCGGACTCTCAACCACTGTGCCACCAGGGAAGCCCTGTCATATTTTAATATGAAGTGTGTAAACATGCATTTTATAAAGTATAAAAGTATAAACATATACTTCCTATAAGTATAAGCATAACATGTTCATTGTGGAATAAGTAGAAAATTAAAATAATATAAGGACCGTTGCTCTGGGATAAATAATGTTAAAAATTCCAGGTGTTTCCCCCCAGTTTCTCTCTCTCCCCCGCCTGCCCTCACACGCTCAGTGCTGATACAGACTTTCCAGTCTGCTTTGTAAGATGAAAATTTTGTCTGCATTTTATCTATCATTACCTATTTTACCAAATATAAATTGAAACCATTGCAGGCTCTAACCACTATCTGGTTAGACCACAATTTTACCAGTTCCCCCACTGGAAGACATTTTCATGGTTTCCAGTTTCACTCACAAATTACACCGTAAGAAACATTTGTGCCTGCAGATATTTGTGTGCACGTATCTGATTGTTTCCTGAATTCATAATTCTACCTCTATGGATTTGTTCAAAGGTTCTCGGTATTTCGGCAGCTTTCTCCCTCTCCACCTACAGGGAGAAAATGGGCTTCTCACACTAACATGAGTCTGCCAGTGTGAAGGGCTGTTTTTCACTGTAATGTAATAAAGTGGATTTGATTCACGTACCCACTCCTGTGTGGTTAGCTAATGTGAGCGCCCCTCTGAGACAAAACACAGCCCCTGTGGGCTGTTGAAACCGTCTCTGTGAACCTGCAAGTCCCTGGAGGCTGGAGAGTTAATCACGTGACTGCTCCCTCACAACAAGGCTCCCTGCCTGCCAGGCTCTCCTGAAGATGCACATTCATCACGCAATCGCTTTCAGACTCGAACCATTGTCCCAAAGGAAAGCAATTGCTGATTGATGAGAAAGGAGAAATGGCCTTCTGAGTGTGCCTCTGCCTTTTATAAACTCCATGGACACAAATCCAGGCAGTTCCTTCCCTCGCAGGAGGAGTTACGTGCATCCTAAGACCCACACGACTCACGGATGGTGCGGCGTGAAGCTCAGGAAAAACTTATAGGAGCCCCAAGGTCCCATCCACGTCTCCCTTCCTACCCAGTCCTGCTGTCACCCCCTGAAATACATCTTTGCAAACTCTCGAAACCCTGTGTTAACCTCCTGATTTTCCCAAATTCTTCCAGCCTCTCCCATCTCAGTTCTGATGGTGAAGTGCCCAGTGGATCTCTCTGCTAAAAGAACTATTCCCAGAAATTCCAGTTGTGGTCAAACTCCTTTGGTTGCTTCTGATTATGGGGGAAAAGCCCAGACGCTGCCTTGTTGTTCATGGTCCTTCAATGTGGATGATGGACCACTTCTCCTGCTCCTTACAAGGGCCATTGGGAAGTACCAGCTTCTCCATTCATTTTGGACTATCCTGTTCCCAACTCAGTTCTCACCATTTCTCCTCTCCTTATTTGATTTGTGGTTTTTACTCCACATACCTCTTGTAGCTCCTTTTGTGGAGCTGCCCAATGACCAGCCTGTATCAGATCTGTTTCTGGACTTCATCAGAAGTGCCACCTGCTGTACTGAAATCTCTCCTGAGAACTTCTACTTCCAGCCATGAAGGACTGGCTGGAAACAGAGCAGTGAAAGAGCCGAGAACAAATAGAAAATCCAGATAGGATGCTGAAAGATCTGCTCAAAGGTGGCAGACAGCTACGGCAGCATTCAGGATTGAAGAGCAAGATTTTTGCAAGCAGGGAACTGCAGAAAAATAAGCCCACCTTCTGTACCTGCCTCTCCCTCTGTGTATTTGCTGATTCATACTTCAGGGTGAGCAGATGAGAATCCCATATGCAAGAACCGCCAGAGGGCTGCTGCTAGAAGGCAGAGAAGCCAGCAGAAAGGGAAATCTCACGGGGCAGGAGAGACAAAAGAAAAAATGGAATTTGGGTCTGTCGAGGCAGCCAGGACTTAGAATCCAGAGAGCAGTGGGCCCAACCCTCATCTGGTTTCTCTAAAAGTGTTGATGTTCTTAAAGCGAACAGACAAGGGTCTACAAAGTGCAGAATAAGCCACTGAAGAAATGGGAGAACATTAAGCATGATATCAAGGTGCTGAGAAGACAAAACTTGGAGTTCACAGGCCACGACGGAGGATGGGTCCTAATAAAATCACCAGGTCACCAGCTGAAACCCATGAGTCAGGATGAATCTAAGGTTGAACTAGCCTTACAAGCACTAGAGAGAAACCTCAGGTGATTTGATCTCACTTGGTCTACCTGGTAAAGGCGACACCCTCGGAGGCTCCACGACATTCTGTACGCACAGGCAGACAGTTACTGTGAAACATCACCAGGCGTGTCAACAAACAGCATCAAAAGGGAAAAGAAGGACAATAGGAACAGACTCTGGTGACTTTGTTGGAATCCCTGGGGACAAGGTCTTCAAAGGAGCTGTAATCATTATGGGTAAGAAAACACACGACAAGGTGAGGAATTTCACCAGACAATCAGATGGAATAAAAAGAATAAACCTGAAATTGGGCAATTACAAGAATTCGGCCTTGAAAAAGAAGGAACTCCTGCTATTAGTGACAACATGGGTGAATCTGGACCACGTGACGCTGAGTGAAATAAGCCAGGCACAGAAGGACAAAAACGCATGATTCCACTTAGAAGAGGAATCTAAAATAGAGTCGTAGAAGCAGAGAATACAATGGTGGTGACCAGCGGCTGTGGGCAGGAGGAGTTGCTGTCCAATGGATATAAAGTTTCACTCGTGCAAGATAAATAAGTTCCAGAGATTTGCCAACGCAGTGCCTGCAGTTAATAATACAATTCTGTGCATCTCAAAATTAAGAGGGTAGGGGCTTCCCTGGTGGTGCAGTGGTTGGGAGTCTGCCTGCCGATGCAGGGGACATTGGTTCGTGCCCCGGTCCGGGAAGATCCCACATGCCGCGGAGCAGCTAGGCCCGTGAGCCATGGCCGCTGAGCCTATGCTCCACAACAGGAGAGGCCACAACAGTGAGAGGCCCATGTACCGCAAAAAAAAAAAAAAAAAAAAAAAAAATTAAGAGGGTAGATCTTTTACGTGTGCTTCCAAAAAACCAACCAACAAACAACAAAAAAGGATGCAAGGAGACTTGGTGAGGTGTTAGTGTATGTATTACCTTGATTGTCATGACAGTATTATGGTTATTTATACTTGTTCAAACTCAGATTGTACATATTTAACGTGTGCAGTTCTACAGATATCAATTAAGCTGTAAATATATAAAGAAAATAGACCTGTTCAAAGGCACATTCAGTGAGAAAAATAAATGACACAGTAAGAAGCCATGTAACTTCCATTTCTCTCTAGGAAACCATGAGGGGAAAATGAAGAAGTTGAGCTTGCCAACAAATTTTGGGCAGCAGTGGGTGAAGGTCATGGGTCAGGGTCAAGGCCATGCTACCCTGTCAGGGTGTCTCCTGTTAACATTTATTTGCACATGAGAATTGGCCATAGGAGCAAAATGACAATCTGTGGTTTTCCTTCCTACCACTTTCCTTTTCTTTTTCTATTTTTTTTAAATTCATTTGAATTTTTCTTATTATTTGGCAGAGTTTAAGGGTCATTATTTTATATTAAACAGAAGAACGGGAGAAAGAACTGTGCTCACAGTTTTGCATAAAATGAAAGATAATTAAAAAAGAATTTTAATAGAGGACATGATGTGCGTTGGGGGAGCGGAATAATTGAAGCGGCATAGTCTTTGGGGAGGTTGGCAAGGAGTTTGAATGCAAGCACTGTCTCCTCCTAGCTGGGGGGCTTGGCCTGGTTACATAACACAACCGAGCTGGCCGGACCACTGCGATGTGGGGCTGAGGACGCCTACCTCCCAGGGCTGTTGGGAGATTCCATTGAAATAAGGTACCTAAAGCACATAACATCACACAAGTCAAAACTGCATTGCTTTTCTTATGATTGTACCTTCCTGTCACCATCATTACTCCCCTCACATCTGATGGTGCTGCAACATCTGCCAGATCAGTCCTGACCTTCCCAGGGCGGGGGGTGGGCAGGCTGCCCTTGAACAAGCTGAAGTTCATTCAGCTTTGTCTCCTGAGTGCTTCCTCCCCACAAAACCCCCTCCTGAGGCTGTTTGTAGTTTAGAGGGCACTTGATGAGGCCTTTGAGACATATTATTTTACAGTGAAATGCATCCTTTCGGTGGACAGTTCCAGGAGGTTGCTCTAAGGTGCAGGGCTCGTGTTATACTCTGTGTAAGAAATGGGGGGCCGGCAGCAGCTGTGTCTAGCATCAGGGTGAAAAGTTGGACCGCTGGAGTCAGGTGTGGGTTATGGTCCCTGCCCATTACTTCATATCTGTGTTAACTCAGGTGAGTCCCCAGACTCTGCTGAGCCTCAGTTTCCTCATCTGGAAAATGGGAGGAATAGTGATGTGAAACTCATAGGATTGTTATGAAGCTGAAGTCGGATGACACACACAAATCCCTTTATATAGTGCCTGAGACTTAGTTAATAGCCAATAAGTCATAGTTTAAAAAATGATTATTTTACTATTCTCAATATCACTGTCATTTTCACATAGGGAAGTATTTGCGAATGCTAAATTCCAACCAAGACATCATTCTTTTGCTTTCTTATTCACCAGATATTTCTGAATGCCCACCGCGGAGATGAAGTGGGCAGCAGGGCGAAGTCCCTGCTTTCATGGAATGTTTAGAATTTATTGGGGGGAGACCAGTAGTGAACATGGTAAAAAAAAAAAAAAAACCATGTAATTTCAAGCAGGGACAAGAGCCACATCCGTCAGTGGGAGTGGGGTTTGCAGATTGATCAGGTGAGAATGATCATACGGTCAGGTGGACCTGACTGGGGAGGGAGCTTTGGACAGAGGCCTAAACCTCTCAGGAACAGGTCAAGTGATGGTCCCCACAAGAGTGTTCAGGGCAGAGGGATGTGAAGCTGCTGGTGAATCGCAGACTGTAGCCTGTAGGGCCCCTCCCAGTCTATTATCTGATTTTCTGAAAATAATTATACGGAATCCTTTCAAATAATCTTTTTTCCCCAGATTTTTCCGTTTTTCAGATGGAACTTATTACATCACGTTAAATAACTTTGGGACCTTCAGAGACCCCAAACAAAACAAAATGGGCTGAGTTAATTTCCTTACAGATCTGGGTGTAAACACATCCCAGGCCCCTGCCTGTGGGCACTAGGATCACAAAGCAGGGGCCCCTTCCTTTCACACCCTCAGTGAATGGACTAGAAATCCCCACCTTACGCTGATTTCTTTCCCCCTCGACATTTTCATGGAGAGGAGAAGAAAAGGTATTTAAAAAAAAACAACTGTATTTCTAGTATATCTTACCACAAATTTTTTTAAGCTGTGCTTCCTGGATACGGAATAAAAAAGTAAACTTAAACATGAAAAACTTTGAACAACAAGCAATTAACGAGGTGGCAGCAAAGGGCACAGAGAGAAAGATGAATTGTCTGAAATAAATAAGGGCCAGGAAGGAAAATGAAAAATGTTCCTGATTTGAGGCACCGCGAGATAAAGGGGCAATTGTTTAATGCAGAAACGATGAGAAGGCGTCTCTCTCAAGCCCCAAAGTCACCAAATCACGTGGCTTCGAGACCTGTTGGGGGATGTTTAACTGCTTGTTGATGGGTAGCATCTCCTCTGTGACCGGCACCACTGTGTGCTTCTCCGCTCATCCTGGAAGGTCCTCATGGAGATGGTCTTTCCTGACTCCCCACAGGGGTAGTTGCTTCAAATCTGTAACAACTCAGGGTGTACAGAAACATCACTGGTCATTTCTCTCCCTCTCACTAGATGGTAGGCTGGAAGGAGGTTTCACTTACTCTTAAAAGGGTACATTTTTGTTTGTTTAGGCACTCTTGTTCAAAGAAAATTGAGAAGAGAGCAGGTGGAGACAGAAGAAAGGAATCCAATGGATATTCATCCACTGATGCCTTCTACTCCAGGCACACCTCAGACAACTCGGCTCGAGCTCCAAAGCACCACAAGTGCTTGTCACATGGAACTTCCCCGGTGGCGCAGTGGTTAAGAATCTGCCTGCCAATGCAGAGGACATGGGTTCAAGCCCTGGTCCGGGAAGATCCCACATGCCACGGAGCAACTAAGCCCGTGTGCCACAACTACCGAGCCTGCGCTCTAGAGCCCATGAACCACAACTATTGAAGCCTGGTCGTCTAGACCCCGTGCTCCGCAACAAGAGAAGCCACCGCAATGAGAAGCCCGCGCACTGCATTGAAGAGTAGCCCCCACTCGCTGCAGCTAGAGAAAGGCCGCACACAGCAGTGAAGACCCAACGCAGGCAGAAAAAAAAAAAAAAAAGAGTCACATGAATGTTTTGGTTTCCCGGTGCATATAAAAATTATGTTTGCGGGCTTCCCTGGTGGCGCAGTGGTTGAGAGTCCGCCTGCAGATGCAGGGGACACGGGTTCGTGCCCCGGTCTGGGAAGATCCCACATGCCGCGGAGCGGCTGGGCCCGTGAGCCATGGCCGCTGAGCCTGCGTGTCCGGAGCCTGTGCTCTGCAACGGCAGAGGCCACAGCAATGAGAGGCCCGTGTACTGCAAAAAAAAAAAAAAAAAAAAAGTGCATGGCTGTTGCAGGGAGAAACTGCTGCATCAAATAGCAAGGAACAGGCTTGGGTCAGTTAACAACCAACTTAAAGCAGAGCGGGAGAGTCAGAGGCATTCTTGGCAGCATTTGAAGACCCATCCATCACTTTGCAGCAGGAGGACAAACGGAGCTGATGATCAGGCATGGGACTTACTTCAAGCTTCTCTCTGTCATCATTATAATCAGCCTAGACAATTCCATGACAACGGGGGGCCCTGATGGGGAAGGGGTGGGAGTTGAGATTGAGACGTGGGGACATCTGGGCAGATGTACTGAAAACCCTGAGTTCCCAGAACCTCTAAATACTCTGCCCGTGAAGAAATAGCCCAACCATGCCAGAGACTCAAAGAAGGCAGAGCCCCCTGTGGGACGATGTTTGCTCTCCAGGTTGGTCCCACCACTGCTCCCAGCCACCAGACCCACCTCTAGTGTAGAGCCTATGGCACAGCCCACCAGGGCTGATGGATGAGAAGAATTATATTACTCCAAAGGGGCTGCGGAGGGAGGCTCTTGTGTATCAGCAGGAGCCCTGAAGACACGCCTGGGAGTGCTGGATGGAGAGGCACAGAAAATAAGGCTAGTTAAAAAGAATTTGTCAACACGGGATGTAACCCCGTTGTGGGGGACTTGGGACATTATTCTAATATCCTACTGTAGTGCCACAGGGAAGCGGGGAAGCACTGACAGCCCACCTAAATGAAGCAGAGACACCAAAACTGCTGTGACAGATGAAGAGGAAAAGATCAAAGGCTCGGAGAAGTGGCTATGATGGAAGGGATAGGTCCCGCGAGACTTGGAAATCCGCAGGCTGGCCATTTTCCTGAGGGGGTGTCAGGCCTCTGTCATCAGCAAGGCAAGGGGGGAAGTGAAGGATCGCAGCTCAAGACCTGGGTGATGCCGTCCACTGTAGGCTGGGGTGACAGCAGGGGATGCTGGTACAGAGCCAGGCTTCCTGTGGCAATAGAGAGGAGAGAATCCCAGGGCAGCAGAGGCCAGGGGCCGCATCAGCCTTCAGAAGTCACCTGGGCATTGCCTTAAAGGGCCGTGAGGCTGGAAATGTATAAGGCCGCCTAACCTGCAGGAAGCTATGAAGATGGCTCTAAGGATATATGATCTTGGTGGCCAGAGAGATGGGCCACTAGCAGAACTATTGTTTAATATATTTTATTTTATTTTATTTTATTTTTATTTATTTTTTTTTTGGCAGTACGCGGGCCTCTCACTGTTGTGGCCTCTCCCGTTGCGGAGCACAGGCTCCGGATGCGCAGGTTCAGCGGCCATGGCTCACGGGCCCAGCCGCTCCGCGGCATGTGGGATCTTCCCGGACCGGGGCATGAACCCGTGTCCCCTGCATCGGCAGGCAGACTCTCAACCACTGCGCCACCAGGGAAGCCCTTAATATATTTTATCACAAAAGGTCAAGGATGGATGATCATAAGACTGGGGTTAGCCACCCCCATGGAAGGTCAAAATCTCTTGCCCAGTTTTTACACCCGAGACAATTCAAAGACCCAAAACACATCAACTACAGGAGAGGCCAGGTTTCATGAAGAAAGGTCCTGCAATGCCAGGTCAAGTAGTTGCAGTAATGATTTCTCCATCCTTTCCCAAAGTGAACTGTGGTCATTTGCTTGGTGACCATACTCCACTCGGGGTACAGAATCCACGCTGACCCCGATACCAGTGGCCTGAAGCACCATCAAGTCTCCCTGCAGAGTAGGGGCCCCTGGGAAATCCAACCTAAGACAAAAACCTTCTATAGAATTCTGAACAGAAAATGTGACCTGTGCTTACCCTAAGATGGTCCACTGGAGTGAGTTAAAGCCCGCACAGAAAAGTACTTATGGTTTTATAATTACTTCTGACAAAGGCAAAGATGAGAAAAGGGTTATTGATGCTAAATCCAGGTAAAATTAACGTCAGAATCAGGAAAAATATATACGGAGGTAAATGATATGTGAATTGTCGATTCTTACCTGTGCTTTCCTTGGTTTCTCCACCAGCGTGCTGAAAGAGGTCTTGTCCACCCACATGCTGAGGAAAGCATACCTGGGAAAAGTAAGAGGAAACCAGCAGATCAATGAACAAAAGTCACTCACTGTCACCTTGAGAAAGGTACCCCCAGCATACACTGTGAGGACCATTCTATTCCTACAGCAAAGGCAGAGGGAGCTGACGGGCCTATGTTTATCCATCCTCTTCCTTTTTCATGCATTTGCTAAACATTGACTGTGGCGTCTCTGGGGGTAAAATATGAACAGGGAATAGGCTACCCACCAGGAGCTCATAGACTAGCTGTGTTTTGGGGTCCCCAAGGCCACCCTCAGTCACAGTGTTTCACTAGAAGGACTCACCGACTTCAGCAAAGCCATTACTGTAACTCAGAGTTACAATTTAATACAGTTACTAATTGTAACTTAGAGTTACAATTTGGTACAGTGAAAAAAATACAGATTAAAATCAGCAGTGGAAAAGACATGTAGGGCATGTAGGGCAAAGTCCAGGAGATTCCAGGACTAATCTTCAGGTGTCTTCTCCCAGTGGAGTTGTGTGGACAGCATCTAATTCTCAGTGGCCAGGCATGACAACCCACATGGACTATAGCCCACCAGCAAAGCTCACCCTGGCTTTGATGCCCAGGGTTTTTACTGCAGAGTCAATCCAGATGTAGGCATGGCTGACCAGCCCCTCCAGAAACTAAGATGTTATCACATGGCTAAGCCCCCACCGTAAATCACACTGTTACCATAGACTCTCTAGTATGGCCCGAGGGTCCCAGGTAAGCAAACATGTTCTAATTAGGCAAGACATTCCCTTTCTTTCTTTCTACCAGTACCTGTTTGTTTAAATCACTGAAGTTGGGATGTCTGTTTCTGGCAGTTCAATAGCTTTGTGACCTTTACTTCCAAGGCCATTGAATGGATCTGGGTGCTGGCTTTCCTCCCAGATTTCTAGAACCAGTTAGTGAGAGTCTGGTAAAAATAAATGCCTTGTTTTCTGGTAAAGGAGAAAGGAACTGACTAGAATATTGCTGTCATCCAATAGTCTCAGGTCCAGCTGGCGATCATTTAGGATCAATCAGAGAAGTAATCCTTTTAACAAGAGAAAGATGAGTTATCAGGGTTCAGGATTGTGTCTAATTAGTTTTTGGTGGGTTGAATTTTCTCCTTCGAATATGAGGGATAAAAGGGAAGTATCTGCTTACTGTGAGCTTGGCCACTAGGAAGCATCCTTTTCTAGGGCCATAGTTTTCTACCCATTTACTTTCATTTCCATAGTTTTCTCTACCCATTTACTTTATTTTCCCTCAGATCTTGTATGACTAAAACCCTCCCGGAATCCCAGAGGAGAAAAAGACGCCTCCACTCAGGAGTGAGCTCCCCTTTACTAGACGCAATCAAGCAGATGTCAGGTACCTTTTGTTCACAGCTGTTGCTCTGAGGAAAATTCTCTTGTAGCTGTGAGGCACGGCTCTCCTACAGCATCTGGCATCAACTGTGTGACCTGTAGCAAGCCATTTTACCTGGGACTCATTTTCCTTGGTGGCAAAATGGGAGGGTGCATGTTGTGTAGGTGGGAGGATGCACAGCATTGCACAGGGTGTCTCTGAAGACCATCTACCTTCAGTCATCCTCAGACAGCCTTTCTGCAGAGCAGACAAACACACCCAGCCTCTGGTCTGACCTTTGCCCCTGTTTCTGAGTTGCCTGGATATTCCTCTAACAGTCACATGGCAGTGCCAGCACTGAGAGGATGTCCTCTGAGCCCTGGGATGGGTACTTTCCAGACAACAGCCATCACAGGGGTAAATTTCTTTTCTCATTGCACAAATTAAAAAAAAAATGTTTGGAGGTTAAACAGTAGAGAATTAGGTAAATTCTGCCAAGTGGAAAGCCATATTTTAAAATTCAGGTGCATTCAACATGCAGGCTGGAGACCAGGCAGGGGATCAGCAGGGCCAGTAGAAGCTCAGGAAGGATGCCCAGAAGGCCCTGCTGGGTACCAGACAGGAAGCAGTCACTGCCCATCCATCACCTCCCGGCAGTCGCTGCTGAGCGCAGCTAACCACAGATGAGATGATGACATTCCAAGTGGGCAGGGGAAGAGGCGGAGGAGGAGCGAGATGAATCAGACCCCCCGCAGACTCACGGCACAGCTCCTCCGCAGCTATGAGGCCAGCCAGCCAACAGCGGGATTGGCAGGAGGGTCAGAAGTGATGATGATCACAGGAGCCACACGATGGCTACCAGGGACCGGGGCTCAGAGATGATCCCCATCTGACAGTACAGTACAGATGGGAAAGCAGAGGCTCCAAGGCTCCGAAGCAGAGGCTTCCTGACGTCACACAGCGGTTGTCTGCCTGCCCTTCCCCACTTGGACAGCTCTGCCGTGGACCAAGCCCTTTGAGAACTTGAACCTGCCCTCCCACTCCTTTAGAGTTTTTCATCTAATTCTACTCTCAGAATTAATCTGTTCATTTGTTCAGTCATTCATTTCTTCACCAAACAAACATCTCTTGGATGCTTGCCAGGCATCGGGTACCACACTGAGAATGGGAGAGCAAGTGTGCCCCCTTTTGCTTACAAAAGTCGTTGAGCGGGATTAAAAGAGTCCCCTTTTCTTCAGGCTAAGCTTCCCTCACCCAGGTAGACCTGCAGAATGACAAGTGATGTGAAGGGTCAAATCCAAATTTGATAAACAATTCACACGCACACACACACCCTACACCCTAGTCTTCAGCACGATGTCTGGCATATAGTAGTGGCTCAAACAATATTCTGAATGGATACATCTGTGCACATCTGTGCTGGCTTTTACTGAGCTCTCACTAACCAGCACTTTACCTGTATCATCCATTTCCTTTGCTGTCAGGGTCTCCATATTGCAGACAGACAGGCACACCTCGTTTTATTGCACTTCACAGATGTTGCATTTTTGTTTTACAAATTGAAGTTTCGTGGCAACCCTGCGTCGAGGAAGCCCACCAGCGCCATTTTTCCAATAGCATTTGCTCACTTCATGTTTCTGTGTCACATTTTGGGAATTCTTTCAATAGTTCAACCTTTTTCATTATTCTATTTGTTCTGGTGATCTGTGATCAGCAATCTTTGTTTCTACTGCAACTCGCTGAAGGCTCAGATGATGGTCAGCATTTTTAGCAATAAAGTATTTTTTGATTGAGGTGTATACGTTGTTTTCTTAAATAATGCTATTGCACATGCAATAGACTGCAATATAATAGAAACAAAACTTGTATAGGCACTGGGAAACCAAAAAAAAATGTGTGACTTGCTTTATTGCAGTGGTCTGGAAGTGGACCCGTAATATCTCTGAGATACACTGTACTGACACTGTCATTTTGAGGTGAGAAAATTGAGGCTGAGAGCGAGGCTTACTCAAGGTCAACAGCTAGTAAGTGGTTGGAACAGGATTCAAACTCAGTGTAATTCCAGAAGTCTCCTTCATATCACCACACCACTCCACTTACAGGGAACTTCTAAAATAAGTCTGGAAGAATACACTTGCAGATGTTGACAGTGGTGGCCCTTGGGGTGATTTTTACCTTCTTTTTGCTAATCTGCATTCTCAAGTTTGCTCAAAAAGCATCGCTCACGGGCTTAAATTTCTTATACAAGTATACTACTCATAGTTTCTAACCTGGCACGTATAAGTGCCCAAGAAATGGGAATAATTATCACAATTTGCCAAATTGGGGGGAAATTAAGGTAAAGTACATGGTGATCTGCCACAGAGCTTGGTTTGTTGCAGACGTTTTCTGATGCCCTTTCTTTCTATTGCTAAGAAAGGAGAGACCACGTCCTAGCTCAGAATTTTTTCAGCAGCAAATACCAGAGCCCTGGCTTTGGGGAAACGTGTTGCAGACAGCCCCGCCCCCGCAATGGTGTTGGAACAGAGGAGAACCCGTCAGCTGGACCATCACATGCCCCACTGCCCGCATGTATGGCAAACTCGTCAGCAGGACCCTGGAGATGGGAGGAAGTTAGGGCCAGGCATGGGGTCCGGGGCTGGCCTGCAGGGGCTGCCTGCTGACCGCCTCCTCCCACCCATGTACAGAGCGTGGTCCAGCTGCAGATGCACAGGACATGTGAAGAACGAACGCTTCTCTGATGAGTGGATGAAGCCCCGGAACTCCACCCCACTGAGAGAAAGAATGTCAAGACCCCAAATTATCACTATGTGCCTTCGGCTTCTCAAAGCCCTTTGGTGTGGATCAAAAGAGAAGGAACAGAAAAGAGAGTTGCAGAACATTTCCCTGGATGAAAAGGGCTCTGGGCGGCCATCCCAGGCAGTCCTCAGAAAGCTGGGGTAGGAGCCTGGGAGACGGGGAAAGTGAAGAGAAGTCACATTTTTCAGTACCAAGGTGTGATTCGCAGGCTGCGAATTCAGGTGCTTTAGCCCTCGCACCCCCGCTTGGCTCAGCTGATTTTCGCAGCAGCTCTGTAAGTTTAGTGATCTTCCACCTACGAAATGAGAGGCCCAGAGAGGTGAAGTCATTTATCCACTATCACACAGCTGAAGCCACAGAGGAATGTTTGCACCAGGCTCCTGGCTTTAGGGCTGGCTCCTTTCTGATAAGTGTCTGGTTAATGGTTGTCTAGTGATGCAGACACTGAATTTAATCCTCACATACCAGAGAGGGAGATGAAATAATTAGGTTTTTTTGATGTTTGGGGAAAACCGATGCCCAGAAAATGGAAGCAAGTTGACCATGGTCACAGCCCCCGGATGAGACAGAACTGGGATCAGAACCAGGACCCCTGAGTCATGTGCAGACCTCTTTCCACACAGATGATGGCACACAATTAAACATTCAACATTCTTTTTTTTTTTTTTTTTTTTGGTTGGGGAGATGGGGAGGGGCATTGCAGGGGAGAGAAAGATTTTCCTTAAACAAAGTCCAAAATGTAGAACCGACAAGGGGCAGGGGCATGGGCTTGCCCACCGCAGTCTCTAAGGAGCATCCTGGATTGCATTTTAAAAGCCGCCCTCTGGTCCCTTAGCACACAGACTCAGACTTGGGAAGCCCACTAGCAGCACTTGATTATCAACTTCTAGTTGTCAATCAGCTACACGTGCCAGCTACCCAGAACCGCACACTATACCCATATTACGCTATTGAACCCTCACGACAATCCCGCAAAGCAGTTCTGATAAATGTGGACGGGTGTGCGCTGGATTTGCCTCTGATCTAGGGAACGCATGAGGCTGGGGAGTGGCATCTGGGCAGTAACCCTTGACCAATAGACTAGACAGGAGGGTGTAAGAGACTGGTGAGAAAACGAGGCCGGAGCTTCTCTTCCCCGGGGGAACCCCCCCTCCCAGCTTGCTTCCCAGACACGCCCAAATGGGTGAGGGGCGGAAGGAAACTGCACTTGGGTAGCTGCTGGGCCTTGGATGGATGGAGATGCTGCATCTCCTGTCTGTGTCCCTCACTGTGGCTAAGTGGTGAAAGTCTAAGTTTGCAAACCTGCATTCACTATGTGTCAACACAAGAGCAGAAAAATGGGTCCCTGCCCTCGTGGGGCTCACATTCTAGTGTGAGAGACAGGCGTGACTAGGACCTGCCATCGGCCCATGTCTGTTCATTTCCTGAGCTGACGGCCGCTGCTGGGAACTAAGGAGGTTGATGCAGGGGCGGGCTTGGGGCAGAGGCCACACACTGGGGCAGCCCTGCGGGGAGGCGGCTTGTGAACAGAGACCCTAGGACGGAAACAAGCCTGCAGGATAAGAATGTCCAAGGCAGAAGGACCAGTAAGGGCCTCCATGGGTCCCAGAACAGACAGTGCATGGAGGAAGGGGCCATGTAAGAGGACACTGACAGAGGCCAGGCCACGTGGGGTCTTGTCACTGAGGTGCTCAGCTTGGATTCATCTTAAGCTGAAGGGAAACCAAGGGCAGGCTTTGAGCCAGCAGGCTTTTTACCTCCTGTGTGTCTTCTCAAAGATTCTCCCGGCTGCTGAATTGCAGAGCGGTTCGGGGTGCACGAGCCGGAGCAGAAGGCCATCCCAGCGGTGGGTGAGCGATGCAGCCATGGGGGGCGCTGTCCTTATTAGCTGTGATACTGGGGTGTCATAAGCTCCAGCTCCAACCCCCTGTGATTCCAGAAGTCTCAGGGTTTCCTCCTCCCCACGGACCAGGCACCAGTAGGTGTCACCAGAGACAAAGTCTTCGCCATTGGTGCAGATGGTGGAGAGGGTCTTGCAGGATTAGCAGTGTATCCCGGGGAGCATTAGATGTTGTTAGCTCCAACAAATGTACAAAGCAAGTACCTCCATTATTCCAAGGAGAAAACAGGCTCAGTGAGGTTTCATGAGTCACCCAAAGGTAGCAAAACTCCACATTGGTGGGCTCAGGATTCGAGCTGGTGTTTGATTGATGCCCAAGCCCCATCTTCCCAGCACGTGGAGCATTTATGCAGAAGGAGAAACCCCACACCGATGTGGGGGGAAGGGGCCACCTCTTCTGAGAGGCTACCGTCAGGGGGAGCTTCTGGGGGGCGCCGTGAATCATCCCTGCTAAGCGGAATTTGTGGCGCTCTGATAACAGCCAGGGCTGGTGGCAGCCATGTATCAATCACAGACCAGCAGGATTCAGAGGTGGTGCCCATCAGGACCCTAGGCATTCATGTTCATGGTCATTCATGTTGGGATGTGGCGATGGTTAAAGTGATAATAAATATCAGCTCATGTGCTCTCCATTCCTTAACAAGACTCAAACCCACCCCATGCTGGCTCATGCCTCACTGGATCCCTTTGTTCACAAAATATTTATCCAACTTCCACTATAAGCAGCCCTTCTCCTGGCTGCTAGGAAAAGAACAGCGAACAGGAGACAGCAAGCCCTACCCTCTTGAGGGTCACTTTCCACCTGCTGGATTTAGTTTAATGTTTTCAACTTCCCCAGGTGGGTATAATTACCCTCATTTTACAGATGGGCAAACTGAGGCTGAGAGATTTAACAGCCCACCCAAGACACACAGCTAGGAGGTGGCAGAGACAGGATTCAAAAGCTGATCTGGCTGACTGTTGGGGGCTTGTTTCTACCCTCAGTCACGACACCCCCCTGGGAAGGCGGTGGGCAACAATGAGCCCTGGGGAGCCTGAGCTCATTTGAGCCCCAGGGAACAGAAGTTCTACTGCTCACACATGGGCCTGTCTTTATGAACTGATGTCTGTTACTCCCCTACAATGCACTGGGTACTTTAACAGGTGCTTCATATACCCCACTGTCTCCAGGTTTGACCATCCTATGAGTTACATCTCCATTTTACTTAAGAAGAAGGTGATGCTCAGAGTGGATTAAGCCATTGACCATAGCCGTAGAATTAGGGTTGCAACACAAACCCTCTATCTGTGTCCCCAAGCTCTGCCTCCCAGGGGAGGAAAGACCAAAGGAGGGAGGACACATCTTGATGGCAGGCACTGTGCTAAGTGTTTCTCCACTGAGCATTCGTGGACTTGAACCTGGAGAGTGTGGGTTCCAACCCACCTGGACTACTTGTTGGCTGTGTCTCAGCCATTTAACCTCTATGTGAAGTGGGTACTATGCGAATATCTACCCAATTTCCTCCTCGGGTGATTGGCTGGTGAGTAACAATCACACAAAGAGAGGCTTTTTCATCAAGCATACAGCATCATGTGAGTGGTGCTGAAGTCTGAGATGCTTGCGGAAGGTGTGGGCAGATTTGGGCTCTGAGGGACCTCAGCGGCTGCTCCTCTGGGGCCCTACTACATCCACCGTCCTGATGGCACTTGGGAGGGGTCACAGCAGTCACCAAGCAACTCTAACCTGGGGGGGTGCTCTTTGGAGCATCACCATCATGGCTTCTCCCTGGAGTCTGAAGCATCCTGGCTCATAGGCTATGGCGGAGGGGAGGGGAGGGGATGGGCTTTCCCTGCAGGGCCCCCATTCATGCAGGTGCTCTGGGTCCTTTCTGAAGAGTTCCACATGCTGGAACTTCTCCAAGTCCTCTTAGCCCCTGCTGGCAGAGACAGGTGTAAGATGAGGACCGCGTTGCAGTGGAATTTTGCTACCAGAAGGCAGAGAAGGAAGATTCAGGACAAACGTGTTGTGCAGTGAGGAATGAAGCTGAAAGGCACCCGCTTCGGGGTCAGAGAACTAGTTTAAGTGCCTTCGCTGCCTCACATTAGCCGGGTCAAGTACCTGCCCTCCTGGAACCTCGGCTTCCCCGGCCGTTGTACGACACGTGGGGAAGATAATGGCCCGCAGGCAGAGACGCTGAAAATGTCAAAGGATAATAAGCATTTACTGGGCGCCCATTAGACACTTTAAATAACGTTGGTGTTGGTTGTTCTTGTGAAATTGCCTTTTTCTTGTTACAACCAATACGTGGGCCATCAGAAGAGTCTGAAGAAACAGGCAAGATAAAAAGTTCACCACTTATCCAGAAACAATCAATGCGCATATAAAAATAGGTGTAATTTCAGATAATTTTCTACTTGAATATGATTACTTACCAAAAGAATGGAATCATAGCCTACATACCTATTTATAACCTGCTTTTTTCTCCACTTGACAGTTGATCATGACCATTTTCCCAGCTCAGTAACCTCATTTCTACTATGGCCTTACAGTGACCACAGGTGTTTTATTACATGGATGGTGTACGTTATTGAGCTGATTCCTAGGTGTTGAAAATTAAGTGGTTTCCAATGCTTCTGTAAGAAAGAGCATTACATTAAAAACCACTCTCTTCTTAATCCCAATACTCACACGACAGCCTTGTGAGGTGGGCACAATCACATTCATTTTTTAAATTATATAATATTGGAAAGCATGTTATAAGTCATAAGACATCACAGAGATATGGCATCAAAGGTTTGTTGTGAAGAGGCCCCAGCCTCACCTTTTCTTGGGCATGATAATACCCATAACAGCAGCTGAAAGCCTCTGGAAATACCTTGCAAAGCTCTTACACACACACACACACACACACACACACACACACACACACTCTGAAACAATATAGTAATATACCCAATTAGCAAAGATCAGAAGTCTAAGGATATTCATGGTGAGTGAGGACATGAGAACGCTGGTATTCACATGCTCTACCAGAAAGGTGTGTCAGCTGCCACCATCTTTGGGGAGGTCGTAAAAGTCCTTATGAGAAGGGTGTTTTCCCTTTGAACAATTCCAAGTCTTATGACTTATACTAAAGAAAACAAAAAGAAAAAAAGCAGACATAAGAATGTTCACTACAATACTGCTAAGGACAAAAATTTAAAATATGAAAAAGCCCAAAGAACCATCCATATGGCAATGGGAATGGTTAAATACACACACACACGCACATACATATACAGTGGAATTCCAGGCAGCTCTTAAAATGATTGGTATAAAAATGTATTTCTATTTATCAATACGAGAAAATGTTTCCAAAATATTGTTGACTGAAAACCTTATGTGTAATATTGATAATCTTCTTAGTAAGAAAAACATACTTGTGTATCTATGTAAGCATATATGTGATAATGCTTGGAAGAATATGCTTGAGAAAAAACAGTGCTCAAATCTAGAAAGATAAGATTATAAAGAATATTTTCGTATTATCTGGCATTTTCTAAATACATTGTATGAATAATTTATTAACTTTAAAAAGGAAAAAGCAGCAAAGCTTTGAACACACAATGCATGCGTGTATGTGTGTGTATCGACTTTCAAATCTGATCTTGGGCCCATTTTACTCTTCATTCTTTCCCCCCTGCATCTTTCTATTTTGCTTTTATTTCTTAACAGCTTTATTGAGGTATAATTTGCATCAAATAAGGTTCACTAATTTTGTAATTCTACAGTTTGGTGAGATTTGACAATATATACACAGTCATGAAACTACCATCACAGTCATGATATAGAACATTTCCACCACCACCAAGAATTCCCTTTGATCTTTTCTGTCACTACGCATTTACAGTATTTATCAGTATGGTTTGGTTAAAATCTACTGTCTTGCTATTCATTTTCTATTTGTTCCATCTGTTTTCTATCACTTTTTTCCTTTTCCTGCCTTCTTTTGGATCGATTTTTAATTTCGTTTTATTTCCACTAATGTCTCAGCTATACCTCTTAGTTTTACTTTTTTTTAAAGTGGTCATCCTAGGGTTTCAAATAATATTAAATGTCCTCATATATTCGCACTTCACATAACTTTAAAACGCTGACAGTATGCCTCCGATATCCTTTCCTGGCCTTCATACTCTAGTTCTTATACATTTAACTGCTATGTTTGGTTTCAATCCCACAATTGAAATTACGTTTGCTTTAAACATTCAATTATCTGTGAAAGGTACTGAAAATAAGATATATCTTATCTTCACTCAAATATTTACCATTTATGGTCCTTTCATAAGGACCTTTGTGTGAAGGGTATAATATGCTTTTTTTCTTTGGATGCTTTAAGATTTTTATCACTGGTTTCCAACAATTTGATTATAAGATGTCCTGATAGTTTAAAATTTTTTCTTGCTTGTTGTATGTGAACACTCTTTTTTGGATTTTTGGTTTTTACCATTTGGAAAATTTCCAGACATTATTTTACACACTTATTTTTGGCCTCTCTCTTCTAAGGACTGCAACTGCATGTATGTTAAATAAATTGATATTATGAAAATGGCCCCTGATTCTCTACTTATTACTTTCCTCCTTTTTTCTTCCCTGTGCTTTGTTTTGAACAGTTGCTATGTGTTCAGCTTACTGATAGTTTGTTCAAGTCTATTCTGTTGTTAATTCCAACCAATATTTTTCATTTCTGATACTGTATTTTTTATCTCTAGAAGCATTTTTAAGATATTGTAATATTTTCCGTTTCTCTCCATCATATTTGTTATTATCTATCTTCTTAATATATGGCACAGATTTATAATAGCATTTTAATGGCCTTATCTGATCATCTCTGTTATTCCTATGTCAGTTTCTATTGATTGATTTTTCTTCTGGTTCTCAGTTTTATTTTCCTGCTTCTTTGCCTACTTGATAGGTTTGATCGAATTCCAGACGTTGCACTGGTGCTGGATTTTGTAGTATTTCTTTAAATGGTGTAGGCTTGGTTCTGGCATGCAGTTAAGTTTTTGAGATCGGTCATCCATCTGAGGCTTGCTTTTCAGCTTTGTAAGGGCAAGTCCTAACAGCCTTTAGACTAGAGCAGATTTAGCCACCTTCCTAAAGCAACGCCATCCTGTATACTCTACCGAACGCCTGAGCAATACAAAGTCAGATCAGTCACCAGCCAAAGACTAATGAGGATTCCTCTGCAGATCTCGAGGGTTCTCCCTCTGAAGCTCTTCTCTTTTGATATTTTGCTCCACAAATTCTGTCCCCTTGACGGCCTCACCACCTCTTATTCCTATCTTCTCAACTTGATGTAACTGCTGGGCTCTTTTTGGGTCACCCCTCTCTTCACTGCAGCCTGGAAGCTGCCATTAGGTTATAAACTCAGAATTGCAGGGCTCACTTTGCTTTCCTTTATTCACATCTTCAGGGAACTCAGTCCTCTGTTTCATGTTTCTAATGTCTAAAACTCATTATATGTATATATATCATGTGTATATTCATTAGGGGTACATTACTTTGTATAACATATATATGTCCAAATGAAATATATATTCAGTTTTCTAACTGTTTAAAGTGGAAAATAAATTTGGACCCTTTTACTCTCTCCTGGTCATAAATGGAAGTCTCCTAAATTTCTTTCAAATCCATGTCAAAATCTGTATGCTGCTGAGCTGAGCGAAATCCCTGCCTTGGCAGAATTGGTCACTAATAGAATAAAAGCATTTTGAGTGTGTTTGCCCAATTGTTAGACCGAGAGATCTTTCTTGGAAGCTTTTCTTCTTGACACAGAAGCCTGTCCTTTTGTCTTGAGGGCAATGGCATCTCCAGTGCCTTCAGGATAATGGTGGCCCAGGGCCAGGCAGGGCTCAGTCTTAGGGGCTTTAATCCTACAGCAAATTTGTTTTAAGGCTGCAAAGGGTTTATGAGTTCAGGAGGCCTCACCAAAGAGCCCTTTGTAACTTTTAAAAATTGTCTCCTAAAGGCCCAGGAATGGACTAAATTGTGAGTATGTGAGAATAAAGTGTGATGTGGCAGAAACATTTCTAGAAGAAGCCATCAAGTGTCCTGGCTTCTGGCCCCTGTGACTTTGGACGACTCACCACATCCCTCTGGGACTCCATTTCCTCCACTATGTGAATACAAGTTCGAGTACGATCATTTCGACAGTCCTTAGAACTGTGTGAAACTGCACCTGTGCATCCAAGTGTGAAGGTGGGGTTCTCTCAGTTGGCTTTTAAAACTTTATACTGAACCTCATTTTGCACACATGCTCAAGGGGGCATTGCAGATGGAATTGTATCCCCACCCAATTGATATGTTGAAGGCTTAACTCCCAGTAGCTCAGAATATGACCTTGACTGAAAATAGGATTATTGTAGATGTAATTAGTAAAATTAAGCTGAGGTTATACTGGAGGTTATACTGGAGTCGGGGGCCCCTTAATCCAATGTCATTAAAAAGGGGAACTTTAGACACAGACATGCATGCACGTAGAACCTGTGTGAAAGGAAAAGCAGAGATGAGGGTAATGTTTCTACAAGTCAAGGAACTCCAAAGCTTTTGCCACAAAACCAGGAGAAGCTGATGGTTCCTTCACAGCCTCAGAAGGAACCAACCCGGCCCACACCTTGATCTTAGACTTCCAGCCTCCAGAACGATGAGATAATACATTTCTGGTTTTTTGTTTTTTGGGGTTTTTTTGCAGTGTGTGGGCCTCTCACTCTTGTGGCCTCTCCCATTGCGGAGCACAGGCTCCAGACGCGCAGGCTCAGCGGCCATGGCTCACGGGCCCAGCCGCTCCGTGGCATGTGGGATCTTCCTGGACCGGGGCACGAACCTGTGTCCCCTGCATCGGCAGGCAGACTCTCAACCACTGCGCCACCAGGGAGGCCCTACATTTCTGTTTTTTAAGCCACCCATGTGGTAGGCAGCCCTCACAAACTAATAAAGGGAGAAATCCATGACATAACTTAGATTTCACTGCTTAGACTCCTGTAAGGCTCCAGCCAAAGTCACCATCATCACCACCAACAGAAAATGTTATAAATTGTAAAAGGTACATAAATGTGAGGACTTTGTATTTTATTCTGAGGTTCAAGTGACCTAGTTTGAACTTGGAGAAGGCTTACCCTGGGTTCTTTACCCAGTTCACTGTGTGCCTTTGTGTAAATTACTGAACATCTCTGCACTTCAGGAGAATGGGGGAAACAATCTCAGAATATTAACGTTGTGACAGATTCTTAGGAAATGGCCCCAATGACCATGCCTCCCTTAGTACCCCCATTTGTGCAGGTTACTCCCATGGCGAATCAGGCTGTCTTTCTGGACCAGTGGAACACAGTGGGTAGGATATTATGCAACTTCCAGAGCATAGGCTGGAAGAGGTGTTGCAGCTTTTTGCTTTTGCTGTCTGGGAACTCGGCCCTGACAGCACCTTGTAAGGAAGCCAGTTTAGCCTACAGGAGGATGGGCAGCCACACGGAGGAGAAATGAGATGCCCAGCCAACAGCCAGCACCAGGTGCTGGACCTCCCAGGCCAGCCAACCCCCCAGCTGAGGCAGCCACGTGAGTGAGCACAGCCAAACCACAGAGGAGACACCTCGCCAACCCACAGAACTGTGGGAAACAAAAAACCCTTGCTATTTGTTTTAAGCCCTGTGTGTAGAAGTGGTTTGTTACACAGCCATAGCTAGCTTAAACAAGTATGAAGATTAAATGAGAAAAAAAGTATATATAATATATGTATATATAGGTATGTAAAATCTAGGTATATATAAGATGTATACATAATGTATATGTATATAATAGATGTATACATATATATATATATAATATGTGTGTATATAATATATGTTATATATGTATATATGTGTGTGTAATCTATGTATATGTAATCTGCATATTTGTATAGGTATATATGTAACATCTATGTATGTAGCTATGTACTAAGAGGTATCTATCTATAGGTAGGTAGATAGATAGATAATCTCCTAATACAGTTCCTAACACATAGAAGCCTCTCACTTAATAGCAGCTACCATAATGCAAAAAAAAGAAAACTATGGAATGTTCAGTTTTAAGAGTTCAGCTGTTGCGACAGGGCTCCAGGTAATTTCTCTGACCTTCGTTGGCGCTACAATAATAGTCGTAGGAATGGGGCAGTCCTGCATGGAAACCTGCATGGAAACCTCCTGACAAGGAGGCAGGATGGGGCCCGACCACCCCAGGAGTCCAGACGTGCAAACCACAATCACAAACAGTCCCAAAGCCCAAGCGCCAAGCGAGCCCAGGAGCGTCACATGGTCAGTGCAGGGCCCACTGACGTCAGGAGAGATGTAGAAAACCTAGAGCTCACCTCGCTTGTTGGCTGTGCAACCTTGAGTTAGTTACCCCACGTCCCTGAATCCCACTTGTCTCCTGAGTGAGTGAAGATGCTGACAGTGAGGAGGATGGTGACGTCCTCATCTCTGACAAGATCCAGAGGTGGGCGGGGTTAGATGGCATCCCCTTAACCTCACAGCCCCGGGCAGAGAGTCCTCTGCAAACACGCCAACCCCAAGGTCCACGCCTGTGGCTGAGTGGAATCCTCCAGCGACAGGAAGTTGGGGGTATCCCCATTGAAAACTCCCAGCTGTTAGGGAGTTCTTTTTGAATTGAGCTGAAGTTAATCTCTCGGTTCCTAGTTCTCTCTCTGGAAGCAAATTCAGAGCCACAAATACTGGCCACCCCTGGTGTGTGGAGTCTTGCCACACTTGGTCATCATTTAAACACTAGGACAGCACTTAGCAAGTCGCATGCCATGGTGACATGGTGACACAGCCCCCTTCCCCTCCCAGGAGCGGCAGTTAGAGGGTGTCCCACCCTCTCTGTGTGCACCTCGCTGGGCACATACATGCCTGATGCACATGACGTGCTTCTACAGCATTACCGGCCCCTTCCATACAAGGGTCCCTTGTGTGGAAGCGGGTGGTCAGGGAAGGCTTTCCAGGTGAGGAGACCCCGGAGCCAGGTATTCCCTGGAGTTTTGAGGGGAAGCTTTGTCATCTACCCCACCCACAGTGGTCCCTGAGGACAGAGTCCCAGCCTGGATGTCTCTGTACCTGCAGCTCCAATCAGGGCATCTTGCTCGGAGCCACGAATCATTCTGAATGATTTGAAAGACTGAGAGAATGATGTTTTAAGTGATCTCAAAGCCCTACATTTCCACAAGTGTAGGAATATAATTTGGAGGGAAAAAAAATTTAGAATCTCTGAATATTATTTTACTTTAAAATATATCTTATAATATACCTACAATCTTTTTGGAGGATTTTCAGAGAGAGAAGAATATTAAGTGGTTGACAAGGGATTAAATTAGGAGCAAATTTCATCTATCTAACAGGTCTCTGATAAAGTACTGAATATTAGGCAGGCATGCAAAATCATCACGGGGGGATGGAGAGGTGGGCAAAGTGATACATGACAAAGGCAAACTCAGAGTTAGCACATTGCAGCCTGGGGGCTCGCACATCACATGTCACCCTGGGCCAGGGCCTTGTGATGATGAAAACCACGGGCAGAAGCAAGGAGCTTACCAATGTGTGTTTTCTTTCTGCAATACTTTCCCAAATCATATATTACATCAATGAATCATTAGGTGTTTTTTTTAATTTAATAACTTTATTGAAGTATAATTTCTGTAACATAAAATTCATGTGTTTTACAAGCACAATTAAAGGATTTTATTATATTTACAGAGTTGCACAACTCTCTCCATCATCCAGTTTTAGATCATTTCTATCAGCCCATCAGGATCCTTCGCAACCAATTGTAATCACTTCTCATTTCCATCCCCAGACCTAGGCAAATATTAGTCTACTTTCTGTCTCTGTAGATTTTTGACATTTCATATAAATAGCACCATATAATAAGCCTTTGCATATCGTTTCTTTCACTTGGCATAATGTTTTTGAAGTTCATCCTGTAACACGTATCAACACTTTGTTCCTTTTCCTTGCTGAATAGTATGCCATTGTATGAATGTACCACATTTTCTTTATCCATTTAGCCCTTGGTGGACATTCAGATTATTTTCACCTTTTGGATTCAAGGAATAATGCTGCTATGAACATTCCTGTCTAACTCTTTGTGTAGACATGTCTCAATTCCTCTTGGGTAGATACCCAGGAGTAGAACTGCTGGGTCGTATGGTAAGTCTACATTTAGCTTTTTAAGAAACTGTCAAACTGTTTGCCAAAGTGACTGCACTGTTTCACATTCTACCCGTGGAGTAAGAGAATTCTGGTCTCCCCATATCTTCACCAGCACTTGTTTTTACGTGTCTTTTTTTTTTTTTTTGCGGTACGTGGGCCTCTCACTGTTGTGGCCTCTCCCGTTGCGGAGCACAGGCTCCGGACGTGCAGGCTCAGCGGCCATGGCTCATGGGCCCAGCCGCTCCGCGGCATGTGGGATCTTCCCAGACTGGGGCACAAACCCGTGTCCCCTGCATCGGCAGGCGGACTCTCAACCACTGCGCCACCAGGGAAGCCCACAGATTACATTTTTAAAGTTCAGATTGGCTGTCTGTCTGGTGGTCTAAACCCTAAATGACTAATAGCTTTCTTCTTCACTTTAGGTCTTACAGAATTTATCTCCTTACTGATAGACTTTCTGAAAATTAAAACCATTTATCATTTAAATAATTTTTAATGTTAAGTTGATACCTTAAAAATGTTTGCTTTTTTTCCCTTTCTTTTTCTCTCATTCTTTTTTTAAAAAAAATAAACTTCCTAGTATGAATACATATCAGGTGGCTTAAACGAGCAGGGTTAGTTCTTTTTCTTTCTTAAATTAATAGATTTTTTCTTTTGAGCAGTTTTAAGTTCAGAGTAAAGTTGAAGGGAAAGTGTGAAGTGATCCCACACACCTCATCCCCAGAGCACTACCGTCAGCGTTCCCCACCAACGTGATACATTTGTCATAATTGATGACCCTACATAGACACATTATTATCACTCAAATTCAAATTTTATATTACGGTTCACTCACTATACATTCTCTGGGTTTGGACAAATGTATAATGACATGTGTCCACAATTACAGTATCATCCAGAGCAGTTTCACTGCCCTCAAAATCCTCTGTGATTCACCTATTCATCCCTTTCACTCTCCACTCCTCTGACAATCACTGATGATTTTACTGTTTCCCTACTTTTAATTCTCCAGAGTCTCATATAGTTGGAATCAGAATGTGTAGCCTTTTCTGTTTGGCTTCTTTGACTTAGTAACATACCTTACAGGTTTTTCTGTGCCTTTTCATGCCTTGATAGCTCACTTCTTTTTAGCACTGAGTAATATTCCACTATATGGATGGACCACAATTTTTTATCCATTCACCTACTGAAGGATATCTTAGTTGCTTCCAATCTTTGACAATTATGAATAAAGTTGTAGTAATATCTGTGTACAGATTTTTCTGTGGATGTAAGTTTTCAGCTCATTTGGATAGGTACGATGAAGCGTAACTGCTGGATTGTATGGTAAGAGTATGTTTAGTTTTGTAAGAAACTGCCGAAATGTCTTCCACGGCGACTACCATTTTTTTGCGTTCCCACCACCGATGAATGAGAGTTCCTGTTGCTCCACATCCTCGTCAGCATTTGGTGTTGTCAGTGTTTTGGATTTTAGCCATTCTGATAGGTTTATAGTGGCTTTCATTTGTTGTTTTAATTTGCAGTTCCCTGGTGATGTATGATGTGGAGCATCTTTTCATATGATTGCTTGCTAGCTGTATATATTCTTTGTTGAGGCGACTCTCAGGTTTTTTTAATCATAAAGAAAATGACATCTGCTGTACAACCGCTGTGTGCCCTCAGTTGTAACTTTCAATTCCCAAGCTCACTAGATTATTACCTCCATTTCTCAGCTGAAGAAAGTGAGGTTCACAGAGGCAAAGGTCCCAAGCCGACAAATGGCAACGTTCCAGCTGGAAGCCAGCTTCACAGTCATTTGACGGTGAGCGCGATGCATTGGAGCTGGATGCACCATTTAGAAGCTTGTCAACCAAAAGAAAGCCCTAAAGTGTAAAGATTTCTCAAAATAACTCTTCCATTTAAACTGGAATGGATCAACAGAACATGAAGCCATGCGATTCTAACAGGCCGAAGTCTGGCTTTCTATAATTCTGCTGGGATAGAAATTCTCGATGAAAAACCAGCTGTGGTCAGATTGGTTTGAGACTGAGATGATTGATGGAGACAAAGGTGCTGTGACAGTGGCCCAATTAAGTTCTGCCCTGGAGAGGCAGGTGAGGTACCAGCCCTAGGGACCTGCTGTGCCCAGAGCCTGAAGGTCACTTCTCAAGTCTCAGCGGGAGTGGGAAGAAGACAGGCAGAGCAAGCATCCTGTGCCTTTGACACACCGTCATAGTGATCTAATCAATTGCTGTGACGACCATACAGAAACAGGATAGGAAAGCTATCTGGCTGAGACACCGTTGGGACGATCTCTTAGGTAAGAGTTCAATTTAGACAAAGTGGGCTCAGTACGTTGAAATAAACCTGAAACCTCCTTTTCTTGGGAGGCCATCCTCCTTTTTTGCACAACTCTCCAAATTGTACAACAAATTTCTTACCAGAAATACAGAAGAGGCCGGTATATATCTGACTTGCACTTCTTAAGTATTGACAAGCTGCTCATCTCAGGAAGCATGTGGTGTCAGTTACCATTTATTAAAGTAGCAACTCCCACACTATGCTTCACTATTTGAAACAAG
This sequence comes from Hyperoodon ampullatus, assembly GCF_949752795.1. Lineage (NCBI taxonomy): Eukaryota > Metazoa > Chordata > Mammalia > Artiodactyla > Ziphiidae > Hyperoodon > Hyperoodon ampullatus. The sequence goes on from NC_136930.1 coordinate 74,100,578, forward strand.
CTGCTCAACCCAAAGCTCTTGCTGGGGTTTCTAGCACTTTATTCAAGTGCTCTGTGGGACCAGAAGTGACAGGTGCATTTCCACAGACTGGGCTCCATATGAATTTTCTGGGAGGTGTGTACTGGTCAGCTCAGAGCGTGCTCAGCCTGGGGATGACAGGGACAAACCCGTAAAACAGTGTAACTTCCCAGCCCATTCCTCCAGAGAAGGGAACCAGAGGTCTTACCTGGCAGAAGGTGTCCTAGAGAAATATCAGCCCCAGGCAGCCCTCCTCCTGGGGGGGTCGCCTGGTAGTACATACTTAACCCTCCAGATCAGCAAGTTCCATCTTTTGAGAGGATTTCCAATAAGTACTTTCCAAAACAGGGGTACAGAAAGAAATAGCTTAGAAAATTAATAATAACTAAGCAAGTAAGGTCAATTTAAAAGAAAGAGTAAGAGACAGATAAATGTATTATAAACAGTAGATAGAGAAGCAAAAAAGAAACAATCACCCTTCATCCCATCCCCTAAAATAAATCAGTATTTTGAACACAGCCCTTCTTTATTTTGGGGGTTTTTTTGCATTAACTTTGCTTGGAGAGAGGCAGTCCTTTTTTTCTTTTTTTGGCTGCACCATGGGGCATGTGGGATCTTAGTTCCCCTCCCCAACCAGGGATGTAATCTGTGCCCCTTGCAGTGGAAGCACAGAGTCCTAACCACGGGACCACCAGGGAAGTCCCGAGGCAGTCCTTTTAAAAATCTAGGTCTTCTCCAGGATTTAGCTGAAAATTACATTTGAGCTATTCACAACTTGGTCGGAAAGAGATTCTAAGATGAACCTAAGACACTTAATGGGCTTCCGAAGGAAGAAGACACAGGAAGGATAAATCTTGTGGCTTAAGAAGAGAGAGGCTGGGCTTCCCTGGTGGCGCAGTGGTTGAGAGTCCGCCTGCCGATGCAGGGGACACGGGTTCGTGCCCCGGTCCGGGAAGATCCCACATGCCACGGAGCGGCTGGGCCCGCCTGCATGTCCAGAGCCTGTGCTCCACAACGGGAGAGGCCACAACAGTGAGAGGCCCGAGTAACACAAAAAAAAAAAAAAAAAGAAGAAGAGAGAGGTTCTACGTGTGGGCCCCGTGCAATGGTTCTGATTGCATCAGCAGAGTATTTCTTTGGTAACATAGTGTACCCTGCATGCATGTGTGTATGTATGTATATATATGTGCCAATAACTTTATAAACTATGTAGAAGAGTGATGTATATCTCCCAGAACATTTAACAGAATTGTCACAAACACAAGTGTTTCATAAAAGCTTGGAATTGACTGCCTTTGGCTAACTTACAGAATATTAGGATGCGTAGTTTCTTCACTATCAGACAAAATCATCCTTCACGCCTGTTTTACAGATAGGAAAACCAAGAATTAACTTGAACAAGTCTCCCTAAAATAGCGCGAAATGAACTGAAAACCAGACTTTGTGAATGAACTGTACCTTTACTGTAAAGACAGAGGGTCTGTATCCATGTATGAATTTTCACAACACAAAGCATCAAAGCATAGGTTGCTGTAGTAGCCACTCCTCCCCTCCCATATGTTTCACACTAAGATGACAGGAGTAATTGCTCTGCTTGGGCTCATAATTCTAAAGACAAGACCACAGATTTGCTCCTTATCTCATTTACGAATCTAGTCAATCTGTGCCCCAAATGCTGTAAGACTCACTCTTGCCTCAAGTCAACGGCCCCCTTTCTGAGACAGTCCAGAGCGGATGCTCATATTAAGCTGAGCTTTGACTGGCCACCAGTTTCCCTGGTCATCTTTGTACGGGGTCTTCCACAAAGGTAATTTCACTTTTAAACAATGGATGTTATATGGAGGATTTTTAAGCCTTCAAAGACCCATTATTTCAATACTTCACTTGATAATATCCGCTTCCTCTTTGCTCCATTTTCTTTTCGTTTCAAGAGTAGAGAAAATTGCACATAAAGATGAGATTTGGGGTTAGAATCCATTTATTCCTTTTCATAAAATTGCAGACTTCTCTTTTAAGAAACGACATCTGTGTCTAGCAAAACATGAAGTAGGATTCGCAACGTCTCTCTGTTCCTGGAACCCAAACTCTTCAGTTAGAAGCAAACAATCAGTTGCCTGGAGTCCTTGGTCTTGTGTGATGCCAGCCTTCACCTGCCCCGGCCCTCGCTCATATCTGGGCCCTGGGTGGCACTACTCAGGGGTCGGCCATGGTGAAGTCGTCCCAGCCTGGCTCTGGGGGAACCCCGCCAGTGTTTCACCGGAGGGCCCGCACAAGGGTGGATGCATCAGTCTTCAGATGATGTCTGGGCAAAAGCAGTTATGACTGCAAATTGAATAAGTGATTTCCCCCATGGAGCTGAGATGGTAATCTTTTCTGCCTTCACCTTAATGGAATAAAAAGGGCCCATGTGTCTTAATTCCCTCTGGGAGGAGGGGGTGAGGTGCCTGGAGTGCATGATCTACTTCAGGAGATTCTGGGTCAGCCCCCTCCCCCATCGCAGTCTCTTCTCCCTTCAGCCACCTCCGGAAGGATCATTTAAAAATATAAATCAAATTGCATCACCCTTCCTGGAAAGCCTTCAAAGCCTTTTCTTCACACAGAAAATCAAATCTCAAGTCCTTCCTATGTCCTTTGAGTTCCTAGCGATTTGTCCAAGGACCCATTTTCAACCATTTGCCTCTCACTGTGCTCCAGCCGGCTGTTCTTCCAAAACACCCAAAGTTCCCCCACTTCGGGGCATCACAGGCTGCACTTCTTCAGACGTCCTGCACCCTCACTTCCTTCAGGTCTCTGCTGCAAACTCACCTCCTTCCATAGTCCTTCCCTGACCATCCTTCTTAAGGTAATAACGGAATCACACCCTATCTCCTCGCCCTGGATGTCTTTTCTTACTAGCAACCATCTCTCCTTTGCAATATGCTCTTTCCCATCAAAATCTCCCACTCAAATATGAAATCCCTGAGAGCAGGCGCCATACACCCAGCACCTAGAATGCTGCCTGACGCTTAGAAGGCGCTAACCACTACACTTGTTGAATGAATGAAGTCCATACAGCCTACGTCTGTCTCCTGCTGAGAGTCTCAAGGTTCCTTGGGGGAAGAAACCGATAAGAATCATCACACCCGGCTCAACATCACTAATCATTAGAGAAATGCAAATCAAAACTACAATGAGGTATCACCTCACACCAGTCAGAATGGCCATAATCAAAAAGCTAGTGGGAAGCAGCTGCATAGCACAGGGAGATCAGCTCGGTGCTTTGTGACCACCTAGAGGGGTGGGATAGAGAGGGTGGGAGGGAGACGCAAGAGGGAGGCGATATGGGGATATATGTATATGTAGAGCTGATTCACTTTGTTATAAAGCAGAAACTAACGCACCACTGTAGAGCAATTATACTCCAATAAAGACATTGAAAAAAAAAGAAAAGAATCATCACACCCACATCCCATGTGCTGGGTGCCTTGCTCACACGGTGTCTGATACTCACACACCCCTGAGCAATGGAGACAAAGGAGACACTGAAGCCAGTTCTTCAGCAATTTGAATTTCAATTCACTTGAGCCCAAAGTGCCTCATCCAGCCACCTGGGCAAACGCAGCGGCATCGGTTTCTTTCCCCAGGCTTTAAGGAGGCCAGAAGCAGGTGCTTCAATAACTGAATCTCAAATCCTCCGAGCCCCCTGCCCACTCCTGCCCTTGACTAAGTTGCCCTCTTCTAGAATTTCTGGGCATCCTCAGAAGGTGGAAGGTGACCCACGTCCATGGATCGACCCTGTTCCTCTTGCCAGCACGGCGGGCAGCTTCAGGCCTCCACAGACCCCCAGACCCAATGCCGAGGACCTGACCGTGAGACCTCTGTGGCTTCCCCATAAGGGCCAGTCTGGCTGTGCTGCGGTTTCTACGAGTCAGCCTGCCCTGGCTTTGTTTTTTGTTTTTATTTTTGTTGTTTTTTTTTTTGCGGTATGCAGGCCTCTCACCGCTGTGGCCTCTCCCGTTGCGGAGCACAGGCTCCGGACGTGCAGGCTCAGCGGCCATGGCTCACGGGCCCAGCCGCTCTGCGGCATGTGAGATCCTCCTGGACCGGGGCACGAACCCACGGCCCCTGCATTGGCAGGCAGACTCCCAACCACTGCGCCACCAGGGAAGCCCCTGGCTTTGTTTTTTACTGAGTGGGAGATTCAATCTTTGCTGCCGGTGATAGAATCCCCATGATCCTCATGGGCCTGTGTCTCTAGAATCGGGAGAGACTCTCTTTCTCTTGGAAAAGGTTCTCTTTAGAAGAGAGGAGGAACAAGTGACCGCCACCTGTGCTGCTGCCCTTTTCCAGTCCACGTCGCCCTCTGGGACCGGGCTGCAGTATTTGACCTCGCTCTCACCTGCCTTTGAGTTCCCAGCTCCCTCAAACATGGCTTGTTCCCGTCGCCTGGTTCTTCTTGTCCTCTTGGCTTCAAGTAAGAATCATACCTGTTATTTATTGAATATTGTGAGCTTACGGTGAACCTTCATGAGCTGATCAATTTCCATTCATTGATCATATCTTATTCTTGTAACAACCCCTTGGGACTGGAAACTACTATCTCAAGATGAGGAAACTGAGATTTACTGAGATTCAGAGGTTTTCTGGTTCACGGCCTTGAGGCGGGTGACTGGCTGAGCCATGTCACGGCTTCAAAATTAATCAAGAAACAGAGCATTCAATGTAAACATGAAAGACTTGTTTTTCCCTGGCACCTAGGAATACAGTCTCTATGGGCAAAGATGTGTGCACAAGAATGTTCGTCTTGGCACTACTTATAATTGTGAAAAATCGGCAATAACCTAAATAGCAACACAAACAAGCGATGAAAACTCCATGTAATGAAATATTAGGCAGTTGTGAGGAATGGTGATGCAGAGCTGTGCTGATTTTCATGTAAATTTGCCTAATGCGTATCGTTCAATGAAAAAAGCAGATTATACAACCAGTCTCCCGTCTCGTTCTCTAGAAGTTAATGCCAAAGTGTTTCTTCTACAGCTTTACAGATATTTTCTGGGCATTTGAAGGAATTCAGATGCAGAGAGAACAAAGGAGAATAAATCTGTTTTATAAAATAGAAAAAAAAAACTGCATATGCTGTTCTGCAACTTGCTTTTTTCACTTAATCTTGAGCATCAGTCAATTTCCGTTGATTGAGATCTGTCTTTTTTGTTGAAATGGTCACACTGCATTTTATTTATTTATTCAACATTTATTGAGAGCCTGTTACATGCCGGGTGCCATGCTAAGCACTAGAAAGCTTTTCTCAGATAGTTGAGTATACTGTTCTTTATTTTTCTCTTCCTCCATTGATGAATATTTTTCTTTTCTTTTTCCTGTTACAAACAACACTGCAACAAATTTCCATGTATGTATGTATTGCTCTGTTGTGTGTCTCTAGACTAAATTCCTAGAAATGACAGTACTTGGCCAGAGAGTAAGCACAGCTTCAATTTCGATAGAATTTTTTTTCCGGGACATCTTAACTGTGAGAGTCCAAACAGTAAAGGGATGTGGGCTTTTTCCAGTACAGAGGAAGAAGCTGATGGGGATTTCAGAACAGAGAAGTCAGTTTGTACAGTGGATCTCAGCAAAGAAGAAAAGGAAGAAAACCACAGTGTAAGGAGAACATACGCCATACTTGGCATGTTCCATAGATCAGCAAATGTTTTCCTCTCTACAACTGCGTTTCCCGAGAAGCAACATGATAGGTGTCAAAAAATGTTTGAGTAGCATGTGGGGTAGACGCTGTGATCCCCACTCTGCGGGTGAAGCCGAGGGGATTAGAACCTTGTTTGATCCCACCCAGCCTGCCAGGGACAGGATTGCCACCCAGAGGTCACCGAGTCCCCCTGCAGGACAGGTCAGAGGTAAGGAGCATGGTGCCGGGAGATGAGTGAGGAGTTGTTTGCAGTGCTGCCCTCCTGGGATGAAAGTCTTAGAGCAAAAGCTAGAAAAGCAAGGACAGGGCGATAACGTCCTGGCTATGGAGTGGCATTCCCCATCCCTCTTGTTTAAGAAAAAAGGTAAATCCACTTTCGTAAATCGCAGGCCCCTCTCTGTATTATAGGTATCACTCTTCCTTCCCTGTCTGCTGTACAAGCATCCTTTCCCCCGCCCTCTGGCTGGGCAGTATCAATCATTTGACCAATTGCAAAAGCTCACATCTCCTGCCTGGCTTCTCACTTGCCCACCTTTGCCAGGAGAGGGAAAGCCTCCTGACTAACATTCAGAGCGTGAAAAGTAATAAGGCTGGGCTGCAGAAACCAGTGGAGACTTGGAGCCAGTTACGATGGCTCATAAGGGCTACGTGTGAGCTCCTCTTCCCAATTCCTCAGTGACAGCATCCCACTGGGAGCTCGCATTTGATCATGGTGGTAGTATTTACTTCATGAAAATCAGCAAATGCAAGAAAGCAGAGCCTTTATTTTTTTCTAAAGAGTCGTTAAACACATACCGCTGATGCAAACCATAGAGGAGCCTTAGCTTGCAACTACTGAGTTCTGCCCAAGACCAGAAACTGGAGTCGACCTATGATATCACTTATACGTGGAATCTAACATATGACACAAATGAACCTATCTATGAAACAGAAACAGAACCGTGGACATAGAGAACAGACTGGTGGTTGCCAAGGGGGAGGGGGTTGGGGGAGGGATGGAGTGGGAGGCTGGGGTTAGCAGATGTAAGCTATTATACACAGAATGGATAAACAACAAGGTCCTACAGTATAGCACAGAGAGCTATATTCAAGATCCTATGATAAACCACAATAGAAAAGAATATTAAAAAAAGAAAGTATACATGTGTATAACTGAATCACTTTGCTATACTGCAGAAATTAACACAACATTGTCAATCAACTGTACTTGAATAAAAAAAATTGATTAAAGAAACTGGTATTGGAAGCACCTGGCCCCATTTGCACAGGTGTAGATAGCCACCACCCAGGGCTCACCTGCATGCCTAGGCGACCCAGGTATTTACATGCTTGTGGTATGAAGCGGGGACTAGATCTCCATTTGCAGACGAGAAAACTGAGGTTCAGCAAGACAAGCACTAGCCGAAGGCTCATTTCTCCAACAAGCTCTAGTGCCCAGTCTGTCTGCCTCTCGAGGTTCACCCCTTTTCACTCCCTCCCTCAAACTACTTCAAGACTCACATCCCTCTGGCTTTGCACAAACTCAGTTCTGTTCCTCCTTAACTGCTAAGTGCTTTTCAGTCTTCCTGATCCCACGGAGAGAATTACTGGCCCACAGAAGTGAATATGCACTGAGAGAGAGCTCAGTGGTCAGGCTTGGGTCGGGAAGGGATCTGGCTTGGAATCTCTGTCATTCTCCCCAGCCCTGGCCTCCTCCAGGTGACACTTTATCCCTGAGGGTAGAAGTTGTCTGCAGCAGCCCTGGGCCTCCAATCCAAAGAAAGAACAACTCTCGGTCCCTGTGGTATCTCTCTTAAGAGCTGGGATGCTCCTTTCTCAAAAGTACCCCTCAGGGACCTCCCTGGTGGTCCAGTGGTTAAGACTCTGTGCTTCCAATGCAGGGGGTGTGGGGTTCAATCCCTGGTCGGGTAACAGATCCCACATGCCATGTGGCGTAGCCAAAAAAAAAATTTTTTTTTAATTCTTTTTAAAATGCCCTCCAAAGCTCCCTCTCACAGATGACTGTTCCCGATGAGACAAATCCTATGACCAGAGGAATCACATCACCTGTGGCCTTTCTTTCTGAATGAATCACTAGCAAAATGTATGGTTTTAGCCTGAATAACCTGTGTCTGCCCTGGAGCTGGGAGTGGGGTCAGCATCTCTTTAAGCACCCAGGAATGTAGGGGAGAGAGGGCATCTATTAACACCAGGTACTGCAAACAAGGAGGAGGTGGGATCAATGTTCACTAAGCAGCTATCGTTTTTTACCTACAGCCCGGATCCCTTTCCAGCACTTAGTAAACACTGCAACAATGTCTGTTTCAATGTGACTCATTTGTTACCCTCTTGTGTCCTGCAGGGCGTGCTCAATCTGAGCCTAGGTGAATGCCTAGCCAGGAGGGACCAGCTCCCTGTGTCTGCAACTTACCTGCCCATAGTCCATCATCAGGGTTTGGAAGCTCATTGGAGATCTTGGGGGAGGTGGATGGCCTCTGCCTTGCTCCAAATACAGTTGACCCTCCGACTCCATGGGTTCTGAATCTGTGGATTCAACCAAACACGGATCAAAACTACATACGTTTTTTAAATTCCAGAAAGTTCCACAAGGCAAAACTTGTAAGTCAGCAAATATTCATCTAGCATTAACATTGTATTTACAACTGTTTACATAGAATTTACATTATATTAGGTATTATAAGTAATCTAGAGATGATTAAAAGTATACAGAGGATGTGCATAGGTTATATGTAAATACTATGCCATTTTATATAAGGGGCTGGAGCGTTCATGAATTTTGGTATCTGCAGAGATCCTGGGACTAATCCCCCATAGATACCAAGAGACAACTGTATGGCCTTTCCCACTGTTCACCTGAAGTATGAATTTCTTGCCTAGGAGGCTTCAGAGCTAAAGCAACCCTTGACAATGAGGGAGATGGTCCTGTACCCCTGGTCCAGTTGCCTCCTCTCAACATCCCTGCAAGTGAGAGCTTAAACCCGCATACCAGCCTTCCTAGGGTTCCCTCCTTACCCCCTTCCCATTCTCTCCAAGGACCACCTCTCCATCCCTCCCCACAAGTCTCCTCTGTCCAAAGTCAATAGTTCAGCCTCTGGGACTCAGTGGAAGACACTCCCTCCTCCACGCCATTTCTGCTGCTGGATGGGGAGAGTGACACCCAGTCCTGGGAATGGAGGAGAGGAGATGGTGATGAATTCCTACTTTGGGCTTCACTTTTTTTTTTTTTTTAACGTCTTTTAAAAAAATATGTCCTGCACCGCTATGATTAGTTTCTTGCCAAAATACTCATAAAACTTACATAAGAGATTCCTACTGTTTGCAAATACAGCCTTGACTTTACAATGATAAAAGGGTATTTGCCCGTCTCCAACCCCATGTTATGATATAAGTTTACATAACCATGGAGGATACTGCTCACAATCCCTCATCGCTAATTGCAGGGCCTGTGTCCTGGCTGGGAAGGGCCAGGGGACATAGGTGTCAAGAAAGAATGAATAAATGAATGAATGAAATTGCATCTCCTGCCCTTGAGGAGCCCATAGTCCAACAAAGCATTTCAGAGAGATGCACTGAATTGCAATCCAGTGCCGCGAGTCTTAGGACTAAATCCTGCATTAGACGGTGGGAGACTTTCCTGTAGGAAGTAATCTCCTGGACCAAGGAGGCGGTGTTCACAAGGAAGGAGGCGGTCAAGCTGGGGCTCCAAGGATGAACAGGAATTTTCAAGTTGGCAAGGCAGTGATGGATATTCCCACCAGAGAAGGCAGCCTATCTTAATGAGTAACTGACTTAGAATTTGAATCAAGTCTTTCTTCCAAGAATTATACCCCACTCATCACACTGTATCCTGGAGATTCCTGGAATCAGTATCCATATTAGATTTACTCACTATCTAGCAAACTCATTACAACAAGCCCAAGAGCCCTACTTTCAGGTGCTCAGTTTTAACAGCTGTGTATGTACCTTCTAGACTTTTCTCTCACTCATATAATCACACCGCTACCTATAATCAATATATTGAGATGCAAAGTTTTTCTTTTACATATTTGCAGCTACTTTCTATCAAGAGAAATAAGTACGTTGCAGCATAATAAGTATACTGTACTTGCATTTTTCCAGGATTTTTCCCCCTGCCACACAAAATTCGGCAAAGATATCATTGTACGTCCTTACAGGCTGATAATTTTATTTCTGTAGTAGATATTCCCCGAAGTGGATTATTGGGTCAAAAGTTAGATACATTTTTGGGCTTCCCTGGTGGCGTAGTGGTTGAGAGTCCACCTGCCGATGCAGGGGACGCGGGTTCGTGCCCCGGTCTGGGAAGATCCCACATGCCGCGGAGCGGCTGGGCCCGTGAGCCATGGCCGCTAAGGCCTGCGCGTCTGAAGCCTGTGCTCCGCAACGGGAGAGACCACAACAGTGAGAGGCCCATGTACCGCAAAAAAAAAAAAAAAAAAAGTTAAATACATTTTTAATTTTAATAGAACAGATTACTTTCTGAAATGACCCCAGTAATTTATAATCCCATCAGCAATATTTGAAAATACTTTTTTCTCTAGTCCTTCGCCAGCCATGAATTTTATAAATCCTATTAATTTCTGTCAGTTGGATGGTCAGAAGTTCTATCTCACAGTTAAATATATTCCCATTTCCCTGACTCTGCATGAGGTTGAGAATGGAGTTGGCTTTTGCTCTTGAGTCGGCAGCTGGTGGGGTCTCTCCTTGCAGTGGAGGAGGGGACACGCCTGTAGGTCAGGAGCTTCACACCCCACATGTGTGCCATTCCTCCTACTATGTCTACGGCAGATGGCACCAGTCAAGCATGGCTTCCTCTTCTTTCAAAATAATATACAAGAGAAATTGTAACCCTTGTGCACTGCCGGTGGGAATGTAAAACAGTGAAAGCTACAAAAAACAGTATGGAGTTTCCCCCAAAATTTAAAATGGAACTACCATATGATCCAGCAATCCCACTTCTGAGTATATACCCCCAAAGAATTCAAAGCAGGGAATCCAAAAAATATCTGCACACCCACTTTCATAGCAGCACTATTCAAAATAGCCAAGAGGTGGAAGAAACCCAAATGTCCATCAGCAGATGGATGGATAAACAAAATGTGGTACTTACTACAATGGAATATTATTCAGCCTTAAAAAGGAAGGAAATTCTGACTCATGGGTAACATGGATGAACCTTGAGGACATCATGCTCAGTGAAAGAAGCCAGGCACAGCAGGACAAATACCATATGATTCCACTTATATGAGTTACCTAGAGTAGTCAGGTTCATAGAGACACAAGTAGATGGTGGTAGGGGGGAAGGAATGGGAAGTTATCGTTTAAAGGGTATAGATTTTCAATTTGGGAAGATGAGAAGAGTTCTGGGGATGGATGACGTTGATGGTGGAACAAAAATGTGAATGTACTTAATGCCATTGAACTGTACACCTAAAAATGATTAAAATGGTAGATTTTATGTCCTCTGTATTTTACCAAACTTTAAAAATATAAAATAACATGAAACACAGGAGAGGTTGTATGCATATATATACATATATTCAACTTATAGAGTATAATAATATAAAAACAGCCAGAACCCACCACCCAGAAAAAGAGCTAGAACATTGCTAATTTTCCTGTACCTATTTGTGAATATAACTCTTACATAAGTTCTGGGGCATTAACTTTGCCATACCTGGGTCAGAGAGAAGCATGAAGACATTGTCACTGGGAGAATCTCATGGCTGAACACCAGAGTGGGTTGAGAAGGTATGGGAAAGCTCTGGAAACAACTAAATCTTTAGAGACTTTTCTTTCCTCTAATTTTAAATTTAAATTTAAATTTCCTCTAATTCTAAAATTACTTCCTCTAATTTTACTCCCAATTTGGAACTTGTTTATACCTTTTCTTTTCATTTCCAATCTCTTAGAGTTCATCCTTGACGTTTTACTATTAAAATTACTTTACACGTTCTAAAATTAATCAAAACCATGTCTTTCTTTCCCAAATATTACAAGTAAATTGTATCACTTTGGTTCTTATAAACCCCTACTCATTACATGTAATTATGTTGGTATTTTATTATGTCTTTTCAACCACATATATTTAAGTTATTATTATTAAACACCAAGAATGTTCTTTGGGAGTTATTTATGTGTTTACCCATCTGTTTATTCACTCTTCTTTCTTGCATCCTAAATTTTCTTTGGAGGCTATTTTTCCTTCTTTCTGAAGTATATCCTCTACTAATTTCTTTAGCAAATTCAGCCTCAAAATTAGTGTTGAGGCTGTGTGCTTATGTACTTAGAGGTGTATGTGTTCATCTAAAGAAACATTTAGAGATATGTAAAAATGTATAGATTCATTCTGCAAACATTTGTTTGTATAAATCTCTTTAACATACCCCTGCATCGCTTTGTTTCATATATACATTTATTTCCTTCCCTCTCTCCTTAGCTCACTATGATGTCATTAAAAGATAATTTTCAAATTAACAAAAATCATGACTTTCATACAAATATAAAATGAACACGTCAATAGATTTTATTAAATTCATTAGTTAACGAGGGAACCAGTAATATATTAAAACTTCTCAAGAGAAAAATCTGAAGAAGAGACACATATAGTCAGGAATCAGGGATGCTGAAATGAATCTGCTAATAGATACAAAACCGGTTGCTATCCAACCAAATGTAATGTTTGAAGTAAGCTTTTCCATTGTGTTGGGCTGGGGACGTCAATTGCATCACCACCAGACAAAATTTTAAATTCATTTACATCTCTATGAAAAAAAAACATATTTTCTTTCTTTCTTTTTTTTTTTTTTTGCAGTACGTGGGCCTCTCACTGTTGTGGCCTCTCCCGTTGCGGAGCACAGGCTCCGGACACACAGGCTCAGCAGCCATGGCTCACGGGCCCAGCTGCTCCACGGCATGTGGGATCCTCCCAGACCGGGGTACGAACCCGTGTCCCCTGCATCGGCAGGCGGACTCTCAACCACTGCACCACCAGGGAAGCCCCCAAAAACGTATTTTCTTTACTCTCAAGATTTTTAAAATATATAACTTAGAGTTGTAAAATAGCCCAGTTAAAGACTCTGAAGGACTTAGAACCCTATATGATCAGATAAACACAGATAATGCCCAGGGTTCCCTTGAAAGGATACCCAATCCCTTTTTGCCCATTTCCAAGTCTTTCATGATGTTTCTTGGCAGTGTCATTAAAAGCACACTGGTTATAGGGGGAGAAGAAATGAATGCCAACTTGGATACCCCATTTCATCCGTGTGAACTTTGGATGAGTTACTTCATTCTTTTCAGGAGGTCATGGAAAGCTTCACAGGAGGAATGGCCTGAGATCTTAATCTTAGAGAAGTAGGAACTTATCAAAGATGACGTGGGGTAAACGGACTGGCCCTGCTAGGGCCATGAGAGGCACATGGAGGTGGGTCGAGGGAACAAGGAGCTAATCCTGGTATTCCTGACTTCAGAAAAAAGAAAAATAACTTTATATTTCTCCGTGTGTTTTCTCACCTATGAAAACTTCTCACCTACATACACCAAAGAGAATCTGTGAGCATCACAGGAGCTCATGTTTAGGAAGGCATTTTTAGGTCTTCAAAGGACTGAATTTTTAAGTTCTATTGTGCTGTGTGCTTTACATATATTAAGTCATTTAATCCCCACAATGTCCCTGTGAGGTCCATACCATTAGAATTCTGTCCTCTGAATCTTATAGAAATGCAAGTCTCTTGTCCGACGTCACACAGCATTAGAATCTAGGAGCAAATCCTGGCAGTCTCCTAATATTGCAGCTGAAATTAAAACCTAGAATGTAGGGCTTCCCTGGTGGCACAGTGGTTAAGAATCCGCCTGTCAATGTAGGGGACACGGGTTTGAGCCCTGTTTCGGGAAGATCCCACATGCTGTGGAGCAACTAATCCCGTGCGGCAAAACTACTGAGCCTGCGCTCTAGAGCCCGGGAGCCACAACTACTGAAGCCCGCGCGCCTAGAGCCCGTGCTCCACAACAAGAGAAGCCACCGCAATGAGAAGCCCGTGCACCGCAACGAAAAGTAGCCCCCACTCGCCACAACTAGAGAAAGCCCATGCGCAGCAACAAAGACCCAACACAGCCAAAAATAAATAAATTAAATAAATACATTTATTATTTTTTTTAAAAAGTAGAATGTTGAATAACGTACCAGGACCTAGAGGGAGGTGTCCGTGGGTGTGGCACAGGATCTATCTATGGTCTTTTTCCCTTCAAGATTTTTCATTCATTGATTCTTTCACTCACTCTTGAACTTATTAATTCATTCAATTGTCCTCTATTATTCCTGAATTAACTGACAGATTTCCTGCTCAGCTTACATTAGATGGATGAAACCTCAAGAACTCAATGTCAATTCTACTTAGCTTCATTAATCAATGAGGAAATTGAGGCATGAAGAGTTCAGGTAACTTTCTCAAGGTCAGAGAGCCAGGCCATTTGAGCTAGAATTCGGGACTCCTGTTTGTCTTTGGGACCATGATTCATCCATAATCAAGCCCAAGGCTGAATGACTCTAAATTCACACAACACAGCTGGCCTATTATATCTTCATCCCACTGCCCCTGGAGCACTTCACACCCCTGGCTTCTCCCTGGGGCACCACAGCAGCTATCAGCTGGGCTCATGGCTCCATTCCCATCACTCCACATTGTTGGTTCCATGACTAAAAGCCAAACTCAGCCTCCCCTACAAGTTCCTCCCAATCCCCTGGCCTTTGGCTGTTTCCCTAGACCCACATGGTCCCACTTGTCTTCTTTCTCTCTAGCCTCATGGAAGCACTCCCCCATATATGCCCCCTGCTCTCGTTTGGAGACAGAGAGTCTTAGCATCCAGTTCTGCTTTTAACTAACATGAGTTGGTTTCTTTGGGCTCTATTCGTAATGTCCCTGAGCTCAGTTTATGCTTCTATGAAGAGGGGATCATAAGAGCACCAGCATCCTGACTGGTTTAAATTCATGCAAGTAAGGAACCTAGCATGTTGTAGGGCTCATCGTAAGCACCCAATTTACATTCAGTTTGGTGGATGTCATTGATGCCTTTAGCCCTGCCATGTGCTGCCCTCTCTGCCTGGTGCACCCTCCCATCCACCTCCATCCCCCCAACCCACATCACTGGCAAGCCTTGTTCATTTTAAACACTCAGCTTGTTTCTCTAGGGAGCCTTCTCTGGGGGGCCCAACCGGGGTGGGTGGTTCCATCTGGGCTCTTGTAGCACCAAATGCTTCCTTCAGCAAAGCACGGATCACCCTGCACTGTGGCTGTCACTCATTGTCACTCTCCATCCGTGACCTCTGAGCTCCATGTATTCACATCTCTGCATCTATGTGCTCTGTGCTCGGTGCACAGTAGGGGCTAAAGATGTGTTTGCTGAATGAATGAACGAGTGAATAAACACAAGGTTCACGTCACTCATACTTTCAAGGGATGGCAGAGCTGTGGAGTTATTGATGCGCTGGGATCTTTCTTCCACAATTACATTAAAAGCTCAATTATCTTGGGAATTGGAAATAGATTACATCTCCATCTGGAATGAACAAGACAAGCAGATCATTAGAATAATGACTAAGGATATACAGTCTCTGACATTTAAAGGACACTGTTGGAATCCGGGCCCCAAGTCACTGACTCCTCCAAGTGACATTTCAAGTTTGGAGGGTCAGAGCATCATGGAACTAAATGAGGCCTTGGAGGTGATCTCATCGGACCAGCTCATTCTATACTGGAGGAGGCTGAGGGTGAGGGGAGAGGAAATCTGACCAGAGGAGTTTTAAAAAGCGCCGTGCCCGAGGCTGGTTTTCTAGCTCTCACGTAAATGACAGCGTTCTGTGACATTCACAGCCACCTGTGCACCAGCCACACTAAGCTTCTACACACAGCACAGGTCTGACGTCATCTGAGCCACGAACCTTCTCACCCTTCTGTCTGAGTTATTCTTCTGCCAGAAAACGTCTCTTACCTTTAAATAGGGCAGGCACAGCAATTTGCACACTGTCACACAGGGCTTTTCAGAGAACAGGTGTGGCCCACGCAACCCCACCAGGAGTGAACAACAGGAAGTGTGTTTCTTGTTTCATTTGATGATTTCAATCTGCATCCTTTTTCTGTAATAAACTGTAACCATGAGTAGAACAGCTTTTCTGAGTTCTGTGGGTCCTTCTAGTGAATCGTTAAACATGAGGGTGGTCTTGGGGGCACCCAGATACAGCAGCCTACTCTGTTTATCAACATATTGCACACATGTTGAGGGTGCCATATCAAGATGGACAGAGCATGGTCTGGACCAGGGGTACTGAGTTTGTCCGTGAGCTTTAACTGTATAAGAATCCCGAACTGAGTGGCTCACCCAACAATTATTTATGTAGTCATGCTTTTGTAGGTTTCAATTTGGATTAGTCTCAGCCAGCCTGTTGTTCTGCTCTCAGTTGGGCTCACTCATGTGGTCAAATACAAATCAGCTGGTGGTTCTGCTTCAGGGGTTGGCTGGATGCCAGATAGGGCAGTCGGGGAGACTGGACGGTGTGTCTCTCTTCATCCAGCGGCTTGTCACATGCAGTAGGATTCCAATTGCTCCAAGGCAGAGCCCCAGTGGGCAAGCATCGAGTCTCTGCATGCTTCAGGTTTGCTAATATCCCACTGACCAAAGCTAGTCCCACAGCCAACCCAGACTCTAGGGGCAGAGAAATAGACTCTGTACATCCAAACGTTGCTAGGCATGGATACAGGGAAGGGAAGAATTTGCAGCCATTTTTATAACCTACCCCACTGGGACACCAGGAGTTCCCAGGAGCCTGGCGTCCCAGGACAGGGAAGTGACAGACAGCAGGCTCTGAGCTGGGTGACTGAAAGCCAGCAGACTTCAGCACACTCTTTTTGGCAGTCCCCACCTGGTGCAAGGTTGCTCCAGCAGCTGAGTCAATAAAAACGATAAATTCCCCACCACTCACCACACATCAGCAAACCACAGTTTATTGTTCGGTTTAAAAAATAAATAGGGACAGTTGTTCCAGTGGCATCAAACCCTATCAGAAGTGCCTCACACTCACTGCTTTACAAAATCCCTTCCAAATCTCTCATGCCATTGTGTCCTCGGGGTAATTTTATGAGTTAGGAGCTGTTCTACTCTATTTTTAGATGAGTAAATCGAGGCGTGGCGAAGCAATATAAGTGCCCACCCAGATTCATATTCTATGTGTGATTCCAACACCACTCTCTCAGCGCGCTGCTGCGCCTCCTTTAATTCAGCATCATAGGCACTGCTCCCTTTTTACAGATGAGGAGATAGAGGCTTCCAGCAGTTGGTAAATAAGTGGCCATGACACCCCTGAGAGTCACTGCCTCTGTGTGTTACAGCATTCATCATGCACTTATTACTTCCTGTGGGTGCTTGTCTATAGCAAAGGCATGGAGCAGGCAGCAGCAACGTGCCCAGGGCTTTCTTTTAAGGAGTGCCAAGTCATTAAAAATACATCTTTGCAGGTTTTTGCTCTTTTGTTTGTTTGGGTTTAGGTATCATATAAGGATCCATAGATCTGGGCAAGAAAAATTTCCTTTCAAGTAGGTAATTCAGAATATGTGCCATCAAGGGGAATAATCTCACAGTTTGGAGGGAAAAACAAAAAAGAAAGAGACAAGTACAACCAGCTGGTTTATGGGCATAATTGCAATGCTCAGAACACTGGCCTCTCCCAGGGATAATGCTGGACCCTGGGGCCAGGGAAAGGAATATTCCAATACCAGTTTCTGCCTGGAAAACCCGCCAGATGGATAGCGAGATGGAGGATTGAAACAGGGGGGCTGGGGAGGGAGCCGATAGTGGACTCCTTTCAAAAGTGGGTCTGTTCTTCTCACAAGTTAGGATATTGGGGAAGGTGCCCTTGCTCTTGACTTTCACCTGCCACCCCGAACCAGAGTGAAGCATCCTGCTCTTGGTCATGTGACTTGCCCACACTGCCCACTGGCCTGGGAATAGTTTTGCCCTCCTATGGACTTGCGGACTTTGGCCTTTGGAACGCTGAGGAGTGGACGTCGACCCATTTCAACATGAAACGTTCAGAGTTGCCCCTTTTCTTTGTTTCCTTTGCTCCTTTGATGCTCCCGCCACAAGGAGCAGACTCAGCTGTGGGAGGCGACTGGTCCCAGGAGAATGCGACACTGGAGCAAAGCTGAACTTGACCCCAACCCTACAAATGAGAAATAGAAATATTTGCAGCTTGAAGCCACTGAGGTTTTAGATGTTTATTTTGGGGTGAACCTAAAAAAAAAAAAGAGCTAATCAAGATGCATACTTTGCTGGCCAGAAGACCCCTGCTTTGTGCTCTGACGTCAAGGCTTATGTACCCCTTGACCTCGTCCATCCAGAAGTCATGTCTGTTTCTAGGACTGGACCCCAATTTGCCCAGTCCTGGTGCCAACAGGTGATCAATTCTAGGTGTGTCGTTGGCGCTAGGGTGGACCCACACAGTTCACTCATCTGTTTAAGACAATATTGAGGTGGGGGTCCCCTAAAATGTACCTATCGCTTATTGTGTAGGGGCACTTTACACAATCCGCGTCATCAACTCTCCTACCCTCTGGAAGAGCAGATATTCGTAAGCTGAGTAATAAGAGCAGCACGATGCATGGCAACCCCCCTTCTCCCACACCCTGCTCTGAACCAGGTGAGATGAGCAGGGCTGCAGGCACAACCAGGAGCTCGAGTGGCCGGCCCAGAGCCCCGTGCTGGAGGAAGAAAGTGACCAAGCTGCTTCGTGGGTCACTTGGCTTAATATGTGGGCACAAGCCAATAATAGACTCCTCAGTAAGTGGGAAAAAATTATACCATGTCATTCTGGGGGTGGTTGTGAAGATTTATTCCGATAACATTGTCAAGCACGGACACACAGAGGCAGTCAATCAAGGAAGATGTTGGTATGATTCCTGTTGGAATTATTAGCCTCATCACCATAGCGAGGGGGAGTTGGTGGTAAGCACATCAGGCTACCTGCGCCCACCTCCCCTCCTCTCCCCCTGCCCCCTGCCCTTACCTCTGTTCTGCTCCCTGTTAACTAACCCACTCCCTCCTGGGTGCCAGTCCTACATCACACAGAGCCCAGGGTGATATACTGAGCTGGAGCAGCACAATTAAAATCCGTCTGATCTCAGTACACGGTGTCCCCCACTATTTGAAAGCAGAGCATTCCTATGAAATCTTTCCTAAGCCCAAACGGTATAAAGCAAAGAAGCAATTGCCTTAGGACACATCTTGCTAATGGATGCACAACATAAATCAAGGTAAAGCACAGACACAGTTCAAAGCTTACAGCGGCTCCATGATCAGATGCTGAGTGTGGTTCCCAGGAAAGAAGGGAGCTTGGCGGGGCTGTTCTCGCTGCTTTGTGTACTCACTGCCTCTGTAACAGCTTAGCTGTCTGCCAAACAGACATTGAATGTGATTTTCACTCTCGTCTTTTTTCGGAAAAGTGGAAATCCTCTTCTGTTAGCAAAAACAGGTACTACTGTAAGTCTTTCATAAAAGCTAGGTGTAAAATGAGCTTTCAAAAAGCAGGGGCTACCTGTGCATAGCCCTCTTAAAGGTCTTCCTAGTGTCAGCCCCCTTCACCGCCCCCCCAGATGCTCTCTGGAACGACCAAAAGAGTAATTAAACAGCTCTTTGGAAACTAACTGTGGCACTTATGGTAAACACACGGAAAAGCCCAAACCTCTTTAGCTTGAGTCTGTGCACCGACCTCTTGGGAGGCTATATATACATAGGGACACATGTGCACCCCTGCTCACAACATTCTGCAAGGGCAAAGATGAGCCCCTCGCCACAGGCAGAGTGGACAACTGGGAGTCATCAAGGGATCTGCTGGCCCCAAAGCAGACTCATCTGTCTTAGTTCAGGCTGCTATAAAAGAATGCCACAGACTGACCAGCTCAAACAGCAAACATATATTTCTCAGAGTTCTGGAGGCTTGCAGGCCCATGATCAGTGTGCTTGCATGGTCCAGTTCTGGTGAGGGCCCCCTTCCCATTTATAGATGGCCACTTTCTTGCTGTGTCCCTGTGTGGTCGAGAGAGAGGGCTAGTTCTCTTCCTCTTTCTATAAGGGCACTAATCTCATCATGGGGCCACCACCCACATGCCCTAATCACCCCCCCACCAAGGTCATACCTACAAATACCATCACATGGGGGGTTACAGTTTCAGCATATGGATTTGGGAGGACAAAGCATGCAGTCCTGATTATCACCTTAGCAGAACCTCATTTCTCATCCTCTAGGACAGAAGTTGAAAACTGGCAGCCTGAAGGTCAAACCAGCCTCCCAGATTATGTCTCATTTGTCTTGGTTATTGAAAGATAACTTGATTTAGTGACTGATATTTAATGGTGACACTATTTCTCAGAAGAATCTAGATGCCAGATTTGTCTTTAGAAGCAAGACTCTCTGGGAACACTCTTTGTACTTTCCCACTTGGCCACCGTGGGCTGGAGCTGCTGCCTCTCTTAAAGGGGCACGTGACCCTCCCATTTGCCACCGCCCCTCCCCTTCCCAACCCAGAGTGTCATTTGATATCTAACACCCACATCCAGGGCTGCTTCTCTCATAGCTATAACCCAACTAGCCTTTTTATCATTTGAATTTGTAACCTGCCCTTGAAGACAATCCCCTCTTTTAATAGATAGGGAAACCATAGCCCAGAAATCAGAAGTGTGGTGAGACTGGTGCATGACACATAAACATGGAGAATGCCATTTTCACAAATTCTTTTCCTTCAAGGTCCACATGGTATCTCCAGAAACATTCTGGCACACAAAACTCTCTCTCCTCTGAACTTTAAAGCACTCTGGTGGTGAGGACTTCCAAGCACTATAGAATGACCAAATAAGGAATGGCACAGACAAAGATATGGGATACCTTTGTCTCCTTCCTGTTCCCTATCCCTTCTCCCTGTGCCAGGGGTTTTGAAACGTGGTCCTGGTACGGGATACAGGATGAACACACCACCTGTGAGAATTCTGGGGCTGCTCATCAAATTCGGGGCATAATTGATTTGACAGCCATTTCCCAAGTAAGTCCATGTCCCTGTTTCTCTTCTTTTGCAGACAGTGAGTTCCTCAGAAGTAAACCTGACTCCCCAGGGAGATCCCAGAGAAACAAATGTGGTCATTAGACAGGGGTGTCTGCTCAGCCAGAATTCAGAGCAGGACTAGGACTCCTTTTCATTTCAGAAGGTTAAAAAATTGTTCTTCTTTATGTCTCTGTTGAGCCACTGGGGGAGAATTTGGAAAATTTATACGCACAGACAGTAAGCTTGCTATCAAAGGGGGACTGGTGCTCCCAGCTTGGAAGAACAAATGGCAACTTCTCCACTCTGGGCTCTGTTTATCCTTTCATTGTGATGCATAATCACAGTTTCCTTAAGAAGTTCTGTGATTCTTAATCAGAGCTGACTTTGAAAATCTTGCATTTTCTTGGAGAGAACAAGCAAGCGGTTGCCTTTACCTGCTAGCAGATTAACCCCAATCTTGCTTCTTGCAAAAAGCACAGAAGTTCAGTTGAAGGTGCTGAAACATTACCAGAGAATCCCAGAGAGCGAGAAGCACAGGGACTGTTATCTCCTCTCTATGGAGCCTAGTCCTCAGCAACCCAGCCGGCTCATTTGCTTCCACCTTCTGCATACATGTCTCTGATGCTGAACACCGAACTAAATCTCAGAGACAGAGTTTTGGGTGAAGTAGAAAAGAACAGCTTTATTGCTTTGCCAGGCAAAGGGGACCACAGTGGGTTAATGCACTCAAGACTGTCTGTCCCGACCTGGAGGGAGTAGTGAGGAGTTTTATCCTGTTGGTTCAAAGAGGAGGGCGTGATCAGCTCGTGGACATTCTCCTGATTGGTTGGTGGGGAGGTAAGTGGGAGTCAGCATCATCAACCTTCTGGTTCCACCTGGTCTGGGGTCTCCGTGCTTGTGGGCAGCAGACAGTTAACTTCTCCCACCTGGAGGGGGTTTCAGTATCTGCAAAACAGCTCAAAGATGTTGTTGTGTGTATCCCTTGAGGGGGAACCAGGACCCTGCCCCAAGGCTGCACTATTGTTTCTTGACTGTTCCTCCCTTGTCTCTGCATCCCCTCCCTTCCCTGATTAGCAACTGTTTGAAACTGCCCATTGGACCTCAGGGAAGGCCATGGAGGCCGAATGAAGTCTATTTCCTACAAACAAAAAAACGCGGGACACAGAAAGGCTTTTGTGCCCAGGAGCCCCGCAGGGTCCTGCTCAGTTTCATCTCCACCAGGGATGGGGCGCCCACCCCACTCCCTGAAAGACCATGATCACACTGGGCAACTGCAGCTGCCAGAGACTGTTGTCTTGTGTTTAAAAAGAAAACTAGGTGCTTCTGCCAGTTCTATCCCTGTCCTTCTCCTCCCCTCTGAAGGGCACATCTGCTACACACTCTTCGGGTAGATCCTTCCTCTGCACATTACAAATAACCTCCCTCTCCCAGACCTCTCTCTGAGGATTGGCATAGCTTGTGACCTTGGCCAAGACATTTAACCTCTCTGAGCTTCAATTTCCCCATCAGGAAAACTGGGATAACAATAATAATAATAATAATACTCATCTATGGGGTTTTCACAATGATTCAATTAGATAATACATGTACGGTATAGTTTTTATAAGAGTTCCTGGCATAAAATGACTTCTCTGTTAGCTAATGATTCATCGTCATCATCATCATCACCATCACCATCAACAGCAGAATCTTTAACATCCTCATCATGCTGCCTGAAAAAAAATGCACAAACTAAAAGTTGAGAATTCTGTTTTATTCGATGGACATACTGAGGACTTAAGCCCAGGAGACAGCTTCTCAGATGCTCTGAGGGACTGTTCCGAAGAGGTCAGGGAGGAGCCAGGATATGGAGGAGTTTTTGCAACAAAAACCAGGTGGTTGGAACATCAAAAGATTACTGTTAATTAAAGAAAAAGCAAACATCTCAAGTGAAGGAATTTCGCACTTTTCTATGTATGGGAAGATGCAAGAGTCTGGGCTCATTGAAATCATTCCTTTGACCTGCACTTTAACTAACTAGGGCCAGTATCCTGTTCTTTTCTGTCCTGAATCCCCTCAGGGTGTACTGTTGGGGACACTGCAGTGACTGACGGATTGATGGCTGCAATATCCTTTGTTTTCTAATATGGCAGGTGTCATTCTTTGTCCAAAATCACCAACATCAACATCATTATCGTTTTCTTATAAATGGTAATAAACAACCCTGGATCCCTCTACATTGCTTTGGCATATGAACTCTTGATTGTCGCAGGTGCCTTACAGTGAAAATGTTCCTAAGACGAGTCACTCAGCACACTGACCCTTGGTTCCCCCAGCTTTAATTGGGGAAACTAATGTGTAAAAGCACCTTGCATGTCGACTGACCCAGAGCAGAGGCTGTGACAGCATCAGTCTCCCTGTTGATCCCCACTCTCCTCTGGGGCATTACTTGTTTGGTCTTTGCTTCTTTCAAAGCACTCAGATCACTGCCATGAACACCTAGAGGGACCAACAATTGCTCTTGGGATGGAGTTCACCATATTTTTATTCCTTCTCTGCATAATAACAGTCTGGTCATGTCAGGGTCAATGTGATAGCTCCCATTGAACAAGTAAGGAGGCCTTGGGGTGAACTGATTATCTCAAGGCCTCCCTTTAAAGCAAAGCTCCACCTGCCATTCTCAGATAGCAGGATTCCACAGGATAGTAGGATGGAGCATGACATCCTTTGACGCCTCCACTCTTCCAGCCCCACTCTTCCAGCCAATTGCGTAAAATCACAAGCTGCTGACTTATAGACACAATATCTTTCAGCCTTAGTCTCCTCATGTCATTGAAAGGGGGTCACAGCAGTACCCACATCACAGAGCCGTGAGTGTTGGGTGAGATAACCCCTCTCAGTGCTAGCACAGCCCATCTTAGTAGTAAACACTCAATAAACTGGCCATTTTTCATCTTAAAATAGGCTTAACAACATTCACAACACAGCTCTCATAGAGAGTTTTACAGAGCCTGGCGTGCAGAGTCTGGCGTAGACCAAGGGCTGCTTCTGCATCATATCAGCTTTACTAGCATTTTGCTCCAAATCTTTGGCACTATGCCCACCACATCTGAGCCACCTGCGGTCAATTCTACGTTTGATGGGCAGAGTTGGCAGCTTCTCTGACTCTGACACACTTCCAAAAAAGTTTTCAAGCTGGCTTCCAGACAGCAGCTCCGGACTGTCAACTCGGGAACCCAGAGTCACACGCAGGCTGTGCATGCCGGCCTCAGAGCCTTCTCTCTGCCAGCCTGGCACTTCTGTGCTCAAGGCCTGGGGGCTGAAGAGCGCTCAGGTGGTGGATAATTACCCCACATGCCGCTGCCTGCATGTAGATGAGGCATTATTCAGATCCAGCCTCTCTCCAAAGAGCTTGGTCATCTTCCTGGACCCCAGAACGTGCAGCCACAGAACACCCACCCCTGGCAGCCTGGGAGTGGGCTGTGGGTGTGTGTGGCAAGGCGGGGGGGGAGGGTGGATGCAGTCAGAGAGGCTGTTTCCTGTGATGTTTCAGCCTAGCTGGGGCTCTTGCCCCTGCCTATCCTCTTCTCATGGCCTCTAACCTTGGCACTGGTTCCTTTCAAGGAAGGGACAAGGAAGGGATGGAGGGAAGGAAGGGAGGAAGGGAGGAAAGAGAAAGAAGGAGAAGCAGAGAGGAAGAGACGACACAGGGAGAGAGGGAGGGAGGAAGGAGGGAGGATTTTCTGCATGCCCACAGATGTCCGTCTGCCCGTGATACCCTCAGACTTTCCTCCCTGCATTCTGTAAAGGAAAAGCGTTGCCTGTGATGTCAGTAAACAAAGGATGTTGCAGCCATCAAGCCATCACATTACAGCAGCCCTGATGGCAGCATCAGGCCCTCAGCCACTGCAGCGCCCCCCATTGGTGCACCCTGAGCCCAGATTTTCGCATCTTCCCATATATAGGAAGTTGCTAAATTCATTAACTAGAGATGTCTGGTTTTCTTTAACAGTAATCTTTTGATGTTCCGACTACCTGGTTTTGTGACAAAACCCGTATATATCCTGGCTTCTCCCTCACCTCTTCAGAGCAGTCCCTCAGAGCTGTCTGAGAGTCCTGTCTCCTGGGCTGGAAGTCCTCAGAAAGTCCTCCAAATAAAACATAATTCGCAGCTTTTAGGTTGTGTATTTTTTTCAGTTGACACCTCCATAATGATGGCCAGGAGTGCAGAAGGGGCCCCAGAGTCTGCACCAAGTCTTCCCTCCCTTCCTATAAACACAGTGTCACCTCTAGTCTCCACCCAAGAGAGCATCAGTAAGGCTCAAGCCTATAAGCCTCCATGTCCCAGGCCATGTGTGCCTTGTATTCTAGACGCCAGGTACCACAATGATATACATCATTGTGGAAACTGGGAACTCCACCACCAGACCCCTTCAGGGCCGGACTTGCTGCCCAGACCTGCTTGCACTGGGGAGCGGGCTCAGCAGGCAGCCTCCAGCTCTCAGCTCCTTCAGGGTCCGGCTCAGCTACAGAGAGCCTCCATGTCGGAGGCCACGCGCCTCTGGGGACAGTCCACCCTGGTTACTGAGCAAGGCAGCTGAGAGGCCCGCTGATGGGCCAGCCTCACTCTGGAGCTCCCTGCAGAGGCAGCCGAGGCCCTGTGGGGCGTTCACTGCAGTTTAGCCCCTTCCCACTCCAGTCACCTGCAACTGTGAAGGACTCATAGGATAACGGTGTTGGTTGGTCATTGCTGGGCAATGCAGAAGGATAACAATGGCTGAGAGGAGAAAGAGGCAGCTAAGAGGCAGGTCTGAATGACAGAAAGCTCTCTGTAAGCCAAGAAGTTCTCATCCCCTGCAGTTGAAATATGGAGAAAACTGAGGACCAAGACATCATAGAGCGGCTGAACTTCCAAGACCTTTGGGAAAAACTGGGACCCTGCCCATGGATGTCCCTCAAAGATTCAAACTTTCCAAACTGCTCGGGGTCTTCTGAGACCGCAGACTCGGCACCCCTCCCTATCAGGAGGACATAGCACCCCCAAGGCTGGAAGGCGATGAAGAGACCTGTGATTCTAAGGCTATGCATTTGCATAGGAAATGGAACTACCCCCCATCCCCCCAGGAACTACCCCCCATCTCCTGTTCTGGTCACCGGACCTATAATTAGGGCTAAGTCACAGCATAGCCCAGCAAGGATGGCTCTCAGAAGCCCAGAGAAAATGATGACCCACACTCAACCAGCTGAAATGTCAGAATGGTCACAGCTGACAGAGAAGGAAAGGGTTCAATGGCTCAGGAAGGGGGCATACGCTGGAATGGATGTGCTGTATGTGGACGGAAGACTCAGCAGGTCCTAACCTTCCAAGAGCCAACCCAGAAGACAGGGCAATTACTAAGGCCATAAGGAATGTGACAGCTAGAGAGGGTCATCAGTATATTAAAAAATGTCAGAGGTGGTTCTCCTCTGTAAGCCAGGGCTGATGGAGGGAGAGGGGTGTCCTAGAGCTGTGGTGACGACAAGACCCCTGAACCAGCAGGGAGTGGACGGCAACCCTTCACACCATAAGCAGGGGGGTGGGGCGCACAATGATCACAATTACTGGCAAAGCTGGCGTGGCCTCCAAGGGGCCTGACCTTCGGAGAATTATGGAGATGGTTGATAGAACCTGGCATCCCTGGGAGCAAAAGAAATTGGCACCACCAAAGGTACCATCCAGCTTGTACCAGCAGAACAAATCAGAATGAATGACTAGAAGGCTGTCACAATGCTTTGCCCGATTTCTGGACTTGGCATTTGTATTAGTCAGGGCTCTCCAGAGAAACAACCAATAGGATGCTTATCTCTATAGAGAGAATTATTTTAAGGAATTGACTCATGATTATAAAGGCTGGCAAGTCCAAAATCTGCAGGATAGGCCAGCAGGCTGGAGACCCAAGGAAGAGATGATGTTGAAGTTCAACTCCAAAGGCCGTCTGCGGCAGAATTCCCTCTTGCTGTGGGGATGTCAGTCTTTGTTCTATTCCTTCCACTGCTTAGATGAGGCCAACCTGCATGATGGAAGGCAAGTGTGTTTACTCAAAGTCCACCGATTTAAGCGTTAATCTCATGGAAAAAGCACCCTCCCAGAAACATCCAGGATGATGTTTGAGACATTCAGGCAGCACGGCCCAGCCAAGCTGACACAGAAAGTTAACCATTACAGCATTCCAACTTGGCTCAGCCCAGGCCATTGCAGAGATCTGATAGTGAATGAAATAGGGATGTGGGAGGGATGTGGCAGGGATGTGGGAGGGATGTGGGAGGGATGTGGGAGGGATTCCCACCCCTGCGTGGATGACCACGTCCAGCAATGCACACTCTGGAAATTTCCGTGGGGTTGATGGAGGCTTTCTTGGGCTTGCATCGCTCTTCAACTCCTGTCTCTGTTTAATCTTTCTCTCTCCCTCCCTTTCACAGGCCTCATCCCTTATCTTCCCTCCAACTGCATCTCAGCCTCAGACTATGAGGAACTCAACCTGTGACAATCATTCATCACATGTGCACAAACCATAAGTTAGAAACTCAATAATTTTTACAATGTGGACACATTTCTGTCACCTGCACCCTGTAGCCTGGAAGTGTCCATCATGCTCACTCAGCACAGTGGCTGTGAAATTCTTCCATGGAATTTCCTGTACCAGAAGTTTGTTCTTAATATTTTACATCTTATGTGTAGACTTATGATATATTTCAAATTACCTCCATGTATGGTGTGAGGTAAGAGTCAAGGTTTGTTGCTTTCCAGTACCACTTAGTGAAAAAAGAATCGTTCTCCCACTGAGATGCTGGGCTGTCTCTGTAGGAAATCCTGATGACAACGTGTGTGTGGGTCTATTTCTAGACACTCCCTTCCTTGTCACTTGTATATTTGATTATCCTTGTGCCAGTATCACACTGTCCTTAATACTATAGATTTAAGATGTCTTATAACTTAGAATAAGTCCTTCAACTTTACTGTTCTTCAAGTTTGTCCTGCTCTATTGTAGGTTCTTTGCATTTTCATATGAGCTGTGATTTTGAGTGGTATTGCATTGAATCTCTAGATCAACGGGGATTGGCAATGCTGAGTTTTCTGATTGTGAGTATGGCATGGCCCTCGCATATTTAGGTCCCCTTTAATTCTCTCACTGAGGTTTTGTTGTTAAAAGTGCATCCCTGCAGCTGGGATGGGAAGAGCCCCAGAAGGCAGTGCAGTTACAGGAGAGGTTAGGCTGGGCACCAGGAGCCCTCCAGCCAACACTGCCCATGGTGGGAGGGGCGCCTCTCATGGGGCGGAGCCTGCAGTAACGTCCATGCAACACTGGCTCAGTAACTGGCTGGGGGCAGCTCATGGGAGATGTGGCCTTAGCACAAAAGCTGTGGATTCCAAAGGAGAAACAGCGGGGGGACAGATAAATTAGCAGTTAGAGATTAACAGATACTCACTACTCTATAGAAAACAGATAATCAACAAGGACCTACTGTATAGCACAGGGAACTTGACTCAGTATTTTGTAATAACCTGTAAGCGAAAAGAATCTGAAAAAGAATATTATATATATATATACATGTATACACATACATATGTGTATATATACTATATAATATATATACATATATATGTATTAATATATATACATACATATAATTCATATACATATATATAAACTGAATCACTTTGCTGTACATCTAAAACTAATGCAGCATTGTAAATCAACTGTACTTCAATAAAAATTAAATTAAATTAAATTTAAAACTTCTTAAAAAAAAAAAAAGAGGTGGATTCAGAATACAGTAGCTGGTGATACCAGGAAGTGCCAGCCAGGATGGGGCGTAAGCAACCAGGCCCCAAAGTTAATTCAATTCTCTTCATAGCTACACTCCCTTATCTCATAGGGCTATAAAAAGGGTTAAAAAACAAAACAATAAGTGTGAAGTGCTGTGTAACATAGTGTGCCCTCGTCAACTGCCAGTTGTTGCCGTTTTATACCTGTCTTTGGCACAGCTTTGGGGCAGGTTTAGTTGTGATACCAAACAAAAGTAGCTTCAACCCAGTTCCCTTCCATTCTTCCACCAATACTCAAACCAGGACCAGACTTTGTCATCTGGCCAGCCTGTTTCCAGTTTCGTTTAAGGAAACCAACACAATTATACATCAGCAATAAAGTGAAACTTCTTTTTCCAGCATCCAAGTTTCTCCGAAAGGTGGACCTCCCCACCTCCCCGACCGCATTTCCTGTTCGCTCTCCTGGTAAATATTTGGCTTCAGTCAAGCCGGTGGCTTCTCTCTTCCGACCACACACCATTGGGATTATCTGGATCGTGCTATTCAAGTACCCAGCAAAGGTTGCCCCGTCCTGTGACTTTCCAGCTTCCTGCAACCTTGCGGTTCAGTGTCCCAGCCCTCCAGGGAACCTTCCCTGCAGATGTCAGCCCACACAGCTCCCTCACTGCTCTGAACTTGAACACCGTCTGCGCTGGCCACTTGGCGACTGATCATGTTTCGTGAAAGCTGTTTGACTGTGACATTGGAACATAAGTTTGTTATTTGATTTCTAGTGTTTGTGTATGGTCTCCGAAACTGGACTGAAAGCTCATTCAGGGACCACGTCAATTCAAGAAAGCTATTCAATTCAACAACATCCTTCCTAAGCTTTTTAAGCCACAAGACAATTTACAAAACAAGGTTAGTCTTGCCTTTTTCTTCAAGGAACGGACATGTGACTACATTTGCTCTTCCTCACCCGGAGAGGGCTGCCTCCCCCAAGACACTCCCCCTCCCCAGCTGCCGCCCACATCCAGTAAGTGGCCGGCGCTGGGGTACCAAGACCTGGCCCCCATGTCTCTAATCCGAGGGTCCATCCTGGGTGCGGAGCACCGTGAAGCCTCTGATGCAACCACACTGCAGGTCAACACCTCACTCTGCGTAGCCCGCCATCCCTCACGCGCTGAGAGGTTCTGTTCCTGAGAGCGGTCTCAGTCCCCCCTGCAAGGAAACCTGCCTCTCAACATCTTTTTCTGGGGAACACGACCTATGACACGCATTGTCCACACTTGCGAAAGAGCAAAAGGAAGGGAGACAACCAGCCCTGTAGATTTGAGAAGGGGTTTTCAGGGGGAGGACACAGCAGGCGGAGGGGACAGACCTGCCCCGGAGGAGGCCGTGAGCCCAGCTTATTCTGGAAGAAAGAAGGAGGCCAGTGAACAAGGACGAACAGAGGAGGCAAGGGGAGAGGGCGGGGCGCGGGGAAGCGGGCCGGCTCGTGGGGAAGGAAATTAGCTTCTCCGGTGAGAGAGAGAGAAGGCGGCCTTGGAGGTGTGAACACAGTGACATGGTATCAGACTTGCATTTCACGAAAATAGCTCCGGCTGCCAGGCTGATGTCAGCTGTTGGGGTAAGAGTCCAGCAGGGGCCAGTTAGGTGGCTGTCACAAGGATCCAGGAGAGAGAAGGAGTCCAAGTTCTGATCCCCGACCACCTGCGGGGTCACTTGTAATACCTTCCCTATGTTACAGAGAAGGGACACAGAGTCGGGCGACTCTAAGGACTGGTAGGTAAGAAGTGAGCTAAGACAGAACCCCGCGGGGCTCGCCTTCCGCCTCTTGACCCCTTCTCATCATGACCAGCATAACTACCGACCCCTGCCATGCTCACCCCTGGGCTGCCGGCACCAGTCTCTAGGCATCTTTCGAAGCCTGCTTGGCCCACGGTGCGCTCATCTCGGGTCAGGGGTGGAACTCCATTGCATTTTTCCTTCCATCCTCTTCTCTGGGGAAAGGAGAACCGGAGGAATGAACAACCTAATAAATCGTCTCGGTTCATCCCCACAAACACTCTCTAAGGTAGGTTCTCTAATGTTCCCATCTTACAGAGGAGGCTGAAGCTCGGGGAGGCTAAGGATCTTGCCTAACTAGGTCAAGACACGACATGAATCCAGATCCAACTCCAAATCCCAAACTTGGTTTTGAATCATAGCTAAATGGGTAACGGGCATAAAAATATTTGGGGAAAAAATGCTGTGAAAAATATTGTTCTAAACTGAATATATATGTATATATACCCCCACACACATACGTACACACACACACAAACACACACACGGTAACTCTATTCCTTACATGCAAGGTATAAATGTATGTCTTTAAAGTACACGTCTCTGTGTGTGTACACATTTAGTAGGTGTCAGTTTCTGTATTAAGGTTTCATGCACAGTACCTCTTAAAATGCTATCGAACCTATGATTTGCATCCCCATTTTAAAAGCAAGGGCAGGGTCTGGTGATGACAAGCATCCTAACCTTGCATCTAGGGTCACAGAGTTGCTATCCGTGTGATGCTGAAGACAGGCCAGCCTGACTTTTGACCATTATGTATCTGTAGAACATTTCTAGGTGCTGTGCTCTATAAGGATAGGATACACCTGTATGTATTATATGCTCTACATGGGGATGTTATATATGAATCCATACATGTGTGTAGAGCTGGTGTGCTACCATCTGCACGTAGGCTTCATGCTTTCATATCTGTTTAATGCGAAGGGATTGTTATGGGCTGAACGTTTGTTTCCCTCCAAAATTCCTATGCTGAAGCCCTAGCCCCCAGTGTGAAGAATGGTATTTGGATGTCAGGCCTTTGGCAGGCAGTTTGAGATGAGGTGATGAAGGTGGGAACCCCATGACAGGATTAGTGCCCTTATAAGAAGAGGAAGAGAGAGAGAGAGAGATCTCTCCAGGAGCACACACTGAGGAAAGGCCACGTGAGCACACAGTGAGAAAGTACCTGTCTGCAAGCCAGGAAGAGGGCCCTCACCAGAAGCCACATCCGCCAGTACCTGGAGCTCAGATTCCCCAGCCCCCAGAGCTGTGAGAAGTAAATGTTTGTTGTCTAAGCTGTCCAGGCTATGGTATTCTTGTTATGGCGGCCCAAGCTGACGAAGATAGGGATCTATATGATATATACATATGCATATAGGGAGATAACTTTTGCTGGTTTAGGAGTAGAATTAGTTTTGTAGCCTTTTAATGTTCCTTTGCATAGCTCACCTGGCATAACATTAATCACGGCAAGCTTAAAATGACGTTAAATTCAATTTTCTTTCCTCTTGAATGCCAGCCACACAGCCTGTTTACAAGGAGCACCAAACAAAAGTGGAGGAAGAGAAAATAAGGTTCAATCAATTTCCCTTCTTGCTAATTGGGGATTTATTGCTGGTTGGTTTGCTCACAATGACAGGAGGGAAGAACCATCCTTCAGTTTCTGGGCCCTGGCTGCCAATTGGAATCTGAATTTATTCTCTATGGCTGTCTCATAAAGGAACAGAGAGTTGAAGACAAAACAATACTTTTATCTCTTTATTATTTTCTCTGCAGTATGAGAGGCACTTCCTAGGATGTGGTGGGCTTACCCCTCAGTCTGCTGCACTCCGGCAGGGGGGCAGGGTGTGGCTACTCTCAAGGTGTATTTTTAGGAGAAATGTCCCATAGACTTGTGGTCAGTTACCTATTTCTTGACTCACATATTCATATTTTGATAAACTTCTGCAGACTCCCTATTAAGCAGGAGCCCCGTGCTGGGCCCCATGGGGGACAGGACACCCCCAGCCTGCAGGGAGCTGACCGTGTAGGAGAGAACCAGGCCCTACAGCCTTATGCATGTTCTACTGGACGTGGCAACAGGGGCTGTGGGAGACTGGGGGCAGGGGAGGGACAGATCCATCATCCTAGGGATTCCGAGAAGGTCAGTTCACTGAGCTTTGAAGGGCATATAGAAGTCCAGGGGTAAAGAAGAGGGCACGGGCTCTCCAGAAGGGGGCCTGGGAGCCAGGAGGTGCCGCGTGGGAGGAAGCAAATGGCTGGTGAGGATGGAGTGGGACTGGACGGAACTGGGTGGCTTGGCACCCCCATCCCTCCCAGGTGGCCTTCAGTCTCCATGGAGAGTCTTCAGCTGTGTTTGCATCCAGGGCAGATGGAGCCCTACAGGGTCCTAAAGAGGGGAGCAGATCAGGGACCCCAAAGGGGGGGTTTAAAGCCACTGCCGGAGGCGGGTTGAGGAGGGAAGAGTGTGGCAGGGTGGGCGGGGTTTGAAGGAGAGGCTGGGGCTGGGAGTCAAAAGATGGAGCCAGGTTGGAAGGGAGAGAGAGAGGGAAACGCCTTCCTTTCTGGATTACAGGGGTTCTGGCCCCCAGGGCTTCGAGAGGATGGGTGAGCATCAGCAGCAGTGCACTTACTGCCACTCAGGAGATGAATGATGCTAACTCGCCAACAAGTGGGGAAAAAAATGGCCATGCCCACTGCCCTTTACAGATGACAAAATGCATTCCCACTGAGACCCCACTGGAGCCTCACAGCAGCCCTCAGACACATGTGGTACCTGCATCGTGCAGACAAGGACGCACAGCTCCTGATTTGCTCCGTCTGGACCCCTTCCCCAGCTCTGCACTCACCTGACCCTGCTTGTCCACCCACCCCCCAGCTTCGGGCAGCGCTTCGCTGGACGCGCGAGGTCAGCCTCCACCGGGTGTTCCTGGCCTCACCCCTTCCCGATCGGGCCCCGCCTCCCCCTCCTCTCCTTCCCCAGTGAGCTGCCTCATCGCCATCAGAGTCCAAACGCTCCGGCCTGGTTTCCAATCCCCCCTTCTTCCTGGGGTCCTGGGGTCTGCTGTCCCCACTGCCTGGACCAGTGACCCACCTGCTCCTAACCACGTACAGCTCAGGTCTTTTGTAGCCAAAACGTCCCTGTAACTGAAGTCCACTCCCCATCCACATGCATCACCTTTATAACTTGAATCAATTTCAGAAATTACACACTGATCCATGTGATTATTGTTTAGGGCCTCCTACCTACCTTCATAGGCCTAGGGCTGTAGAGTTATTCTGAGGGAACTCACAGAATATACCAAAAATTTGGCCGGCAGTAACTGATCAAAAAGTACTTTAATGAAAACATGAATTTACGAAGGTCACAGAGGGTTGAGGTAGAGGTAAGATTCAAAAAAAAGTTTCTGGCTCCGGTCTTGTGCTCTTGTGATATCACACCACCTTCCCGTTGCCTTGAGCAAATCAGTCTGTGCTCTGGGGTCTAAATCGGCCCACCTGTAACTGGAAATCTTTACAGTCAATGAACCACCTGGTCTTTTCAAACCTGGCATCCAACAGCCTGTGGAAGGCTGCTGCCTGGTGGTCTGCTACTATCATTGGCAGCCACAGAGTCCATCAGTGGCTGGTCACACAGGAAAGATAATGTCCCAGGTACCACTGGTTTGTTTGAATGAGCAGCTGGCCTATTGGCCAGAGTGATTAACTCCAGCATTTTCTTTAGGTCCCTCTGGTCAGGGAAGCTCATCTCTGTCCATCAGTGGTTCCTAGAAGTCTGAGCTGGAAGGGATCTCAGGGACTGATCACCTGGAACAGCCAACATGTGGCACTCGTGGCAGGGCTCCCATGCTACGCACTGACAGACATCACCAATAGATCACAGCACTCTTTTCTGCTGGGCTAGGACTAAATGCTCACATCTTTCAAAACACAGCGCTGCAGGCAGCCATTAACAATCCATTTGCCTCAACCTGTCAGACGAAAGCTGAAGCAGTGAGGGTGCCTGGCTGGAACAGATGCCCCCTCAGCTGGAAATGGGGGAGAGACTTTGAATGAAGCGAGTCTGTGCGGAAGGGACCCTAACAAAGGATGCCGAGCCATGGGACCAGCAGCAGTGGGTGGGGGGAGATATCGCCACCCCGAAAGAAGAAGGGAAAGGGAGGACTTACCATCAAGAACCGGGTTTAAAGGCAGAGCCTGGCAGAGATGGATGCAGGCACAGGAGCCCAAACAGGGCAGGAACAGAGGAGGAAATACAGCAATACTCCTTCCTCTGTCCCTCACCTCCAGCCGCCATTGGTCAACTTACCTGCAAGCCAGGAGGCAGTGACTCCTAATGACAATCTCACTATTGTCACCCAGTATTGCAGGGCTCAGAGCAGGGCAGGGAGAGATTGAGAATGGCGCATTCTGGATGTGGTCTGGGGAACAGGTCTGGTTTGGGGTCAGGTTCCCTTAAAGCAGAGCCTGAGACAGGGATTTGGAATCACGTAACTTGTTAAGGGAGTGATCCCGCCAGGAGAAACCTGAAAGGGAGTAAGGGATGCAGAATAGAGGAGGAGACAGAGCTGAGCCTGATCCATAGGGGAAGATGGGGGCGGTCCCCTTATGCAGGGGGGGGTCAGCCATTTGTGTCCCTTATCAGCCAGCCATTGGCTGCAGGCTGTCCCCTGGGGCGGAGACATGCTCTTTTCGTCAAGGATAAATGTCAAGAGAAGGGGACACACTGGGGGACCCCCAGCAGACAAAACTCAGGGCAGGTGGGGGCTGAGTGCACCCTCCAGGTGAAGGGATTTGAGCGGAGCACCAAGGCCATCCCTCACAAAGGAGACGTCCGGGGGCAAATCCACTCTCCGCCACTTGTTAGCTGAGTGACGACAGGCAAATCTGTGACTTCTCTGAGCCTCCATGTGGCCACCTGGAGAATGTCGTTCAGTGTTAGTGAGGGGGTAAGAGTGCCCCCCCCACCCCAGTAAGTAGATCCCCCAGAGCAAAGGGGGGCTGGCACCTCCTCCCCTCCTCCCTGGCAATGCTCCTTCATCTCTGACAGCCTAAAATGTAGGGTCATGGAGACCAGGCCCTCGGGAAGGCCAGGGGCAGAGGGGAAGAGGGAGAGAGGGCATCAGGCAACTCTTCCAGCCGGCAGCAAAGCCCAGTGTTGGCACTAAGACTCCAGCCCCAGGAGAAAGAAGGCTGTTGGAAACAAGGATGGGACCCAATGGATGGGATGGAAACCTATGGACAAAGCTTAGACATTCTTCCAGAGACAACCTCTAACCTCAGGATTACACAAAATGAATCAAGAGATCAGAACCGATTTAGGAAGGCTTGAACTGATGCCAAGTGTCCCTAGATGCTCTCGGGACTTACAAAAGTCTTCCCTTTGTAAGAAGATGCTGGAACTGTAGCATTTAGCGAGATGCCATGAACATAGAAGACATTCAGTAAACAACAACCGTAATCACCACAAGGACTACGGTGAGTGGCACCCAAGGCGCTCCAGCAAATTGCCTCAAAGGCTCTGTGAGTGCTATGGGCTGAATCGTGTCCTCCCTCCCCCATTCATATGTGGAAGCCCTAATGCCCAATGTGACTGTATCTAGAGATATGGTGTCTAGGGGGTAATTAAGGTTCAACAAGGTCATAGGGTAGGGTCCTAATCTGATAGGACTGTGGCCTTATGAGAAGAGGAAGGGAGAGAGAGATCTGTCCCTCTCTCTCCATGTGTGAGGACACAGCAAGAAGGCAGCCATTTACAAGCCAGGAGGAGAGTCCTCACCAGAACCTGACCACGTGGCACCTTGATATCAGACTTCCAACCTCCAGAACTGTTGTTTAAACCACACAGTCCATGGTATTTTGTTATGGCAGCCCAAGCCAACCAAGACAGTGAGGGACGCAGACATGAGCCAGAGGGGTCTGCTGTTACCATGGAGGAGGACCAGAGTGGTCCTGCTTCTCTTTGCAGCAGGGATGGGGGCATGGAGGAAGGAGTGATACTTCTGCCTCTGGGAAGCAGGGTGGGTGCTGTGGAAGACGTTCAGAAATGTCCTCTGTAAGTTAACAGCAGACCCTAGATAAGAACCCAGAGGTGGACTCCCAGTCTAGGGCTTGTTTCTAGAATCCATGCTTCCAAGAAACCTGGGGGTGTTAGACAGGCCTAAAGACCAACAGAACTCATTGGATACAAGAATATGCATGTAAATAATGGAAAATCACTCATGACCTAAGTGACTATTTGAGACTGGCTGGGTCCAAGACATAAAGAGCACTTGCCCAGGAAGACTTGTAGAAAGGCTGGTACTATTGAATGCTGGGAATCTACCATTTGTTTTTTGTTTGTATTTCTTTACCTTATCTTGTGGAAAGAGACAATTAAAAATTCCAAGTGGTGTTTGCATCCTTGTGTACCTTTGTCACCGGTCCTTGAAGATTTGGTATGTTTGGGGTGTGAGTCCATCTGTGCCCATTTGGAGACTGGTCTCCACTTTTCCCACTTCCCTCAAATCCCTGTATGGTTAATTAAAAGCAATGGTATCATCTCTGCTGTGACATGGAAGGAGCACATCTCTACAACCCATCATCCTAATTAGCAAGGAGAGAAAGGATTTGTCTACTTTCAATTTGTACATTTTAAACCTAGCAAAATTCACAGGAGATGGGCCTGACTCAATCCAGCATGAAATTCTGTTTGGAAAATTGTTTGTGAATTTTGAAACATGCTCTCAGGGCTGTTCAGATTTGGGCTCCCTGTATGATTTCAACTGGTAAATAAGTAATGAAACAACAGTAATAATTCTGAAAATAATACTAAGAGCAGATACTAATTTTAGTGCCTATGGAGGGATTTCTCAGTATTTCCCAAAGTGTGTTCCAAGATCACTAGACCTTCAAGATGTTTCTTGACAAAATGACTGCGTACATTTCACATACGAGGCCCATGACAGACTCCTCTTGGAGACTCATGATATCCAGAGACTATGAGAAGCTCTGAGGAGTTCTGCAGTTGTAAAAAAAAAGAGTCATCGAAGTTGACTTATTTGAAAATGGAATTCATTTGTGGAATATTTAATATAAGAGTTCTATTCAACACAACCTTTAAGTATAAAAATTCCCAGCTAGGCAGCCACCATATTACAGGTGAGGAAAATGAGGACTGGAGTGACCCTGGAAATTGAACCCACATCTCTTTGACTCCCAGCCCCCATGACGCCATGTCAGCAGCACGTACTTGGGTCTGTGCCTACACAGGCAGTTCAAGTTCAAGTTCACTCCTCACCCTCATTGTGTGGAGGCTGCTCACCAGGCCAGCATAGTCAGGGACATCAGGAGGGGAAGAGAGGCAGAAAAGAAAAGAAGCATTTCCTGAACATCTCTGGGTACCAGACACTGTACTCGGCCCAGAGAATACAGAGGTGCAAAATGTGGGTTCTTACTTTTTGGGTGCTCACCATCCAGAAGGAGAAAGAAATGAATAACCAGCTTGTTATAAAAGCAATTCTTTGGAGCCAGACAGCCCTGAAGTCCATTAAATGCTCACTGTGTGCCTGGCCGTGTGCTGAGAACAACCATTCTGAGTGTCCAAGGGATTCTGATGGTCCTGGAATATTCCAAGTCCAGATCTTCTACAAATAGTACCCATGAGTTCTCTGAATGCCAGCTTCAGTCCACAGTGCAGAAGTCCTTCTTGCCAGGTGTCCCAAGTAACCTTGGAGCTTCACCAGAGCTGCCTGGCTACCTCTCTCCCATTCAAGGAGAAGCAATCGTTCTCTGTTGACTCACAGGCATCACCGGGCCAGGCCACCTGCTGGCTTTCAGGAGAGGGCAGAGGGGAAGCTCAGGGGAGAGACTCAGGTGACAGCCCCACCTGGGAAGGGTGCCCGTGCCACGTCTGCGGGGGCCTGGGGCTCGTTGTTCAAGCTCCAGTGGGCTCTGTGAGCAGGGGTAAGACCAGATGCCACCATATGAATCAAGGCTGTCACTTTAATGGAAACAATGATGTTATTACTTTATTCATTGGTTAACTCATTCACACTTTCCTCCTTGGCAGCTTTCTGTCCATTTCGCTTTTTCTTTTCCAGTACAAAACGGAGGTGATGATACCTGTCTTGGTGGGTCATTGTTAGGGTAAATGGCGAGGTCAGTGAGAGCCTGCCTCAAGTTCCGCCACCAGAAAGTACTCAGTAGGTTTGATGTTTCTGGATGTTTGCACCTGTCACGTCTCTAAGTGCCCAAACTTGTCCCCAGCTGTCACTAACCAAACTGACCTTTCCTCCAGACTCCACGCTCTTTGCTGGAGGGAGCTATCAGGAAAATAAGAAATCCAAGGTTGTCCCCATCTAGGATAACAGATGGTCCCAATTTGCCCAGGACTGAGGGGTTCCCAGGAAGGGAGACTTTTAGTTCTAAAATAGGAGCTCCAAAAAAATAAAAAAATAAAAAATAGGTCTTCCCTGGTGGTCCAGTGATTAGGACTCCGTGCTTCCAACACAGGGGGTGCGGATTCAATCCCTGGTCAGGGAACTAAGATCCCACATGCCTCGTGGTGTGGCCTAAATAAATAAATAAACAAAAATAGATAAAATAGGAGCAGTCTCAGGCAAGCCGGGAAGAGCTGGTCACCCCACCCCTAATCATCAAATAGGCTGGAAGAGAACCAATAAGAGAAGGTACCCCAAAGGTACTCAAAGTCCTGTCTACCTGTGGAGAATACACTCATTGTTCTTGATTTGCAAAAGTTTAGGCCGCTCGACACCATCTTAATAGTCAATCAAGCGGAGCCCTCTCTCTAGAGGCAGAGGTTAAGGTAAGACCTGGATCAGCCACTTACAGTCCATGAACTCTGGGTCAGAGCACTTCACTTGGCCTCACTTCTTCATCTACATTTAGTCTGCGAATATCTTGTTCCAGATTTTGGATCTATATTCATGAGTAGCTTGGCCTGAATTTTTCAGTCTTGTGCTGTCCTTACCTGGTTTGGACATGAAGTTGTATTCATTCACCTCACAAATGAGTTGGGGATGAGTTCTATTCTATGGAAGCATTTGTACAAAATTGGAATTATATATATATATATTTCCCTCATGCTTGGGAGGGCCCTAGAGATGTTTGAGTCTTATTTTTCAAGAAAATTTTCATGTATGTCATTTATTGAGATACTGCATTCATAAGAGACATATCTTTAATGTCTTAGCATTTGTAGCTATGTCCCATTTTAATTCCTAATGCTTATGTTTACCCTCTGTCATTTTTTTCTTGATGAGTATTATCAGATGTTATCTAAAATACTAGCACTTCAAGGAAACAAATATTTCTGTTTTATATTTGTTTTCTAAGTCACTATATTCTAGTCTTATATTTAGGTATTTCATGTACATTAGGAGGTGGTAAGGGAGAACTGTCTCGTCCTTTTTTCAAACTTCTTAATGCTTAACTTATGTTGTAAGGTTTTCTTTTTTCCCAACAAAAAATGCCATGATTTGGTGTATAATACTTTCATTATTAACAATGTTCAAGATATTGACAATTTTCTATTACAATTTCCCCTTTGAACCATGAGTTCAAATTACATTTGATGTAATTTCAGATTCTTTTGAGGATGCGAAAGATAAAAGCTGTTGGCCCTTCCCAGTCTATTCACCTCTCTTCCACCCTGTTCTCTGCCCAGCAAGCTGACAGATGTGGACCATAGCAACAGGCTCCAGGGCCCCCTGGCTTTTCCTTGAAAGGAGCTAAGAGAGATGAAGGAGAGTGATGTCAGATACATACTCTCTGAGCTCTCAGGGCACCTATCACATCCTGAAAGGATGCTGTTTGTGTTTGCCTACCTGCTTCTTTATTTTCTGTCTCCCCATTGATAAGGTAAGTCCCATGACGGCAAACTCTCCCAGCATCAAGCCTGGGACCTGGCATGGATTGACACTCCTGAGGGTTACGAGTTGAAGAAGAATTTATAGATCACGGAGCCCAGCTCCTTCTGGGGCATGTGAGGAAACTGAGCCCAGAGAGGTGAGAAGGCTTCTGGATGGCCAAGTGTCTCATTAGATGCAGAGCCTGTACGCACCCCCAGATCCCTGGGCTCTTTCTGATAAAGCATGAGGTGCCTGGAAAGAAGGCAGGAGAGGGATGGGGGCAGGCCACACCCAGACACAGCCCAGAGGAACAGGTGTAGCCATTCTCCAAGCAAAGGAGGAGGACACACCTGCAACTCTGAATCACTGATTCATTTTCTTCCCCTAAGTTCCACAAAGAGCCTCTGGTTTCTATGCCTCGTGTATCCAGCCTGCACAGACGGTCAGTTAATTAAATGAGGCCACAACAGCCAAATGGTCTGGAAGCTGTCCGTTCCCACTGCCAAACCTCTAACTTCTTCGTGGCTGGGATTTTGAAAATATTCAATAGAAAAACAAAGTTTCCGAAGAAGCTGAGAGAAAGCTCTTTTCCTGAGGTCAAATTAAATATGCAGTGACTGCTAGGGACAGACGCCTAACTCACAATCTCAGAGCAGCCAGGGCCACAGACGGTTGTCTTGGAGGCTGGGATGCGCCGCATTCCATTTACCTTCCTCCTCCACTGATCCTCCAGGGGCCCTCACTACAGCACAAATGTAAAATATATCGACATTTTGAAACAAACCACTGTGAGCTGTAGGAGGGAGGGAGGACCAGCAAACACTGTTGAAAAGTTTGATTCATTGTTTTAAAAATATTTAAGACTTTCCAAGGAGGATCCCTCTCATAAATAGATTTTTTTAAACTCATAATTTGTTTTTTTGGTTTGTTTTTTGTTGTTTGTTTTTTTTGCGGTGCGCGGGCCTCTCACTGTTGTGGCCTCTCCCGTTGCGGAGCACAGGCTCCGGACGCGCGGGCTCAGTGGCCATGGCTCACAGGCCCAGCCGCTCCGCGGCATGTGGGATCTTCGCGGACCGGGGCACGAACCCGTGTCCCCTGCATCGGCAGGCGGACTCTCAACCACTGCGCCACTAGGGAAGCCCCCTGCTTTAGATTCTTAATCCTCAAAATGCACCTTCAAGGTAAGTCCCAACCTTGGGAAGCACCTTACAGTTTTTTTCAAAACCTTTTCATGAGTTTATCTCCCATCCTCTCCTGCCATGAGCACCACAATTACCAGGGTCATTTTAAGGGGAGAAAAACAGAGGCTCACGGAGGTTGAACTAACCTGCTCAAAGTCTGTCCAGATATCACCAACAGCCTCCGAATTCGAAGCTCACCCGTCCTGTGCCTTACCCTGGCGCATGTCACATGGTGCTTGTTGTTAGTTGAGTGTGTCTGTCTCCCCCAGGAGTCCATAAGTTTCTTGAAATAATGTCTCATTCTCTCTGCTATTGGCCATTTCTGTCTCTACGGATTGCACATCCGTAGAT
Organism: Hyperoodon ampullatus; assembly: GCF_949752795.1. Lineage (NCBI taxonomy): Eukaryota > Metazoa > Chordata > Mammalia > Artiodactyla > Ziphiidae > Hyperoodon > Hyperoodon ampullatus. Next base: position 74,142,355 of record NC_136930.1, read on the forward strand.
GCCTCATGGTTGTATGTTTGAGATGTCTGCATGCTTGTTTGATTGAATGACCTGAAATTCACCTCAATGGGAAGCCTGAAAAATAGCAACATTATCGTGGCTCTGCTGTGTGACTTTGGACAACTCACTTCCCCTTTCTGGTCCTTGGTTTTTCCACCTGCAATGTAAGCTCTTTAAACCCCATCGTTTCTCATTTCCCACTTTGTGACAAAGGAATTCATCCCTCCCACTGGAGGTCCCCACCCCTGCACCCAAGGAAAGGTAAGAGACAGCAGGTCAGGAGAGAGGACAGTGGTTGGTTAATTTCACAGTCAGCACCACCAGAGGCAGATGCTTTAGAGGCAGAGCCAGAGCTGGCGATCAGTGAGGCGGCTGGAGATGGAGCCCCGCGCCCAGGGAGGAGGGAACCCATGAGGGCAGACGAGTCTCCTTCCCAGGACAGCTGCACTGAACGCCTTCAGTGGCCCAGGAACCCCAGCTTCAAGAGGAAGAAAGTGGATAGCAAGGCCATCCAAGAAACTGAGAAGAAAAATGGCCAAAAAAAAAAAAAAAAGAAGAGTGAAACAGAAGAACTTGTCATGAAGAAAGCTGAGGAGAGACTTTCAAAATCCTGCATGGGCAGCAACAGCATCAAGGCAGCAGAGGGATGGTGCAAGATGAAGGCTGAGAGCTTTCTGTGAAAAGTGAGCCATGATGTTTGCTGTTAGCATGAGGGCAAGCACTGAAATGCAGATAGGTTTGGGGTTGAAATCCCTCCCCACACCCACTTCAGCTCTGCCACCGACCCTGGCTGTGACCGTAATGTCTCTCTGACCTGTCAACCTCCAGCTTCACTATTGATGGAAAAAGAGTAATAACATGTGACTTGAAAGGTTTTTGTGATGCTCAAGTGAGAGAGAAAATGAGCAAGTGCTTTTGAAACTGCCCATTTGTTCTTCTAGTACGTGGGTTACTGCTCACATGAGAGATTTGGATTGTTAAGCCATTGTTAACACCTTCTGGGTGTAGCTTGTGACCCTTTTGTTAAGGCTGGATTTCCTCATCTCCAGTAAAGATATTATGAAGCTCAAGCCTATGACATTGTCCGAGTCAATAGAAAGGGGACACTGAAATGCTTCACAACGTGGATGGGATGAATTTTCGAGCCTTTGCAAGTCACTGTTCTCCATCTGACTCTTCTTGGGGCAGCAGGTGCCCTGCATTTACTTCCGCTCGTTTCTCTCTGTGGTCTGCCCGTGCTTTTGCTCCCAGCTCTTCAGAAATGGCAGTTGGGTTTTTTTGGTCTTTTTGTGTCTTGTCCATAATCTGCTCCAACTGCATATGCACTCAGTTATTTTTAGTCCCTTATACCTTCTCTGTATTTTGTTGCTGGAGCAGACGTTTGTCCAGGTGCAAGCACTGCAGCAAAGGGTCCCAGGTCCCAGGTTCCAGCCTGTCTCACAGTAACTAGCACAGTGCTTAGCAACAAGAAAGAGACCCAAGACATGTGCCGAATGGCTGGATACCAGGAGAAAGAAGAAAATGCAAGCTAGAAACACATGAAATCAAGAGAGGTGCATGTGGCCTGAAGAACTGGAATGGTTTCCTGGTGAAAGCAACCACTGACCAGAACTTTGAAAGAAGGAAAGACTGTATGGGCAGGGAGTAGAAAAAATATTTCTGGCCTAGAGGAAAGTGTGAGCACAAGCACAGGATATAGCAAATTAGGAACGTAGGCAGGTCCACCTTGTTCCTTCCATTTGATCTTGAAAGACATATGTGTCGAGTGCTTGCCATGTGCCAGACACATGCTGGACATTTCGTCTTGCCATTGGAGTGGAAAGGACCTGAGTTCCAGACACACCCCAGGAGGGCAGGTAAGTGGGTGGGCTCTGGGCTCAAACCAGTATGTGTTCTAATCCCAGGCCCACCATCTATGAGAGCGTGACTTTGGACAATTTAATGAATTTCCTGTAGCCTGTGGTTCCTCATCTACCCAGTGGAGGCAACAGTACTTCCTCAGGGGTGTGTGTGATGATTAAATGATGTAATGATGAGGAACGTGCCCAGCATGGAACATAAAAGATGCTCAATGTGGCGCCTGACCCTTCCATCGCAGACTAGTGACCCTGGGCAGCCACAGAGCATATCGAGGTCTTCACATGTTCACGTTTGCTCTTGGACGGTACGTGCTGTGGGAAAGCAAGGCGCCATTCCTACACCAAGAGTGGAGAGAGCATTCTTTTTCTCCCAAGTCAGGTCTTTACGGTGACCTTCAAAAGGTACATTTCAGTACCCCATTTCCCTTCCCCTGCCTCTATTTTAATCTCTTCTCATGTTCCTAGGATGCTGTCTTGCTGTGGTGACAGACATGAGGCTGGGTTGGGAGCAATCAGAGACAGATGGGAAGGACCTCCTGGAAGCATCCTGGCAGGAGGAGCTGGGAGGACGGTGTGTTCTTTGGCTCCACTGCTCCCCGTGGCATGACTCCAAGGCCCTTGTCCGTATGGGAGAGGAGAGCCATCACGCCCTCCCTGCATCTGGGTCAGTGATGTCAAGATGCCCACCCAACAAAGCAAATTACTTTTAAGCAAGTATGCTGTTTAATTTGAAAAAATGCTCACACACTTTATATTCCACTCCAAATATATCAACCCCCATTCTTCACATCGAGGTAATATTTTTAAATTATTTAATTTTTTTCATCAAAATCTATACAAAGGTTGGATGCTCCAAGCATGAAACCGCACATGACATTTCTTTCCTTAGCTTCAAGCACTGCTTGGAACACGTCCATCTGTCCTGGGTGAAGTGTAGACCTCCGGCTGGAAAACATGAGTAGATCCAAACTTCAAATTATGAAACTGAAGCACTGATATTGGAAATCAATCCTGTCTTTTTGGACTTCATTCTCTACTTATCTTCATCAATGTTACTTACTTAATCCTCACAACAAGCCAATAAGAGAAGGAGGAAGAACAGGGTTGTTATTATGTCCACTTCATAGATGAGAGGACCGTGACTCAGGAAGGTGACATGATTGGGCTGCAGCCTCCCAGGTTGCCATGGCAAATCCCAGTCTAGAAAAGAAGGTTCACGTGACAGCCAAAAGTGAGAGCAGCATGGCGTGTGCTGTGACAGAGGGGCTCTTATGGGAGCACCAAGGAGGCAGGTAATACAGCCTGGAGATTCAAGGAAGACAGTAGTGACCTATGAAAAGAGGATTCACTGCAAATTCAGGTCCAAAATGTACCAGCCAAACACCAGAATGCTATAGAATGAATGTTTGTGTCCCCCCAGAATCCCTATGTTGAAACCTTATTCCCAAAATGATGGTATTTGGAGGTGAGAGCTTTAGGTGGTGATTAGGTCATGAAGATGGAACCCTCGTGGATGGGATTAGTGCCTTTATAAAAGAGACCCCAGAGAGCTCCCTCCCCCTTCCAAAATGTGAGGGCACAGCGAGAGGACAGCTGTCTATGAAGCAGGAAGCTGGCTTTCACCAGACACCGAATCTGCTGGTGGCTTGATCTTAGCCTTCCCAGCCTCCAGAACTGAGAAATCAGTTTCTGTTGTTTATAAGCCAAACAGTCCATGGTATTCTGTTATAGCAGCTGAACAGACTAAGACTCAAGACCAACTACTTGAATGGGATGATGACTAGACAACCCAAAGATGATCTTGTTGGCAAGATAAAGGCTCAGAAACAAACAAACAAAAAGGATCAGAACATAGAATGAAGAAGCTCTGTCCATCTTTCTCAAAAAAAAGAAAGGACAAACAGACAGCTAATTCCCTTCATGCAATGTGAACACCACTTAAATGAGTCTTAACCAAACCCAAAGAGCAGCGCTAATGAGCAGAAATTCTCCAAAGTCTGGCCTCCAGGTAAGCTTGTAGGAATCCCAGTCTCTACCCCCAGACCCTCTCCACTCCACCCAGGAAGGGTCCCCAGACTCCGACACCTGGCTGGCAGCAGGCACTGCAGTGAATGCCTCTTATCTGCTGAGTGGCTGTTGAAAGGATTCTGAACCTTGGGGAGGATCATTTTCTGGTCTGGGGACACCTTAGGGGCAGGGACGGATACTGTTCTGCCAGGGTGAACACCTACTTTTGAGCAGTCACCCCCGTCTCACCAGAGTATGAGTAACTCTGCCTCATGAGGATAATTTACCAAACTGGAAATTGATGAGCAGCCAAAAGCCCTGTAGGAATGAAGTCTCATTTCCTAAAGAGCAGATTGAATGCTTGGATTTCTCATTTGCAAATAAACATGGCTCATTATCCCACACAACCAAAGGAGTTGGCTGTCTCAACAGCCTTAAGAAAAATAGCGAGATGGCCCTGCTAAGTGGACAGATGGCCCTACTAGGTGAGCCCCCGGCCCTGCCCTGTGAACACCTGACTATGTAGCCAAATTCTGCCTCTATACACAGGTACCAAATTGAATCTCGGAGGCAAGAGTTTTGTGTGAAGTAGAAAAGAATTGCTTTATTGCTTTGTCAGGCAAAGGGGGCCACAGTGGGCTAATGCTCTCAAAACCGTGTGGCCCAACCTGGAGGGGGCAGTGAGGAGTGCTATAGTAATGGCTCAAAGAGGGCATGATCAGCTCGTGGACATTTTTCTGATTGGTTGGTGGGGAGGTAATTGGGAGTCGGCATCATCAACCTTCCAGTTCCACCAGGTCTGGGGTCTACGTGCTTGTGGGCAGCACACAGTTAACTTCTCCCACCTGGTGAGGGTTTCAGTATCTGCAAAACAGCTCGAAGATGTTGTTGTGTGTATCCCTTGAGGGGGATCCAGGACCCTGCCCCAAGGCTGCACTATTGTTTCTTTTTTCTTTTTTTTTATTAGTTTCTGCTTTATAACAAAGTGAATCAGTTATACGTATACATCTGTTCCCATATCCCTTCCCTCTTGCGTCTCCCTCCCTCCCACCCTTCTTATTTCTTGACTGTTCCTCCCCTGTCTCTGCATCCCCTCCCTTCCCTGATTAGCAACTGTTTGAACCTGCCCTTTGGAACTCAGGGAAGGTCATGGAGGATGAATGAAGCTTATTTCCTGCAAAAAGAAATGGGGGGACACAGAGAGGCTTTTGTGCCCAGGAGCCCCACAGGGTCCCACTCGGTTTCAACTCCACTACTCAGGGAGATGGTGCTGCTAGCTGAGGGGACCCTACCTCCAAGATGAGGTCTTGCTACACAAGCATATGACTTAGCTTTTCAGCCGGTGCCCTTAACTGCAGACACTGTAATTTGTCTACTCAATATCCACGTGCTGCCCCTTACCCCTATATTATCTGGGGAAGGACGAGCACAGCTGAAAGGAATCCTCCAGGTTCCTTGTAGCAAGATGGTCATGTGACTTAGCTCTGGCCAATTAAACTTGGGACTTTCTCTAATAAAATGGAGAAACTACACCAGAAGATATTCGTCCTCCTTCGTGTTTTGCCTTCTCGCCACTCAGAAAGCAGACACCATCCTGCAACCCTAGGAAGAAAAGTGAAAAGGAAAGAAATATTCTGGGTTCTTAACGACTAGCCACACTAGCCCTGGATGACCTACCTTCAGGTAAAAATAAGCCTGCATTTCTTTAAGCCTGCTTTTAGCTCAGGCTGCCATAATAAAATTGCTATAGACACAGGGGCTTTAAACAACAGAAATTAATTTTCTCACAATGATGGAGGTTAGAAGTCTGAGACTAAGGTGTCAGTGGGGTTAGTTTCTTCTGAGGCCTCTCTCCTTAGTTTTGTCACCTGAAAACAAAAAATGCACGACACAAGAGTTGTAAGTTAAGTTTTATTTAGGGCAAAATGAGGACTATAGCCTGGGAGACAGCATTTCAGAGAGCTCTGAGAAACTGCTCCGAAGAGGCAGGGGGGAAGGTCAGTATATATGTGATTTTGGTGAACAGGGAGTCCGTGCAATCAAGCACGTAGTTTTTTTTTTTTTTTTTATTAGTTTCTGCTTTATAACAAAGTGAATCAGTCATACATATACATCTGTTCCCACATCCCTTCCCTCATGCATCTCCCTCCCTCCCACCCTCCCCATCCCACCCCTCCAGGCGGTCACAAAGCACCAAGCTGATCTCCCCGTGCTCTGCGGCTGCTTCCCACTATCTATCTACCTCACGTTTGGTAGTGTATACACGTCCATGCCTCTCTTTCGCTTTGTCACAGCTTACACTTCCCCCTCCCCATATCCTCAAGTCCATTCTCAAGTAGGTCTGTGTCTTTATTCCCGTTTTACCCCTAGGTTCTTCATGACATTTTTTTTTTAATTCCATATATATGTGTTAGCATACGGTATTTGTCTTTCTCTTTCTGACTTACTTCACTCTGTATGACAGACTCTAGGTCTATCCACCTCATTACAAATAGCTCAGATTCGTTTCTTTTTATGGCTGAGTAATATTCCATTGTATATATGTGCCACATCTTCTTTATCCATTCATTCTGTTACCCTCATGAGGGTTTCTGCTAGTCATGAGGAGCAGACGTCACCGTGAAGGATTTTAGTGCTTTTCTAGATACGAGGAGATGGAAGAACTGGGCTCATGAAATCTTCTCCCGAAAAGATCTAACTATCTGAAGACCTGTTCTTCCAGTTTCTCCCAGAGCACAGAGCGCCTCATTCCTGATCTCCACCCAGAGCTCCTTTCAGGGGGTGTTGAAGGCCAGCAGCTGCAGCAGCTCATGACTTAACCCTTGTAGAGGCAGACGGCAAGTGCCAGGTTGTAGTTGGTGGCCTTCTCCCTGTGTCCTCCCATGGTCTTTCTTCCACGTGTGTCTGTATCCTAATTCGTCTTTGTATAAGGACACCAGCCATCCTGGATGAGGGCACACCCTAGTGACCTCAATTTAATTACATTTCCTCTTTAATTAATAATTGGATCCCCTCTCCAAACACAGTCACATTCTGAGGTACTGGGGGGTTAGGGCATTTTGGGGAGGAGGTAGTTCAGCCTCCAGTACCACCCATTGTAAGGTTTTCTGTAATTTGCTGTATCCACACAGCTATTTGCAATGTAATAGAAAAAGAAGGCATCGTAGTTTGAGGTGCTGTTTTGTCCAGGACTGGCTTCCAGGGCAGGCAGCTGTCCTGGAAGGCACAGGTGTGTGAGAAGGGAACAAATACAAGCCTTTAGGAGGAGAGGCCCAGGTGAGAAGGTGAACTTGCCGACCAGCAGGGAGCCGTGTCTTACAAGCGGCTCTGGACTTGGGCAGCCATCAGTGGGGCTGCACCGATGGGTGACCACATTCCAGGGCCAGCACCCACTTGCCAGTTGGCGCTCATGTAACATTTACATCTGCCCGTGACGCGGGGCCCCGACGCAGGTTACCAGGCCTGGTAATTTGGCACCAATGAAAACAGCTGCTGTGAGCATAATCATTAACCCTTTATCAGCCCCAGAGTACCAGAGTATCTTGGCTAATACTTGGATGGAGGCTGTGATGCAGTGAGAAATGGTGGCCACAGTAAAGTGAGGGACAAGGGCTCAGGCTCTGCCACTTGCTCACTCTGTGACCTTGAGCGATTAATAACCTTCTCTGTGCCTGAGGCCTCGCCTCCAAGCAGGGATGACATCACCAGGCTCACCTCACTGAGTTACTATAAGGAATAAGCAATTAACGTTTACAAAGCGTGCCCAGCACGTCATTTAAGCATTTATTTTTTTCTTTTCTTTTTTTTTTTGCGGTACACGTCGCGGGCTTCTCACTGCTGTGGCCTCTCCCGTTGCGGAGCACAGGCTCCGGACGCACAGGCTCAGCGGCCATGGCGCATGGGCCCAGCCGCTCTGCGGCATGTGGGATCCTCCCGGACCGGGGCACGAACCCGTGTCCCCTGCATCAGCAGGCGGACTCCCAACCACTGCATCACCAGGGAAGCCCCTTTTCTTTTTATCCTAGTCCCATCATTTCATCCAACACCACAGGTCCGTGGGCCAATCACTACTCTATTCTCAGCTTCTGACTCCTCATTGTAAATGTTGAGTCAGCAAATGCAGTCAGCAAGTATTTATTAAGTACCTACTGAGTACCTCGCACTAAGGTCTGTGCTGGGAGCTGAAGGCTGGTAATGCCAACCTGCTTTCCTGTAAGGTGGGGTTGTGTGGAGTAAATAAAATTCCGGCTGGGGCTCCCCTGGTGGTGCAGTGGTTAAGACTCCGCCTGCCAATGCAGGGGAAACAGGTTCGAGCCCTGGTCCAGGAAGATCCCACATGCCGCAGAGCAACTAAGCCCGTGTGCCACAACTACTGAGCCCGTGTGCCACAACTACTGAGCCTGTGCTCTAGAGCCCGTGAGCCACAACTACTGATGCCACGTGCCACAGCTACTGAAGCCCGCGCGCCTAGAGCCTGTGCTCTGCAACAAGAGAAGCCACCGCAGTGAGAAGCCCTCACACCGCAACCAAGAGTAGCCGCCGCTCACCACAACTGGAGAAAGCCCACACACAGCAACGAAGACCCAATGCAGCCAAAACTAAATTTTAAAAAAATTGAGGCTGGTGCTGTGCACAGTTTAAGAGCAGTTACTATTCTCCTCCACTGTCTGTCACTGGTATGTTTTCCAGCCATCTGGGCGGGCCACTCTGGTGGGCAGCAGGGTGGAGGTGGCCCAGAGCAGTGTGGGGACAGGAGGCAGATGTCAGGAGGTCTGGAAGGCTCATCAGGGTCACGCGGAGAGCACAGGCTCAGCTCAGGCCGACCCGAGTCTGAGTTTTCCCTCTGCCTCTCCATGTGAGGTTGGCCAAGTTTGCTCACGTCTCTTGCCTTGTTTTCTGGTCTGAAAGATGGAGAAGATGAGGCCCAGTATCTGTCCTGTTCCCTCCGGTAAGGCCTGGTGGCTGGTGTGATTGGCATCTGCTCTGACTGGTTTGTGCAGTGGCATACGAGGACAAAACAAGGCCACCTCTGGGGAAAGCCATCACAGAACCTGGCACAGACCCCTCAGCCAACGTTAGACCCTTCCTTTAAGATGAGTAATTAATTGTGGATGGCTCGCAATACTGCCCCGGCAGAGATCAGCACACTTTGACAAATGACAGTTCTAAAGGCCTATGTTTAGGTGTTAAAGGTTCCTCCTTAATTATGGAATTAGAGGCAGGTGAGCAAGAAGAAATTACCTTAAAGAGCCTCACCTGAATAAAGGACTTTCCACTCATGAAATTTCAGGGATGATCCCCTATCACTGGGAAAGATAGTTTGTGGACAGGAAGATTTGAAGTTAGTTGCTGAGATTTGTGGTTCAATGAAACCTTTTCTCTCTCCTGGTAAAAGGTAACCACATGCCAAGGATGCAAGGGCAACAATAGAAGCAATTGAGCAGGTTTGAAAACTCAAAGTTATTTGCTTAGTGTCTTTCTTTGCCCAAGTCAGACTTATCCTTAATACACCTTACCATTCATACACTTTCTAACTTGCTGTGTGATCTTGGGCAAATTGCTCATCCTCTCTGGTTTTGTATCTTGAAGATAATGTGGCTGGAATAGGTACCATCTGAGGGCGAGAAGGAATCTTAGGAAACATCTAGTCCATTTTCTGACCTTACGGTTGAGGAAACTAAGTTCTAAAGAGAGCAAAGCATTTACCTTCTTATTCCAGAAGTCGTTGGGCTCTAAATTCTAAACATCTCACACAACACTGCAGAAAGTGCCAATGTTAGACACACAGGGACAGCTGAAGCCAGCAGTTTTAGACTTTTCCTAGGCCATGGCTGCCAATAATGAAGATGGAAGCTGGATGAAGTGCTGCTTCAAAGCCTGTTCGTTTCCCTCAAATGAGTCTCTGTCAGGCCACGTAGGGTGAGAGAAGGATAATGGAGTCCAATTCAAATCCCTACCCAGTGGATAAAGATGCTGGAGGCAGAGATCACCACCAGCACACCTGGGGGATGGGTGGGAAGAGTTTCCATCTTCCCAAGCCAGACAGCTCCATGACTCTTAAGTGGTGAGATATATCTCTTCTGGGTTATTTACTAAAACCAACTTTAATTCTACCTCTTGAATGGCTGTTTGGGGGCAGGAAGAGGAAATAACAGGGGTCAAGAGAGAGAGAACCCTGATATCAGGAATCTAGGATCTGTCAGACAAAGAGAATTGTGGAACTGAGAGGGGCAAAAATGTCCCTGTGTCTCCCAGCTCCTATGTACCTGGAAATATCTTAACAAATACCTTGGGGTCGAAGAAACTGCTTTTTCTGTATCATTCATAGATTGCCCTTTCTCTGCCTGATCCTTAGATGCCATTAATCTCCAGGCTTCCAAGCACTGCATTCTTGTCTCCCATTTGGGGTTCATGGATCCTCCCTGGAGGAGCTGATTCCCTCACCAAGAAAGTCCAATAAACAATTATGTGACAATGCAGATGACAGTTGCAGGGAGTTCAAAACCCTTGGTCTATATATGCTAGTGAATTCAAGTTACTCCAGGACCTTCTATACCCTATGTTCTTTAATCCAGAACTTTCCTCAAATATCAACCTTCTGTAAGCCAAAACACCCTCCTCCATCGATACAGTAGGAAAATAATTATACCACTTATACACCACATAAGCTCTTGGTATGAAATGAAATGCCCAAGGGAGAAGGCGATGGTGCTTGACAAAGTGTCCTACAGATATCTTGGAGAAGTCTGGTCATGGTCTTCAGTGATGAAGACCAGTCATGTAAAAGAGTTGTCTTTGTCATTTTCACCCAAAAGAGCAGAATAAGGGATGGAATTTTGTGTGACAGCATATCTTATATGAATGGAAAGGGAAATTTTCTCACAGTGAAAACTGTCCCCAAACAGAAGTTCCAAACAAGGTAAGATTCAAATATCTGCTTCTTGGCTTCTAGGGTTTTTTTTGAAGGCGAGCTCTTGGCTATCAGTCACGTATTTCCAAACTCCGAGTCCAGTTGGTATGCATTTGGAAATAGGATTCCCTCATTTATTGCAGTTTTTAGTGGAGCATTTCCTTAGATTACAAGTATGTGTGCTGTTTCAGAACACTGTATGGCCTCTACCACTCCATGGAGCTAGGGAAATGAAATCTACCCTACAAAATAGCTCATTAGAAATATGCTTATGGTGACAGCACTTGTTTCTCCAAAAGACCTTACTCGGCTCTCTCTCTAGACAGAACAGAGGTCTGGGTAAAAGCCAAAGGTTTGGGGTCAAAGAGATCCCAAATCTTTACATACTGGTTTAATTTGAAATCATTTCCAAGAACTCTGTTTTTCTGCCACAGTTTATTCTATAAACCCTTCATTAACTTACGTGGAAGTGTCACCAAAACACTCTCCATGATTTAGAACTAAGATTCTTTCTCAATGTAGGCTCAAAGTTTATAGAAAATACAGCAATGGAGAAACAGAGACGTATTGAGTAAATGATGGGAGGAAAAGAAAATGTTTTCACAGTGAAGTTAACAAACCATCATTATTGAGTTTTCTTCAGTCATGAGTGTGCTAATTACTAATGTTGATACCTAATTGTTTATTATAACTTTTTTCCAGATCCTTGGAGGCATTTAATTGAATTGACTCTTTCTCTGTCCCTGATGGATGTGATCCTCCATTTACCTGAGGCTGATAAAATCAAGTCCTTGTGAAAATTGTAAGTGGAAAAAGTCGAGGGTTTTAGAGGCATCCTTCAGTAGGGGTTAGGACCATTGGATGTGGGGAAAGAGGGAACTGGGTTTAAAGCTTGAAAGTTATTAAAACTTCTTAACTCTCAATTTTTGCATCTATAAAATTATATTAATAAGAGTACCTACTGTTAGGATTTATTGAAGATTAAATGTGATCATATATTTGAAGTGCCTGGCATATTGTCAAACATGTAGTAATACATCCCATGAATGTTGGTTATCTATTCATAGTTGGTGCTACTGATTTTATTATTCAGGTGAGAGAAATTGTTTCTAAAATTATAGGGGAATGCCAAGGGCCTATAGTTGCCAAAACAATCTTGAAGAAAAGTCTGAAGCTCTCACACTACATGATATCACAACTTAATACAAAGCTATGGTATCCAAGAGAGTGTGGCATTGGTGTAACGTGAGACAAACAGATGAATAATGGGTCAAAGGAATAGAGCAAATCATATATATCATCTGTTATTTGACATTTCGATGGAGAGAAGAATAAATTTTCAACAAATGGACAGGAAGGACTGGATAAATATAAGAATATCACACAGCTGGAATATGGTGGGACCAAGGTCTAATGCAGAATCTTTACCTCCAAAATCTATGCGCTTAAACCCTTCCCTACGCTGCCATTCCAGCATGGTGATCTGCAAATCGTTCTCATTAAATAGCCAGCTGTCTTTGTCAAGCTGCTTTCTCAAATCATTATCTAAAAAGAGTGAGAGGATAAGGTGAGATGATTTCTAAGATTGCTGTAGATTTGGAGAATCTGTTCCTACATGGTAGACCAACGACTGGATTCCAGACCTTCCTGGGCACAGCTCCCAACAGAAGCTGCTTTCCCTCAGAAGCCTCCATCCTGAGGACCTGGAATGAGGGCTGCCTCAGGACCCCCAGAGGCCCTTGTCACTGCAGAATAGAGACAGATCCATAAATATCTCAAGAGCTTGGCAATGCACTTAATATAATCTCTCGCTTTGCCCCCTGAAATCAATTAGACCAATTTTTTAAACTCCAGAAGGGTCTGCAGACTACAGCCTTTCTCCAAAGTCCTCAGAACGTATAAACATGACTCCATGATCAGCCAACCCCCGGACATCCGCACCTTGGTCATTCTGACTTCCTGAGACGTGCCCTTGTGCCTCTCCCTGTGCAGGTATCATAGGCAAATCCCCAATGCCAGTGTTGGAGATCACCTGGCTTTTAGATGATGTGTCCTATTATTGGAGGTTATAAAGAGTTAACTAAAGAGGCTGGCCCTAACCCTACATGTATCCGTGGGAGGGTGGCAGCTCAGTATGGCGGGAGGAAACAATTACGATTTAATTCCATACTGCAAAAACATTTCCTACAACGTATTGGGTGCTGTTTGAAAAATGATGAGGAGACAAAGTAGATCTGCCATTGCCCTCCTGGGTCTTATAATGCATCTCTCCAGGCTTAATAGTCACAAGGGCACCCGGAGAAAGGCAAGTGATTGTACTAGAGACCAAGCATCCTGGTACAGAAAAGACAAAAGCAGTGGGAATTCTACAAGGGGGTGGCATTCAGACAGGCATGTGTTAACAGGTAACAACAGGAATGAGGTCCAGGGCTGAGGCTGCTGGTGGGTGCGGTGGAAGGGATGGCAGTTTCCAGGAGAGTCCAGAAATCAAAGGACACATCCGGTCAGGAAGGTGGATACCAGAGCATGACCTGGGGGACGTGGCACTTCAGCTGAGATCCAAAGTACAGGCATGAGTTAATGATGGGGAAGGAGTAGAAGAAGGAGGTTGTCAAGGGAGAGGAACCACACGTGCAGAAGCCCTGTGTTGGGATGGACCGTGGTACTTCCAAGGAACCGAGAGAATGCCAGTGAGGCTGGAGAGGACAGGCAGGGTGAGGTGAAGTGGGGGAGCTGAGTGCTGGGCTTTAGAAAAGATGTCTTCCTTCATCCTAAACCAATGGGAAGACACTGGAGTCTTATTTTTTAATTTATCTTATTCAAGTATAGTTGATTTACAATGTTAATTTCTGCCATACACCAAAGTGATTCAGTTATACATTTATGTATACTCTTTTTCATATTCTTTTCTGTTATGGCTTATCACAGAATATTGAATATAGTCCCCAGTGCTATATAGTTGGACCATGTTGCTTATCCATTCTATATATAATAGCTTACATCTGCTAATCCCACACTCCCAATCCATTCCTGCCCCACCCCCCACCCCCTTGGCAACCACAAGTCTGTTCTCTATGTCTGTGAGTCTGTTTAGTAAATAAGTTCCTTTGTGTCTTATTTTATAGATTCCACACATAAGTGGTATCATATGGTATTTGTCTTTCTCTGTGTGACTTACTTCACTTAGTATGATCATCTCTAGGTCCACCCATGTTTCTGCAAATGGCATTATTTCCTTCTTTTTTATGGCGGAGTAGTATTCCATTGTATATAAGTACCACATCTTCTTTATCCATTCATCTGTTGGTGGACATTTAGATTGTTTCCATGTCTTGACTATTGTGGCTAGTGCTGTTATGAACATTGGGGTGCATGTGTCCTTCTGAATTAGAGTTTTGTCTAGTATATGCCCAGGAGTGGGACTGCAGGATCTTATGGTAATTCTATAATTTAGTTTCTTAAGGAACCTTCATAATGTTCTCCATAGTGGCTGTACTAACTTACATTCCCACCAACAGTGTAGTGGCTGTACTAATATATATTCTTACCAACCCACCAGGGCTCTCTTTTCTCCATGCCCTCTCCAGCATTTATTGTTTGTAGACTTTTTAATGATGACCATTCTGACCAGCGTAAGGTGATACCTCATTGTAATTTTGATTTGCATTTCTCTAACAGTTAGTGATGTTGAACATATTTTCATGTGCCTATTGGCCGTCTATATAAGACACTGCAGGTTTTAAGCAAGGGTAACGATGATGGTCTGTGTTGTAAAGTGAGTCTGAAATCTGTCTCTCAGAGGGAATCAACCATAGCTTGTTGAATGTATAAATATGCGTAAACAGTGTAAGCACCAAAAATGTGGGAGAAATGGATAGCAAATTGATTACAGTGGTTTATCTCTCTGAGATGGGCTTTCGGGAGGATTTTGCTTTTCCTGTTATGCATTTCTGTATCTTACAAATATTTTACATCGGTACATTTTGTCTCTTCTGAAAGGAAAATAAAGTTTTGTTTTCCTTTTTAAAAGCAAAATCTCTGCAGACAATGCCTTCTTTAGACAATAGGAATAAATTGCAAAGGAAATTGCCCTAATGTGACCCAGACTGGGTCTGGGCATGCTTTAGACATAAAAAGAAAGGTCTTTTGATGATGTAATTTTAAAAGTGTCCTTGACATTCTTGAAGGTTTTAGCAGCCCCAAAGAAAAGAGAAAAATAGAATCATGTCGCTGAAAAGGACCTTACAGTTCAAATAATCCAACTTGCATATTGTACCACTGCAGGAAATGAAGCTCTGAGAAACAGATATTTCAAAGAGAAATCCACTCAATAATCAAGAGCCTTTCTAAACAACAGTAATAACCCATTGGACATTTAAGTTTTTAAAAAAGATTCAGTCACTAAAAGCAACAAAACTTAGGTTAACTAAGAGTAAATCTAAGCAAATGTGTGCAAGTTCATCATAAAGAACCTAAGAAAAAAATTTTTTTACATAAAATAAGGCCTGTACAAATGAGGATCTGTATACCATGGTTAAGGAGGGGAAGACTTATCAGGACCTACAAAATGGACTGACATATAGTAGGTGGTCCAGTTATCCTAGTTCAAGTGAACTCATTGGAAATACGTCATTCCTTTCCATACATTAAGCAGAACTTACCTGCCATTCCAGGCCAAATCCTGACAAGGTTAGTTGATTGGTGGGTTGGCTTTTCTTTTTAAAATCAATTTTTTGAGCTATAATTTACATTAAATAAAATGATCTATTTTCAAGGGAACAGTTTGATGAGTTTTGATAAACATCTACGTCAGTGTAACCACCACCCCAATCAAGACTTAGAACGTTTCCACTACTCCAAAAAGTCTCACAAGGCTTTTCAGGAACTTGGCAAACTGACCTTAAAATAGACACCGCAGGGTAAAAGGTCAAGGATAACAGAGACAATTTTCAGGAATAACAAGGGAAGGATTTTTTATCTACCAAATACAAAGATTAATTTTAAAACCACAGTAACTAAGGCATAAATAAAGAGTCCAAAGGCACAGTTACAAGTTCCAGAAATAGACACACTCAGATATGAAATCTCTATATATTTTCCAAGCTATATATACCAAGCCAATTTATTGGAATAAAGCCATGTCAATTCACTTACAGATTGTTTGCGGCTGCTTTCCTGCTCTGATGGCAGAGCTGAGCAGAGACCACATGGCCCGCAAAGCTTAAATAAAGTATTTACTACCTGGCCCTTTCCTGAAAAAGCTGGCCACCCCTGCTCAAGACATTTGCTGAATTCTGAAGCTGCGTGATAGGGGAGGCTAAAATGCTGAATTATTTGTATTCCACTTTCTCATAATCATAGAAATTTAAATTTCTCTCTTTTTACCCCTCCCATCTTTTGCACAGTTTTTAGGAATTTCCGTTCTACATGTGTCTATTAAATTTGGGTTCTTCACCTCATCCCGCATTTCTTTAACTTTATAGGGGATCACTTCCTTCTGCCTTTGGTATTTAGTGCAGGTCTGAGGATATTAAATTATCTCTTATTTGTTTCAAAAGTATTTTTCTTTTGCCTTCATCTTTGGAGCATCTCTCCATGCAGAATGGCATTTGTTAGCATTCTAGTGGTTACTCCCTGACTCACTACAAATCAAATACAAATTATTACTTTTATCAGTTTTCTCACAGTGCTAGTACCTTGGAATGTTCAAATTCTAATTACCTTTATTTTGTTGTTGTTGTTGTTTTAGATTATAACATATCAAGGACCCACATTCTAATCACTGAGTAATCACTAAAAGAATAGTAACAGACGTTGGGCTTCCCTGGTGGCACAGTGGTTAAGAATCTGCCTGCCAATGCAGGGGACGTGGGTTTGAGCCCTGGTCTGGGAAGATCCCACATGCTGCAGAGCAACTAAGCCTGTGCGCCACAACTACTGAGCCTGCGCTCTAGAGCCCGTGAGCCACAACTACTGAGCCCGTGTGCCACAGCTACTGAAGCCCACGTGCCTAGAGCCCATGCTCTGCAACAAGAGAAGCCACCACAATGAGAAGCCCACATGCAGCAACGAAAACCCAACGCAGTCAAAAATAAATAAATAAATTTATTTAAAAAAATAAATAAAAGAATAGTAACAGATGTATAACTAATTTAATAGAGAAAGGAAACAACTTTTTTAATCTAAAAGAAGGCAAAAAAATTTACAAAAAATGGAAATAGGAACATAGAATGAGCAGATGGGTCCAGTAGAGAACACATAGTAGGAAAACTGATAGAACCCCACTGTCTTAGTGCTTATTTTAATTGTGAATGGATTAAATATTCACTTAAAACACTGAGATGATCAAAGTAGATATAAAAGCAAATGCAATATTACTTTTGCAGACAGGAGTCATGCTTTTATTATAAGAACACAGAAACACACAAAGCAAAGGATGGAATGTGCATATCATGTGAATACTAACCCTAAGAAAACTGATTTAGCTGTACTAAAAGCAGTTAAGGTAGACTTTAAGGCAAAAACATTACTAAAGAAAAAAAGACATTTCCTTAATGAAAAAGGAGCCAAATCACCTGGAAGAAAAAACAATTCCAAGCCTGTATATAGCTTCAAAACACATAGAGCAAAAACTGACAGAACCAAAATGAGAAGTAAAGAAATTCACAAGGATATTGGAAATTTTACCACACTTCTTACAATAGCTGATAGATCATACAGGAAAAAAAATCCATACAGATAAAGAAAATCAAAACTAAACAACAAACTTAAATTATTTGACCTAGTGAACACTGCACCTATGTATACATTATTCTCAGGTATACGTGACCACTTTCCAAAACTGACTGTATAATGGATTGCAAAACAAGGCCTTCACAAAATTCAGATGATTGCAATTATTCTTATTCTTATTATTCTTATTACTGACCACAGTAAAATTAATCTAGAAATATATAACAAAAGGTAAATTTAAAATCACTAAACTATTTATAAGTTAAGCAATATGCTTTTAAATAATGTATATCAAAGAAAAAAAAATCACCACAAAAGGTAGAAACATTTTGAACTGAACATTAAAGATAGAAGGTAGCAAAACTTTTGCAATACAACCAAAGCAGTCCTTGGAGAGAAATATATAGCCTCAAATTCATACAATATTTGAAAGGCGGTAAAGGTAAAAATTCAATTCCGTCTCAAAAAAATTGAAAAAAAAGGAAAAATTAAAAGGAAGCATAGAAAAGGAAATAAAAAACAAACTGATAGAATAGAAAAAAATGTAAAATAGAGAAAATCATCAAAGCCAAAAATTGATTCTTTGAAAATATCAATTAAATTGGTAATTCTCTAGCAATACCAATCAAAAAAAGAGTGAACATGTTTTACCAAGATCAGGAAATAAAAGGGGGAAATAAGTGCAGATCTTCAAACATCACTGATGGGAAAGTAAATTGGGAAAACTACCTTGAAGAGCAGTTTGGTAATACATACAAAATTTGACAGTCCTGTCATTCTGCATGGAGGAATGTGACTTACGGTGGTGGTTCTGAAAACTGGATGTACCTTAGAATTGCCTGGCATGCTAAAAATCAAATCGAACCAAAAAGATTAATGAAATTGGAATGTCACGGGGTGGAGTGTGCATCCATTCTCTCTTCTTTCAAATTCTCTCATTTTTAAATTCTTTTAACTGTATAACCAGAGTTGAGTGAGATACACTGCCCAGGGGAAATACATGTAAATGTTCATAGGAGATAAGAATGTTCTTTGTACTATCTGTAAGAGAGAGATTAAGAAAAAGAAACTGTTTAAATATTTATCAACAGAAACATTAATAATAAATTTGGAAATGTTCAATACTGTCATACCAGACAATGTATGAAAATGAATGAATGTCTAAATACATTACATGGATGAGTCTCACAAACACAGTAGGAAGAGTAATTTGCATTATAAGGTCAGTATGATACCAGTTTCATACAGTTTGGAAAGATGCAAAATACAAAAAACACAACTATATGTTTGAAAGTTAGTGGAGCACGGCAGTTAAGAACACAGAATCTGGTTCAGATACCAGCTTCCTAGAGACAAGCATGACCTTAGCAATCGCAAGATTTCTGTGTGCCTCACAGTCCCCCTTTATAAAATGAGGATGCTTTTACCGCCCACCTCAAAGGACTGGTGAAGGTTGGAAAAGCTGGCAGATGTGAAGGGCCTGGCACAGGGCAAGCGATTGGGGGCTGTCTATTGTTGTTACTATTTTATTACATCACAGTACCTACAATGTTTCTTCAGAGTCCTCTTTAACAGAGTATGGCAAGATGTTAGAACTGAATAGAACTGGATGGTGAGAGTACACCTGTTTTTATGCTGATTTCTGTTCTTTCCCTCATGTTTAAAATAGTTCATAAGAAAAGCAATCTGAGGCTTAGAGGCCAAGTTCACAAGTCCCACGGCCCAAGGTCATTCAGCTGCTCACTGAAATCCAAAAGTCACCTTACCCCAAAGATCTTGCCCCTAATTTAGCAAACATGATACAAGAAATTAAACTCATAATGTGTGTAGGAATCATGTCTATTCCAGCCACTGAAAACTGGCCTGCTGAAGCCATAGTTTCAAAAGTCTATTGTGATTCTTTAATTGGTTTTTTTGTTGTTATTGTGTTGGGTTATGCTTTTACTTTGCTCATCTCTCTTTCATTGACTTATGACTAGAAAGCTCCATGGTTAAAAACAAACAAGCAAACAAACAACAACAACAACAAAAACACCCCTGTGACTTCCCATATCACTCAGAATAAAATGCAAAAACGACTTTCCCAAGCCCATATATAATATCTGGCCCCTGAATACATTTCTCTCCTTATCTCCTACCACCCTCTCCTTTGTTCCTCTGCTCTGGCCGTACTCACTACAGTTTTTGTTTTGTTTCTTTGCTTTCAAATCTGCTAAGCATCCTCACATCTCAGAGTCCTGGGACGTGCTCTGCCAGGGTCCCTTCCTACAGATCCCTCTGTGGCTCACTCCTTCCCTTTCTCTGGGTCTGCGCCCAGAGGGAGAGCACCTCTCTGACCACCGTGTCTAAAATAGCCATTTCCCACCATCACTCTCCACCCAGCCCAGTTTATTTGTCCTCGTGGCTCTTACTCAGGCCAGCTCCCAACACGCACAAGAGCCAGGGCATGGATGCAAACAGAGGTCCAGTGATAATCCAGTTATTTACAAACTACAAGCCAAACTGGCAAGCTGTTAGTAAGATGTTTTCTAATCTCCTGCATTGACAAATATGCAATCATAACCACCTACCAGGTTATTTGAATCTAGAATTTTCAGACAACTTCGAGGTTTGTACCAGAAAGCAGGGAGGGTGGGCCTCTGGTTCCCAGACGCTGTTTCACTCCCATCTTTTCAATCTCAGCTCATAGAGATCAAGGGAAATAGGCTCCACCAGTGAATTTCAACTGTCCTGTGTCTTTCCTCCTGCAATTCACAAGGAAAGGGCTCCAGTTTTCTCTGCACGCGTAGAGCCTTTTTCAAGTTATCAGCTCTTCTTCACATACTGCTGCCCAACAAATGGCTCAGTGCCTGGGGCCGTGGGCACAGGCAGTCACACTGAAAGAAGTCGGATGCACAGGCAAACTGACAGGCCAGGCACAGATCTGTAGCTCAAAGACATGAAAGAGCTGGTCCAAGTCATACAATCATAATGGACTGTATCAGGCTGCAACCCAGATATGGTGGAGGGCTTACGAATATGGACTCCTAAATCACTCAGCTCATGGTCAAATCCTGGCTCTGTCACTTGCCAGCTTTGGGACTTGGAACAAGGCATGGAACCACCCTCTGACTACTCCAGAGGGTATTTGGGGTGATTGCCTGAGTTAGCACAAGTGAGTAGAACAGGGTCAGAAAGTTATTAAACCTCCAACCGGCGTTCAGCAGTAGATCGTTGTAGCCTTGAAAGTCCTCACTCTAACCCTCCACCAAATCTTCGTGGTTTGTAATGGAATCAAAGATGAACAGATACATTAAATATCTCCTTGAAAATAGCTTCTGAGTTTCAGACTTTATGTTTCATAAGATTTCAGAGAAAGAAGAGGAAAGTAGGCACTGGAGGCATTCAGAAAACCTCCTAGAGGAGGTGAGACCAAGATGAGCCCAGAGGCTGGGGGTGTTTGGCTGGAGAAGGACTTCCCAGGCCTTTCACACCAAGGCCACTTCACTGGAACAAGGGGTGAGTGTCCTAAGGGCAGTATTTTGTTTTTGATTTTAATTTTAATTTTATACTGTTGTACAGTTGATGTACAATGTTGTTTTTTAAATTTTTTTTTTTTTTTTTTTTTTTTTGTGGTACGCGAGCGTCTCACTGTTGTGGCCTCTTGTTGCAGAGCACAGGCTCCGGACGCGCAGGCTCAGCGGCCATGGCTCACGGGCCCAGCCGCTCTGTGGCATGTGGGATCCTCCCTGACCGGGGCACGAACCCGTGTCCCCTGCATCCGCAGGCGGAATCTCAACCACTGCGCCACCAGGCAAGCCCTACAATGTTGTTTTAGTTTCAGTTGCCCAGCAAAGTATATTCTGGTATACTTTTTTTTTCACATTCTTTTCCCACATAGGTTATTACGGAATACTGAGTAGAGTTCCTTGTGCTATACAGTAGGTCTTGTTGATTACCTTTTTTAAATTAATTAATTTATTTATTTATTTTTGGCTGTGTTGGGTCTTTGTTGCTGCACACGGGCTTTCTCTAGTTGCCGCGAACAGGGGCTACTCTTTGTTGTGGTGCGCGGGCTTCTCATTGCAGTGGCTTCTCTTCTTGTGGAGCACAGGCTCTAGAGCGTGGGCTCAGTAGTTGTGGCTCATGGGCTCTAGAGCACAGGCTCTGTAGTTGTGGTACACGGGCTTAGCTGCTCCGCAGCATGTGGGATCTTCCCGGATCAGGGCTCAAACCCGTGTCCCCTGCATTGGCTGGCAGATTCTTAACCACTGCATCACCAGGGAAGCCCTGATCATCTATTTTATATATAGTAGTGTGTATATGTTTGTCCCAAATTCCTAATTTCTCTCTCTCCCCACCTTTCCCCTTTGGTAACCATAAGTTTGTTTTCTAAGTCTGTGAGTCTATTTCTGTTTTGTAAATAAGTTCATTTGTATCATTTTTTTAGATTCCACATATAAGTGATATCATATATTTGTCTTTCTCTCTCTGAATTACTTCACTTAGTATGATAATCTCTAGATCCATCTATGTTGATGCAAATGGCATTATTTCACTCTTTTTTATGGCCAAGTAATATTTCATTGTATATATGTGCCACATCTTCTTTATCCATCCATCTGTCAATGGACATTTAGGTTGCTTCCATGTCTTGGCTATTGTAAATAGTGCTGCTATGAACATAGGGGTGCGTGTATCTTTTCAAATTTTGGTTTTCTCCAGATATATGCCCAGGAGTGGGATTGCAGGATCATATGATAGTTCTATTTCTAGTTTTTAAAGGAACCTCCATAGTGTTCTCCATAGTGGCTGTGCCAATTTACATTCCCACCAGCAGTGTAGGCGGGTTCCCTTTTCTCCACACCCTCTCCAGCATTTGTTATTTGTAGACTTTTCAGTGATGGCCATCTGACCAGTGTGAGGTGAAGCCTATAGAGGGACAGAGCATCTCACCCAAGTGAAGACAAAAGTTCCCAGGATTGTCCCCAAAGTGCCCACCTCAGCAGTCCTAACTGTCTACAGTCAATCTTCTTTCTGAGAATAGACTCCCTTTGACATCAGTAATTCCCCAGAACTGCCTCTTGCAGCAACGTTTATTCATTCACCCATTCAACAGATATTTATCAGGGGGAATTATATTCCAGACATTGCTCTGTTATAACTGCTGGGGATGCAGCAGTAGACAAAAGTGACAAAAGTCCCAACCCTCATAAAATATACATTCTAGAAGGTGAAGCCAAACAGTAAACAAACCAAAAATTTGAAAAATATAGTGTACTTTTTATTTAGTAGAATATATACTATATTGTAGATATGACATAGTATGTATTCTATGGAGAATAATAAATCAGAAAAAGATGATAGACCTCCTCTGCTGAGCAGAAGAGAGGAGGTTTCCATCTGACTGAGTGCTTTAGCCAGCTTCCTCTGCAGTAATAACCGATTGCCAAATCTCACTGACTTATGACAGCAATCATTTATTTCTCATTATGGGTCTCGAGGTCAGTTGCAGCTCTGGGTTCATTCAGACTTAGCTGGATTCCACTAATCTTCTCAGTCCAGACCTCCAAGTGTGGGGGGCAGCCTCTAAGATGACCCCTAATGACCTCACATCCTGATATTTACACCCCAGTATAATCTCCCTCTGAGTATAGGCTGGACTTCGTGACTCACTTCTAATAAATGAATAGGGCAAAAACGATGGGATCTCACTCCTGAGATTAGGTTATAAAAAGACTGTATCTTCTGTCTTGCTGGCCCTTTCTTATTCTCTCTCTCTGGGTTCTCACTCTGGGGGCTGCCCTATAGAGAGGCCCCCCAATCCCATGTCACGGAACTGATGTCTCTGGCCAACAGCCAGTGAGATTCTGCATGTCTGGGTCAGGATAAGTCAGTAAATTAATGCTTTGAGTGCCACAGGGCAGAAGACGAGAATAGGAGAGGGTAAGAGCGCCTCTCACTGGGGATAGAAGGAAGACATCTACTAGAAGGTGGCATCCTACTAGGATGCAGGAAAACATAGAAAACCCATATTTTCCACAAATTTATTCCAGGAAAATCAGATGCTGTTTTATTTCTTTTTTGGAAAGAGTGAAGTGTGATGGAGACAGGAGATATTTTTTAAGATTCCCCACTAAGGAGCGGTTATTATTTCGAGTTGCTTTGCTATTTTTTACTGATCTGATATCTTGGGTGACTTTTTTCACCATGGTCTTATTATTTTTTTTTCATGTGGAACTAGAAATACAACACTTGCTACTTTACCGAAAAATCTGTTTTTTATGGTACTTAGGCACAGGACTATTTTGGGATCCCCCCACCCCGCCTTTAAATAAATCTCTGTTGATGCTTTCAGAGTGCCTTTGGGAGGGGAGAGTCAGCCCCTGAAAAGTGCTGAGACCATGCTTGGCTCAGACAGGCTCACCTGAAGGTACAGCATATGCTCCTGCAGTTATTCCCACAAACTGAAACTCAGGATTTTTAATAAGAGAACCTGTGTTCAGATCCCAGCTCTGCCACTTAAAATCTGTGTGGCTTTCAGCAAATTCCTTCATCTCTCTGGTTAATTTCCCTCACCTGAAAATGGATACACGTGATGGTACTGTTTACATCGCCAAGTTCTGATAGACTTTAAATAACATGGTACAGAAAAAAGAACGTCCTAAGTGGGAAACTAACTTCATATAATGATGGAATGGTCATTAAGTATGAGAAGGTAAGTGACCATTCTCGGAAAAGTGTAAGATATTGTACATATATTGGATCTTGTTATTGTAACTCTGGAATGATTGGTTCCCACATTCCCAGGGAACACTGTGAAGCTGAGTGGCCAGTGAGAGTTTTGGCTCTTGAAGGTAAGAGTTGAAGTTGACTCAGGGGCCTGATAACCTTTGAAATCTGACTGTGAGTGAGTCTCAGGATAACCATGATCCTGGATCATGCCTAACCCTGTTCACCAACTTCATCTTTCTTCTCCCTCTTCCTCATTTCTGTCTCTTTTATGATTTTGTCTCCTTTCCTCTTATCTTTCTTCTCTGTGGCCATGATGAGCGTGCAGAGCATGGGGACTGGCCACCGCGAGGGGCATTCTCCTGACAGCGTCCATCTGAGCGCCTTCAGGGAGCACTACACGCCTGAAGGACAACCTGTGATGACCAAGCATGGCAGGGGCAGGGGGTCTGGCCATTTCCACCCAGATCCAGATCAAGGAAGGCAGGACAACTGCCTGGGGATGAAGCTGGAGTGGGAGTTTAAGCCTTAAAGGGGAGGTACAAGGTCTCCTTCCAGGTAGTCCAGCCCAGAGTGTCAGAGTGTCAGAGATCAAGCTCATGAACATTCCCTCTATTCCTGGGGGGTGTAACTGATGACCTGGGCCTGCCCTCTGGAGAAAACCCACCATACTCTGTGTCTTTATCCTTCTGCAAAGGCAGAGGGGAGCCAGCAGGAGAGGAAGTGCCTGGGGCTGGGCACTGGATCAGGCGGGTCAGTTCCACCTTCTAGTGAGGGAGGGGCTGACGAGCTGAGACTTTAGGGAGGTGTGGAGGCGTAATCTCAGGATCGAAAATGAAAACCAGGTGGTCATGTCACCGAGCAGCAGGTGGCTGCTGTCAGCTTCCCTTTGCCAACTCCATTCTCATTTCAAGGTGATGATGATCCTCTAGGCACTGAAGTCATTTTCTTGAGATTTAATCTGGAACACAGGTTCTCCGGGACGGACTTGGTCAGAGGGTCAGGAGGAGGTGGAATGGGGGAAGAGTTCCAAGAAGTAGCATCCAGAGTCCCCAGGACCAAGGACCAAGAAAGCAGACATAGGGGTATTTGTCTTGTCCCCTTTTCTAGAGCTTTCCCCAAGGCCCCACATCCACACTCTCCTCCTCCCCCTAGATCTCAAACCAGCCCCAGAGAGAATCTGATTGACACAGCCCTGGCTACAGCAAGGACTTTCAAAAATTTCAGGAAGTTTTTCAGTGACAATTGAACTTACCCAGAGGGCATACGCATGTTAATAAGGGTGAAAGAAAATGCCTTCAGCCAAAGAAAAAAATTTCAAGCAGTCTGAGCCCAGATCTTGTAGGACAGGAGGGTTTTGGTGTGTCTTATTTTGTGGCCCTCAGATTCCAGTTTTTATTCACCCACATATCTCTCCATCTCTCAAGAGGGTGAGCATTACTGAATCCTCCAGCTGTGTGTGGCACGTTGCTAAGTTTTTAAACATATATGATCAGCAAGCATTTATCTTATTCAAACTTGACAACAATCCTCTGAGGCAGGTTTTGAGAAATCTCGTTTTTTTTGGGAGGGGGGCGGTTTGTTTATTTTATTTTTTCAGGTAAAGAGAGATCTAGGCATTTGTCTTGCCAAGAGTGGCAAGACAGTGGCAGAACAGGAACTGGGACGTGGGTCTGGCTGACATCAACCCGCTGGGCGTTCACAAACCTTCCTGAACACAAGGGTCACCTAAGATGTTCACCAGAAATGCAGCTTCTGGAGGTCGGAGCTCAGCTGGCTGATTCAAGTCTGGGAATGATGAGCACAGCCCATCTGCCTCAGGGTAGGGGCCCCTGGCCCAGTTCCTCAGAAGCAGGTGTAAAGAAGGTGCCAGACACTCAGTGGGGAGACGTCTCAGGGTCCGCACCTATGGGGGTAGGGAAGGGTACAGGTCGGGCGGTAATAAGTCATGACAAGGCTTCAGTGGAACCTACTGGAAACTCTGAAGCTGGGATACCCCTTCAGAACTGGCCTGAGCTGGAAGAAGGGGACCACACCTTACACCACTGCTTGAGCAACTAGTAGGTGTGAGTTGGCCTGGAAAGTGTGGAGGATGTGACCCAGGGCCGGGTAGCCTTCTTCAGAGTGGAGAAGGTAGCCAGCAGCCTCCCCAGCTGGCGAAATGGGTCCTTTGGTGATGAAGGGGAATCGGGGCAGTGCAAACACAACAGGAACGTCTGTATAAAATCCACAGGAATCATGGAGTCCCAAGGGTGTTTAGCATGGGGGAAGGCTATAGACTTTCTTGCGCTCACCAATAGTTTAGGAGGACCAGTAGGGGGCAGCAAAGAGCTTTCCAGGTGTGACTCTGGAGCAGTAAGGTGAGGTAGGAGTTGGTGAACAGCATCACCTGGGAAGGAACTGCAGAGTGCCCGGGGGAACGCAAACAAGCCCAAGACTGAGCCATCAGCAGCGGAATCTGAGAAGGGATAGAAGGGTGGGACCCAGATTACAAGAAGGTATGTCACGCGGAGTAGTTGGGTGTTACCTTACAGCTGTTGGGAGGCCCCCGTGTGGTTTGAAGTCCAGGAAGTGGTGCATTTAATGGGTTTTAGGAAGTTTTCTGACTGCAAGGAGGATACAGGCAACAGGAAAGCAGGGGAGAGGATGCCTTATTAAAGGGCTCCACCTCTTTGCAGTCACACAAGTTACTTATCCTCATCCAGGTCGGAAAAACTGTGGGAGGTAATAGTACTCACCTTATAGGGTCCCTATACCAAGGAAGAGAAAAGAACTATATAAGATGCTTTGCACAATGCCTGATAAATAATGCCTCTTCACTAAACCTTATTAGACTTATTATTTTCATTACGTTTACAGAGATGTTTGCAATTATTTAAGAGGCTGTGGTGACACATGGTACACCTGCTGAGGCGGATAGTGAGGCCATTCATAAAGACCAAGTGTGGAAGTGGAGGAACAAGTTTGCAGGGAGAAGAGGGGGTCTGCCCAGGAGGCAGACAGGTCTGGAGCCACTGTCCAGGTGGGATGGAGATATTAGGTATCTGAAAGTGGACGGTGTATTAGAAGGAACTATTCCTAGAGGGATATATGAGGTCACCCAGAGAGATGACCAGCCAAATAATTAAGCATGCAATCAAAAAAGAGTTTCAGAAAAGAAAAGGATTGCAGAAAGAACCACCAGGACGCTGACATTTTAAGAATGTGAAAGCAGGGGAAGAGCAGCCCATTGTAGAGAATGGGCCAGGCAGGTGTGAGGACAGATGAGGAATAGGAAGGTGTGAGGAGGACAGGTGAGGGTAGCAGCCCAGGAGCCAGGAGAGGTGGGTTTTCAAGAAAGAGAAAGTAACCCACAAAGTAAAAACACAGCACAGATGTCAGGCAGGATGGGGCTGGAGAGGGGAAGTGATGGGTAACTTTCCCAAGAACAACCTTAGTAAAGACAGAGGCCCAAGTGCAGTGAGCCCAGGAGCTGGGGGTGGAGGAAGAGGAAGTGGAACACAGTCAAGGGAGACACATGGGTGGTTAGGTGGACAACCTAAAGATTTTATTAAGCTATGGGGATGGAGAGATAGATAGATGGATAGATGAATGGATGATGGATGGATGGGTGGAGGATGGGTGGATAGTCTTAGACAGTCAGTCTATCTCTAGCTGTAGCTTAAGTCCCACTTAAAGTCACTCTTCTAAGCACTTACCTGTATTATCTCTCTTAATGGTATGAGATGTGTATTGTTGGTCTATTTTCCTATCTCTGTGCTAATAGCACAATGTCCTAATTGCCCTATCTTTGTAATAAGATTTAATATCTGAAATTCTGCCCTTTTCTCTTCTATATATATTTTGGAATAAGCTTAAGTTCCAAGAGAAAAAAAT
The DNA here is from genome assembly GCF_949752795.1 of Hyperoodon ampullatus. Lineage (NCBI taxonomy): Eukaryota > Metazoa > Chordata > Mammalia > Artiodactyla > Ziphiidae > Hyperoodon > Hyperoodon ampullatus. The sequence continues at coordinate 74,170,450 of NC_136930.1, forward strand.
TAGGCTATTTGGAGCTAAAATTTTAGATTAATTTAGGCATGATCAGAATCTTACAGTGAATCTACCCTTCCATGAACATAGTATATATAACCATTTATTCTGTCTTCTATTACATCCTTTAATAATATGTCAGAATTTTCTATATGATGGCCTTGCATATTTTTCCAAGGTATCTAATCATATTACTAGGTCTTTTTTGCCATTACAGTTTCTAAGAAGTTATTATAGCTATGCCATTGATATATGTGGGTTCATGTTGTATCCAGCACCCCTTTGATTAGTTTTATTTTCCTTTAAGAGTTCTCTTAGACTATCCATATAGACAACCTTATTCACTTACTTGTAAATAAAGGGAAATTTCTCTCTTCCTTTGTACTTGTTTGCAATTTTTCTCTCTTTCTTTGTAATTCCTATGTCTCATTTTTTATTCTTCTTGTCTTACTGTGCTAAGTAGGATCTCCAGTAAAATGTTAAACAGACATGCTGGTAGGAAGTATTTGGTCCTGTTTTTAATATAATGGAAATGCTTCTAACAGGTCATCCTAAGTATGATGTTTACTATAATTTTAAAAAATACTCTTCAATCAATTAAGGAGGCTCTCTTTTATTTCTATTTTTTTCTATAAGAGTTGTTATCATATATAGGTGTTGAATTTTATTTACTACTTTTTTTTTTTCCATGCCAAGTGATATAACCATATCTTTTCTTCCTTAAATATGTTGAGGTTTTGAATTGCCTTAGTGAATGCTCTGGTGTTAAACCATCTTTCTGGGATAAGATGTTGCCATTTGAAATTTATTAAAAAAAAAATTTTAAGGGCTTCCCTGGTGGCGCAGTGGTTGAGAGTCTGCCTGCCGATGCAGGAGACAAGGGTTCATGCCCCGGTCCGGGAAGATCCCACATGCAGCGGAGCGGCTGGGCCCGTGAGCCATGGCCGCTGAGCCTGCACATCCGGAGCCTGTGCTCCGCAACAGGAGAGGCCACAACAGTGAGAGGCCTGCGTACCACAAAAAAAAAAAAAAAAAATTTTAAGCCAGTCACCCTAACCTGTTATAATATATGGTTATGTCAAGAGCCTTTATATGTATTTTCTGAGAGGTATCATTTGTCTTCAAGATAAAACCACATATAGAGTCATCTCATTCCCCAATTTAAATCTTTCAGTGGCTCTCTCTATTGTCTACTGAAGACAAGATCCTTTGATGTAGATGCAAGGTTCTTCATAACATGATCCTCAAATTGTATCTCCAAATTCTCTGCTTATCTCTGGCATCTTTCCTTTGCTCATTGCATCTAACCTGGCATCAAAGCCTGTTAACATTCCTCTTAAAACATATGTGTTATATTATATTTAACATATATTTTATACTTTAGTAATATTTAATATATTTAATATATTATTAATATATAATATATTTAATAATATATAATAAATCTATATGTGCATGTGTGTGTGTGTGTGTGTGTATATATATATATATATATGTAACTAAACTAAGAATCTTTCATCTAGATTGTCACAATGGGCTCCGAAACAGTTACATGGTGATGTTGTAAAATGCAAAGTCGTTTATGTCACTCTAAAATCCTTCATTTGGCCCAGTGGTGTGCTGGAGTCTGTTCATATCATCTTCTGAGAGTCAATTGTTAATACTCGGGAATTTCACAAGCCAGCTGTTAAACTGTTGTTAGCTTGAAATTGACCATGGTGGGATTATTTACTCTAGAAAAAAGATGGCAAATACTACAAATCAGTGAATTTTTTTTGAAGGCCAATTTTCCAACACATCACTGAATATACTCCTTACCCATGACATAAGGACTACAGTCCATGATCAAGTTTCTCTCTACCTTGTGCCCTGGTCAAACCTAGTTCCCAGAACTTTTGTATTTCCTTGATTTTGCAGTACCTTCCTTTTGATTATAATGCATTTCCTCTCCCGTCTATATGCACCTCCTCCTGGACTCAATTCAATGTTCATTCCCTAAAGAAGCACTTACAGGATCCTTCTCTGCATCTCTACAAAAAAGCACTTACACGATTCCAGTCATTAGTTTCTGGGCCTGTGTACTCCTTAATCTCTAAACTCCTGAAAGGCATACACTCTTCATTATTCATTCATTTATCCCCATGTTTAGTACACTGTCTAGCACATGACAGGTGGCACATAAATTCTGGTCATCTAAGAAAGGAATAAATAAAACATGTTCCCACCTTCCCTTTAGTACCCATGTTTCCCTCATGCTCACCCAATTTCCAAGGGTGCCATCTCTCCCTAGACCTGTCCTATAAAGAGAACTGCAGCATGGCACCACTTCTAATCCCATCTTTATCCACAAAGCAGAACTGGTGAATCATCCCCAAATCCAGAGGGAAACGAAACTGAATGGAAAATTTTCTCATCTGACGGAAGAGTACTAGAAAAAATCACTGGGGCAAAATCATTGTAAGAGATTATTCTAGTTATCTATTGTTGCATCGCAAACTAACCCCAGATTTGGTGATTTATTTTGCTCTCAGTTTTGTGGGCCAGAGATTCAGAAGGGCCTGGGATGGGGACTCTTATCCACTGGGTGTCCAGGGGTGCAGCTGGGGTTGGAGGACCCACTTCCAAGTTGGCCTGTTTACACACAAGTTCAGCATCTCTATGTTCTTTGGCCCCTCTGTTTCCACGGGACATGTCCTCTGCCAGGGCTTCTCCATGTGGCTTGAGCTTTTCACAGCATGGTGATATCAGGATAGTTGTCCTTCTTCTATGGTGGCTGTCTTCCAGGAGAACAAGGCAGAAGTTACCAATCTGAACAGGCAGTCCCAGGGCAAGCATCGGATTATAACCTGTGTAATCTATTGGTAAAAGCAGTCCCAGGCCAGTCTGAATTCAAGGAGAGAGGAAGTAGACCCCATTTTCAATGGGAAGAGTATCAGATACTTTGTGTTCATCTTTAACCTGCCACAGAGGTGACTTGCTCTTGTCTCTCTCTGATGGAAATGAGGATAGCAAAGCTACATTGGCAGGAAAATATGAAGCCCAAAGGTATCCCCCATGGAATGAGTTACTACCTCCAAACAGGTGGAGTAATACCTGGCACCAAACATTTAATCAAATCCCAAAAGGTGGTGCTGAACTTTTTTTTCCCCTAATGTTAACCCCAAATTGGTCTCAGCTGACTTAACAACCTCTCAACTCACCTCTAGCAATTCCCTAAGTCAGAAGAGTAGACAGGGGGCTTCCCTGGTGGCACAGTGGTTAAGAATCTGCCTGCCAATGCAGGGGACATGGGTTCGAGTCCTGGTCTGGGAAGATCCCATATGCCGCAGAGCAACTAGGCCCGTGAGCCACAACTACTGAGCCTGCGCGTCTGGAGCTTGTGCTCCACAACAAGAGAGGCCCGCGCACCGCGATGAAGAGTGGCCCCCGCTTGCCACAACTAGAGAAAGCCCTTGCACAGAAACGAAGACCTAACACAGCCAAAAATTTAAAAATAAATTAATTAATTAATTAAAAGAAGGCTCAACATTTAAAAAAAAAAAAAAGAAGAGTAGACAGAATCTGTTCTCCAACTGTAGCCATTAGAGAAAAAGCATTGCCTCACATATGATGAGCAGTGAGTCACGAAGTATTCTCACTACATCACAGCAAATGGAAAAGACTGAGCCATCTAGCGATGATCAAAATGAAAAGAAATGGCACGTAAGCCACTCAGGCAGACCATCGGAGGGGAGACAGCAAAAATAAGCACACACACAAACACAACAAGTTTTTCCCAGACATCTGGATTTCAAGGCTTTAATGCGTTTCCTGAGGAATATAAACTTTAATCGCTAAAGGATTTTATGCTTACAGATCATTGCAGTCGAGGTTAAATGGGAAACAGATGGTATACTCAAAAGAGGTGAATAAAAATAATGGAGCAAATAGCCTATTAACAAAGGTGAGGGAAGCATTGAGGAAGATCATGAGATGGTGAAGCACAAAGGTACAAACAACAGCAAGAGGTCATTATGACCCGGGGGCTGAGGGGACACAGGGAAGAAGCTGATGCTGGAAGCCAGTAGGAAAGGGCTGTCTTATGAGAGCTGTGACATGGGGAGAGGAGCCCAACCACTGTCCAACTGTGGTCCAGCTTGGAGAGAGTCTTGGTAACAAGTACCCAGACCTCCCTCTGCTCCCTTCCAATCTCCTGCTAGTACCTCTTTTGCCTGAATGCAAGTGGAAGAAAGGGCCCCGGGAGCCAATGAGACATGGTCCACAGAGGGTAGCCTACTGAAACACAGTGCAGAGTGGAAAAGTATGGGAAGTGGGTCTGGAGACACAGAAGCAGATTACCCAACTGAGTTGGCCTGGTAACAGTATTTGACTTAAATCTGTAATATTTGAATATATGTCAGCAGCTGTATCTCTATGGAAGAAGACTCTGGAATTATCTTTATCTTCCCCCTTTTATGTACAGAGATTTTAAAATGATTAATCCATTTGATTCTTTGTCTTAAGGTATATGGAAGATTTATTAAATTGACATTATAGAACTCATAGGTTTATTAAGCAGAATAAACGTGGTTGGCTGTTGAACTATCAACATAGAGGATGGGTTTTACCTAATGATTTCTGATGAAAAGGAGAAATATTAAAGCAATTAAGGATGAGCTAATAGATATATAGGACAAAAACAAGCAAACTAAGTATAATTGGTAGCTCTAAAGTAGAAAAACCAACAAAGGTACAGAAGACAAATTTAAAGGTAAAACACAAGGGAATTTCTCTAAAATATAAAAATAACATATGAAGATTGACATGAATCTGTAACTCAGGGAACTGTTTCAAATTTTTCAACTCCATGGCATTTCTTAGTTGATATATTGAACTCAACAATTAAGAAAAATATAAGGTTCAAGCAGAAAAAATAAATCACATACAAAGGAAGGCAAAACATCAAGCAGGACTCACACATTCTCAGATCCATATTATATGTCATAAAACAAACAAGCAAACAAAAAAACACCTGATTTCCTGACTCAAAATCCATCACCTATAGTTCGTGGCACATGGCAAGGGTGTGTCAAGAGAACTGTGTGTGATTGGTTAATAATGTCCATGCAATATATACCACACAGGTCACATCACATAGAACCAATAGCACTGCAGTGTTCTTGCATGTTTCACAAGCATTGTGATTATTCAAAATAATTTAAATGTTTCAGTAGATAGCAATCATTCAAAGCCATTACTTTGTCTTTGTGTATGTTTAACACAACATTTCTTTTTTGTTTTTTTTGAATTGACGAATAGTTGATTTACAATGTTGTATTGGTTTCTGGTATACAGCAAAGTGATTCAGTTATATCTATCTATCTATATATGTGTACACACACATATTGTTTTTCAGATTCATTTCCATTATAGGTTATTACAAGACCATGAATATAGTTTCCTGTGCCATACAGTAGGGCCTTGTTGTTTGTCTATTTTATATATAGTACTGTGTATCTATTAATCCCAAACTACTAATTTATCCTCTGCCTCCTTCCCCCATTGGTAACCATAACTTTGTTTTCTATGTCGACACATCATTTCTTAATTCCTGTAGTAAAAAGAAAACTCAAAGGAATATATCTAGATGATGTGAGAATATACCTAGATGATTAAATCATCTAATTTAATTTTAGATCACTAAACCCTCTTGTAAACTGATAGATCTAAACTCTAGAAATATTATTTATCCAGAGCAGAGCAGAACACAAGAATTCCAGGAAAAATCATCTTCTCTTGCTCCTTCATGGATATTCCCTGTTGTTTAGAAGAGCTCGTCTCAAATCTGGTGTCAACTCTCTGGTGTATCTCAGTGATCACAAGCAATCTGAGGTTAATGACCATTAAATAACTGATGTACTTTATAAATAACTTGGGGGAAAATTCAAGGTTACATCTGTGAAAGCATCCCTGTTGCTTGTATCCTCATAGGTTTTCTTAAAGTGTTATGTCGGATATCACCCACATCCTGGGGCTTGCTCTGTGACCCAGAGGCTGACCTGAATTTCATACATCAATGGATTCTGTGGGAGATGGCAAGCAGTAGCCACAAATCCCTCCCCTCCCTGTATCCATACCCTTTTACAGCATGGCTTTGTAGTTCTTCTCATCAAGAGGTAGAGTCTATTTCTCCACCTGCCTCTCCTCCCTCAGCCCCCAGAGTCTGAACTGGCTTGTGATCTACTTTGACCTTTAGGATAGAGCAAAAGTAAAATTGTGGGAGTTCTGAGCCTGGATCTGAAAAGGCCTTAAACTTCTGCTCTCTCTTAGAACCCCAACAGCACCATATGAGGAAGCCTGGGCTCCCTTCCCTGAGAATCAGAGATCAAATGGAGACAGAGGTCCGGCCGGGAGGCAACACCAACTGCCAGACACATGGGTGAGGCCACCTGAGCCTATCCTGCCCCAGGTGAATTGCTAGATGATGCAACCTGAGGAGCGAACTTGGGAATGACATCGGGAGACCCACCCAGTTGAGCCCATTCCGAATTGCTGACCAACAGAATCTTAAATTTCAAGAAAATTCAGCGAAATTTCTAGGGGCCTGGTGGTCTGGGGCATGTTGATATATTCCTTCCAAGGTGAATGACCGGTTGCTGTATCTGGTCCCTCCTACGACCATAAAGTAGGCACAATGCCTGGTGGACCTCTTTGGATCTTAGAGGCCATGTATGCCTAATTTTTCAAGCTACTCTGACCCATTTTCCAAGTAACATGAAGGCTGCCCATGTTGATTAAGAACCAGAGGGAGAAAAGGCACTGGATCAGGTCAAAGCTGTCATTCAAGCTGCTCTGGGCCTTTGGCCAGGTAAGCAGCAGATCTGATGGTGTTCGAAGTCTCCAGTAGGTACAGATGCTTTGTGGAGCCCTTGGCAGGCCCCACGGAAGACTCACAACATAAACCTTGAAGAATTTAGCACTCTATGCCATCCTCTTCTGATCCTGTTCTTCTGAGAGTCCCTGGCTTTCTACAAGCCCTAGTGTATAGCAAATGCTTGCACAAAACCCACCAAATTACTAGGCAACCTAAGGTCCCCATCATGAACTGAGTGTTGTCTGATCCAATATGTTGTAAAGTGTATCATGCACTGAAGCAGTCCATCATCAAGCGGAAATGGTGTGTACAAGATTGGACTAATGGAACTGAAGGCTCAAGGAAATTGCGTGGGCAAGTGGCAATGATTCCCATGACTCATCCTCTGCCTACATCACCTCCCCTCTCTCAAGTTAGTACCCATCGCCTCATGGGCAATTCCCCATGACCAGTTAACTGAGGAAGAAAACAGTCAAGCCTTGTTTACAGAGAGTTCTGCACAAGTTAAGATTCTGGCACTAGCCAAAAATGGACAGAGGCAGGGCCTCAGCCACGTTCAGGAGCCGACCCAAAGGAAAATCAAGGCAATTAAGGGGAATCCTTGCAGGGGCCAGAACCTCAAGCAGTGCACCTCTGGCTATCCAATTTGCCTAAAAGAAGAGATGATCAGAGGTCTACATCTACACTGGTTCATGAATGTTGACTAACTGTTTGGCTGGAGAGTCAAGGACTTAAAAGTAAGATGGCTGGGAAATTAATAACGAGGAGGTCTGGGGAAGAGGTATGTGGATAGACCTCTCTGAATGGGCACAGCCATGAACGTGTTTGAGTCATGTGTGAATGCGCCCCAAAGAGCAACCTCAGTAGAGTCTTAATAATCAGGTGGATGAAATGACCCAGTTCTCTGGATGTCTGTTGACCTCTTTCCCCAGTCATCTTGTCTTTAACAAATGGGCCCATGGATACAGGGCATGGCGGCAGGAATGGAGATTATGCATGGGCTCAGTGACATGGACTTAACACTCATCATAGCCAGTCTGGCTGCGGTCACTGGTGAATGCCCCCACCTGCCAACAGCGTAGACCGAAAGCGAGCCCCTGCTGTGCATGGGAGTTGGGTCAAAACACTGTGGATGGGAAGCTGCACGATTTAATGGAGAGAACCAGGAACTAGGAATGAAGAGTTTCAGGTTTCCATTTCTTCTCCCAGCAAACAAAACATGAGCAGCTATATGGGTAATGAGGTGAGGATAGAGGAGAAGGTTGAAGCTGGAGCCAAGAGCTGAGATCCTGGGTGGGCAGGGGTCAGCCGGGAGATCCTGATACAGCTAGGTGCCATTTCATGGGTTGGGGCTCTGTGGACCGTGTTAGGAAGCCCGGACAACGATGACCTGTGGGGTCCTGGAGGCAGTGATGCTGTCTCCTGGGCATCACTCACTAGCTCTGTGACCTTGGCCATGTCTCTGGTCCCCTCAGAACCTCGGTACACTTATCTGTCAACTGCAGGGCTGCCCAGGAAGGTTAAATGAGACACATCATATGTAAAGTGCATGGTGCAGCGTGGGTGCTGATGTGCTTATGCTGTGATCCCGGGTGAATGTCCTTACCCCGTTTCTAGGGCTCTCAAACACCAATGTTGAACTAGGTCAGTGACTATTAAACTGAACAAGCCTCAGAATCACCCAGGAACTTGTCCAAAATACAGACCCCTGGGGCCAAACCCAGGTCTACTGGTGTAGAATATGCAGGGGCAGGACCTGGGACCTGTACTGTCAAACAAGCACACCAGGGATTCTGATCCAAAGATGGCTCCATGGACAGGGTTGGAAGCCACTGCACAGATGCCCTCCAGGTCCAGGGCCTGCACGCCTCAGGCTCCAGGCTGTATGGTCCTCTGGAGGTCACCTCTGCACACCACCTATTTTCAGATCCACCTCCAGGCTCTGGCCAAGTCAGTGCAGATTACAGTGGATGCCTTCTCTCTCCATCTCTCTGCTTCCGAATCTAATTATCACAACAACCAGATGTGACAGGCTCCCTCTCAAACCCATTTAAACATCTCCAAAGGCACCTCTCAATATTCAAGCCTTCTCTAATTTTCCCTCTCCCTCCTCTAGTGGGACACCTTGGTTCCTGGCCTTCTCCCTATGCCAATTAGCAGTGAAATATCCTTCTGCTGAAATAATCCGATTATGGGGCACTGAATAGCAGCCACAGACTGTCACAATCAAATTCTCATCCCCAGAGAAAAGAAAGTCAACCCTCTCAGCATCCTACAGGGTCAGCCTCCTGGAATACGATGGCATCTTCCTCCGACAGCTGTACTTCTAAGCCCTTTGGTGAGTCTATGCCTCTCTCAGTATCTTTGAAGATGGGATGGATGTAAAGGTCTCTTTCCCCCAAAAAAATGCACATGTGTGCATTAATTCATAGTCAATTTCCAGAGTTCATGGCCCCTCGGAGACCATCCCTGGACCCCTGGCCCTACTGTGTCTCCTCAGCAGCTGACATGACCTGTCTGGACCCCACCACCCACCATGCACAGTTTATACATCCCCTTCCATACCTTTCCCTATTCCGGAATTTTCTTTCCAAAATAGTAAGTGGGAGCTTACTATTCCCATCATTCCCATTGTCCTCTTTTTACTTTACAATACTTCCTGGCCACCTTCTCTTGTCAGTAATGTCCCTCCATCTACTATTTTTATGCCCCACCAATCCCATGGTGTGGATTTTTCTTAACCACGATGGACATTTAAATTTTTCTCCTCCACTTTCAGGCAAATCACACATCCCTAGAAGAGAGAGAATTAAGAATTCGGCATAAAACACATTGATCAGGGAAGGCTTCAGGGAAGAGAAAACAACACTTTAAAACACTGCTGACCACAGATCAAATCCCATGGAAACCAGCAGACCTGCCCTAGGTCCCCCTTGCCTAGCAGAGTGCATGGTCCCCAGAATGGCCTGATTAAGGCCACCGCCATCTGGCCCCATCAACCATTCCAACCTACACCAGGAGTACTGCAAGCCCTGGCTTATTTACGATTTCCTGAACGTGCTGTGCCTTTCCTCCTGCTATTTCCTTTCTGGAACTCTCTGTCTTTCCCTCTCCCTTAAGCTGGAGCTCAGACTCCCTCCGGGAGCCCCACCAGAAAAATTTACATATTAAAGGCTTAAAGAGGAGCTACAGGAAAGGGACTGATTTAACTCCCATTCACATTCCGCACATTCTCCTGTCTCTTCCTTCTACACCTGGCCTCCCTCTGTGCCAGTTTCAGGGGCAGGAGAGGGAACAGGCAGGCCCAGCTCCTCCCTTCCTGTGACTTGCAAACCCTCCCTCCAGTGGACAGGCCATGGTTCTGAGTATCTGAGCCACGGTCTTTTTGTGGCTTGGATTTCCTCTGGTCTGTAGTCGTCCTGGACTGTCTTAAAAAACAAAATTCCACTGAGTAGATTTTAAAGATCTTATTGGCTTTATTCAATGATTAAACCCGGCTGCATCCAATGTAGCAAATGGAAAGGAGTTCTGAGGAGCTGTACAAAGTGAAAGCCTTTTACGGGCAGAAGGAAGCAGGACATGGATGTTACACTAGACAAAACAGCAGGTTGGTTATGTCAAGGTCACTTTCCCTTAGGGGATGACAGGGGTCTATCCGGCAGATGACCTAACTAGTGCTGATCGGGTGATTCCTGATTGATTTATGATTCCATTTCTGAGTGAGTAATTAAGGTGAGTCTCCGTTTGGTGACGCAGGACTTAGCATAAGTGACTCCATTCTGGGCCTGTCGTCTTGTTTTTAACAACTGCAACAACGGTCCAGCAAGCTGGACCGTCCTCCTTTTCTGAGGACACACCTCGACTCCTTTCCTTCCTCTCACCGAAGAGATTTGCACAGGTGGGGCTGATCAAGGTTTAGTGGGGCTGATCAATGTTTATCACCTACATCCTGGGTTCAGGGTTTGGCGGAGGACAGGTCACATGACCCAAACGACCAATCCGAATTCGTCCTTGGGGGTTGCTATTCCAGGTGCTGGAGGAGGGGCTCCTTTTCCCCTAAGAGTGCCGAGCTGGGACTTGCCCCGCGAAGAGGAGGAAGACGCTGAGGCCACTGACTGTGCAGAGACCAGCAGAGCTTCCCAGGTGGACAGAGAGGACGGTCAGGTGGGTGTTGAGTCCTCAGATCAAGTCCCTGAGGTGGTCGCTGTCCTTCCCTGATTCTCTGAGCGGCCCCAGACTGCTTTCCAAACCATGGAATGGTAAATTCCTTTTCTTTTTTTTTAAACTTAAATTACTTTGACTCGGGGTCCTGACACTTGAAAATAAGCATTGACAATTATATACACAGTTTAGCAGCTAGACTGGTCCTTTGTGTTTAGTTAAAAGGTTCTGCGTTCTCCGAGCCCTTCCATCTCTCTGAGCTCGTCTTGTTCACCCAAGCCCAGGACAGGCATTTTTTCTGCGCCTCAAAATATGCTCAAGGACTTTTTCAGGCATTTTCCATTCAACTTAAGATTCTCTCTGCCCAGGTCTTCTCATGGCTAGCTTCACAGCTGTGTTGCCGACATCCAAATAGTGCCTGGCAATAAATATCTGGCAGATAAATGAATGAGCAAGGTGACAAATTAAGGAATCAATATAGAGAAAAAGGCTCAGATTTTGAAACAGATGCCCTAAAATCACATCAGCACCACCACTCATAAGCTTAGTTTTCCTTGGGAAAAATAATTAATGTTGTGAGACTCAGTGTTGCTACTTGCAATGGGGAAAATATTCACACACAGTATTGCTTTTTTAATTTTTTTTATTTTAATAGATCTTTATTGGAGTATAATTGCTTCACAGTACTGTGTTAGTTTCTGTTGTACACCAAAGTGAATCAGCCATATGCATACAAATGTCCCCATATCCCCTCCCTCTTGAGCCTCCCTCCCACCCTCCCTATCCCACCCCTCTAGGTCCTCACAAAGCACTGAGCTGATCTCCCTGTGCTATGCGGCTGCTTCCCACTAGCTATCTATTTTACATTCAGTGGTGTATATAGGTCGATGCTACTCTCACTTCGCCCCAGCTTGCCCCTCCCACCCAGTGTCCGCAAGTGCATTCTCTATGTCTACATCTTTATTCCTGCCCTGCAACTAGGTTCATCAGTACCATTTTTTTTTTTTTTTAGATTCCATATATATGCGTTAGCCTACGGTATTTGTTTTTCTCTTTCTGACTTACTTCACTCTATATGACAGACTCTAGGTCCATCCACCTCACTACAAATAACTCAGTTTTGTTTCTTTTTACGGCTGAGTAATATTCCATTGTATATATGTGCCACATCTTCTTTATCCATTCATCTGTCGATGGTCATTTAGGTTGGTTCCATGTCCTGGCTATTGTAAATAGTGCTGCAATGAACATTGTGGTACGTCTCTTTTTGAATTATGGTTTTCTCAGGGTATATGCCCAGTAGTGGGATTGCTGGGTCATATGGTAGTTCTATTTTTAGTTTTTTAAGGAACCTCCACACTGTTTTCCATAGTGGTTGTATCAATTTACATTCCCACCAACAGTGCAGGTGAGGTCCCTTTTCTCCACACTCTTTCCAGTATTTATGGTTTCTAGATTTTTTGATAACGGCCATTCTGACCAGCATGAGGTGATACCTCATTATAGTTTTGATTTGCATTTCTCTAATAGTTAGTGACGTTGAGCATCTTTTCATGTGCCTCTTGGCCATCTGTGTGTCTTCCTTGGTGAAATGTCTATTTAGGTCTTCTGCCCATTTTAGTATTGCTTTTTGATTGATTTATTCTTTACTTCCAACAAAACTGGAAGATGTGAAAGTTCTGTGTTAACTGCAATGTGCTGACCATATGATAATGATAATGACCACAGCCAGCAATTATTTAACTGCATGCTGTATTATATAGACATTGTGCTGATAGCTTTATTCTGTTAATTAATTTAACCCTCACCAGGACTGTTAGGCAGGCATCAATATACCATCTTCATGATGAGAGGCTGAAGCTTAGTGATATAAGTAGTATCCCGAGGTCAGCTGGAAGTGCGGAGCTTGGGATTTGAATTGATCACAATCTACAAGAAGATGCTGAGCAAAGTGCACCAAGCAGCTGGTCGATGGTTGGACTAGGTGACCTAACGGTACCTTTGAACCCTGGGATTCTGTGGACTTTGTGCTCAACCAGCTCCCACTTCTAATCTATTTCTCCAGAGCAGCTGTGCTTCCTCTTGACTGTCTTTTAATCAGCTCATCACTCAGCTGGGACTCAAGACACCCTAATCATAGATAGACCTTCGGGTGAATTCAGGATGTGCCATCACTGGGGAAGAGTGGTGTTGGCTTCACCTGTGGGCGCTGGACCCAGGATGCCTGAACTTGAACCAGCTCTGCCTCTAACTAGCCTCACAACCTTGGGCAGGTTATTAACCTCCTTTGCCTCAGTTTCACCAGGAAAAAAGAGAAAAAACAAGAATCTCTCCTCACAGAGTGTTTGTGAAGTTTCCGTGAGTCAACATAACTAAAGCGCTTGGACAAGTGTCTGGCCCATTGTGAGCATTCGACAAACATTCACTATTAAAAATAGAGCTATGTAGAAATGTAAAGAAAGTCAGAATTAGCAATTCTGAATTAGACAACACCCCCTGGGAAAAGAAAAGCAAAGTCATTTCAGGGTCAGCTCACATAGTACAATACTTTTTTGAATCCTTGAATTTCTTTTACAGCACTCATCTATTCACACATTCATTCAGGGGAAAAGAAAGCCTTACTGAACGCGGATAAGACTCCCACCCCTCCCTGTCTCCCACCTGAGATGCATTCAATTAGTAGCATGCTGAATCAAGATGGAGAAAATTTTGTTACGCAGAATTCCTCCCAGCAAGACAGTGAGGCAGCCCTGTGTGTAGTCAGGAGAAATCCTATGGTAAGGCTCCTGGGCAGGGGACCAGTCTCTAAAGGTCCTTGTAAATTGCCTTCTAAGAAGGAGGTGCCCTGCTAGGAGGTGGCCCCTTTGTTTGCAGAGCCCCAGGTGGATCTGTACAGGTAAGTTTGGGGAGACATGCTCATCTTTGCTTAATGGTGGAGGTGGGAGAGACTTTGATAATAGAATAGGGGCCGGAATCTACAAAGAAAGAGGGACTTAGAAGCTTGATGTTACCGAGGGAGCAGGTGGAGAGAACAGAGGGAAAACACAAACAACTAAACAATCCCAGAAGAGGCACAGATGCTAGAAAGAAATATTCCTTCCACGCTACTCCAAAGGGTGAGCTATAAGGAACTGGGTGAAATTTCTAAGATGACACTTATTTTTCATATAAGGGAGATTTATTTTTACACACTCACAAGTTCAAAAATGAACGTTACTACTTGGAGAGGTGATGAGCTCTCCAGTAATGGAGGCATTTAAGCAGCGAGGGGTTAGTCTTTGAGGTGGAATTGGCTTGGGATTCACCTGTTTCAAAAAGAGAAAAGTTGACTCGTGATTCCGAAGAGGGTGTAATCCTAGGGCCCGTCCTCCATCTCCCCCATGAAATCTTAAGGCGATAATTAAATTAGAATGAGGCTACGAGGGTGGGCCCTAATCCAATCTGTCTGGTGTCCTTATAAGAAGAGATTAGGACAAGGCACACAGAGGAAAGACCCTGCGAGGACACACAGAGAAGACGGCCACCTACAAGTCAAGGAGAGAAGCCTCAGGGGAAACCAACCCTGCTGATACCTTGATCTTGGACTTCTAGCTTCCGGAATTATGAGAGAATTAACTTCTGTTGTTTAAACTATCCAGTCTTTGGTATTTTGTTATGGCAGCCCTAGCAAATGAATACAGAGGAGAAGTGACATCTGGGCAACCTTTTTTGACAGAAGGGGCGCTTAAGCCTTGAAGAGATGAAGTGATTTGCCCCAAGGTAAATGATAAAAGGTGATTTCAATGAAGTATGTCTGATTCTAGTGCCTGTACTATTTCTGTTCTTCTGTGCTGCTTCTTAAGTGCAGGATACCATGTTCAATAACTGTAGGAAATAATAGCAGCTGAGAACCTTGAGCAAATTATTCCCTCAGTAAGCATCCCACCCCTGCTTAAATGCCTCCATTGCTAGAGAGCTCACCACCTAGTAGAGAAGCCATTTCCTTTTTTAAAAAATTTATTTATTTTATTTTATTTATTTTTGGTCACGTTGGGTCTTCATTGCTGCATGCAGGCTTTCTGTAGCTGTGGCGAGTGGGGGCTACTCTTCGTTGCGGTGCACGGGCTTCTCATTGCGGTGGCTTCTCTTGTTGCGGAGCACAGGCTCTAGGTGCACAGGCTTCAGTAGTTGTGGCACGTGGGCTCAATAGTTGTGGTCCACAGGCTCTAGAGCCTGAACTCAGTAGTTGTGGTGCACCGGCTTAGTTGCTCTGCGGCATGTGGGATCTTCCCGGACCAGGGCTTGAACCCATGTCCCCTGCATTGGCAGGCGGATTCTTAACCACCGTGCCACCAGGGAAGCCCCATTTCCATTTTTGAACATCTGAGCATGTAAAAATAAATCTTCCTTATGTGGGAAATAAATGTCATCTTAGAATATTCACTCAGTTCTTTACATCTCTCTCTTTGGAGCAGCATGGAAGCAGTATTTTGTTGTGTCCCTGGAAAGTGCTTCAAGTTCCATTACAGGACAGTTATATCCATATTGTCTCTCTCTTCTCAAAACAAAGCAATGACAGTATCATGAAAGCATCCTCATAGGACAATAATTCCAAATTCCTTCTTTCTAACACTAAAATTAGGTCACCGGAGAGTTGCCTAGTCCAGTTAGTCAAACCATCCTTAAAAACTGGACAAGCATGATTTGAAATGAGTATAATTTGGCATCCTTACCAATTCACAGGCACAGGAAATTATTCACCACCAGTTTGCCTTCTCCTTGAGCCAAAGACATATTGGGAGTGACCTGGAGCCTGGACTTGGGCTGCCAATGGATGAAGCAATGAAGTAAAAACCACCATCTGTTAGGTGGAAATGAGAGCCCCTGAGAGGGGCCTGGAGGAAGTGGCTTGTCTCAATGCAGAACCGTGAGATGGGCACCTGCAAAAACCACAGCGAGGAAGAGTCCCGTAGGAAGCTCCATCCCCACCATGCACTCCAGCACATGGTATGGACGGGGGAGTGTGCAGCGTGGTGCTGGAGTTCCCGGGAATGCTGGCTCTGGCCGGGATGCTCTAACAGTGGGGAGGGACGTGTGGCAGCCTCTCCATCTTTCCCATTCCCTGGCTGTCATCCCCTCAACTCCAAGGTTCAAGACGTTCCAGATCATTGTCAAGGCCATGTCAAGGTCCCCACCAAGGAGGGAAGGAAGGGTGATGCTGTCTGAGCTAGGCTGGAGCCCAAAGTGCGACTAGTGACCACAGGTGTTATGTAAACGTCACTGAAGAATTTTGACTCGATTGAGCCAAAGGACCAGAAGGTACAACCCGGGACCAAAAGATACACTGGAAATGGTTAGGAGTGCCGAGCACAAAAGAGGAGTTTGATGACTGCTGTGCAGGTATTTAAGGAACATGATATTAGTTGTGGCTATTTGATGACAAGACCTGGGAGAGACGTGTATTTTCAAATGCTTTTACGCTATATATAGTTTTCTACTTTCAAATGCATGCAAATATGCAAAGAAAGCTAACAGAGATGCAGAGTATAGAGTCTCAGAGAACTGGCTTTAATTAAATTATCCCATTAAGTATTTCTTAATGGCGTCTTCGAATGTGCCTGAACATTCACTACGAAGTACCTTAAAACCTTTTTTCTCTCATGAGAGCAATAAAGAGGATGAAGCACCTCAATGAGCCTAAAATAAATGGACACAACTAACTTGAAAACAAACAAAATAATGAAAACCAAGAGCCGCCCCCCACCACACACTAAAATCTGACAAAGTTTTATTGATGGACATAATGCAGATGTGAATAAACAGGGAACTGTTACCTGCTCCCAACTGGACACACTCAATATTGTAGAATTATCAGCTCTTCTCAGATTAACTTATGTTTATACAACTCCAACATAAATCTTAGTGTGACATTTTGAAATTTCACAAATGGTTTTTAAAGTTTATCTGGAAAAAATGAAACAGGATACTATCCAAGATATTTTTTAAAAAAAGAACCCTGGGTGGAAGCTGCCCCTCCAGGTAGCAACTGTAATAAATCTAAGATAATTTGAACAGTATGGTAATGCAATATTACTAACCCCTTGGTGCCAATATGGTCATAAACAAAATGCATATCAGGCCCTAATATTGCATGATGGTCTTGAGCAGGGGTCAGCGAAGTTTTCTGTAAAAGGCCAGATAATAAACGTTTAGACTTTGTAGGCCATCCAGTCTCTGTTGAAACTATTAAACCCTGCTGTTTGTAGCATGAAAGCTGCCATAGACAATATAAAATGTGTGCCTGTGTTCCAATAAAACTATTTACAAGAACAGGCAGCAGGCTCAGTTTGGCCCATGGACTGTAGTTTGCCACCCCTGGTTTTTGCTCAAAATCTAGAATTCAATTACATGTACAATTGTCATGGAACTCAGAACTTTTCAGACTTCTTAGGTAGAACTCTGTGGTAGATTGCACACAAAAGAAAAGAAAAAAGGGCCACAGTTCTTTGCAGCATCTCCCAACAAGAGTGTAGTCTACTTTCCCACCCTCTGACTTGCTTTGCTGTGATGTCACGTCATTTTAAGCCTGAGCCCCAAGAGGAGTTGCAAGCTTTTTCTGTCACTCTTAGAATTCAGTTTCCATGGCAACAGGTCTAGTTTCCCTTGTTGGAGGATTCTATGTGGAGGAGAACGCTGGTGTCCCAGTTGAGTTTCTGCTGGCCTCCGGCCATTCTGGGAGTTGAACAAATTCACCAGTAAGCCCCAGTCAAGGTCAGCTAAGCCTGGATAGATAAGCAGACTACCTAGCTGAGCCCAGCCCAGGTGCTGACCCACAGACTCATAATATCCACAAGTGATATTAGGCTAAACCACTACATTTTGGGATGGTTTGTATGTAGTAAAAGCTGATTAAAACCATTCTGCCATTGAACATGTGAAACAAACTTATTTCATAATGTAGATTTTCCAAAGGTAAGAACAATTAGAAAATCAACTGTGCTTTTGTTTGTACACTTGTTCTTAATACCTCTTTGCTTAACTAGCTTCTCCTGCTTTGATATCTGATTTGATTACATGAATATATTTAAGAGGATTAGATTCTTCATTCCAAATATACTATGGGGATACAGGCATGATTTTGAAATACCTAATTTACTAGAACCTATTATCAAGGCATAGTCATTTTTGTTTATGACCATATTGGCACCAATATTGCATTAATTGCCTCGGACTAATAAAGCAGATTATCATGTGAATAATGTGTTTATGTCTGGACCAGTAGAACAAAATGATAGTAAGCTGCATGATACAAGGTTTTTCAATAGTTTAGAATGAGACACATGAGAGGAAATTAAGTTTCCAAGTGGCAAAGAGGAGTAAAGGCATGAAAAATTCAACAAGACTTGTCCTACAGCAGCTGGGATCATCGGTGTTACAATCAGCATTTCATTCCAGCAAAATAACTGCATCTATCATACTAGTGTTATCATTTTGAATTTCAGTGTTTTCTTATGGTTTTGGTATTTGCTTTATAAATTTTCTTTGTTTCTCTTGCTGTGTTAGGGAGTTTGTTATTCTCTCAAAGTAAGAGCAGAGCCTTTAACTCTGCTAACCCCACTTCTGATACAGTTCAGTGGGATAACCTGGATTAGATGCCAACAGACAGAGGAAATCTCTTCCCTTGTCTGGGCTTCAGTCAATAACTAAAATAAAATAACTTGAACTGTGGTTCTCAAACTTCAGTGAACCTGTTTAGAATGCATAGCTATGAGCATTTAAAATGCATAGTTATGAGCTTCATCTCCAGAAAATCTCATTAAGCAGTGGAGGGTAAGACAAAAATAAAACGTGAGGCAAAACCAACAGAATGTAAGGTAGAAATAGACAGTTCACCAAAAACGGCTGACTACTTTAATGCCACATTTCAATAATGTAGAGAACAACTAGACAGAAGATAACAAGGAAGTAGAAAACTTGAACGTGGTTAACCAAAACTGGACCTAACAGACACCTGTAGAATACTCCTTCCAACCCCAGCAGATACACCACCATCTCAAGCACACATTCTCCAGGATAGACCATGCATTAGGCCATAAAGCAAATCGGAATAAATTTAAAAGAAGTGAAATCATACAGAGTATGTTTTCTGACCACAGTGGAATGAAATTAGAAATCAATAACAGAAGGAAATTTGGGAAATTCACAGATAGGTTGAAATGAAACAATACATTCCTAAATAACCAAGAGGTCAGAGAAAAAAATCACAGGGGAAATTAGGAAATACATTGAGATGAGTGAAAACAAAAATACAACATACCAGAGCTTATGGGATTCAGCTAAAGCAGTGTTTAGAGGGAAATTTATACCTATAACTGTTATATTAAAAAAAGAGATCCCTCAAGTTGGTAACCTAACTTCCCACCTTAAGAAAATAGAGAAATAAGTGCTAACTAAACCTGAACCAAGCAAAAGGAAGGAAATTAGATTAGCAGAGATCAATGAAATAGAGAACACAAAAACGATAGAGAAAACCAATAACTTATTCTTTGAAAAGATCAACAAAATTGACAGCCTTCTTTGTTATAAAGCAGAAACTAACACACCATTGTAAAGCAATTATAATCCAATAAAGATGTTAAAAAAAACTACACATATTCAAAAAAAAATTGACAACCTTTAGGTAGTCTGACCAAGAAAAACAGAATACTCAAATAACTAAAATCAGAAATGAAGGAGATGTCGCTATAGACTATACAGAAATAAAAAGTATTAAAAGGAAGTACTATGAACGAGTTTATGCCAACAGATTAAACATCCTAGATGAAATGGACAAATTCCTAAAAAGACAGACCCACTAAAACTGACTCAAGAAGATAGAAATCTGAATAGACCTCTAACAAGAAAAGATTGAATCAGTAATTTTAAAACTTCCAACAAAAAAGTCCAGGACAAGCTCCCTTGGTGAAGTCTACCAGTCATTTAAAGAATTAACACCAATTTTTCTCAAATTCTTGAAGAAAAATAGAAGAGAACGCTTCCCAACTCATTTCAGTGAACTCATATTCATTTCAGTGAATAATACTGGTATTATCCTGATACAAAAATCAAACTACAACATCACAAGAAAACTACAGATCAATATCCTTTATGAATATAGATGCAAAATCTTCAACAAATTACTAGCAAAGCAAATCCAGCAACATATAAAAAGGATTATGCAAGCCAACCAAGTGGGATTTATCCCAGGAATACAAGATTGGTTCAACATTCAAAAACTATCAATGTAGTACACTGTATTAATAGAATAAAGGACAAAAACCATGTGACCACCGCAACAGATGCAGAAAAAGCATCTGACAAAATTCAACACCATTTTATGATAAAAACACTCAACTAATCAGAAATAGAAGAGAATATTTCAACCTGAGAATGAACGTGTGTTTAGCAAGGTTACAAGGATACATGATCAATGTTAAAAAAAACTCCATTTCTTTTTTTTTCTTTTTAACATGTTTATTGGAGTATAATTGCTTTACAATGGTGTGTTAGTTTCTGCTTTATAACAAAGTGAATCAGCTGTACATATACATATATCGCCATAACTACTCCCTGAAAAAACTCCATTTCGATATACTAGCAAGGAACAACCAAAAATTGTAATTAAAAAAAAAACAATAGGGCTTCCCTGGTGGCGCAGTGGTTGGGAGTCCGCCTGCCGATGCGGGGGACACGGGTTCGTGCCCCGGTCTGGGAGGATCCCGCGTGCCGCAGAGCGGCTGGGCCCGTGGGCCATGGCCGCTGGGCCTGCGCGTCCGGAGCCTGTGCTCCGCAACGGGAGAGGCCACAGCAGTGAGAGGCCCACGTATCACAAAAAAACACAATACTATTGGGTCTTTCACCTCCAGGAAGATGGAGAATGGGTTTTTGCCTATTCCTCCAACTAAGTACAACAGAAATACTTGGATGTTATATGCAAGATAAATATAGAAGGACTCTGAACCATGGAGAGAAGGCAGACAAGTTAGGAAACTCAGGACTCCAGGAATGACAAGGTAGTGATCTCCCTGGGCTTTCTTTCTGCCTCATGTATCCCAGACTTGGAGCTGAAGAACATAGCAACTCAGACACCCTAGTGGCTGCAACCAAAAAACCCCAACGAAAGCCTGTTCTCTCTAGCCAAAGGGCCAGGAAAGAGGCAGCCTAGCAGGACAGAAACCTTTTAGAAAATAACTACCCAACTCCATACAAACACCCCAGGAAAAAACTGGCCACCCACCCATGCCAACATGTGGAGCTGGATTTCCTCTACCCTTTGGAGGCTGTGATGAGGTTCCCCTCCCTCTCACTGGGGTGAAGACCAAGTAGGGAGCCAGGGCTGTCATCCCTGCCCACCTGTAATGAGGCACAAGTCCCCCTTACCCAGGTCAGTGGAGGCCACATGGGCAGCCAGAACTCCCATCCCCACCCAGCAGTAAGTAGGATACCTCTTGGGTGTCAGGGGGGATCCTGAACTTGTGCCTCCACCTGGTAGAGAAAAGCTGAGCTGGTGGGAACATAAAATGGTACAATCATGATAGAAAACAGGCTGTTTCTTAAGAAGATTAACATTCACCTGCCTTTTGATCTAGCTGTTCCACCCACAGGTTGCCCTCCAACCCCAACTAAATGGAAGTTTGTGTCCACACAAAGACTTGTGCACACACACCCCTAGCCTCTTTGTTTGTAATAGGCAAACACTGGAAAACAGCCCAAATATCCATCAATGGGTGAATGAATAGACATGATTTGGTATGTCCATGCAATGAAATAGCACTTAGAATAAAGAGAAACCATTGTCACAGGCCACAACACGGATGCATCTCAAACTAATTATCCTCAGTGAAGGAAAGCCAAATGAAAGAAGTACATACTGCATGATTCCATTTTAAAAATTCACTATTCTAGGATGACAGAAAGCAGATTGGTGGTTGCCTGGGAACCTGAGAATACGAGGAAGCATGTAAGGCAGAGATCACTTAGGGAGACACAGAAAACTTGGGGGAAAGTGATGGATTTGTTCATTACCTTTATTTTCCGTGTTCATCCTTACGGACTAGAACAGGAGGGTCTGGAATATTGATAAATTAGATGGCTTTATTAGTTTTAAAAAAAGATCAATTTATCCTCTATCTGAATTAAAAAAAAAATTACAAACGTAAGATTTGAGCCAAAATATAGGATCTTCTCACTCAACACTCCTGAAAGGCTTTGTACTATGAAAGCAGACCACCTTAATAAATGCGTAGTCCTATTTGCACAGGTCTGCTAGCTGAATCCTGAATGTTTCCGTTCAGAAACTAGGGCTGAACACTGGAGCCAACAGAGCTGAAAGTCTCTGAATCCAGGGAAACCAATTAACACCTTTGCATGCAATAAACTAGAATGCATAATGGATCATGACTTTAAATTTATTTTGATAAATGGTCCAATAATTTGAAGTTCAGATAAATAATTCATCCTCCTTTCTCTCTCAGCATGACAGCTTGGAAGATATACGATAAGCTGAAATCATGGTGCAATCTTCAGCGGGTCCTTTTACTGGATTCCAGGCTTAAAGGCATGACCGGAATGGCTCCTGAAAGGTAACATTGCCCTGTACTCTCATATTTGCCAAATAAATGAGTAAGCATAGATCTGTGGTATTGCAGTGGCCCCAGAGGTAAGAGCTGAAGCTCTACATCCCTGCTACCTCTTCACTTCCCTCTACTGTATGGAGACCTACTTGGATCATTCAATTTGGAAAACTTGCCATGTTGCTAGACACATCACTCCTGCCTTTTTAACTAGGCCATCTCCCTTTCCAGGAACTTAGCCCAAATGCATCCAAAAGTGGGGCAAAAACGTTTCAGGCTGTGTTCTTTCAATCACACGAGGCAAAATCAAAGAGCATCTTCATCCCAGGAACAGAAGCATCCATCCTCAAGAGCATTTCGACTTGAAAATAAACTATTTGTTGATTAAATCCTTCCTGAATTAAACTAAATCTATGAAAAAAAACCCAAAACATGTTCCAAACAGTATTGTGGTTTTAGAAACCTCTTCTTAACTCTCCTAAAGATGGAGAAGGGGGCAAACAAATTACATTTCATTACCAAAATACATATCCAACTCCTAACACTCATTCTACAAATTTTTATTGACCACCTACTATGTGCTGGTCACTTTTGCAGCACTGGTGGTACAGCAATGAAAAAAAGAGGCAAGCGTTCCTGTCCTTACAGAGGATATTCTAGTGGACACAGAGCTGGTCTGCTATAATTAAAATAAGTAAGTGTTAAAGTATAGGAGAAAATACTCCATTTTAGGGAGAGGAGTGAAGTAGGGGATGGAGATAGGGGATGCCAGGAGAGGGAAGGCTGCAATCAAATAGATAAGGAAAGCCCACATGGAGAAGGTGAACTTGAGCATTGGGTGAAGGAGAGGAGCCACACAAATATTGAGGGAGGGCTTCCCTGGTGGCGCAGTGGTTGAGAGTCCGCCTGCCAATACAGGGGACACGGGTTCGTGCCCCGGTCCGGGAAGATCCCACATGCCGCGGAGCGGCTGGGCCCGTGAGCCATGACCACTGAGCCTGCACGTCTGGAGCCTGTGCTCCGCAACGGGAGAGACCACAACGGTGAGAGGCCCATGTACCGCAAAAAAAAAAAAAAAAAAAAAAAAACATACTGAGGGAAGGGAGTTTCTGGCAGGAGAAACAGTGAGGATGGGGCACAGAAGCAGCCGCAGGGCTGCCATATTGGAGGGACTTCACGGAGGCCCGTGTGGCTAAGGAAGAGACTAGACTCAGAGAGTTAATGGGGCCAGATCCCTGAGGGCCTTGACCATAAGGACTTTGGTCTTGCTCTGAGTGAATGTGGGAATCACTAAAAAGCTTTGAGCAAGAAATGACATGATCTGACTTGAGTTGTTTTGTTTTGTTTTGTTAATTGTGGTAAAATATACATTACATAAAATTTACTATCTTAACCGTTTCTAAGTGTCCAGTTCAGTAGGGTTAAGTACTTTCCCACTGTTGTGCAGACCTCTTTTCAGAATCTCCAGAACTCTTTTCTTTTTTTCTTTTTTTAAACATCTTTATTGGAGTATAATTGCTTTACAATGGTGTGTTAATTTCTGCTGTATAACAAAGTGAATCAGCTGTACATATACGTATATCCCCATATATCTTCCCTCTTATGTCTCCCTCCCACCCTCCCTATCCCTCCCTCTAGGTGGTCACAAAGCACCGAGCTGATCTCCCTGTGCTATGCGGCTGCTTCCCACTGGCTATCTATTTTACATTTGGTAGTGTATATATGTCCATGCCACTCTCTCACTTCATCCCAGCTTACCCTTCCCACTCCCCATGTCCTCAAGTCCATTCTCTACGTCTGCATCTTTATTCCTGTCCCTGCCCCCAGGTTCTTGAGAACCTTTTTTTTTTTTTTTTTTTTTTAGATTCCATATATATGTGTTAGCATACGGTATTTGTTTTTCTCTGTCTGACTTCACTCTGTATGACAGACTCTAGGTCCATCCACCTCACTACAAGTAACTCAATTTCATTTCAGAACTTTTTTCATCTTGCAAAACTGAAACTCTGTACTCATTAAACAACATCTCCCCATTTCTCCCTTCCCCCAGACCCTGGCAACCACCATGCTACTTTCTGTCTCTATCAATTTGACTACACAAGGTACTCCGTATTATTGGAATCATACAATATTTGTGGTATTATGACTGCTTTATTTTGCTTCAAATAATGTCTTCAAGGCTTATCCATGGTATAGCATGTGTCAGAATTTTCTTCCTTTTTGGGGCTGAATTATATTCCATTGTATGTATATATCACATTTTGTTGATCCGTTTATTCGTCAGTGGACACTTGGGTTGTTTCTACCTTCTGGCTATTGTGAATAATGCTGCTATAAACATGGGTGTACAAACAGTTGTTTAAGACCCTGTTTTCAACTCTTTTGGATATATACTCAGAAGTGGAATTGCTGGATTGTATTGCAATTCTATGTTTAATTTTTTGAGGAACTGCTATACTATTGTCCATAGTGTTGCCTTAAGCTTTAAGAGGGCACTCTTGCTGCAGTGTTTAGGGATGGACAACAGGAGGACAACAGTGATGTCAGGGAGGTCACCAAGAAGCCTTCTTAGATGTTTCCCTGCCAGACTCCAAGATGGAAATCTGCATGCAGAAAGTTTACCAGGGATCACATTGGATTTATGTGGGGAGGGAAAAAAAATAGGATTTAGCAGAGGGAGGGTTTGATCAGAGATGCAGGTGAAAAAAGCCTCATCTGATCCCAGGAGACTCAGAAGCTGGGATGGCCCTTTAGTGTTGTCCAGTCTTGAGATAATAGGGCTGGGTCTTTCTGGCCCACAGTGGCCAGTCACTGGATGCATCCTGACTCCAAGATGAAAAAGTAACTTGTACTAGGCAGCTTTCTTCAGTGGAAGACAATTCCCACTGAGGGACTCACTGACAGCCTTCAGCAGGGGAAGGAAGGTGGGCTCAGTTCTGAGGGGGCAAGGAGTCTGGGCAGCACACCACAGCACCCTCCACAGAGGCTACTGCAACGGTCTGTGTAATTGGCATTGGTTCTTGGCCAAGGATCTTAGCAGTCAAGGTGGGGAGAAGTGCTGAGTTCTCGAACTGTTTTGAACATAGAGTAAAAATTCTGTTTTGATAAATTGGATATTTGGTGTGTGATTAAAAAAATAAATTAAGCCAGAATGAGCCAAGACTGTTGACCTAGCAACTAGAAAGATCAAATTGCCATGACCTGGGAGGGAGAAGACTATTGGAGGAGCAGATCTGGGGCAGATGCCCAGGGGTTTAATCGTGGACCTGGGAACAAGGACCACTGTCGAGCAGGCAGTTGAATATACAAGGGTGGGTTTCCAAGCAAAGGTTGATCTGGGGTATACATGTCAAGGTCATTAACTTATAGATGGTATTGGAGATCAGGAGATGGTAAAAGATCATCAAGGAAATGTAGATAGAGAAGGGGAGAAGAGGTCTGAGGACTGAATTGCGGCTTAGTCCAACTTGAGGCGGGGGAGACCCAGCACAGATGGGGAGAGGCAGTCACTGTGTCGTCTGCTCTCCAGTTGCTGCCACCACCCTATATTCATTCCTTGTCCTCTCCAGCTGCACGTGCCCTGGAAGGCTGTCACCCACTTGATGCATCCCGTGGGCTGCCTTGCCCTCTGGCTTCCCTTTGGGTTTAGCCAGTGGGCGTCACTGTCAGGATGTCAGAGGGTGCAGGCAGAGAGCCGAGGGGGCACTTGCTCCTCCCTACCATCCTTCCTCGGGGCAGTTCTGGCAGGGACAGCATCCCTCTAGGACCACACTGTGTGCCTCGCACCACCTTCTTTGGCTCCAACTCCCAAGGAGGTCCCGGTAACAACCTGTGCACCCTTTGCCCCTTCAGGTCTAAGAATCGCCAACAGCTTCCTGCGGTGGTTATTCTCTTGGGTGAATAGCATCCCTTTGCTCTGTCACACTTCTCTAAACAGTCCATTCATGAAAATGTCTCTTTAAAAATCCCTGCTATTTCATCTGGATCTGCCAAGACCCCGACTAATGTATGTGCTGTCCTGGAAGAAAAGAAAAATGTTTAAAGTTTGAAGGAGAAAATTGAAATCAACAGCGCTACTTACAGTTTAACTAAGATGCAGACTCTGAAATGACCACAGGGTTTCACAGCAAGGAATAGATGTTGATTTTATCAAGTCTTGTCTTTAAAAGAGGTGACAAAGGCTCAGAGTTTGTTTAAGAGAGAAAAGGAAGAAGAAAATTTGAAAAAGCAAGAGGAGACAACTATTTTAGGGAGTTTTTCTGAAAACAGGAGCAGAAAACGGAACAGATCTAGGAAGCAAACGTGAGATCGACGCTGGGTTTTTAAGATGGGAGAAATAATAGCCGGCTTTCACGCTCAGGGAAGTGATCTAGTTGAGTGGGGAAGTGGTGATGCAGAAAGGGGTGGAAAATTGCTGTCTCCGTGTCCTTGAGTAGAAGAGAGGGGTGCGACCGCATGCACAAGAGGAGGGGCTGGCTGGCCCCAATATGTTACTTAGAGAATTTATCTACGGAACCTGGAGAGAAGGCAGAAGGTGCAGGGACGGATGCTGATAGGTGGGGAGGTGTGGGCGTGAACACATGTGGAATTTCTTATCAATTCTGTTTTTCAAACTAGAAGCAACACCAGCACCTGAGAGTGAGAATGAGGGAGAGATTGTTGGTCTGAGAGGGACAGTATGCCACTGTGCAGGGCATGGGAGAGTGACCAGACCAGGGGAAGGTGTAAGGACTGTGAGATTACATTAAAGATCCACACCTTAGAGATTCAGTCATACATTTTAAGTAGGACCATGGTCGTTCTGGGTTTCTCCTGCCATATTTAGCTACCTGGATACAGGCACACAGCAGGGAAGAACTCTTTTATAGGTCTGGGGTTTTTCCAAGAGAGTACTACAAAGCAAGAAAGGGCAAGAGAACTGGGAGGGGATACAGAAAGGGAGTGCTGATAATGATTTTTCAGGAATCGGCATGTCAAGGAGGATGAACAGGAGTGTACTGGTGTGAGGTTAAATACTAGAAGGAATGATCTGGAAATGTAGGTGATGTATTCAACATATCACCCCACCCAAGATACACTGTAGGACGCAAAAGGATTTTTGTACACATTCCTTGTTTTCAGAGGGTTTAAAGTCTGTTGGGATGGAGATAAGTTTCTCTTAGTGGGAGAAGTGTTCACTGGCTGTCTTTGCAGACTTCTGAAATGCAAGGAACTTTGTTTGCCATTTCTGATTTAAGACACTTCACAGAAACATGAGAAGTAGATAGCATTGCTCCATCTTACACATGAGGAAATTCAAGCTTAGTACCTTGTCTCATATTGGAAGAGCCAGGATAATTCAAACCAAGTGTCTTAGTTCAAGCTGCCATAACAAGATGCCACAGACTGGGTGGTTTAAACAACAGAAATGTATTTTCTCACAGTTCTAGAGGTGGGAAGTCCAAGATGACAGTGCTGGCCAATTCAGCTCCTGATAGAGACCTTCTTTCTGGTTTTCAGACAGCTGCCTTCTTGCAGGGTCCTCACCTGGCCTTTCCTCAAAGCACATGCGTGGAGAGAGAGAGAGAGAGAAACAGAGAGAGAGAGAGAGAGACAGACAGACAGACAGACAGAGAGACAGAGAGAGAGAGAGAGACAGAGAGAGAGAGAGAGAGAGAGAGAGAGATCCTTCCTCTTCTTATAAGGCCACCAGTCCTCTTGGATTAAGATCTCACTCTTAGCATCTCATTTAACCTTAATTATCTCCTAATAGCCCTACCTTCAAGTGCAATCATATTGGAAGCTAGGGCTTCAGCATACGAATTTGTTGGAGGGACATAGTTCAGTCCATAGCACCAAGCTCTTCTGATTCCAGAATCCCTTGTTCTTACCACTTGGTCGAAGATAAACAAATGCAAAGAACATTCTAGATGAAATAACAAACAAGTTCACTGGACATGCTGGCCTCAAAATCCTTGCAGTTGTCCTTCTATAAAATAGAGACTTTAATATATTACACTCATACTGACGTATTTAAGAGAACAATGTAACATAGATTTATAAGTCCACCATAGCTGTCATTGATAAAGTAAAGTGAAACCTCAGCAAACAAGTGTGGCATGATACCATTTGTTTTCAAATCACGTTAGACTAGTTTGCTAGGGCTGCTATGACATAGTGCCCCAGGCTGGACAATTCAAACAACAGAAATGTATTGTCTCACATTTCTGGAAGCTACGAGTCCAAGATCAAGGTGTCCTCAGGGTTGGTTACTTCTGAGGTCTCTCTTCTTGGCTTGTAGATGGCTGTGTTCTCCTCATATCTTCATGTGGTCTTCCCTCTGGGCCTGTTTGTGTCCAAATTTCTTCTTCTTCTAAGGACTTGAGTTACACTGCATTAGAGCCCACACTACTGACCTCATTTTAACTTAATTCCCTCCCTAAAGACCCTGTCTTCAAAGAGTTACATTCTGAAGTACTGGGGGTTAGAATCTCAAAGATTCTAAAGATTTTGGAGTTCACAGTGCAGCCCATAACCGACATCAATGCTGCAGGTGTAGAGAGCATCCATGTGAGCGTGTGTGCTTGTAAAGCATGAGGGTGCATCAGTAAACACATAAAGTGGTGTTTGGAAAGTTCACTATTAATTAATAGCACTTGCCTTTAGGTTGGGGAAGTGGTTTTGGAGAAAATATGTAAAGAGGAACTTTTGCTTCTGATTCTTATACAAGTCTTTATTCTTGATTTCTTATCATGAAAATACATTAACTTGTGTTGAAAAGAATGAAATGTTTTAAAACGATAAAGGGAGGTGTATGTACCAAGGGCCATTTTGCACTTCATTATATAAACAAGGCTATATAGACCCCATGCTTGCCCAGTTTAATACTAAAACCGGGTGGCTGAGTTATAGGAACTCACCTTCCTGGGGGATGGGGTGTCCCCAGTCCCCTTCCCAGGACCTCCGTGCTCCTCTCTACAGAATGAAGGGTCTGGCTGAGATGATGTACAGGCCTTTTCATTTGTAAATGTCTACATTCCATGGTCCCTGTAGGTTGGGATGGGAAACAGTGGGCAGGAAAGAACATTGAGTAGCAAGAGATATGAGTTCTAATCCTCATGTTGGTCCCTGTGTCACTGAGTGAACTTGGGAAATTCACTTTCTTCTATGGGTCTTGGTCCCACCTTTGGTAAAATAAGAAGATTGATCTAGATCAATGGTTCTTTATTTAGCTTTGGAGTATTCTGATCAGGAGTAACTTCACAGATGGCTTAAAGGGCCAGTGAGCAGGGGTCTCTCTCTCCTGCCACAAATGGGCAACTCTGTATTACTCTGTAGAATAATCAAGTTCTGAAGAAGTTTTCACATAGAGAGAGGAGAGGGTTTGATGGCTAAAGGAAGTTTCTCACAGAGAAAGGGATTTGAGTGTTTTAGGTGGCCTGGCAGTTTGAGGCCTTCAAATACTAGGGAAAGGCAGAAACATCTGATGTGTTCAAGCATTTCTATGCGTGGAGTATGGACTGTGCATAAAGATGTAAAACTGGACAGGTTATATCTGGCCAGCTCACAGAGGATATTGTGGGCCACATTAAAGGGCTTGACTCTTGCTGTGCTATATGTATTTAGAGCCTGTGTTATTATGTGCATACTAGTTCATTATTATATCTTGGCA
Organism: Hyperoodon ampullatus; assembly: GCF_949752795.1. Classification (NCBI taxonomy): domain Eukaryota; kingdom Metazoa; phylum Chordata; class Mammalia; order Artiodactyla; family Ziphiidae; genus Hyperoodon; species Hyperoodon ampullatus. The sequence continues at coordinate 74,200,697 of NC_136930.1, forward strand.
AATTTTTTATCATTATGTAGTACCCCTTTTTACATTATCTGATAATAACATTGATACATTCATTTTTGATATTATTTCTCATCATTTTAATTTCAACTACTTTGATTTATTTGTATTTGCTGCTTTTGTTTTAGATGTGACTTTTCTCTTAGAATATGGCTACATTTGCCATTCCACCTATTTTCTAGTTCTGGAAATAATATTAGATGTATACTGAAACACCACGATCTGTCCCCAAAGTCTTATAAAATCTCTTTCGTATCTGTCATCATTTTATCCTCCTGTCTGTTCTTAGAGAGTTTGTCACAATTATATTCCAATTCTCAGTTCTCTCTTCATTGTTTCCAGTTTAGAGTTGTTGACTTTTGATTTTATCAATTTAAAATTTTTCTTCTGGAATTTCTAAATGCTTTGATTTCTTACCCACCTGTTTCTCATTTTTCTCTGTTGTTTTTGTCATTTGACACGTCACAGTTTTATAGAATTTTACTTCATTGGTTTCCTCTTATTTTACTTCCAGACAAGTGCACTTTCATTTTTGTTTTCATACATATATATATACACAAGCATACACATATATGTATAGATATGTATATATACATTATATGCAATAATTGATATAATATATGTAATTATATATTCTCAGCAGTTTTTTCTTAGTATTGGTCTCTATTCTCTCCTAAGTCCCCATTTTAAAACCACATATAATATCGTCAGCTCAGGACTCCTATCTCACAGGGATGTTCCTGATCCAGTCCCTGAGTCAGGATGCTGTTTTCCCCCTTCTCAACTTGGGCTGCCTCTGCTCATTTCTGCCCCTCTGGGAAATCAGCATCCTTCTGGCCACAGCCTTGCACCTTGATCCCAACTTTTATCTGCCTCTTTTCAAGGGCAAGTTCACTCCCTACTTTGAGCCCCATACTTCATGCAGTGATCCTGGATCTCGTGTTATCATGCACTGAACCTGTATCTCCCTTATTGTTAGATCTTGCAAGGTTTGAACACGTGGATGCACATGTGTGCCTCTGGCCCAGTGTCCACTAGGTTTGCCTAGCAAGTCCTTATTTACTGCAGGATATATTTGTTTGATTTCTGATTTGTGGAGATGTTTATTTTTATTTCAGTGTCACTAAATCTACTTATATAAGTGTGTGTGTGCGTGCACACACACACACCCCACACACCCCACACTGTCATTGTTCCAAATTGCTTAAACTCAGCCTTAGTCCTGAGGCCATAGAATAAGGGGATGATAAGGTCGGTTCTTCATTGTAGCAAGCTGCTCTTGCATAGGAAGGAGGAGCTGGGTCTTGTTGGAAAACGACTGCAGAAGTCTCACAGGAAACATAATGGAATAGTAGAGGCTGTGAAGCCCAGGAGCCCGACTTTGTATGTCTGCCCCACCACCTACTTACTACATGACACTGGATCTGTGACTTAACCTCCCTTTAGATTCATTTTCTTTATCTGTAAGATGGAGGTGATAGCACCGTTTACCAGTAATGTTTGGAGGATAAGCTCAAATGCTGTACTTAACAGTTCTGACTGTAATTTACTGGCCAGTTCCTATGCTGAGTACTTTGTATGTATTATTTCAATCAGTGAAATAATTGAAACCCAGCAAGGTAGGTTTCATTACCCAAAAGTACAGATGTAAAATCTGAGGCTTAAGAGAGTTGAAAGCATTTACTTGCCCGAGGTTGAACAGCGAGTAAACTATGGCATTGACATTTGAGGCTGCTTCCATCTGGCTTTTAACCACTAGACAGATGAAAGCTTTTATTTCACTGTTCTCATTGATAAGGCCAAGTCTGAAGGGCCTCGGGAAGGAAGGTAACAGTAGAACAGAGAGTGGGGATATGGCAGGTGAGGACAGGAAAGAAGCAAAGGCAGTTCAGGGTATGAATTAGAGGCGATACAAAGGGGTTGTATTCACAAGAACCAGGTACACGCATTTGTCTTCTACGGACAAGATCTGAAAACTTGGCTTCAGGTAGACAGACGAAGGTCTCATCTGGGTACCTCTGCTTCCCAACGCTGGGACCTTGGAAAGCCACTTCTCTTTCTGAGCCTCAAGTTCCAAGGTGAGAATAATAGTCCACACACTGCAGGCTTGCTGAGAGGATATAATGAAGTAGTATAGCATGTGTGAAAACACCTAGACCAGTACTTATTATCAACTAGGATGGCAGCCAGGAGTGTGACTCCAGCCCAGTTAACTTGGAAGCTCTTCCTTCTTTCACACTCACATCCTGCTTCCCACTGAGGACCAGGCACCTGACCCAGGGCTCCAGAGACAAGCAGAATTTGAACAGCAGAAGGAAGATGGGCGGGGGTTGCAGTTGGGGAGAATATGCTCTAAACGAAGGAAAAGACTTATCTACTCAGTTTTTTCAGCAGCTTTTAACCCTAAAAATAATTTCTGTGCTTTGTCAATAAAGCCAAATGTGACACCGACCTAAAAACCTTAAAGGTGAGGGTTACTTCTTCTGTTACTTCCTTTTCTTCTTTTTTTATGCCATTCTTGTAGTTAAACACAAATCGTAAATAATGCAAACCTATAATTCATGCAAATTGATCCCTAATGAGATGGAAACCAGCCAAGTTTTAATTTGTTGAACTTGCAGGAGAGAGTATAATGAGTTAGAAAGAACAGATGCAACAATACGTCCCCCTTTCATCTGCAATGAGCCCAAACAGTTCATCTCTGCACGCAGTCTCATAAGCTTTGAATGTCTTCAACCCAATTTAAAATCTTTTGTTACGGAGATGTAACTCATCACAGGCACATTGTGGACACTTCACGGTTTTTCTAGTTGCCCAGATTCTTCAGTGACCTCACTTCCTAAGACTTATACTCTCTGGAACAGAACTCGATCTATTTAATGATCTGTAATCGACAAATGCTCTTAAGGCGACCTTACCTAAAGCCTTACAATGTTTTGAAAATGGTCAGTAATTAGTTCTAATGTGGAAAAAGGGGTAAGGCAGCCACACACTCTGTCCTGGTGGGAATGCTGAGAATGGAAGCCAACAGAGAAGAGCATTTCAGGCGGGAGGATGGCATGAGCAAAAATGTGGAGTCTGGGGCTTCCCTGGTGGCGCAGTGGTTGGGAGTCCACCTGCCGATGCAGGGGACGCGGGTTCGTGCCCCGGTCCGGGAGGATCCCACATGCCGCGGAGCGGCTGGGCCCGTGAGCCGTGGCCGCTGAGCCTGCGCGTCCGGAGCCTGTGCTCCACAACGGGAGAGGCCACGACAGTGAGAGGCCTGCGTACCGCAAAAAAAAAAAAAAAAAAAAAAGTGGAGTATGAATGTGCGTGATGTGTTTAGCACATAATGGCTGGGCAGCTCATGCTCCTCTCTGTAATGATTCTCCTCAGAGGGACACACAAAAGGAGGTAAACAAAGGGAATTTTCAATGCACCCCTTCTTCACGTACAGTCCTCCCAGTGGTCCAAGTCTTTCTCCTCGATGATAAGTAACACTCTACTCTTTGAACCAAACATGGAAGGAACCAGTAGGACTTGTATGTAACCTTTGCTGGGTAATAAGTAGGGGAGGTGCCAAAAATATGGTCCCTCCCGACGTGAAATTTGCACCTGAACAGAGATGTATCTGAGGTCCCTAAGATAATTCCCTAGGAGGACTCATGGGACTCAGCTTATAGTCATACTCATGGCTAAGCTGCATTATAGTGAAAGGATATAAAGCAAAATCAGCAAAGAGAACAGGTACACGGGGCAAAATCCAAAGGAAACCAGGTGCAAGCTTCCGAGGGTCTTATCTTAGGGGAGACACGTAAAATGGACTTCATTTCCACAGTAATGAAATGTGAAGCACATGTCCAATGCTGTGTTCTGGGAAAGCTTGTTGGAGACTAAACGCCCAAGGTTTTCACTGGGGGCTGGTGTTGTAGGCACTCTACCTAGCACATACCACGCTCCAGATTCTCAGGGAGAAAGCAGGACTTCAGCATGAACCACCCTGTACCAATGGTTGAGGCACAGGGAAGTACTCTCATTCATCCCGGGAGCGGTGGAAACCCTCCCCAAACCCAGGTTCCCATCTCCATCCAAGGATCAAGCTGGCAAGAAGGCGTTTCTTAGCATAGCAGTCCCAGGGCTGCTGTGCGAAATCTTTTCCTCACGGAGGGTATAGGAGGACCGATTATCATCCAGTGCAGAATGCAGCAAATGATACTGGAGAGGGCAACTTAATCTGAATAAGAACACAGAAACAAAATGATTTCTACGTTAGTGCAATTCAGCAAGTATTTATTACAGCTTGTAGTGGAGCCTGGTGGAGACAATGTGTTTGGAGCCTCAGATGAGAGAGAAAACTGTGAGCAGGGGTAAGAAGCAAAGTCTTTCCTGCGCTGGGTCTTGAGGATGAAGAAGGTGGATAGAGAGGATGCAGGAAGGTCATCCAGATGGAGCAAACGGCATGAGCAAATAAATGACTTGGGGAATGAACACACTGATTAGAACAGGCTCATTCATCCCGCCTGTATTCATTTCCTATTGCTGCTGGAACCAAGTGCTACAAAGCTAGTGGTTTAAAACGACACAAATTTATTCTTGCACAGTTGTGGAGGTCAGAACTGCGAAGTGAGTCATATAGGGTCAAAACCATGGTGTTGGCAAGGCAGAGCTCCTTCTATAGACTCTGGGAGGGGAGTCCGTTTCCTTGTCTTTTTCTGCCTCTGGTGACTGCATGCATCCCTTGGCTCACGACCCCTTCCTTACATCCCTGCAACTTTTTCCTTCCATCATCGTATGTGCTACGATGAACTCTGATCCTTCACGTCCCTTTTATAAGAACTATCGTGATTACCTCAGGCCTACCTGGGCAATTAGGATAATCTCCCCATCTCAAGATTCTTAACTTAATCTCATCTGCAAAGTAGCTTTTGCCATATAAGGGAGCATTCACATGTTCTGGGCATCAGGACAAGGGCATCTGTAGGGGGGGATTATTCAGGCCACCATACAGTCAGCTACCCATTCATTTATTCATTCAGAAATATTTATTGATCTATTACATATCATGCGCTGTACTAAGAAAGAAAACTTTATCTAAATATACACACACACACCCCAGTTGATACGTATGCATGTGTATGTTAGAACTTTTGGTCAAGATCTTCCCTGGGTCTAGTTAGAGTATATAGGAGGCACATACCCAGCATAGGGATTAAAAGTACTCATCATATACAGAGAATCATCAAGGAATTTGGAGCACTACAATGAGAACAGATGAGACAGTGTCTTAACAATGCAGCAGGGGGTTCATTCCTGACAAGAAAACATATGTCTCCCATGGCAGCTCCAGCCTCAAAAGACAGAGTAGTTAGTTCAGCAAGTCAGAGATTGGATAGAAAACATTTTAGCCCTGAAGCAAAAGGAATTCGTACCCACTGAGATTAATAGCTTGGGTCAAGCAAAGGGACTATTTTCATATAAAAGCAAAGAAAAATGGTCTCAGATATTCAGATGCCAAATTATGGAACACATTTACTTGGCCAGTGCCTGAGTCTATTTTTTTTTTTTTACAGGGACTTGACCAATTAATTAATGGGTAATGACAATCTGAGTTGAGAATAATTAAAACACTTATATATATATATAAAATCATATTGGTAGTCAGAACTCCAGGATATGAGAGCATCGATCAAAATGTTTAAATCTGGGGTTTAAAACACAAGGTGAGTGTGCCAGGCCTCTCTTCAAGTTATAAGTAAAAATCCTCTCAGGATATACTGGGTGAGCCCTTACGCTGTCCAAGGTACTGAATCAAGACAAGACTCACAGAATCTGATCTCTAGCAGGAGTCTGCCGAAGGAGACACATATGCAAATAACCATGCACAAACCTGACCTTGTGAAATGAAGCCTGTGTAAATGCAAAGTGCCACAGAGACCCAGGAGAAAGTGGATTGACTGGAAGTATAGCACGAAACCCAAAGTGGGCACATTTTAAGTTTAGCCTTGAAACCGATGATGATGATGATGGTGGTGGTGGAGGTATTAATAGTGATATTAATAATGATATCAACTTTTTGAGTTCTTGAGATTTTTTTTTTTGAGAGAAAAAGACTTACACCCATGAGGGAAACCCAGAACGGCACTGCTCTAAGTGTGACCTAGCTCTTGCTAATAGAAAAGAGCATGGGTTTTAGATTCACGCAGACCAAGATTCAAATGCTAGCTCTCATGCTAATTATCCATGTCTGAGTGATTTATTTAACTCCTGTGAGTCTATCCTCACTTACAGAACAGATATGTTAATAACACAGAAACTGACAAAGTTGTTTCTTTTCATTCCCTCAGCCATTTACTAACAGTGTAAATGTGGACAATTTCTTCATCTTTCATTTCTTCAAATGCAAAATACAATTTATACTATTTAGTTCACAGAAATGCTGTGTTAAGATAATAATGTATGCAGAATCTGCTCTGTACCTGATAGAATGCCAAACAAAAGTTAATATGTCCAATATAAATATCACCCCTAAGGGGATAAAACTGTGGAATTTAGAGGTTCGAGGCATGAAAACTTAGAATAGGGTAATCTTGGAAGGCTTCCTGTAGGAGGCAGGATATGAATTGGTATGTTTATGTGGCTTTTGAAGCACTAGCTATACGTATCACAATTCAAGACTGTGATAGAGTAGGAAATGCTAAGACATCCCCACTGGACATTTAATCAATGGAATGGACTTCTGCACTGGGATATGATCCTCACGTGTTAGTTTAATTTGCTTTTTATAATACAGTGGGCTTTGCTGAAATAGTTTTTTATTCAGGATGTTGATGAGGGACTTTTTCTAGCATAAAGGATGTTCAGGATTGACAGTTCCTGGGTCTAGGCAGGAAGTTGAAACTTCAGTTTTTCAGTATCACAGCGGCAAATGAAGGAAGGTTCAGCAGAGTTAAGGATAATTAGGGTGACTGCAGGTAGGGACAGAGGTCTGACTTAAAGAGGGAGACGGGAGTCACGTATGGAGACTTAGGGCTCTGGCCAAGGGAAACAGAGAAGGTCAGGCAGGAGAGGACCAGACAGCGCCCGAGGACCTACTTGCTAGAAATACATCACTCTAACATCCAGCTGCAGGTCTGAGGAGTCTCTGACCATCACTTCAGTATATGCCAGGAAGAACACTATGTAAACGCCCTGTCTTTTGGCAAAAATGTAATCTAAAAGCTATCCACCTCATTCCATGGTGAATATGGAGAAAAAAATATATATTGGTCCTATGAAGTATGGCATGAGCAGGGAAATCAAGGTTATCCATAGAGTATTCCACTGAAAATAATCTATTTCAGTGAAGTGGAAAATTCCAGGATGCTGTTTGGAATTTTCAAAAGGTACGGTGAGAGCTATCCCCTGCAAAGAGTACCAGAAAACCACAGGATAAAACAAGCTGAAGCAACTAGGCAAAATGGAAAAGAAAATGGATGAGATGAAATAGAAAAGCCCGCAAAAAGTATATTTTGTATAAATCTATAGATCTCAATAGTCTATAGAAATAATTGTTAAAGGGAATATAAAAATGGATAGAATAAAATCAATGACATGGCTGATACATTTGCCAATCCATCCCACATTGCAGAGGAAAAGGATAAAGAGGAAAACACAAAAATTCAAACTAGTATAAATTAGTATCTTAAAACAAAGATACAATAATGGGCTCAGAGGATATTAAAATACTAAAATGTTGCCTTAACTAAAAAATCTGGATATAAATGTTTTTATAATATAAAAATGAGATAAAATATAATAAAATAACTAGAAAACAGAGATAACCTGAATAGGACAGTAACCATGGACCGAACTGGAAAACAGGTAATTATAGAATTACTTATGAAAAAGTTCTCAGCCAAGGCAGTTTATGAATGAATATTTTTTCAAAAATTTTTTTCTTTATAAACAGTGCTAGAACACAGAAATATGGAAACGCTCTCAATTTTATAAATCCAGTATATGATCTTGTTTCCAAACTCTGATGAAGATAGCATGAGAAAAAAATTAAAGTCTAACTTTGAAATATTGCTATAAAATTCCATAATAAATTACAGACAAATAGAACTCAGCAGTAAATTTAAAATAATAAAATATTATTTAGAATGAAAGGATGGATCCTTAATTGAAAACATTAACATTTTCATCATTTCTGGAAGAGGCACAGATATTTTTTGTTCCTTTTTATAGTAAAACTCAACATTAGTGTCTGTTATGACCATCTCCATTTCTTCACCTCTGCTTCTCTTCTCAACTAGCTCCATCAGTACCCCAACCTCTCCCCATCTTACAAAGGCCAGCGGCCAACTTTCAGAACTCCTCATACTCAGTTTCTCATCAGCATCTGACACAGCTGAACATGGCACCCTTCTTGAATTTACTGTTTGGAATAACAGCCTCCCTTGACATCTCCTCTTGCCTTTCTGGTCACTCCTTTGCTTATTCCTCCTCCTTGTTTAAATGTTGGTACCCAGGGCTCATCCCTGAAAGTTCATTTCTCTCTAAACACTTGCTGTGTGCTCTCTGTCAGCCCCACAGCTTTGTACACCATTGCTCTGCTGACAACTTCCATATTTATATGTACAGACATTGCTAACTTATGAGCTCCAACTTCTCTATGCCACTGTCTGCTCGACATCTGTTTAGATGTCTAGTAGTCAAAGCAAACTTCACACAGTACACCTCCCGATTCCTCCTTCCCTTGCCTGCTCCTAGAGGCTTACCAAGTCAGTCATTGACACCAGCAATCTACTCCAGCCGAAACCTTAGGTGCCATCCTCCACCACTCTCTTTTCCTCATACCCCCTGTGCAATCTGCCAGCATGTCTTACCAGCTCTATTTTCAAAACTAACCCCCAGACACAGCACTTTACTTCTCACCACCTCGACCACAATCACCCTCATAGAGAGACGTTTAATAAACAAATCCCATTTGTTTATTTTTGCTTTTGTTGTCTTTGATTTTGGTATCAAGTCCACAATCGTTGCCAAGACCAACATCAAGGAGTTTGCCCTTTGTTTTCTTCAGGAATATTATGGTTTCAAGTCTTATGTTTAAGTCTTCAATCTATTTTGAATAGATTTCTGTGTATGATGTAAGACAGGGATTCAGTTTCATTCTGTTGCGTGTGGATATCCAGTTTTCCCAGCACCATTTATTGAAGAGCCTATTCTTTTCCCATCAAAAATGAATTGATCAAATATGCATGGGTTTACTTCTGGGTTCTCTACTCTGTCCCATTGGTCTATGTGTCTGATTTTTTTGCCATTACCCTCCTGTTTTGGTCTCTCACAAGCTGGGAGCTTGTGAACATTCTCAGAATGTACACAGGAACATGTGTATTCTTCCACATCCGTTTCTACCCTTTCTCCCTTCCCTCCTACACCAGAATTCTGATCTCTTTTAAAATAAATGGAATAAACAGGATCAGGAAGCTTATCTATTCCATTCCAATGTGTTTCCATTTGTTGAGAACCAATCAAACTTGGGTGGTTGTCCCTCCTCTGCCTTTGCCCAAAACTCTGCACACACCACCATCACAGAACTCGTTTTTTTCTAGCTTTCTACGAGTGCCCTCTCCCCGTAGTGAGGATCATGCTTCCATAGTATTAGTGGATATTCCTGGCCCTCCCTCCCTCCCTCTGCTTTTCCCTCCCCAACTTGATTATAAGCATCCATGAGAGGAGGGACGTAGAGCTGGCACCCCAAAATAAAGGCTCTCTGTTCAAAAAGAAACCTTGATGAGCTGCTTGAGTCAACCCTTAGGCACTAACGTCCTGAGTGGGCAGAGTCGAACACATGAGACAGCTAAGATGCTCAGAGCACGTGGGGCACTGGAAGAGGAGGGGAGAGTGGGCTTACGAAGTGGCGCGGCTGACTGGCCAGCGCACCTCGCAGTCTGGGAGTCGACTGTCCAGTGTGACCCTGATCGCACTGTGTCAGCGTAAACACCCCCCTCCTTCCCCTCAAGCTCTCAGGAAAGTTGACTACACGGATAAACACTGGGCGATTGTGAATATGTGTGAGCGTGCGTGTGGCAACTGAGACAGGGGCTGAGTTCCACACCTGGACCAACATGGGAGAATATCGAGCAGGCAGTGGCATAAAGTAAACTCAGCAGAAGCAGGAGCCTTGAACCAGAGAGGACAATGGAAACACGGGTCTACCCACCCCACCTCATCATCGGAAATGTGTGGAATTTCACATACTGGGCTTCCAGAGTATGCAGATAGAGTTATAGCCCATCTCATATGGATCTTAGGGGCAGGGAGACTCCAGTTGCCATGTGGACCATGCACACACATCACCCTCCAGTAAGCACTCAAAAATGTATAAGTAAACGTGGTGCTGAAAGACCAGGGTTGTTAATAAGGACAGAGGAGGAACTACTAGACTCTCCTACCTGATATGATGTTTGCAGCCCACGAGTCCATCGACAGAGGAATGGATAAAGAAGATGTGGTACATATACACAACGGAATATTACTCAGCCATGAAAAAGAATGGAATAATGCCATTTGCAGCAACACAGATGAACCTAGACATGGTCATACTATGAAGTAAGTCAGAGAGAGCCAAATATCATATGATATCACTTATGTGTATGTGGAATCTAAGAAATTACACAAATGAACTTATTTACAAAACAGAGGCTCACAGACATAGAAAACAGATTTATGGTTACCAAAGGGGAAAGGTGGGAGGGGAGGGATAAATTAGGAGTTTGGGATTAAAATATACACACTCCTATATATAAAATAGATAACCAGCAAGGGCCTACTGTATAGCATAGGGAACTATATTCAATATCTTGTAATAACCTATAGTGGAAGAGAGTATAAAAAAAGAATATATATATATATATATATAAGCTGAATCACTTTGCTGTACACCTGAAACTAACACATTGTAAACCAACTATATTTCAATAAAAAATAAAAGTTATATATCTTAAAAATTTAAAAAAAGATGTTGCAGCTTTGATGGTTCAGTAAAGGATCTCTTGTTTACTCTAAGACATGGCCTTAACAAATGCTGGCCAAGGTTCAAAAGGGGAGATGTGCAAACAGGACTAATCTGCTCTTTATCAAAGGTATAAACAGAAGCTCAGCAAATGGACAAGAAGGGAGACTTGCTTGCTTAGAGCTTTGTAATGTGGCCACACACACACACTCCATCAAAAGCTAAGCCTCCAAACACATGCAAAGGCACACCTCCTACCAATTCAATGCCTGACCCCATTACCACCAGCCCAACTCTATTCTTCAGAGTCGTAGAAGATCAGGGCTGGACGTCACTGCATTGATTCCCATACTACCCATGGCCCAGTGTAGACCATCAGGAAAGTGCTCCTGGTCTATCGTAGAGTGACAAAACTGAGAAGATTAGATTATAAAAGCTAATCTGATCCTAGATATTTCTCTTCTCTCTGTGACATGGCTCAGGCAGTGTTTCCATAGCAGCTCCACATCTTACAGGGCTACACCTCCTAGCAGAGGGTCCGTGGTGGTTCCCACTCTTGTCAAGGAATGCTGGCCACTGGGTCCAGTAACAGTACGCCCTGATGCCAAAAGAATGGAGGTAGTGGATTTGTGGTGTTACTAAATCTGCGCTAGCTCAACATCACCTATTCATTTGTCAGCTTTTCTATTACCTGTTTAACCGTCTCCCTGCATCAAATTCCCTCTCTTTCAAAATACTCAAAATTGTTGGCTTGCAAACTGGCCCCTGTGCATGGAGGGGAAGAAGAGATGGAAGAAAGGGGCAGCCAGTCCAGATGGGAAGGTGGCCGGTTGAATAAGCAGGCAACTTACTTGCAAGGCCTGCCTTGAACCTCAAGACAGTAGATCTCTGCATTCACCCACTGGGATCTTCAGAGGTTATAGAGAGGCCTTAACGGGGTTCAGTCACTTACCCCATCCAGATGGTCGCAGTACCACATTGCTCTCTCGAGGCTGCGTCCTTGAACAGGGCTCCCACTGTGGAGCCTGTGGGCCCAGCTTATGTTCCAAGCACGGGGAGGGGCCAAGGAGCCTCTGACTGTGTGGGTCCAGCCCATAGGTCAACTGGAGGTCACATCCTCTCAGTGACCTCCTCCCACACGGGATGGTGTCTGCCTTCCTGGTTTTATACCCCTTGATACGATGCCTTTCCGGCTTTTTGTACAGTTACAAAGTTAATATATGAATGTATCTACTTAAAATGCCAGGTATCAAGTCACAAGCAATCATAAATTCTGCTTGGTAGTGAAGACCCGACTTCATGGATTTGAAGCTATGTGACCTTAAGCAACCTCTTTAAAAGTTCTTTGCTTCTTTTCCAAACCTGCAAAATCAGGATAATAATACCTACTCCAAGGGTTGTTGTGAGGATTAATTTGATTCACGTAAAGCACTTGGACTAGCCCCAGGTATAATAGGTCCAATAAGTGTGGGTTATTTTCATGAGATCTTCACTTAAAAAAAAAAAGTCAGTTGATTAAATTCCAACAGAAAAGCAAATGAGAAATAAAAGTCTTTAAGCATCTAGTCTGAGCTAGTTGGAATCTTAGGATTCCAAAAGCAAAACCACTTATCTTTTAAATAAGCTCAAGAAGTAAGAGGCATTACCCTGGGTAAACTAATACTCTCAAAACTGGACTCTCTCATCCCCTATAGAAGTGAAGGGTGTGTATATATACACACATATGTCTATATGTATATCTGTGTGTGCGTTTGTCTTTCTGTCTGTCTTTGTAGTTATCCCACCACAGCTAGAAATGTGCCTGTTGGGTTGCTCCTAGCTTGGCTGGTTATGCAACTTTAGTGAAAAGAGTACTAGACTTGGAGTTAGGAGTTAGAAGTCTGGATTTCCGGTTGTGATTGTGTCATATAACACTTATGTGATTGAGAACAAGCTACAAACTCTGAATTTAATTGAACTTACCTATAAAATGGGAATAGTATCTACCTTCATATTGTGTCATACAGTGAAATGGAATTTTGCTTATAAGATAACAGCAGATAATGAAAGGGATACCAGGTGGTCTCCAGTCAAAAGCAGAGGTAGAGTATCAGGGAAGCACGGTTGTTCCTCTCTCCTATGGTTTTTGTTCCATTATTATCCCTTTTTTCGGATAAGAGAACAGATTCATGGAGATTGCTAGTAAGCTGCAGAGCCTGGTTTGAACCCAAAGTGTCTGGAACCGGAGTTCCGGCTAGCAGCCATGATTTTGCCATCCACCTCTAACCAGGTGGGGTGATGGGGCGGGACTGCTTACCCAGTAAGGACCATGGCGAAGGCAGCCCAGCGTAAAGTTGGAGAGCCACAGGGTGGGAAAAACCTCTGAAGTCCTTTATAAGATCATCCCCACTGATTCCTCAGGCCCACAGGAAAGTTTTCAACAGCACAAGTCTTGAAGGAAATTGTGTTTATTGAGAAAAATAGTGAAGGACTGGAGTTTGTGTACCAGCTCACTTAGACTAACTGACACACACACACACAGATGAGCACAGAGGAGTCCACGTGAAAGACATGGTAAGACATGCCAGATGGGGGGAGGCTACAAGCCTCACCCAGCCTCTGACGTGGGAGATTCAGGCCTTCGGGGAGGCCCCATGTCACTTCTGGGCCTCATAATTAGGTGCTAAGAGAACCTACAACGATAGGAAGGACCCTTCCATCAGATACCAGACAGCACGCACCTTCATCCATCTCTCTGTGTGCAGGTACTTCATGTGAAATGTAGAAACATGACCTGTCACATCTGTGCCAGGCCTACGTAAGAGGAAGACAGAACAAGTCATAATAACAATTGTTATTTACATGTGTTTGCAAAACGTTTCCAAATATGCCTCCCAGGTACATCTTACACCAATCCGACCTTATCAGTAAAAGCTGATATTTATTGGAAACTTACAATAGACCAGGCATGAAAGTGAGCCCTTTACCTGTATTTTCTTTTTTTTTTTTTTTTTTTTTCTGTACGCGGCCTCTCACTGCTGTGGCCTCTCCCGTTGAGGAGCACAGGCTCCAGACGCGCAGGCTCAGCGGCCATGGCCCACGGGCCCAGCCACTCCACGGCATGTGGGATCCTCCCGGACTCGGGCACGAACCCGTGTCTCCTGCATCGGCAGGCAGACTCTCAACCACTGCGCCACCAGGGAAGCCCTACCTGTATTTTCTAATTTAATCCTCCAAACAACTCCGTTTCATTGATGAGAAAAGTGAGGCGAGGAGGAGAGGTTAAGTCACTTGTTCAAGGCCTCCCTTCTAGTCGTTGTTGGAACACGGATCCCAACCCAGAAAGTCAGCTTCCAGAGGCCCGGATGAGTGGTGAGGTAGATATACCACCCAACTCACTGATGGAAAAAATGTAGTTCTAACGCTTGGATGATTGATTGAGAAATGACTTTGAAAAGTCTTTCGCGCTCAGCAAAGGGATCCCTTTGATGCAAACACAGATCTTGTTGCCAGTGGCAAACGTCAGGTGCCAAAGTTTCCTCTGCAGCATCCGGGCCAGATTGCAGCCCTTCTGGTGCTTCTGCAGTTGGCTGATTCGCCACGCTAGAGTCGAGAAGTCGCTTCCCCAGAGCGGGAGAGCCCTCCCCAGCTCGGACTGCACGGACCGAATGGCAGATCTTCAGGCCTCCCGCTTATTCACTTGCATTTCAGGCAGATCAGGCCTACTCCTGTCTGAATATTTTATATTCGTCAGGGCAAGAAGGATGCCTCTTGTTTAAGTTCCACCTTAACATTCAGCCTTTAACCCCTTATTACCACCTGAAGCTGGAATTTGGGAAGAGTCTAGACCTGGGTTTAGGAAGGCAGTGGAGACCAGCAGTACTTGCTTTGTGGGATCGTCATGAAATTAATCAAGTCAAGTACGTAAACCGTGGGACCCCTTCAGTAGTGCAGAGGCTGGATGAATAAGGCAAGTCCCAGAGGCTCCCAGAGCAGCTTTGTCAGTACATGTAGCGTCTCTTTCCTGTCCAGGGGCTTATTTGATCTAATGGAGTTAGTCCTGCTTCTAAATACAAGGTAGAGAGTGGGGAGACCCTACCCACCCCCTGCTGGGACCCCTCTTCTGAGTTCTGTGGCCTCCCAGAATTAGGAAGCGACTGCGCCCTGTGCCAAGCACTGTTTCTTTTCTTTTTAAAGACCTTTCTCGTGTGGACCATTTTTGATTGAATTTGTTGCAATATTGCTTCTGTTTGATGTTTTGTTTTTTTCTGGCCGCGAGGCATGTGGGATCTTAGCTTCCCGACCAGGGACTGCACCTGCACCCACTGCACTGGAAGGAGAAGTCTTAACCACTGGACCGCCAGGGGCGTCCCCAAGCACTGTTTCTTATGCATTTGCTTCCTGGATGCTCTCACTGTTTGGGCCCACTGCCGGCACTGGTGGTTCTTCTAGAAAGGATAACCCCAATCCTCCGATGCTAGCCTGGGCCATAGCCCGGCACCCCGAGTCAATTAGTTTATATCCACCATCAGTCCCTTTTCTCAGTGCCAACCCTTGGGGCCAGGTGGCCAGTCAGGGGTTCAGGCTTTCCTGATACAGCCTGTACTGTGTCAAAATCCGCCCTCGGCTGAACATCTGAGTTGGTGCTTCTCACACTGCAGAGTATATATAATGCAGATTCCAGGCCTGTTTTATTGCTACTTTTAATATTAAAATAACCATTAAAAAGGCTGTCTCGGGACAAATGTTAGAATGAACAGAATGCTGATATAAATGGCATAAGTTGGTCTTTGCAGGGCAAACAGGTCCTATGTCACCAGATCTATGAGCCATATAAAGTTGAAGGAAATATGGTTCTTGTTCCCAAACAACTTTGGCAAGTGTCTGGGACTCCTTGACCATAGCTATTCATGTTATGGCCTATCTGCTTTCTCCCTGGTATCCTAAAGAAGAGTGTAACACGGAGAACAGTATTTAAATTCCATGGTGGGGATGGAGACGAAGAGAGACCTCAGGAATGAGGTGGAATTCGAGCCAAGTCTTGAAGGCTGGTAGAATTGCCATATCCCCCAGAGAAAGAGTGGGGAATCCGGATGGGGGGAAGCATAGGGAAAGGGGGCTGAGCTGACCGTGGCAAGGGGTGCTCGGGGAGGGATGAGTCATCCGTGGTGGTGGAAGCAGAGGACAAAAGAAAAGAGGAAGAGAGAGGGGCTGGGAACGGAAAGGTAGTTTGCTGGGACCCAGGATGCTCTCCAGGAAGTTTCAACTTGATTCCCAAAGGAATATAGATCCCCACGGGGGGTTACAATGGAAAAGTGGCCCAATTAGAACTCGATTCAAAGAAAATGCTGGCGGCCCCTTGTGTAACTCATTAGGGGAAGAGGAACTGGATGCAATAGCACTGTGAGCAGGGTCCAGGCAAGAAGACCCCACAGCAGGAGGAAATGGAGAGGAGAGACGAGACCTGGGGGAGAAAATCATCAGAATTCAACTTTCCCCAACTGCGCAACTTGAATGCTTGTTGTCTGTCTCTCCTGAATCAGGAGATGGGCTGGAGCTTGTGAATAATAGATGAAGTGCTATGTTGATGAGGTTGATTAGAATGAACAGTTTAACAATGTGCTTAAACGAAAATTTCAGGGCTGGAGACCCAGTTAGGAGTATCATTAGAGGCTCAGCACAAGGGGCTCCAGCTTTGTTCTCTGGGTGATTTTTAGGGAGCAACACAGCATTTTAATGTCGATGTCATGATGGGACATGATTCCTGGATGGGTCCTGGAGGGCAGAGATCTGGAGAAAGGCAGCCTCTGCCACAGCAATGCAGATCTGAGGGGACACTGTGATTCAACCTCCCTCCTGCACCCGTTTCTGGCAAAAATAATCATAACTGATTTTAGGGTCTTTTTTTGGATCCCCTCAAAATAGAACTCATGCATTAGCACTATCATTCCCATTTCATAGGATCCCAAAGCATACTCACCTCAAAAAAGAAGACTTAAGTAATTAGCAAAGGCCCCAACCTGGGCTCTGAAGCCTTTTCTGTGTGTGCTTGTCTTAGGACATACAAAACCAGCAATGTCGTGATGGTAATGAGCAGGTGACTTGAACTGAAACTTGAGTCCTCGGTGAAAACTAAAGCTTTGGAAATGTACATTGTAAACTTAATATTAAGCTAACTGTGTTCCATGTTATTTTCAAAAGTAATACTGGTTATATTCAGTAATAATGATTTGTATTTACCAAGCACTTAGCAGGGTCAGGATCTGTGCTACTTGATTTCCACAAGTTAACTCATTTAATCCTTACAACACCCACTGAGGTAGATTCTATTACCCTCATGTAACATACAAAGAAACTAAGGCAGGAAGTGACGCACCCAAGGCTCCCAGTAACAAGTGGCAAGTAGGGATCTGATCTCCATTCCTTTCAACTCTTAAGACTTAGCAAATACATACGGTGTTGTAGACCTAACAGACCTTTCACAAGCAGCGATTTTTTTTCAAGACAATGCAAAGATGTTACTGTCAATAGTCCCTCCCTGCAGCTGAAGCAGCTGAAGCTCAGAGAGCTGAAAGTGACTCACTTAACATTTGTACGGCTCCAGAGTGGCTTGTTGGGCGTTTTCAACAAGGTCCCCTGATTCCAAAATACAAGGGTGAGTCAGGTACACAGCCCATCCCATTCTTGCTCTAAACCTATTGCTCTCCCTTTATTTATTCCCTATTTTGGTCCACAGCATTGCCAAGTGACCCCAGCTCAAATCCAGAGCCATCCTCTGTCCTTGTCTCCTTTCTCCTCACCCACAGTTGAAGTCATCACTGCCTGTTTTCTTTCTTTCCTAAACTCCTCTCTCCTCCTTTTTGGTTTCAACTCCCCTGACTCACATAAAGCCTTTGCCTATCATTGTTTACTGTCCTTTCCTACTGCTCTCCTCATTTCCCCCAGGGGTACTCGAGCTTTAGTATACACAAGGGGTACCCGGAGAGCTTTTGAAGACACAGATCTAGAGATTCTGATTCAGTGGGTCTGGGGGTGGGGGCGGCCCACAGATTTGCATTTCTAACAAGTTCCCAGAGGAGGCTGCTGCTTCTGGTCTAAGGACCTCTTTTGGAGAACCGCTGTCCTATTCCATGGCCGCCAGAATGATCGCTTCACTTCTGTGCATATAAACTCTCCATGGCTCCAGAGAGTCTAGGGCAGACAGATGCCCAGCATTGTAAAGCCTTTAGCCCACGTGAGCCTTGGTGACCCAACGTCGACCAGAAGCAGAGCTGGGAAAAGCCACTCTTGCTGATGGGGCTAGTGCATGTACAGGAATTTTCCTCAGCTCAAAGTAAGAAATCAAGCCCTGAGGACTAGGGGTCTGAGTGAGCAGGTCAGGGGTAGCTGATCTTTGTTAAAGGATTTTTCCCAACCTCTTAAAAATCCTGCTGATAAAACTATGGTCTGGATGATGACTTATTAATCAATGGAATACACTATATTAATAGAATATAGAACAAGAACCACCTGGTGATCTCAGTTAATGCAGAAAAAGCATTTGACAAAAATCCACTGTCCTTTCATAATAAAAACACTCAACAATCTAGGAAGAAAGGAGGCTTCTCAGCCAGATAGAAGTCCATCTATGAGAAACCCACAACTAACGTCATCCTTAAGGGTGAAAGACTGAATGTTTGCCCCTAAGATCAGGAACAAGACAAGGACGTCTGCCCTTGCCATCTCTATTCCGTGTTTTACTAAAGGTTCTACTTAGCGCAATTAAGCAAGAAGCACTTTAAAAGGAAGACATAAAACTATCTCTATTTGCAGATGACATTATCTTTTATATAGAAAATCTAGAGGAACCCACTAAAAAACTGCTAGAGGTAATAAATGAATTCAGCAACATTGCAGGATATGAGATCAATATACCAACTTCAATTGTATTTCTGTGTACCAGCAATGAACAACCTTAAAGTGAAATTAAGACAACAACTCCACTTACAATAGCATTAATAAGATTAAACTGTTTAAAAATAAAGTTTAAAGAAGATATGCAAGACTTCTACACTGAAAGTATAAAATATTGTGGGCACCAATTAAAGATCAATATAACTGTAAGGAAAGCTCATGTTTATGGATCAGAAAACGTAATATTGGTAAAGCAGCAATAATCCCCCGAATAATCTATGGATTTTATGTAATCTCTTTTAAAATCCCAGCTGGGTTTATTCTGTAGAAATTGACAAAAAAATACTGAAATTTATTTGCAGGTGCCAGGGACCCAGACTAGCCAAAACAATGTTGAAAAAGAACAAAATTGGATGATTCACAATTTTAAAACTTACTACAAAGATATAGTAATGAAGGTAATTAAGAGGTACAAACTACTACGTAATACAGATATACAGTACAGCACAGGGGATATAGCCAATATTTTATAATAACTATAAATGGAATACGACCTTTAAAAATTATGAATCACTATGTTGTATACCTGAAACTTATTTAATATCATACATCAACTATACCTCAATTTAAAAAAATTATACTAGGTAAAAGAAGCCAGACAAAAAGGCCACATGGTGTATGATTCCATTTACATGAAATATGCAGAACAGGCAGATGTATAGAGACAAAGTAAAGTAGTTCCCTTCAAGGCATCAAAGGCCTGAAGAGAACAGAGAGATGGGGAATGAGTGCAAATGGGCAAGAGATTTCTTTTTGGAGTGACGAAAAAGTTCCAAAGTTAAATGATGGTGATAGTTATGTAACTCCATGAATATACTAAAAAAAAAAAAAAAAAATTGAAATGTACTCTTTAAATGGGTTGAATTGACGGTACATCAATTATGTCATAATAAGATGATTTTGTAATCCCATTAGGATAAGCCCTTGACCAGATCCAGTAGAACAAATAGGTGGTACATGGGGAGATAGTCCTGAGGAAATCGCCCAGAATGCAATGCGGAGTGATAACATGAATGACGTGAGAAGCAACACAGAGGCTACACTGGGAACCTCCAACAGGTACTAATGGTGCCGGAAGAAGGAAATGGATGGATGCTGACAAAGGAGATAGTAACCAAAAATATTCCAGAAGTGAAGATTTCTGACATAGACTCTCACATTAGAAGATGATATTCTGAGCTGTAAGCAAAAGGCATAGATGTCTAGGGAGACTTTAAAATGCAAAGAAAAAGGAGAAAATCCTAGAAGCTTTCCAAAAAGAATAGATCGCTCACCAAAAATCTGTTTCAGAACAGATTTCTCATCAGCGAGAGAACTGATGCAGATGGGAATGAAATAATATCTTCAAGGTGCCAAAGGAAAGTAATTTTCAACCCCAAATTCTAATCCTAACTAAGCTGTAATTTATTTGCAGTGAAAAGTAGTGGTTAAATGCATGACTCTGGAGCTAGAATACATGGATTTGAAACCCAGCTCTGCGACTTATTTACATGGAGCTGGCCTCAGTTTTCTGACCTGTAACACAAAAATAACCACCTTATAGGGAGTTGGGAGAATTATATGAATTTTGCGTATGTAATCGTGCTCAGAACAATGTTTGACACGTAGACACACTGTTGAAGGGTTAGCTACTGATTCAAGATATATAATTAGATAATAAATACGGAAAACAACTTTCTAGTCATATAATCAAGAAAGTTATTTTAGCAATGTTTAGTATCAGATTAAAAAAAGAACCAAAAGAAAAACATTAAAAGAATAAAAGGATCCACTCAACAAAAGGATAAACTATCCATCAAAAGGATATCACATGCAGGACCTTGCTTACATCTTTGTGTACAAAACATAGTCTCAAAATATATACAATAAAAATTAAAGAAAAAATGACAAATCCACAATTAACGGTATACTTTAATGTAAAAGATTAGAAGTATTGTGACTGAACAAATATACACATATTCCCCCACAAATCTCATAAAAATGTTTCAACACATTTCAATGAATTGATAAACAGTTCACGATCTCTTGCCATACAGAAATTAAATTCGAAACCAACAAAGAGTAGAACAAAGAGAATCCAAAAAGAGTGTGCTTTGAAATCTCAGAAGGAAAAAACACAAGGAAGAATAAATACCTTAGTGTATTCTTTCTACCCTTTTATTACCTAATTAACAATTCTCTATATTAAATTATCTCTATTTAAATAACTTGTGTGGTTTCTGTCTCCTGACTGATCCCAGATTAAGAACTCAAAGCCCCTAACATGGTGGTTTCCATCACCATTCATAAAGCACTTTTGCATCTCAGTTCCCTGACCAGGGATCGAACCGGTGCCCCCTGCAATGTAAGCGCGGAGTCTTAACCACTGGACCGCCAGGGAATTCCCACACTTTTGCATGTATGATCACATTTGATCCTCAGAACAAAGCTGGGAAGAAATCACTATAGGTAGCCAACCCTTTTTCAGATAAGAAAAATAAGACTCACTGAACCACAAGCTAATTCCAGGATGCAACCTTGCCCCTTGTTAGATATCTTTTTTCAAACTTTATTGGCCACTATTTTGTTTTACAATAACAATCTGAAATAGATATTGAATGAGTCTTTATTGATTTATTTCAGCAGAATACTGAACTCGATCAAAATCGTTCAATTCTTTTGAATTGTTTTCCATTTATACTCAAAAGGATATAAGCGTTGATAAACTGCAAATGTTTGATGTGAAAGTGAAGGACAGAGACCTTAATTCAGCTAATTAACAGGCAGCCTTGGGAATCAGAAAGACCTGGAATCTGAATGCGATCTCCCAGATTATCAGCCATGTGACCTTGCACAAGACGCTTGAGTTCTGAACCTCAATCTTCTCATATGTAAAACAGCCAGTGCCTTACTGGGCTACTGGAAGATTAAATGGCTTCTGTACAATTCTTGGAGCATAGACTGTCTTAAATAAAAATTGTCTCATAGGATACAGAGATTGGTCCTATCCTCAGAGCAAAACAACATGTATTGTCTTTAAAAATTTCTACAAAATATAGTTCGATAATTTACACAGTTCTCTGGACCCAGAGAAGTTCTTTTCCATCTTGTTGCATCTTAAAAAGAAGAGGTGTACTCAGTCTGTGGTTTCAAGCTCTTTTATTTGGAGCCTTAAATGATCCCTGGAATCACTTAGGGGCTGACACAAAGGTCAGCAGTATCAGGACAGAAGACAAGAGACCTCTGGGGAGACTTGAACCAGTCAGGAAGATGCTGGCAGCCGGGAGAGGAATCTAGACAAAATGGCATAAAACGTAAGGAAATCTATCACCTCACATAACATTCAGTCCAGAGGTAATATAGGCTTCAGTGCCTTAAAGATATCTGCAAGAATTGTTGTTGTTCCTTTTTTAATCTTTCCATTTTTGCCATCCTTGCTGATTTCACTCTCAAGCCAGAAGGAAGATTGCTTATAATCTGTAAGCTTCACATGTGATCCACTGACACCTTGTGGAAGAAAGGAGTGTCACTTCCTGCTTCTCTATTAGGATCCAGGACTATTTTCCCAGAAGGCTCATCAGACTTTATCTGATAACTCATCAGCCAGGACGAGGCCATATGTTCCTTCCCAAGAAACGAACACATGCCTTGAAGCTAGAGTGGGATCCCTTTCTCTGTGGCACACTGCTTCCTGGAGAAGGATGGACACTCAGATAAAAAACCAGGTTTCCACTAGAAAGTGGGACTTGAAAAAGAGATCCCATTTCAAATAACTATTAGGAGACCACTGACCCCAATGACATCAGAAGTTCTTGTTAGCCCCTTTAAGGAGGATACCTGTGTGTATTAGTTTCCTAGGGCTGCTGTAATAAATTGTCATAGCTATGTGGCTCAAAACAACAGACATTTATCACAGTTCTAGAGGCCAGAGTCAAAAATCAAGGTGCCAGCAGAGCTATGCTTCCTCCAAAGGTTCTAGGGGAGAATCCATTCCTTGCGTCTTCCAGCTTCTAGTGTCTCCAGGTGTTCCTGGGCTGGTGGCTGCATCCCTCCAATCTCTGCCTTGTTGGTCACCCGGCCTCCTCCTCTTTTCTTTGTGTCACCTCTCCCTGTTCTTCACTCTTAGGAGGACACTTCGCATTGGATTTGGGGCCCACCTGGATAATCCAGGTGATCTCATAACCCAAGATCCTGAACTTAATTACATCTGCAAAGACCCTTTTCCAAATAAGATGTACAGATTCGGGGGACTAGGATGTCATACATTTTCTGTGGTGGTTGGAGGAGGTATCACCAGTCAGCCCACTGTACTGAACCACAGGGTTATTGTGATACTGCGTATCTAAAAGCTCTGGCAAAGGGCTGGCACCAGGTGAGCATGTGATAAGTATTGGTTGAATCTAAATCCATTTATACATCTCTGCAGCCTCAGCTGGCATTCTTCTCACTCCCTATGGCATGACTTCTGGGGTTCTTGGCAAAAGACAGCATCCCCTTGGCCTGAACAGGAAGAATGTGAGCCAGCAGGACAAAGGGAATAACTGCGGGACGGAAAGTCAAATGCGGGGTGAGCAGGTTGACCCAGATGGCAAGGAGAAGGAACAGGATGGCTATGGCAGCGGGAAGCCGGGGAAGGTGAAGGTGCGTGTCTTGGAGCAGTGCAGGTGGGATGCCGACCCCTCTGTCTCACTGCTCTCCCGAATCTTGACGTGGGCTAGAAATACCTTCTCTGCCTCAAGTCAAGCAATTACCCCAAGGGTATGTAACTTCTTCCTCTTGAAAAATTCACCATTTCATAAAAGGTACCCTTTACAGACCCTACATCCAAGTTTATTTTTCTTCTAGGCAAACACATCCATCTTCCCAATCCCTCATTTGCAAATAATGAGCCAAAGCAGTTTTCTCATTCCTCTGTTTTCTATTTTGCAAAGAAAGGTGATGCTGAAATTTCATACTTCAATTTCATGCTCAGACAGTTTTCCAGCTGGAATGAAGGAAACTTAAGAATCATCTATCTCATCCCTGCATCTCACAGAGGAGGAGTCCAGGGCCGGGAGACGTTAAGTGACTTGCTTAAGGTCACGGTCGGGACGGGGGGTGACGGTGGAAGGAAAGGATGCACTGCCAGAAGGAACAGCTGGAGCCACATTCCAGATAGGAAAAAGTTCCTGGAAGTCTGGGTAGTCAAGCAGGAATGGAGCGTGGAGTGCTGACCTTGTCACTTTCCCGGGTCACCAACTCTAGTGGAAAATTTCTGTTTTGTCCCTTAAATTAACCCTAAGATTCTTTATGTAATCTCATTTACCAAATAAAGGTTAGACACAAACTGTCAAAGCGCCATTACGCATGTTCTGGAGACTCTGAGAAGGTGAAGTGAATCCAAAGTATGAGATAAGATCTATAACTTTGTCATCGATTGTATTAAATGAATCACTCATCACCATCCATCGACCTGCAGTTACCCTCCTCATACCAGTCCCTATTATACTCACCTTTTTAAGAAAACATTTATTTTTTTTTTGGCTTGGCCTGAAATGACATGAAGGATGAAAGAGGTCATTGAAGAAAAGAGCAACCTTGGGGCTTCCCTGCTGGCCCAGTGGTTGAGAGTCTGCCTGCCGATGCAGGGGACACGGGTTCGTGCCCCGGTCCGGGAAGATCCCACATGCCGCGGAGCGGCTAGGCCCGTGAGCCATGGCTGCTGAGCCTGCGCGTCTGGAGCCTGTGCCCCACAACGGGAGAGGCCACAACAGTGAGAAGCCCGCGTACCGCAAAAAAAAAAAAAAAGAAAAGAGCAACCTTGAACCAAGCAAGTGAAATGACAAAACTGCATCTCTTTTCCCACCTCTGTCCTCTTGCAGACTCTGGCCCGGGGATGGTTCAGCCAACACTGATGCCGCCCACGAGGAAAGACAGACCCGGAGAACTGAAGTGACCTGTCCGTGAGCATACCTTCTGGTAGTAAAATGGGTGTGTGCTGGGAACGTCTATCTGCTGACAGTAGCGCTTTCCACAACTCCATGTTGTTAAATCAGCAACTCAGAGTATAATTTTGCCTAAAATAAAAGTATCTGCTCAAAGGCTTTGGGGAAATTGCAAGCAGAATAATTGAGTTGGCAACAGTAATAGAGTAATTGTATCAGTCAAGGCTCAATCAGAGAAATAGAACCAATAGAGTGGGTGTAGAAGGGAGACGGAGAGGGTGACTGGGACCGATTTATCACAAGGAATTGGGTTACACAACTGTGGAAGCCGGCTATGCAAGTCTGAAGTCTGTAGGGCAGGCCGTCAGGAAGGGAAGAGCATAGCATACTAGACACCAGCAGGCATGTGGTCCAAAGGAAAGGGGGAAGGAGAGAGGTTGGTTAGAAAGTGACCACAGCTACACAACTCTGTAAATCAACTATACTTCAATTCTTAGAAAAATCTCTTACTCAGTGATTCAATAAACATGACTTGAGTATCTTAAAAAAAAAAAAAAAAAAAGAGACCACAGTACAGTCTGGAAAAGTCCTGTTCAGGCCAACAGACTACATACAGCAGAGCAAAGACCCGTCATGAGAGGAGTCTGCATCGGGCAAAAATGCCCAGCTGTCGTGTTCCCACTGTGCCCTCTGTCACTGGGAGCGGCTGGGGGAGCAGGTCCCAAAGGTGCAGAAGCTGGAGGCTGACCGCTAATACACTCCCCAGGGTGGGCTGTCTCGCGAAGGGAGTCCTGAGCCGCACACTCCCATTGCCGACATGGAGGGAATGGGGGAAAGCCAGCATTCTGGGATTTAGTACTCCTTGTTCACCCATGAGAAAAGTGTGGCTTAGACGAATTCAACACCCTCTGGTGAGTCTTAGGGATGCAGCATTCCAGCCGAGAGCCTCTTGGTTCTCCATTCTTCTTTTCCTTCCCATTACACGACATTTCCATGCTACAGATTCTGCACAGACTCCAAATCAAGACGCCTTTGTCACTGTCACCCCATAATAGTGAGAAAACAGGCCTGCCCTTTAAAACGTTCCTCTGTGTGCTGTGCAGCTACAGGAGACTTGAGGAAACGATGTGTTAAAGAAGGGAAGGTCCTCTTGGGTTATTTTGCAGACAATCCTCCTCAGAAATTGGTGATAATTAGTATTCTGGCTGTTTTTCTAAGGATGAATTCTTCCAAGATGAAGCAGTTCAACTCTGCAGTACCTGAAGCAGAAATAATGTGTGTTATGAACACAGGGGACCGTCAAACAGCCTCCCCAGGGTCTCCACTGGGAAGCCTGAGATCAACCCATTAAGACAACAGAACAAAGCTCCCTCCAGAGGGACACGAAACGGGAAAGTCCAGGAGAGCTTCTGAGTCAGGCAAGGGCTGCTAACCAGCCTGTTGATGGGGGGAGGAGCCTCTGAGATCAGGAGACCAGAGAGGCTCTTCCCTGTGACAGAGTCACAGGAGGCAGCCCTGGTGCCCTGAATCCGTGTCCTTGCTTCATCTTCCCCTCAGGTGGGAAAAGACACTCTGAGGGGGTCTTCTCCTGCCTCTGTTTCCTATTGCTGTAATAACACGTGACTCCAAATATAGTGGCTTAAAATAATACACGTTGTTTCTCTCACAGTTCTGGAGTCAGAAGTCCTAAATGCGCCTTCCTTCTGGAGGCTCTAGGGGAGAATCCGTTCCCTTAACTTTTCTAACTTCTAGAGGCTGCCCGGCCACATTCCTTGGCTCATGGCCACGGCACTCTAATCTCTCCTTCTCCAACTATGATCCACCTTCTGAGGCTTTAGGGGCAAATCCATACATCCATATCCTTGTCTGGATCAGCTCCCAGAGGACATCTGCATCAGCCCTCACAGAGGTAGGGGGTAGTGACCCTGGCCAGGTGAAGGGCCCCTGGGTGGGTCATCCATAGCTTCTAGTACAGTGGTTGTCAATCTTCAGCGTGCATGAGAATCATCTGGAGGTAGGGTGAGAGGTTTAGCAAGTAAAAGTACAGGACACCTAATGTGAATTTCAGATAAGTACTTTTCTCATATGAATATGCAGTATTGCGTGGGACATTGTTATACTCCAAAATTGTTCATTGTTTATCAGATGTATACAAATCTAACTGGGCATTCTGTATTTTATCTCCTCCCTGGAGGGCTTGGTGAAACACAGTTTGCTGCTGTTCCTGATTCATTAGGTCTGGGGTGGGGGCTGTGAATGTGCTCTCCTAACAAGCTCCCAGGTTCAGCTGATCCTGCTGATCCAGGGTCTGCACACATGCTGAAAACCACTGTTATAGTGCTACATACTTTAAGAATATGTCAGATTGTTCCTCAAAATCATTTACGACTTTTCCAAGTCCCGTAAAGGAAAAGCCGAAGTCCTGACAAAGGCTTTCAAGGGCCCAGGTGCCCTGGCAGTTACCTCCCTGGACTCGTTCCCTAACCCCCTCTCCATTGTCGAGAAACTCTGGCTGCACAGTTGTTTCTGGAACAAACCAGGCACAGTCCAACCCAAGGGCCTTTGCACAAATAGATCCCCCAATTAAATGGGTCTCCCCTAAACAGGTACAGGGGTTCAGTCCTTTACCTCCTCCAGCCTTTGCTTAACTTTGTCTTTTCACCCGATTTTAAATTGCACCGCTCCACCTCCACCAGTATACGTGGCATGTCGATTTCCGCAGCATTGTCTCCACCTGACAAGCAAGAAATGTATCACTGCTTATTATCTACCTGCTCCTGCTAAAACTCAAGTTCCACGAGCACAGATTTGTGTGTATTGTATTCACTGCTATTCACAGCAGTGATAGAGTTTCCCAGGATGTAAGAGGTGCTCGACAAACGCGTGCAATGTGTATTTAAAGAACGGAGATGCCCTAGTCTGACACTGTTTGTTCATGCTGTGGACAACGGTGTTAAGTCACCCTGTGGACAGGGCTTAAAAAACCTTTTGCAGAAAATGTCTCCTTTGCAAATGGGTAAAGCCAAGTCACCCAAGGGTGTGTGTGTCGGGGCATGGGGCCGGGAGGGGGGCAGTAGGACTTTAAAAATGCTATTGCAAGATGACTGAGCAATTTGACCATTCCACAGCTGTCAGCTATCTGTTGTTTTTGTGGCTGTTAATCAATAATCAGGCAATAGGGTCAGGTGGAAGATACTCCCCTCTCCATAACCCCGCCTTTGACCAGAGAGCCTATCACAACCAAGATGAGGCTTAGAGCCCATTCTGATACGCTGCTGTATCAGAACGCCATGCAGGCGTTCACCAGCAATCAGGCTCCACCCATGCAGTCATATATTTTTATTAGGTCAGGGAGTTCCGTATACTTTGTCCTCAAGCTTTCTAAAAACAGGGTGAAAATTTCCTTCTGGGGCAAATGCACTGATATCTTCATGGCAGAACAGTTCAAACCTTTCATTTCTTCAGGGATTTGAGACATCCGTGAAGGCAGAGAGGCTGAGGAGGAAGATCCCAGCCCTGCAATTTGCTCTCAATACAGGGTCCAAGGGAAGGTGCTGGGATGATGGGCTGCTCAGACCCTATCCACCCGAGGGTGGTGGCATCCATGCAGTTTTCAGGGCAGCCACGTGACTTGGCCCCTGCCCACTGTGCCGAAGAGAAATTGCTTCTAATGTCCCTTGGAAGCAGAGCAAGGTATTTTTTTTTGCGGTACGCGGGCCTCTCACTGTTGCGGCCTCTCCCGTTGTGGAGCACAGGCTCCGGACGCGCAGGCTCAGCGGCCATGGCTCACGGGGCCAGCCGCTCCGCGGCATGTGGGATCTTCTCGGACCGGGGCACGAACGCATGTCCCCTGCATCGACAGGCGGACTCTCAACCACTGCGTCACCGGGGACGCCCAGAGCAAGGTATTTAAAGTGCTTGGTAGTCCCCTCTGGATACAGAATCTCATTTAAGTTATTGCACTTTGAAGTTAACTGAAGGCCCCTAGGTTATAAACTAAAGGTTTTCAAACACCTTACACTGTTTCTACCAGAATATTTTAAACTACATGTAAACAATATAATAAGCATCTTTATATATATGTATATATAAAGTTTAAAATGTTCACTAAATTCACCAATATGTATCAATTGAAGTAAAACTTTACAAATGAAATCCTTTCAAGATGCTTTGCTTTATCATCAAAGCTGACAATGAAACAAAAAACCATTTAATTCATTGAACTCACTGGATTTCCCAGTCCTGAGGACAAATAAAATGAAATAAAGAAACTTACAACCATTGCAGAGTTAAAATTTCAAATTCCTAACTCTAATCATTTACATTCTGTTTGTAGGAGCTTCGCGTTTGGAACTAACATCTTTCACGTGCGCAGAATCCTAACGCTAAAAACCTGACATCTGACGCCTCAAATAGGAGACAAACTTCTTTTAAACATCTCCCTGGAAATTGGTGAGTTTGTTCATAACTAATACACAGAAATACACATTTAACAAAGCTCACAAAACTCTTAGCCTTTCTACCTAAAATTAAAACAATTTGAACTGAGAGTAATAGGAAAGGCTTCCTGTCTTTAAATAGGCAGAGTTGAGAGAGGTCTAAGGTAGTTTGTAAATCTAAGTGGTGTAGAAAAACTCAAAAGCATTTAATTAAAGCAGAATGTTTCCTTAAAGCTCCCAGTCCAACCCCTGCCAATTGTGGGGAGCCAGTCCAAGTGCTCCTGCGTGGTGGAGCTTTGCTCCAAACCCCAGGGGAAGTCGCCACATCTTCCTCTGCTGGGGTGACCAGCTTCTGGTTTGCGCAGGACCAAGGGGTCTCCCGGGATGCAGAACTTTCAGTGCTAAAACGGAGACAGTCCCAGGCAGCAAGGACAAGCTGTTCACCCCACCTGAACCCTGGCTCCTCTCCAAGAAGGATCCCTTCCCCTTGGCTGTCCCCACGGCCGGGAGGATCGCCCATGAGTGTTTTTTGTGTTCAGAGTAACCTGCTGGCCCTCAGATGACTGTTTCCAAGCTTCACCCCTCTACCCTGTTTAGCTCTGCTCACGGCCTGGGCCCCTTGAGGCCCCAGCTAGCCCTCCTCAGCCCCCCAAACGTGACAGGAGGCTGATGGGGGTGGGCAGGTGAGGCGCTGCAGGCGCAGGTGGCTGGAGTTGAGTTAACGGGGGCGGGAGGACGCAGGCCAGGCGAATGAAGAGGCGGATTGCAGCGCCTCTTCGGGGATGGCTCCTGGCTGCACGGGGCTCCGGCTGCTCTCTGACGGGTCGGGTGGTAGGGCTGCTGGGGGTTGTTTTCAAGCTTGCAAGTTCGGCTCTTTCTCTGGATTCGGCTCTTTGTCTCCTGAAGATGCTCTGCCTGCCTCTCTTTCTCTCTTTCTTTCTTTCTCCTGTTAAAGCGTGAAGAGGCTGTAGCCAGCAAAAGCCTGTCTGTGGCCTCTACTTTGCACAAAGAACCTCCTTTTTATCTAGGCCTTTCCTTCCTCTTCAGAAGAGGGTTAGGGACAGCACATCCTTGGTCCAGGGCGCTAAGGTGAAGCTCCGTTAGCTTATCTAGAAGAAGAGGATGGGATAGGAGCTGGCTGGGCCCCTAATGACCTGGTCTCAGGGGGGACAGTAGAGCGGGGTTTCAGAAGCTTCCCTCCTCCCCTCCCTCCCACCCCCTGCCAACATCAGCACGAAGACCAGTGTCGGGGGGAGAGCCACAGGCATGGTCTCTGAGAAGCTTGGGAACTGAAAGTTGGGAAACTGAGGGACGGGGGCTATCGCTGTCTGCCTTCCATGAGAATCAGGCCAGCCTGATCTATTGTGAACCATCAGGTCAGAGAGAGTTGGAACACGAGAGCGTTAAGTAGATGAACCTGAGGCCCTAAACTGAGCTCCAGGCCTTCCTACGTCCATGATACGTACCCTCGCCTCACCCCCAAGCAATAGGGCTAGCAGCTGTGGCTCCAGGGCCCCTGAGCACCAGGGGCCTTCATCAGCTTCTCTTGGGGTTGTGCGAGGGGTAAGGGGCTCCTCAGACCTGACCTGAGAGCTAAGGACTCCCAACCCAGGCCCTCCACCCTCACCCCACCCCTCGCAGCGAGCCACCCACTCAGGTGCTGGACACGCAGCAACGGTAAGAAGGTACTTGCAACTGGGAAGGGCAGATATCTTGCTGCCGCTCTGCCCGAAGTTCAGGAGGCTGGTCCCTGCCCTAGGCAGTGGGTGACTAAAGCAGAGGCTCTGGTCCTTAGGCCCCTTTAATAACTAGATCAGACTGAATGCTCCTGGAATGAGGGGGCTGAGAAGTAGCAAGAGGTCGTGATCAGCATACCACTAGAAACCCCTTAGGACCTCATCCCCTAACTTAGGAGGCACGAGGCATGCTGCCTTCTGTCACAGAAGTGCTATCTGGGTACCAGACTGTCAGCAAGTTAGAGCTGCAGAGCTTGGGTATTCGTGCGAGTTTAACCGTCACTCTTAAGACTTAGCAGTCGTGAACTAAAGTTCATTGAGCCCAGTCACTTTTTCCGTAATCCAGCAGGCGTTTGACACCCCTTGTCAATTTCATCACTTCTCTGGTCAGCATTCGTGTCACCAAGAGGGAGTGACCCTGATCCCAGTTCCAGCATTTCATGGTGACATGCTTTCACACTTGTGTCTAATTCTCCCCTACAGGACACGAATCTTAAGAGATACCTTGTCAGTTGGGTCTTTCTTGAAGCAACATAACTAGTTACTGGTGGAGAAAAGACTTAGACCCAGTTCCACCCAGTCAGCTGGCTTCTATTTCTTGATGCTGGGGACCATGTGAACTCAGTTCTAGCCTGACTCCTTTCTACTCTCGTAAACCTAGGCTCTCTCAGCTGCTTTGATGCTGGCATCCTAACTAGTAAGACAAGGGAGTAGGTAATAGCTTCTGAGGCTTTCACAGGCCCCCCTTCAGTGTGAGGGAGGCCTAAAGTTGGGGGACACCAGCTAACTCACTACTGTGAATGCAGGAGTGGAAAGTCAGCTGACAGTGAAACGTCAACTGGATTGCTCAAGGCAGCCCCCAAACGCTGCCACAAATAGCCAACAGGGGCATCTCCTCTTAAATGGAGGTGAGGTCAGTGCTCCTCATGGAATGTGGAAATGCACAAGACTAGAAAATGCCTCCTAAGCATGCGCCCTGGAGAGCAAACTAACAATGTGGGGTGTTGCCTAGCTCTTGCTATCCTGCTGTGAATATTGATACATCTTTTTAAGTCCCCTTATGGCAAGAAAATACCGCAGTCCACTGCTTATGTGCTTAATTAGAGGAAGCCACTAAAACTCATCCCGTGTTGATCACAAGCCTGGCTTTTCGTTCTAGCTTCTGCAAGCGGCCCTTCCCTGTACTGTCTTTGCTGAGCAAAGTCCCCTTTAGGGCTTTGCCAGTCATTTAGTCATTCCCAAACAATAGTCTAAGGGTTTATGTTGGTGGGTGAATATTTCTCAGTGAAGTAACAGTATTAAAGATTGTTTATAAAGCTGAGCCTTGAATGGCCACAGTCAGTGTATGTGAGGTGTAAGGGTTCAGAGGCTGCTCATCAGATCCACAGTGTGCACCTGGCAGGGTAACATCACTGGTGACCTGACACTGTCCCATGACGTCTGTGCTGGGACCACTTAGATGTTAGCCTACAGGACACTAGTGAGCCCACCCCTGTGGTGGACATTGGGAGGGTCTAGGTGCCCAGAGGACAGGCTCATTACTCCCCAGGAGAAGTGATGCCTGCAATGCCTAGATAAGAGGTCTGAGTGCACAGACTCAGATGGAGAGAAACTGCTCGTTTCTCCATTCCCTACTGAGACTCGTCAGGATGTAAGAGTTAAGGGCTAAAAACAGAATCTTTCCAAAACATCACTTGATAGGTATTAGGTCTGAATGTCAGGTCGGGAAGAATACTCGGAGCATCCCAGAGTCCTGAGGGGTAAAGAGGAGGCTTTGTTGGAGATGGCTTGGTACCGGCCTCTGCTCATAGGTTTAAGGAACCGTGGTTATTTCCAAGACCAGAATCCATTCCTAATGTCATGTTCGCAGTGGAACAAAACAGATGGACCACGGTCCTGCAGGAAGGGTCTGATGGCCTCATACTAGAATCCAAACGGGAGCTGAATAGACTGGCCTGAGCAACTTTGCACTTGAAGCAGGCCCCTTAGACTTGGCTCAGATCTCCATGATTTGGGGTTTATTCACACTTGGTTGTTGCTGCTTTGCCCTCCCCCTCCCAGTGGCCTATGTCTGGTCTTTCTCTTTAAGTGATAGCCAAAGATATTCATGGACTCCTTAGAGCTGTGTTTCTTCTGCTTCATAGTTTTCAGCTTGAGTCTCGCCTGGTAGCAAATAAGGATTGCGTTTGTCAAAGGAGAAAAGTGGTAAAAATTGAATGCAGGTGGTAAAAATCACCGAAAGCTGGCCCAAATATCACCAAGAGTTGCCCATTGGCTGGGAGCAAGAAGCATGAGATGCAAAGTGAACCGTTGGTCTGCAGAAAGGTTGGCAACTGCCGGCCTAGTGGCCTAGTTCCACAAGAAGGGGGGCTGTGGAGAAACCTCCAGATAAGACCACCTTTGTTCTGTCTGACTCTTGTGCGGTCGGAGGTTGGCAACTGAGTTTGAAGTGTAATGAAGGACACTGACCTTGGAGCTTCACAGAGTTGGGCCTTGCCAAGCCTAACCTCCATCTTGTGAGCCGTGTAGGTGGGGTGGAAAGGGTATGTGAGGTGTAAGGGTTAGGGTTACACCTAACCCTTACACGATAGACGGCTCTATCATCCACACTGAGACCCCCTTGGGAAGGAGGGTGAAGGGAGGGAGATTTCCTCTATTCCTGACTTGCGGGTTAGTATTCTCACGTGGACAACTAATCATGACACTGATGTGAAGCTCCAGGCATTCACCAAACTGCATTACTTGAGGGTTAGTTGCACCTTGGTCAGCATGTGTCCCAGGTAGGCAACTGCCTGCTTAAAGTAAATCGAAAATAATGAAAACACCAAATCCTGGGGTGTTCTCTCTCTGAGACTGGATGTCAGCGTTCTCTCCGATGCAGGGTCATTAGACCTGAACGAGTAGCCTATCTTCCATCTATAGCACAAAGACTTGACTTTGTCAAAGTGAAGGGAAAGTCTGGCAAATCCAAGCCACATGAAATGCTGGCACCAGCTGTGCTTCTGAAAGATGCATTCAGTCAAGACATAGTCGGGAGTTGCAGGGGGGGCGGGCAGAAGGTCCCTGTGGGCACTTAGTCTGGGTCACAGATGACATGGCATGCAGCAGACAGTGTCCCTGTGGCTGGATTTGGGGGCATGTGACTACACCTCCCTCTGAAGCTTACTTTCAAGAGCAGAAATGCACATCTGCTCAGCAGATCCCTGGTGCCATCACAGGATAGCTCTAGAAACGAGGCCCTTTCATGAGCGTGATGTCTTCCTACCTAGGACTGGAGGGCACCTTTGGGGTGGGCCCTGGATAAGGGG
Organism: Hyperoodon ampullatus; assembly: GCF_949752795.1. NCBI lineage: Eukaryota > Metazoa > Chordata > Mammalia > Artiodactyla > Ziphiidae > Hyperoodon > Hyperoodon ampullatus. Next base: position 74,234,999 of record NC_136930.1, read on the forward strand.
AATAACTTTAAAAAGAAAGTCCTTGTTGAACCCTCTGCTCTGATATCTGACCTCCAGAGCTGTCATCTCTTCATGAGAGCTGTTGAGATGAAAGTGCCCAGTTCTTAAGACTGTAACTAACCAAACCAAACTCCCTGTGGCCCAGTGGTTGGGGGTGGGGATGGGGGATAAACAATCTCCCAGGATTAGCATGCTTCTGCTCCTGAGAATTTTGAGTCAAAGGAGAGTAGGTTCCAACATGAGAAGGACCTCCAAGTGAAGTGGTTGTACTAGCATGGCCAACAGTACAGTCTCAAGTTTCTGTGTCACTGGCAGTGATGAAAGTCCTGAAACGGGGGGTGAGGGTGTTGGAGTGGATAAGATCATGAAATAACGTTTTTTAAAAAGTGGGTCTGCCAACTTTGATTCCTCCATCAGTGGAGGATGGTTGGTGAGAGCCCAACTTTTGACCTCTATCAAGAGCCACAGATAGCTTCAGGTTCTGTTCTAGAGAGGACTATTATTGCTATGAAGTGACATTAGACAACCTAAAGGAATCAAAAGTAGAATCTGTTGGATCAGTTACTCAGGAGATTTAAAAATTCCATGGCCGTGAATGAGGAACAAGAGAACCTAAAATATTCCTGGTATGACCCAGTACTTTAGTCTTTCCAAATTAGTGTTGAGCCCATGACACTCTAATACAGATCAAATCTCTTTTCCCTCTTTCATCATTGAGGACTGGGTCATAATCTGAAATAACCAGAATGATCAGACGCATGGAGAAATCCTCCTCACCGTAGGCAACCTGCCTGTAGTGAGGATTTGGGGGCAAAATGGTGGCAGAATAGGGCTGTTGCCTTGTGCCGAAGCCCTAGATTCTGTATCCTTCCCCGTGAAAGGAAAACTGGACACTTCTGCCCACGTGGGCTTCACCATCTGTTCCAGAGACAAAACTTGGAAAAGTCTCTATGTGCCATCCTGTCCTAAAGACTGAGTTATCAGGGCACAGGGATCCTGAGTGGTTTCTGGGAGAGCCATAGTCTCTCCAAGGGAAAACTAGGAGATGAGGGGACGGGTCTGGTGTGCTCCGAAATCCCAGGGACCCAGACAAATCTTGGCTCTTCTTGCTTGTCTGCCTGTTTCTTTACAAGTATTTGCCTGAATTCTCCCACCTCACCCTCAGGAGACCCTGGCCCCAGGGGTCCCCTCTAGTTTCCTGGCCTCCCTGTGCACCCATGTGCCTAGGGAATCTGCCCCATGTTGTTGATGGGACTTCTGGTTGTACAGGTCACTGCACCTGGACATCCTTCCCATGGCTGGCCCTCTAAAAGGTGGCTTTCTGGGTTGGATGAACACATAGCCCTTGGATTCCTTCCTAGGAGCAGTGGGAATCCTCCAGGCCACATCGGTATTTTTGCCAGCACTTCGGTTCCTCTTAGATTCCCTCAAAAATGACTTCTCAGTTGTAGAAAGCTTGTTGAGGGTCTGTCTCACTAACTGGGTTTTCCTCTGTCCTGGATAAAGGTATTTTCTATCCATTCTGCAGGATTCCCTCCCTTTACCTTTTCCTGGAAATCTTTCATCTCCATCCAGGCCTGGATCTTCTTCCAAGGCCAGGGTCTTCACCCTGGTAACTAATCGTTTCCCAAGTAGTATTTGTGACATGGCATGTTGATAAGGTCTCTCTAAACTTCTGGGGTCTGAATGCTCTCGTGGTTAGTCGGCCCCAAACAAGTAGATTCCAACCTCTCTTCTAGACCTGCTGTGAGGATTTGGACTGAGAGGGCTTTGGCCCAGATGCTGCCTGGTCCAGGGGTTGACACATCTCTGGCTACTTTGTTCCTGTCTCCTTTGCAAGCTCTTCTTTGGCCTCCATTGCTCGTGCTCCAAGTCCATCTCATAGCTTCACGGCCTCGACTAAGAGCTACGGACTTCTGTTTTACCCCTCTTCCCATCTTCGCCTCTAGTGGAGCTCTTCTGAGCCTCAACCCAGCATACTCAAATACCTACTACCTGTCCCTATTTGAGTTTCACAGGTGCGTCAAACTTAGATTGTTGTTCTAGGTGGAATTCATCATCTCTCCTAAAGTGGCTACATCTCTGCAATTCCCCATCTCACTCTGATGTTTGAAAGGAGAGTAAAATAATCCTTGTTTCCAGCCGTCATTGTACTGATGGCCTTGGTGGTATCTCTGATTTAACCAGCTATTCTGAAGTTAAGAGAGGCTGAAAGGGAGATGGCGTTTTCTTCATGTTGGGTTTTAAAGAGGGCAGTGCTGTCACTGCCCTGAGTGCTTTTAGGTGCAGAGGCAGCTTCTAATGGGCACCTACCCCCACCCCATCCATCATGTCTGAGTGACTGAGTGCCTTGAGCATGGGATCAGCATTCCCAGGGATTAGATGAAGCCTCATGTTTTATTATTTACAGTAAATGAGCAGCTGAGGAGAGTGGGGTCCAAGATGTATCAGCCTTTCTTCAGCCTCTCCCCCAAACCCGAAGGGGCTAAGGGAAGCGGGGCCCAGTGTATGAACTTAGCCTGTGGTGAGTTTTATAAGATGACAGAGCCTGACAAGTGGTACTTAGCTTGTAATGATTTAGTGGGATGGCAGTCTTTAAGATCTGCCAGCTTTTTGGTCATAGTACTTACTCTTCAAAGCTGGGTACGCCCATAGGAAGGACTTAAACAATAGAATCCTTTTGGTGCTAGAGAAGAACTGTCTCAGCATCCTCTTATTTTAGCTACGAAGCTCTAAATCTCAAGAATGGCTGCTGGCAGTGCCCCTTCTCCAGTGGTACCCAGAAGTTCTGCAATGACTTTCCCTGAATGTCTACTTCACTACTGGAGACTGAAGTTACTAGTTGCCCCTCAAATTCTTACAAAAAGCTCTCAGTGTTTCTAACTTTAGCAAGTGACTATCAAGTGACCAAGGAGTATCAAAATAGCATTAGTCTTCATGTAACAATTGCCACATTGCTCTCAAAGAACTAACTTGCATTGTCACCAGAAGTGATCCCATCTTAGACCCAGAGATGTCTGGATGCCATGGGGTCTTGGTCATGCTTTGCTTATATACTGAGCATGTTCAAAGGCCAAGCTAAGGGGACAGCTGGGTGGTTACCTGTCATGGGACTCAAAACTTGTCCAGGAGGAAGTTAAGGGCAGAGGTCTGCAGTTCTGGGTCTCTCTGGTCCAGCACTCTCCAGAGAGCACTCTACTGAAGTGATCAATCAGGGTTAAGTTAGACTAGTCTAGAAAATGCTGTGAGGCCTGCCTGGTAAAGTTTGATGGGTCAGTCCAGATGCCCAGTTCTGTGAATGTAGCTTTGGGCCAGTCTGGGTGTAAGTCTTTGTTTTCTCTCTAGAGCAATTTTAGGTTCACAGCAAAACTGAGAGGAAGGTAGAGAATTTCCCACGTACCTCTGCAGCCACACATGCACAGCCTCCCCATTATCAACATTCCCCACCAGAGGGGGTGCCTTGGTTATAACCAGTGAACCGATATTGACACGTGGTTTTCACCCAAAGCCCATAGTTTACAGTAGGATTTACTCTTGGTGATGTACATTCTATGGGTTTAGACAAATGCATAATGACATGTACCCACCATTATAATACCATACAGCATTCTTACTGCCCTAAAGTTCCTCTGTGGGTGAGTTTTTCCTCCAAAGCAAACCTAATATGCCTAGGGACCTTGGTTGAAGATTCTCATGTGAGTGTGTGTTAGCTTGTGACAACTTTGATCTGCACACACCAGGCCATGGGCTTCCTCCACGCTATTACTCTGATCCAAGGGATGAACAGAACCTCAGTGTTAAGTAAGAAGAGAGCATGATGTGAGGATTGAGGTGGATGGTCGGGAAGTGTGCGCCTGAGACAGTTATCTTAGGGTCTGTGATAGAGAAGAAGGAGGTGAGGGTAAGAGCAAAACTAAATAGAACAGTTGATAGGCACTGGGTCTTGCATGGCCTGGGAGCAAGCATGAGCTCCAACAGGCTAAGTCTAACAGGGAATGAGGCCGTGAGCAGCGTGTTCTGCCATCAGAGCTCTCACGGGACCTTGAAACTGAAGATGGAGGAAGTTTCCTCCTGCAGGGCTGTCTGGACACCAGACCCTCAAAGAAGGCTCATCAGGCCAGATCAGGTGTGTGGAGCACAGGTCATCACTGCTTCTGCTCCTGTGTAATTCGGGCACCCAAACTAACAGAGTCCAAGAAACACTGTTAATTCAAGTGTCTGTGACTGGCTGGCTATGGGGGTTAGTTGTACAGGAAGTGTTTACTGTTATTCTTTCAAATAGCAACAGTTTCTCTTTTTATGAATTTTTATTGGAGTATGGTTGCTTTACACTGTCATGTTAGCCTCCACTGCACAATGAAATGAATCGGCCATACGCATACAGATATCCCCTCTCTTTTGGACTTCCCTTCCATTTAGGTTACCACAGTGCATTATTAGGTAGAGTTCCCTGTGCTATACAGTATGTTCCCATCAGCTATCTATTTTATACATACTATCAATAGTGTATATGTGTTAATCCCAGCCTCCCAATTCCTCTCACCCTACCCCTTTCCCCCTTGGTATCCATACATTCATTCTCTACGTCTGTGTCTCTATTTCTGCTTTGCAAATAAGATCACATACCATTTTTCTAGATTCCACATATATGCATTATTATATGATATTTGTCAAATAGCAACAGTTTCTTGAGCTCACAAAAATGCCAAAATCTCTAGTTTTCCAGCAAACAAGTAGCCAGAGGACAAAAATACAGGTCCCAGAAGACTGAGCTTCAAGTTTTACTTCAAGCTAATAAACATGAGTGTGGTAAGAAGACAGTCTCTCTGGCAGGTCTGGGAGCCTTAGGAATTCAACCACACTTCCTCCAAGCCAGACACCCTAGGTCATGTCCGTGGTGACTAGCGAGCCCTTTGGGAGATCTGAGTCTGCAGCCACATTCTCCAGGACCCAGCCAGAAAGCTCGCAGTTGCTGGGAGTAGGCAGCAACATTGAGGGACAGACTTGCAAAGTTATGGACTGAATTCACCAACCTGTGAACTTACTTGTCCTTCACTCTGTTTAAAGAAATAACATTGAAGAGTGAGACTGAGGGAAAGTTAAAGTGAACATACTCATGAAACCATGACCCGGGAAGATAGAATGTTACCAACAAACCAAAGGCCTGCCTCCTACCCACTATCCTCAAAGAACAAATCAGTGATAAAAGTGGGGAAGTTTTTTGAAGCTTTTACTGTGAGTCCATTTATATACTCTAGTCTTTTCACACTATCTTTGAGACTTGTATATAGCAGTAGTAGCTCATTTCCATTGCTATGTAGTATTTCATTATGAACATACTTCAGCTTATCCATTCTAGTGTTGCTATATACTCAGATGGTAGCTCGGGAACTGTTCAAAACTATTGCTTTAGCATAGCGTTGTCGGATGTGGCAACTGATGTGCGTGTGTGTGCCTTCCTGTTGGTGTACCTTGTAGTGAAATCTCTGGGTCATAGACTTTATGTGCTTGGCTTTGGAGGACACCCCAGAACGGCCTTCCAAAAGGTCATGCCATTTTACATGCTATTTTACATTCTTAATGTAAGGAAGTTCTAGTTGCTTCACATGCTAACCAGTGATTAGTAATGTCAGTCTGTAACTTCAGCCCTGCTGGTGACTGGGCAGTAGTATGTTACAGTATTTCAAATTACTGACATCTTATTCAGTCATAGTTACATCTACTGTTTGGGTATCTAAAATATGCAAGGTATTCTTTTTTTTTTTTTTTTTTTTTGTGGTATGCAGGCCTCTCACTGTTGTGGCCTCTCCCGTTGTGGAGCACAGGCTCCAGACACGCAGGCTCAGTGGCCATGGCTCACGGGCCCAGCCGCTCCGCGGCACGTGGGATCTTCCCGGAACGGGACACGAACCCGTGTCCCCTGCATCGGCAGGCGGACTCTCAACCGCTGCGCCACCAGGGAAGCCCTGCAAGGTATTCTTGTCCACATTAGATGATACAAATTTATCTTTCTTAACATGTTGCTACTTTGTTTCCCAGGATAGCCCAGAGTGGTCACTTTGGCATCAATCTGGGTATATTTATGGGAACAGATATGGCCGAAGGTGGTGGTATATCAATTCTTGAACTTGTTCCTTCCACCTCCACTCTAGGACCTGCTGGAGTCCACTGGGTAGTGGGTCTGCAGTAATGCAGAGGTTTAGCTTGGAAGATGAAAGGAGAGCCCTCTTCCCCAGCCTCCCTCTTCTGTGGTCCTTTCTCTTCCCTTCCCAGGGTTCAGTCCTATAACTATAGCCTTGAGTCACACTGGACCTTTCACTTCAGAGCTAGGCCTGGAACTCACTGTCCACTGGGTCAATGCATGCCACTCTCCTCCAGCCTCTGCCTGGGGTTCATGGGCTCAGTGTGGCCTTGGTGGCACTGGGCATCTTGAGACTTCTTATCTACCTGAATATAGAAAGCTTCCTACATCTAGTCTTCAAGTGCAGGAGCAGTTGGCTTCTAGATCTCCTTCCAGAAGTGGTTTGTGATTTATGTGTGTGATAAGGAACTCCTAAGACAATCCTAGAGCCACACCGTGCTGATGCTTTGCAGGGCTTCTGCAGGAGGTTTGGGGGTCCTCCCTGTCTACTGTGCACAGCTGCTGCTGACCTTGCTTATGTAACCTGTTTCCAGGTCAGTCGTGCTCCTGGGGGTGGTGGCAGCTGGCCTGAGAGACTTAACCCTGATGAGGACAGAGTTGATCACTTGATCTATTTCCTTGTTCTTAGATGAAAGTCTATGGCTTAGTCTGGACTTGGTGCTTAGGTCCCTGCAACCTCACTTTGCCTACAAATAGAGTACAGGAAGCAATTTGCAGGCCATCCGTGTGCATGAAAGGGGGCAATCCTCAAATGGCAAATGAAGGTCAAACGTGACCTCAGGAACTGGGAAGCTCTGGGAGAGTCCCAGCTGTAGCTGAGGGAAGTTGGCAAGCTGAGGACCAACTTGCATGCCAGAGAGGTGCACTTAACTATCATTCTGCATAAGAATATTTTGACTTAAAGATCGGAGCCTGATCCTTTAATTTGGTGTAGGGAAGGAGTTTTGATCTGGGTGCCCATATAGTATGGTGACTTTAGTGATCATGGTAAAACTCAAGGTAAAGACCTCGGCCGTTGTGCTAGGTCATGAGCCTGCTCTGAATATGTGATTGAGACATCTGAGGGTCCTCCGTAATCTAAAACAGAGAGGCCTTGGAATCTCTGAGACGGCTAGGTCTTGAGGGTCAGAAATTAGAGGGTTTTGTTCAGCTTTACTACGTATATTTAATGTACAGAAATTGCACGTACTTAATGTATCCATTTTAATGAATTTGGACATATACATAGACCCATGATACCGTCACCACAGTCAAGGCAAGAATATTTTTATAAGTGCATATGTACCAAAACCTGACAGTGTTTTACAGGGAACCAGGAGAAAGGAAAGTTATGTGAGGGGGTATGACAAGGAGTCAGGAGGCTGAGTCAACTGAGACAAGAGCTGACCTGAAGGGCTCTGTCTTCAGGAGACAGAAGCAGGAGGGCTCTGGAACGGGGGAGAGAGGAAGCTGATTGGGAAGGAGATGGGTGGAAGTTGCCATATCAGAGGGCCCAAGAAACTTGGAAAAAATGAGCTTTGAAGCTCATGTTAGCAAACTAAGAACGAAGAGGGCTTTTTAGTGAGGACAAAGAGCACCTCCTCCAAGGTCCCAGCCAGGCTGGACTCGGCTCCTAGGGCTCTGGCACCAACCCTGGGCAACTTGACCTCAAACTAAAGCGCACTCAGTGTTTCAGTGGAATTAAAGATCAGTCCTCCTTTTGAGTGAAAGAGGTTTCCTGATGGGCCTGTAGAGATCCAATGCTGCCTGGACTCCAGAGCCACACGAGGCTAAATTTGTGTTCCTTCAAAGAGGTGTATCTGGCCTAGGATAAAGGGTGGGATACAAAGACCTCCTCCTTCAGCTCCTCACCTTAGTTTGAGGGATGTTGATGGCCCCCCCAGATGGTGGACCCCCCTCACAATATGCACAGACAACTGAGTCTAGCATTAAGTACTTCAAACTTTCATTCTAGCTGCTGAGTCCTGCTGCTTATGCACAAATCAAGATATTTGTTATCCATGTGATCAAGGTTCACATCAGACCAGAGATTTTTGAATAAGCAGGAATAATCCTCAAGTGCAAGAAAATACTTGAGACTTCTAGACCTGAGCTAGCTGGTCCTTTAAATATTTCTGTATTTTATTTATTCTGCTATGAAGTGCAATCTTATGATACAGATGACATCCAGCTTGTGATACAGTTCATAAGTACACTAGAAAGTTCCAGGCATTTAGGGAACCATCTTTAGGATTTCATTATTACCAGGACTCAGGAGCAAGCCAGGAGTTGGCTTTTAAATGTAGAATACTTGCTGGTGGAAGTAGGCATGGCTCTTCTCCTCCAGGAATCTGTTGGTCATCCAACTGGGGCTTTCCAGTGGCTCTGTATAGCAGTTTGCTCTGTCATGATATCCTTTGGGATGTAAGGACAATGTGACATGGAAGCTCCTCCTAGCCTTCTTGTGTCCAACTCAATAATGCCAGCTGTAAGGACCGTTCCATGGATCTGAGCAACATCCCCAAATGTGTGAGGTTCCCAACTCTAAAGATGGCTACCAGGATATGCCTTTTTCTTCATTAGTGCAAAGGCAGCCACTTGCCTCTCATTTAACGAGGATGTCCTAACAGGTTTCAGATCACTGAACACGGCAGTGATGCTGGGGCACGCCTCACCCTAGAGAATCCTCATTGAACGGACTTGAAACATAGCCAGGTTCTTAGGCTTTCTGACCCCTAGAAGCAGGGGTCTTCTGGCTTCTCGATGTGGACAAAGCAGAGCTCAGACTAGAGAAGGCAACCTGCCCTCAGCACAGTGTGACCTGCTCACCCAGGGTCTGAACTGTCACTAGCCAGAGGCACCAGCGCCCAGGAACAGGAGCTGCTTGGAAAAGCACCTGACCCAGTGGTCAGGGCTGCCTTAGGGGCCCCCCTCCCTCACAGCCTCTAAGCTGCAGCTGTTCTGCCTGATAATGTTTCATCATCTCCCCTTCCGTGTAGAAGAGGGACATGACTGTGCTAGGAAGGGTCCATCTACTTGTCTCCAGGGCTTTAACCAAAACAGTGACATGGGATGCCAGAGTTCAGTGCACGTGCTCTGCCCAGTGAGATCTTCCTCCCTCAACTTGACTGAACTTGAACTAATATCTGTCTTAATATCCGACTCCTGTCTTTTCTCATGCAAGCTGAAGTGTTTCTGGATCTTGGTATGAGTGTGTAATTCCGGGCTGTACCTTAGGCTTCTGAGTATTGTAAGGCTGATTCCTATTGATCTTTCATTTTAGCAGGCAGTCAGCCTATTTAGAATGCATATCACACTTAGGAGCTGTAGATCAAGTGCCAATTCAGTTAATAAAGCTATTCTTGTGGATCCCACCTGTGTTACCCAGATGACAGGACTCTCCCCAGGGCCTCCTCTCGGGGCAGGGAAGGAGAGCTCCCTCCCACAGGAGGGAAGTGTGCTGGATATCAGCATTCCGTCCGCGGGCTCTGGGAGAGAGGGCACCCACTCACCCCTGCAGGAGTGAAGAGAAGTTTCCTCCGTGAGCTCTGCTGCAGCTGTGCTCACTGAGTTGGGGGAGGGGCTTGACTTTTCTCAACTAAAGAACAGGCAGGTGCGATTAAAGGGCCCCTGTCATGTTGGGTGTCCTTTCCCCAGGCTTTTGGCTAGAGAGAATAGACTTCCCTTGGGGCTGTTTCTCGTCTGTGCCTGTTGGCATTTCCTGGCTTCGGATCTCACTAGTGCCCAGGCAGGGGTGTACAGGAGGTCAGACAAGAACCCAGGAAACTCACTGCTAGGTGGTTCTCACACCCCTGGGTCCCTAGCCAGTATGCCTCCTTCTCTCCTACTTCCAGAACCTTCTGGTAGGTGACTCCTGCAGGGAGTAGGCAGCTTCCGGCCCAAACTGTCAAATCGAGCTGCTGACTGCAGGGAATAGGCTGCTTCTCTTGAGACAATGAAATAATACGGGCTTTCTGATTTCCCCTGTATCTCTCTTTATTCCCTTGACATCTACTAACCTTGCCTACTATCGCCTACTGCTAGCAGCCAGCTAAACGGGTCTCTGTATGCCTCTTACTTCTGATCCTTTACATTCATCTTCTGACACTTAAGCAAAAACAAAGCCATCGTGGGTGTTCTTTCTCAGACTAAGGCAACTGCTGTGAATTGTGTCTTAATCACCCTCTTCACCCCCACTCTACAGCTGGACAGATGAGAGCCACAGAAGGTTACTTGTCACATACTCAGAGCCTAGGAGAGGACACTGCCACACAGGGCCCCTCGGGGGGAGATGGGGACAGAAAGAACAAGGGGTAATTTTTAGACTTTCGGACTTAAAGCCCCCTCCCGTCCAGTGGACCTTTTCTCCTTAAGGACACGCAGAAACCTCCCAAATTAGCAGCTGTGGGCTACTTAGGAGAATTTCCGATAACTTGCTGTTCATGCATGCTGTGCAAGTTTGGATTCGCATAGTGGGAATAATACAAATGGAAAGTGGTCAGTAATGTCTCACCCTAGAAAGACATTAATGACAAGCTCTTCTTGGGAGACCTAGCAATCCAGTTTAAATTCATCAGTCATAACTGGGCAAGGAGGAATTTGGGCTAGCACAAACACTTCTTGCTGGGACTACATAAGTACAGCCAATCAGGTACAATGGTCTCTAACTTGGCTAAAAGAAAAGCCACCTGGCTGGTCACAACTGACCCAGCTGGATTTTGGGACATGTTTTCCTAACCAGAACCTAGTCCTGTTTATGAGCACTATTTTGCCATTACAGTTGGCTGAGGGATCCTTTCCAGAATCTTCAGAGCTATAGTACATCTGTGAAGTCAGATATTCCTATAATATATCATGCAATAAAAGGAATATGAGTAAGTCTAACTACAGACTGTGTGCCCAGGACAATTACTGGAATTACTGGTTCGGATCTGGATGGTCTGACTTCTGCCCTTGGCCAAAGGAGACAGCAAGAGAGATGGGTGGGGAGCGTTTTGATAGCATTCAATGGGTAGTGGAGCCAAACTTAGTTTCATAGAATACCAGCATTAATGTTGCTTTAGGACGACGACGGCACGAGGCATTAACAAGACCCCTCTGCAGTGCTGTCTGAACACAGACAAAAAGAACAGGTGCAAAATGCCCAAATGACCAAGTGTCTTCCTCTTCTCTAACAGGTATGGTTTTTCTCTGAATCTTGTATTTCTGTTCTCTCTCTCGGGTTGTGCTCTCCATGAGCAGATGTTGAGAAATGGTCCTACAGAAAGGACGTCTACTAGGCTCAGAACCTGGGTGAAGAAGAGGGAAGACACAGAATCAGGCAGAGGAAATACTGAACTTGAATCTGGATCCAACAAATCCTTGGGTCAAAGCAGCCAGGTCCTTATACTCCCCGCTTTGTCGGTCATTGGCTGTTGATCCCCTGAGAAAAGCAGCTCACATGAGGCAGCCCTGAAGGAGCTGACATCTGGAAGTGGCTTGTTAGCCCCACTGCCCACAGCTGGGCAGCAAGACCTAATTTATTTACTTATTTACTTATTTCTTTATTTATTTATTTTTTACATCTTTATTGGAGTATAATTGCTTTACAATGGTGTGTTAGTTTCTGCTTTATAACTAAATGAATCAGTTATACATATACATATGTTCCCATATCTCTTCCCTCTTGTGTCTCCCTCCCTCCCACCCTCCCTATCCCACCCCTCCAGGCGGTCACAAAGCACTGAGCTGATCTCCCTATGCTAGGCAGCTGCTTCCCACTAGCTATCTATTTTACCTTTGATAGTGTATATATGTCCATGCCTCTCTCTTGCTTTGTCACAGCTTACCCTTCCCCCTCCCCATATCCTCAAGTCCATTCTCAAGTAGGTCTGTGTCTTTATTCCTGTCTTACCCCTAGGTTCTTCATGACTTTTTTTTTTCTTAAATTCCATATATATGTGTTAGCATACGGTATTTGTCTTTCTCTTTCTGACTTACTTCATTCTGTATGACAGACTCTAGGTCTATCCACCTCATTACAAATAGCTCAATTTCATTTCTTTTTATGGCTGAGTAATATTCCATTGTATATATGTGCCACATCTTCTTTATCCATTCATCTGTCGATGGACACTTAGGTTGCTTCCATGTCCTGGCTATCGTAAATAGAGCTGCAATGAACATTTTGGTACATGACTCTTTTTGAATTGTGTTTTTCTCAGGGTATATGCCCAGTAGTGGGATTGCTGGGTCATATGGTAGTTCTATTTGTAGCTTTTTAAAGAACCTCCATACTGTTCTCCATAGTGGCTGTACCAATTCACATTCCCACCAGCAGTGCAAGAGTGTTCCCTTTTCTCCACACCCTCTCCAGCATTTATTGTTTGTAGATTTTTTGATGATGGCCATTCTGACTGGTGTGAGATGATATCTCATTGTAGTTTTGATTTGCATTTCTCTAATGATTAATGATATTGAGCATTCTTTCATGTGTTTGTTGGCAATCTGTATACCTTCTTTGGAGAAATGTCTATTTAGGTCTTCTGTCCATTTTTGGATTGGGTTGTTTGTTTTTTTGTTATTGAGCTGCATGAGCTGCTTACAAATTTTGGAGATTAATCCTTTGTCAGCTGCTTCATTTGCAAATATCTTCTCCCATTCGGAGGGTTGTCTTTTGGTCTTGTTTATGGTTTCCTTTGCTGTGCAAAAGCTTTGAAGTTTCATTAGGTTCCATTTGTTTATTTTTGTTTTTATTTCCATTTCTCTAGGAGGTGGGTCAAAAAGGATCTTGCTGTGATTTATGTCATAGAGTGTTCTGCCTGTGTTTTCCTCTAAGAGTTTGATAGTTTCTGGTCTTACATTTAGGCAAGACCTTATTTAAAGGGAGATCTAGATTCATGACATTCGGGCTCCAGGAGCTTACTGGTCTGTGCACTGGCTAGGGAACGGCTTCTCAGGGGTTGTTAGAGAGTTGATATTACTAATCTTTGTAGACCTTCAGTTTCTCAATGTCAGTTTCTCAATGACAGATCAATCTAGATGCCCAGTTTCTTGAAGTTTCCACTTCATGTTGGCCTCAGTTTATTCTTTCAAAATGAAATTCAAACATGGAGAGGACTTGGCTGAACTAGTCACACATTAGGGCATGATGAAGCAATATGATTTGCCAAGACCAGGGGAACTCCAGGGTACAGGTCTTCTAATTAGACCAGATTCCCTCAGGGTATGGCCAAGCCTTGGAATAAGTTCTGTTAGATTATGAGGTTTTTAGGGGCCGGAGGTACTGGTAAATGAAGCTGGGTCTTAACTAGGAAATGAAAAGGAAAGTCAAGGGGACCAAAATGATTGAAGACAAAAGGTAGAACTTACATTTTTCTCAGCTTTCCCTGGAGCATCTATGTCCTGATCTGCATGGGAGACAGACTTGAAGACTTCCATGTAATATGGGGATTGTGACCCATGGAATTTGGGAGGCAAGAGGCAGGGGTCACTATGGACTGAGCTCTCCTTCCTCAGATTTCAATAAGATATTGAAAAGTTGGGGCTGAGTGATCCATACTAAAGGTATATTTGTGAGAGTTGGTTGAAGGCAGCCAAGCTGAAGGAAGATGCATCTAGAATCTTCTAGCTTATTCACTAACCCCTCATGGATACATAAATCTTATGAGAACTTGGATATTACGTCTCCATGGTCAACAGGTCATGTGGTATTACACAGGCGCTGTAATGGATTTTACTCTCTTTGAAACCAGCAATAAGTTCTTAGGTTCATTAAATTCTCTGATCCCTACCAGCTTTCCAGCTAAAAAAAGTGGCTAGAGGATAAGCTACTCATGGAAGATTTAAATAAAATCTATATTAACCCAAAGAAATTAGACCGACCACCTGGGAATAAGGGCAGCCTTAGCAAGGTTATAAAACTAGAAATCCCTCCACTCTTGCTGCAAAAAATGTTAAGCTAAGAACCATGTCCACAGTAACACAGGAGGATTTTAGACCTATGTGCCATTAATCCAGAAAGGTGCCTGGACCCATCCTCAAAGGGAAGATCGTGTCCACTTCTACAGCTCTGATAAGTGGATTCTAATTGACGTGCCATTAAAATCCATGGTTTGAGGTGTATGACTAGCTCTTCCAGCTCTGTCCTCATGGAAATGTTTTGTTCCCTGAAAGTTGTGACCTTCTTAAACACTAAACAAAGTTGTATACTCAGATACAATTCTCTATTCATAATAACGTAGCTGTTTCAGAGAGGCATGCCTCTTCTGTTACCTGAAGAACTAGATAAAAGGATTTTTTTTTTCATGTGAAATATCTAAGAAAAAAGCCTAAATGTGAGCTACCTGGATATCTGAACAAACTCTTTTTCAAATCATTACCTTGGGGATTCTTTACTAGAAATTGTGGGTATGAATGTGTTGGTTTGAATGTGGTATGGGGGGTTTTCCAACTCTTGGGTTTCCTGACCGCAGCTCTACATCTATAGACAGCCGCTCTCCATAACCATGGTTGACGTAAACACGAGAGGGTGTCCAAACTAAGCAAGCTATTTCATGGCTTGGGAGAATCTAGAGGAGTTTAACTGATGGAGTTAGATCATGTGCTAAATTGCAGTACAGCTTATTAGTAACTAAACCTCAAAAGGATACAAAGAACTTAAAATCTCTACACAAAATCTGTTTGCAAGGATAACATTTGACTCTGAAAATACCTCTTCTATGAAGGAAATCTCAGGTAGTTTGGTCTTTATTTTTTAAGCCACTCTTTTCCTTTGCTTTTACACTAAGAATAAAGAGATGTTAAAACAACGTATTCCTCTTTCCTACTCCTTGCAATGCAAATTTTAAAAAGTTGGGGGAAAATGAATTTCTAGAGATGCAAGAGGGTACAAGTTGAGGCAACCGCCCACGAGGCTAGGAGCTGAATTGGGGTGAGTTACCCAAGAAGAGCAAGACCTTTCTCTTGAGGAACTCCCCTCCTATCTGCCTAAAGTCTTCCTAAATGCTTCTTCTCATTTGAGATTGAAAACTTCCATTCATCAACATCCAGAACTATATCCACTGCCTGCCCAGTGGAAGAAGTGCCATAAAACTTGATCATTCGGCTGCACCTCTTTGTGCCAGCCACATCCCTTGGATACATGGTGAATATCAGAGCAAGCACATTGGGCCATCTTGCAGGCTTCTTGCTATCTACAGTGGCAAAGTGATGAGTTCTAATCAATGACTTTCATTGATCTCAGATATATGGTTCTATGAGTTTCAGAATGGTTCCTACCATAGCAAGCTTAATGGTACTGTTGAGACTAGGAAAACGAAGCTTGCTCTTATTTGGAAGCTCGATTCCCTCATCAAGGAATGGCATTTCACCTGTGTCAATTGGGAAGCTGCAAGTGCAGAATGGGTTGTAGAGCCCAGTGGTATCTCCGATACCTTAGAGGAGGCTGGGGCACTCTTGAAGGGGACAGCCAAAGGAATCATCATCTACCCCTCTTCTGACACCCCTAAGAACCTCAGGGGACAGCAGAAACTCATTGCACTGGCCCCTTGCTCAGCAAGAGCTTTCCCAGGCTTCTAAGTGAAATGCTTGAGTTGCCCTGGCAGACAGCAGAGAAGGGGATGAAGAGGCCCAGGGAAGTGAACATGTTGAGGAGCGTGTATTATGTGAGTCCAGAAGATGAATGCGAGATGATGCCCTTGCAAAGGCTTCATGAAGGCCACCAGGAATGCACTGATGAGAAGAGCATCGTTAAGTGCATTGAAGGCTCCCCTGCAGGACAGGGCTGATGGCGGAGGCATTCATGGAACTCAGATCACTGATCAGTAGTGAGGATTATTTCACACCCCCACCCCAGTCCAAGCAAGAGAGACCAGAGGGCAGCACCTAACCACCTAATGGTTGGAAAGGTGACTATTGTAGCCAAGAGGCCATGACCTTCAAAGAACAGTAGAGATGATTTAATAGAATGTGAGATACTAAGCAGTACACTTCTTGGCTAAATATCTATTTTAGCCTATAGATATGATCAAAAGGAAGTGAGAATTAAAAGCAGGAGATAGAGCAGTCATCATAGAAGGGTTAAGATCTCTTGCACAATTCCTGGACCTAAGATAGTTTTTAGACCCAGAACCCTTTGACTAAAGAAGTGGCCGGATGCCCAGAGAATCCATGACACAAGTATATATTCTTGTGATTTGACAACACAAGTATATAATCCACAACATAAATATATATTCCTGAGAAGACTATGGCCATTTATTCAAGACAATACTGTGAGGAAAAGAAAACCCAGCCACTTCAAAGATTGTTTAGAGACGAGATTAGATGACATTGATACCCAAAAACCTCTACCTTCATTGTTTCCTAATTAAAAGGAGGCATTTGAGGCCAAGATTTAAATGGGCACTTGGACAAGGCCCAGCTTTCTCTGGGTCCACTATACCTGCAGACACACCTAGTTGTCTTTTCTCCAGTCCCTGGATCCACGACTGGGAAGACATCCTTGATGTGGAATGACCCTCACATCGTCCTTGGCCTGTGAAACAAGCTACCATTGTAGGCTAGACCAAGTGGAAGATGCTTAAGCTGCCCCTTCTCCCAGCAAAAATAACAAAGCCTGAACAATACTATATCCCAGGGCAACGGCAAAGAGTCAATGCCACCGTTAAGGATGCTCAGGATGCAGGCGTGGTTGTCCTTATTACATCCCCAGTTTGTTTACTTGTCTTGCCTCTACAGAAATTGGAGAGATTCTGCAGAATGACCATAGACCACTGTGAGCTTCAAAGTAGGAGTCCTGATCCTAGCTGCTGTGGTGGACACCACATCCTTGGTCGAGTAGGAATTGCACTCAGGTGCATCAGCTGTGTACTGTATGCCCACTGACTTGGCACATGCATTAACTTGTATCCCAATAGGGCACGAGGATCAGAAGCACGTGGCTCTTCAGCATTCAGTAATATACATTCAGTTTTCTCCCAAGACTATGTAGACTTCTCTGCTCTGTTATATTCTAGTTCGAAAAGACTGAAATGGCCGAGCATCCTGCAGAACAAGAAATCCATTACATTGACAATGCCAACCATCATGCATGATGAATAAGAGGGGGCTAGCACGTAGGGGGACTTGGTAAGACATGTGCACCTCAGAAGGTGGGAGAGAAATTCTCCAAGGATTTGGGGAGCTTGCTGTTTCAGTAATGACTTTAGGATCAAGAGGTCAAGACATCCTGGGACATCTCTGCAAAGGAAAAGACATTGTATCTTGCATCTAGAATGGCAAAGAATCACAGTGCCTGCCAAGCCTGTTGGGGTTCTAGAGGCCACTCTCCAAATCTAGGTACATTGTCCCAACCTGTATACTGGATGACATGAAAGAGGCCACCAGCTTTGTGTGAGACCGAGAGCAGGAATGGGTTCTGCAGCAGGTCTGGGCTGTGGAGCAAATGCCCTGACCCTTGGGCCAATGATCAGGCAGACCCTAGGGTGTTGGAGATGTGAGTGGTGGGAAAGGGGGCATGATGGGGCTCATGGTAAACCACCATGAGAAAATCACACTGCAGGTTCCCAGGGTTCTAAATCAAGGTGGGCCATCTGCTTACAGCACCATAGAGAACTGTTCTGATAAAGCATAGTAATGGCCTGCTGTATGTACAGCTGAAACACCAGCTCAGGCAATGCTCCGTGAGGGTGGGTGCCATCCTTCGGGGTTCAGAATGCACACTAAGTAGAAGAACTCTATGTGGTGGTCTATTCCAAAAGGAAGAACCCGTAAGTCCAGAAACCAAGGGGAGGAAGTAGGTGTGGCCTCACTTAGCATCATTCTTAGTCTCTTACAGAGGACTTTGTGCTTATCACCTCCAGTTCAGCTCTGCAGGATTGGAGGTCCTAGTCCCAAGAGGGTGGAGACTTGGAGAGGGTGGGAGTAGGGTTCATTCTTGCTGGGGACACGGCAAGGGGTCCCTGAAGTATAAGATGTGACCGCATCCCAGGCACTTCAGGCTCCTTGTATCCAGGACCATCAGGCAAGAAAAGGCACCGTTCTGGCAGGGATGACCAATCCTGGTGATCAGCTGGAACTAGAGCTGCTATTATAAAAGGAGGGCAGAGAGGAAGGGATGTGGTACTCAGGCGATCCACTTGGACACTTACTGATTTTCCCCCGCCCAGTGGTGACTGTGAGTGGACAAGTGTAGCCACTATCCTCAGACGGATGTGTCTCCTGGAGGCTCAGACCCTTCAGGAATGAAAGTGAGTTCTAACCACCTACGCCAGCAAGTGCAGCATAGGTAGTAACTGAGGGTCAGGGAGATCTCGGAACAGAGCATGGAAGAGGAAGACAATGGATACCAGTTGCGGCTCTGGGAACAACTTCAGTGATGTGGACTGGATTATCCTGCTAGTCCTGCTCTTCTTGAGTTCATTTTCCTCCTCTCCTCAAGAAGGAGAAGCCTACCAGGGCCCCAGAAGAGCTGTTCCCCATAATTGGATGAGACCACAGAGGTACAGCTCTACCTGATTAGCTTCAAACTGTGGCCAACGTGATCCAGAGATTTCCTGGAAGAATTTCTGCCTCGTGGCATTTCTTGTGACAGTTCATGAGATCTCTGGAAATAATGCGCACGCCTTTTCCTTGGAAGTGTATTGGTACACTTTAAGAAATCTAAAGGCTCCTGATTTCTCAGTTGCAAAGTGTCTACCGTACCTGATTCACAGGAAGAATGCCAATCTGTCCCATAAGCTGGGTCTTACACAGCATTGGCAGAATGTGTGTTGGTGTTTCTTGGGTGGTGTTTCCTTTGGCAAGAGTGTGCTGTCTTTGAGGAACAGAGCGTTGTGCTTCCTGTCGCTGCAACTCTTAGCTCTGCAGGGTTAGACGAAGTCCCCCCAGTGGGTCATTAGGAATTATGGCAAGTTGGGGCCTCTCCTGTTTCAACCCCTTGGCTCCTGCACCCGTGTGTTCCTCCCACTGGAGACGTGGCGCCAGAGTCATCTGTTTCACTGTGTGTACAGCCTCCTGAAGGATGATGCCTGTCCTTGCAGAGGAGCTACAGCTGCCCCTTCAGGAGGCTGTGCCAATGCTCCGTCAGGCCTGCAGCCTCGGAAAGGTGCAGTATGTGAGGCGCCCACTGGATCCCAGGGCCTCGCCTTCATCGTTCATTGTAAAGTGGCTCCAACAGTCATGCTATGATGTAGCAGTTCATACTGTGGTCAGGCATTCAGTAAGCACCCCCAAGAGCGGCTCCTGTTTGAGGTTCTGATGGCAAATCCATACCTGGAATATATCTCCATCAACATAAGAATGAACTGTTGGCCCCTCCAGGAAGGAGAGAACCCACCCAATAGAGGAAATGACACCACGTGGGTAGGTGGTCTTCTTGAGGCACAGTGCCATGTCGGGAGCTCAAGACTGGTCTCTACTGCTGGCAGGGTGGACACTCAGAGCAAGAGCTGGTTTAGCCTTGAGGGGTGGGCTGCCCTGCCCCTGGGCCCCTGTGTAGCCTCCATCACTACCACCATAGCCTCTCTGTTCATATGCCCATTGCACCATCTCTCTCATGGCTGCTGATAAATACCAGCTAGTATATATTTAACAAATTTGAGACATAACTCATACCATAAAATTCAGCCATTTAAAATATACATTTGAAGGAGTTTGTATATTCAAAGTTGTACAACCATCACCACTGATTTAAGAACATCAGCCCAAAGAGAAACTTTTACCCATTAGCAGTCATTACTTCCCCCCCGCCAAGTCATCCACAATCTCTAGGCAAACACTAATTCTACTTCCTGCCTATGTAAACCTGCCTATTCTAGACTTGTATGAATGGAATCATACAAGTGGCCTTTTGTGTCTTGGTTCTTACACTTAGCATAACATTCTCAACGTTGATCCATGTTGTAGCAAGTATCACTACTTTATTTCTTCATATCAAGGACTGGCTGAGATTAACTGGCCAGAGTCATTTTCTCTACTAGGATATTCAGTGGTTCCTCCATGGTGGGCATTAACATGAGATGCAGGAATCTTTATACTTCTGTACTTCATGTTCACTCCCATATGTTGATCTGAGACGCAGGTCAGGCAGAGAATCATGACTGCTTTGATAGCAACTGAATTCAGCCTACTGTTCATACGTGCTTGCTTTCTAAAGGGGGACGGTGGGTTGGCATTAAGTGTGTATGTAATGTATACACACAGCTCCAGCTTCTGAAGGAAGCGCCACCACCTAGCCTCTGTTGGTTTGGGGTTGATCCTTCCCACTGAGGAAACTCCACTGTCATCAGCCGTGGCCCGCAGAGGGGCCACCACTGAACTTAGTGATGCGATGCCCCTCTCAGGGTACAGTCCTGATGGCCTTCCTGAAGGACATGACCTATGGACACTGTGTACAGAGCCCTCTGGGTTATTCTGGCTTCATGTGTAATATCTACCCTTTCACATGCCCTGAAGTCCCTTCTACCATCTGCTGCAGCAATTCAGAGAATAGAAGAGAAAGGAAGCAGGAGTGGACAGGGAGGGCTTCAGAGGGGGTGCAGGTATGACAAAGTCTCAGACAGCCCAAGTTGGAGCTCAATAGCAAAGATTGCCCATTAGGGAAGTCCTATGTGTGGCAGAAGTGGCCAGGCCTTAACGCCCCATCATGTGTGGTCATTGGGAAGAAAGTGGCTTCAGCTCAAAAGCTACAGCAGATCCTAAATACCCTTACAGGTGGAGGCTCCTACCTGAATGACAAATTCATTCTTTTTTTTTTTTAACATCTTTATTAGAGTATAATTGCTTTACAATGGTGTGTTAGTTTCTGCTTTATAACAAAGTGAATCAGTTGTACATATACATATGTTCCCATATCTCTTCCCTCTTGCGTCTCCCTCCCACCCTCCCTCTCCCACCCCTCTAGGTGGTCACAAAGCACTGAGCTGATCTCCCTGTGCTATGCGGCTGCTTCCCACTAGCTAACTATTTTACAGTTGGTAGTGTATATATGTCCATGCTACTTTCTCACTTCGACCCAGTTTACCCTTCCCCTTCCCCGTGACCTCAAGTCCATTCTGTACGTCTGCGTCTTTATTCCTGTCCTGGCCTTAGGTTCATCAGAACCTTTTTTTTTTTTTTTTTTTTTTAGATTCCATATATATGTGTTAGCATACGGTATTTCTTTTTCTCTTTCTGACTTACTTCACTCTGTATGACAGGCTCTAGGTCCATCCACCTCACTACAAATAACTCAATTTCGTTTCTCTTTATGGCTGAGTAGTATTCCATTGTATATATATGCCACATTTTCTTTATCCATTCATCTGTCGATGGACACTTAGGTTGCTTCCATCTCCTGGCTATTGTAAATAGAGCTGCAATGAACGTTGTGGTACATGACTCTTTGAATTATGGTTTTCTCAGGGTATATGCCCAGTAGTGGGATTGCTGTGTTGTATGGTAGTTTTAGACAAATTCATTTTTGATTGATTCTTGAAGGGAGGTCCAAGCATCACAACTCTGTCTGCCTGCAAGTTGTAGTTCATGTCTATTCTGGTCTTGTATGTTTCTCACAACACCGTACCACAGGGATGGTGCTGCTTAGAGCCTTGTTGCTCAAGGTTGCAGGTCATACAGTATGAGACCATGTGGGCTGGGGGAGGTCGTCAGACACAGGCTGTCACGGGTTCTTACTGAGTATACGGAACACTCAGGAAGATTGTTTTCCGCATCTTAAGGATTTGGTTTCTATACATGTTGCAACAAATGACATTTCTTACCTTACAGTTTGGAGCTGTGGTTGATGGGATCTGAGTCACGCATGGTTCACGTTAATTTACTTGTGGCTCTGTTTTATGGAATGAGTCTGAGGATGGCTGGTGTGATTAGTGTCCTGATTACTTGTCCCTCTGACCTCTGGGGCATAGCCCACCATACTTAAGCTCAAGTCTTCTTCCCAGAACTCTTCTGCCACCACCCCCTTGTTAGAAATGAACGACTGCCTGCCTCTGCTGTGACCTTGAAGACTACAGGCACCTCACAGGGGAACTTGTAGACACAGCCAAGCCCCCAAGGTAGCTCACAATATTTTTAAACTGTCCATAAAATAGTAACTCTTCATCTGGAAAATGATCCATTCACAACTCAGGCCTCCGACACTGGGCACATTGTTACCCACATTAGAGGTGACCATGGCCTTGCAGAGAATGGTTGTAAGAAAGTCCAGTGCTGGGCTGGAATCTCTAAACGCTAAGAAGGGATAGAGATCTCTTCTTTATCACTGGAAGTCC
This sequence comes from Hyperoodon ampullatus, assembly GCF_949752795.1. Classification (NCBI taxonomy): domain Eukaryota; kingdom Metazoa; phylum Chordata; class Mammalia; order Artiodactyla; family Ziphiidae; genus Hyperoodon; species Hyperoodon ampullatus. Next base: position 74,257,370 of record NC_136930.1, read on the forward strand.
CACTGGCCTGCTGTCTTGCTGCCCTGCTGTCTCCCTCTCATCCTGTTCTTGTCTGGGGACTCCTTGGGTCCATATCACCATGTTGTCACCAGAACTCACTTTGTTGGCCTCTGTGATGTCAAACATGAACTGAAGTTTTGCCACAGACACTCCCCACCCCGCCACATATTCTACATTTGTATTTGGTGGCTTTGAGCAAGCGGTGCTTTTCTTCCATGTCGTAACAAGCACAAAAGGCCCACTGAGCTGGCTTCCTTCTCAGCTGGAACCTTCTCCCAAAATAAATCACACTGTGTCTGTGACCTCAGCCTACTTTTAGGTATCCTCCAAGGACAAAATGTCACCAAGACAGAACCTTGATTTGTCCCTCAAAAGCAAAAAGTGGCAATTATTCTTCCAATCCCAACTGATGTCCAGAGATGGAAAAGGCTTTTGGAATTTCCAATGAGGTCTTTGTACCACAGGCCAGAGGAACCCGTTTTAGGTCACAACCAGCACTCTGTCCCCAGGAAGGTCCAATGTGTTTGTGACGTGTCCTCAGTGGATGCTGACTCAGAGGATCCAGATTCTATTACGTTGTTGGGTGTCTGAATCGGGCACAGTAGGAAAGAGGCCTGGCAGTGTCTCTGGCTATGAAGATCACATGTCTTGCAATAAAGACACAGACCTACTTGAGGACGGACTTGAGGATATGGGGAGGGTGAAGGGTAAGCTGTGACAAAGTGAGAGAGAGGCATGGACATATATACACTACCAAACGTAAGGTGGATAGATAGTGGGAAGCAGCCGCAGAGCACAGGGAGATCAGCTCGGTGCTTTGTGACCGCCTGGAGGGGTGGGATAGGGAGGGTGGGAGGGAGGGAGACGCAATAGGGAAGGGATGTGGGAACAGATGTGTATGTATGACTGATTCACTTTGTTATAAAGCAGAAACTAATAAAAAATAAATAAATAAATAAATAAATAAATAAACAAAAAACCACAGGATGGTTTTGTGAGGCTAGGAGCAAACAAGCCTGGACCGAAGCTTCCTTTTCAGGGTGCAACAATCACTGACCTGGAGGGTGGTAAGGACACCACAAGGAAAACCCTGCCAGGCCGAGGTGGTGACTGAGGCTGAGGCGTGTGGGCAAGTCCGCGTGCACTGAGAATAAAAGTCCAATGATACTGGTTCCAGGAGTAGGAATCCAACCCTGGGGATGGTTCTGCTCGCTTCCAAAACAGGAGGATTTCTCTACCCATGTGCCCCGGCCACAGCCTTAGCTGCTTCTAGAACACCTAGAGAATATTCCCATCCAAACCAAATGGTGTAAAATCCCCTGTTTCCAAAGGAAGTAGTTCATTGGATGGAGCAATAGCTCTGAGAAGGGGAGTCAGGCTCTTGGGAGCAGCAGAGAGAGAGAACTTGGGTGTCGATGAAGCACACAGCGTGGTTCAGGAGAGCTGCCCCTCTAAAGGGGCCACGTTCTACCTGATTCTCCATCAGGGTGCAAGCTCTGGGACTACCTATCTGACCACCGACCTGAAGGTGAAGTGCAGGGGGCGGGGCAGTCTGGTCCAGAGGAAAGTCTCACCCTTGGAATTGGATGCTTAGGAGGTTACAGACTTCTTGAGTTCAGGCTAATCTGACTCTCTGCTTTGATGTTCCTCCTCTTTTATCCGCCTCACACATACATGGATGACAAGTGGGGAGGGGACCCCAGGGTGCTTCTGAGCTTTGTGAGGCTGGTCGTCTCCTTCTATATGGCCCTGAATTTGACAGTAACCATCTTCCTTGATGGAAGTTGAAGGGGAAAAAAGGATAGTCACAAAGAGACTGAGTGAAAGACAAATTCATGGTTTCTCTCTTCGATCATATCCCGCCTTCTTTCAGTTTCTGATGGATTCCTTTGTGCTGATGTGGGTGTAGGAGAGGAATGTATCCTTTATAATATAAAAGACCAAATGATATCCTGTCTATTTTAAATTAGTGTTTTCTTTTAAAGTGTTTGAAGTTATAATTCCTGGTACAACTATTATATCATAGGCTATAAGAATGCCTATTTCAAATATATAATAACTTTTAATAAAAACAGAACATAAAACTATTAAAATGTTCCCAATGTTCTCACTACCTGTCTCATGAGCTACCAGTGGAACATGGACCATAGTCTGGAAGCAGAGTCACCAGCCACAGCAGGTGTATCCTGCTTCCTGTTTCATCATTGGTACTTCACTGCCCCTCCTGTGCCCCAACCCCCAGGAAAGCTTGAGAGGCAGGGAGGCAAGACCTGAGGATGACTCTTGCCTCAGAGCCATCTCAGCTCAAGTCACTCTCCTCCAAGGAGGAAGAGCCTGAGTGGGGCATGGAGAAAGTGTTTCTCCGACTTTATTGGACCCTGAAGAGCTAGAACAGCCTGTTCAAGGTCCTCATGATACTGGGGGAATCTTTATCTGGAGTGTCACTGATTCTTTCCCAATTTTTAAAAGAAGGTACTAGACTCAAGGGTTGTTGGGCCACAGAGAGTGAGGTGCTGTGGAGATCCAGCTCCCAGCATTCCACCAGTATAATTCCACCAGAGTCGCAAGAATAGCCCGCTTGACCACTGAGTCCAGCTATGGCACCTATCTGGTTGGGAGTCCAGTCTAGCAGTGCTTCAGAAAGCTGGAGAACCTAGAAGGGCTCCAGACCTGTTCTCTCGGGGCTCTGCTGGGGAGTGCTCCAGGAAACAATTGGTATCTTGACTGCTTGCTGAGGAATCTAGTTCAAGACCAGAGGAAGACTCTTGGGTTGTGACAGGAATGAAGGTAGAATCCTGTGTCTTGGTTCCAGGCTGGGCACTGCAGACAAAGCCCACTTCAAGTCCCTTGGCTGGCACTGATCAGGTGCATGGACTGACTGTTCATGGATGGGTACATGTTTAGTGCCCAGATGTAGGTAGTAATTATGCTACACTTAATTCTGATGTTAACGGGACTAAACATGCTATAGGAAGACTATTCACTTCTTATTCCGTTAGCTTGGCATGCTGCTGTTTTAGAAATGTTCAGAATCTATGACTACATCTTAAAAGCTCTAAGAAAGTATAGAAATTCCCTATGCTGAGCTTTTTACAAAGTTTTACATTGATTTTTATTCTCCCTGCTCCCTACCCCTGTCAGTTTTTAAGCAAAGGGCTCTTTTTGGTTCCTTTCTGATAATTAGCATTTAATATGCTATTCCTTCCATCTGAGAAATTGTGTAGGGCCAGAGAGTGGGTCGGAGACACCTGAAATCCCTGCTTCCCTGTTAGCCAGGACCCTCCGGCCACATCTGCTCCCTCCCTCACCCATCAGGCTCGTTTCTTCATTTCAGGTGTTCAAGGAGTCCTTGTGACCCACAGTCAAGCCCTTGAAGTCACAGGGGTCTGTGTTTCCATCTAGTTCATTCTGCTTCATCACTCTCCTTCTGTCATGAGGCCCCAAAGCCCCCACTCCCATAGTCTCCCACCCCCAACAGGCTAGGTCACGGAGCTGAAGAAGAAACCATGGAAACAGCAGTTTCTGTTACCCAGCACCTCCACTGTGGCAGATACCTCGAGTCACTCCCCCCAGCCCAACACTGATTTCAGCCGCGTCTGTACTGCACAGCTCCTCCCACACGGGACAACTTCCACATCAAGCACACTCACACCCTTCTGCATCAGTACCTTCTCCAGTGCCCAGAGACCACTAGGCCTTCCAGTTCAGAAAAGCGGAGGTGTGAATGTCTCTGCGCTGGCCTTCAAACAAGGGGCAACCAGAGCCAGCAGATAGAAGCTCCTGACTCCTGTACTTTGTCGCTATTTCCAAGAGGCATCCTGTAGGCTCTGAGAGGTCCTGTTGCCAATGGTGCTGTTTCCTTATTGGCTTTTCCTATTTCCCCTTTTCTTTCCTCACCTCTGCTTCCTGGAACTAGTTCTCAGATAAGCTACAGCACCAAAGTGCTCATCTCAGGATCTGCCTTTAAAGGAAGGCAGAGCCAATCACTGCAACATCACAGAGGGATGCAGCCTTTACATACCTGGACCGCACACTCATCCCTTTCTCTGACATCCTGCTTGGTCTCCCCTTACCTGTCAACAGGCTCCAGTGCCCTCTAGTGCCTATCTGGCTATCAGTAGGCTGGGCCCTGGAACAGAGTGGAGAAGCACGGAGACTGGATCTGGACACCCAGTGGAAGATGTCTTGTGTGTTCTTTTTAAAATCCAGACCATAATTTACTTTTAACTGGAACTTATTGGATTTAAACTTAATATAATTGTCAATTACTGATAATTAACTAACATCATACTATGTGCTTCCTATTTGTCCCACATGTTCTAAGTTCCAATTCTTCTCTTTCTTGCTTTCTTTAGGTTGATTTTTTATTTCTCCTTATTTCTCCTCCAAGCTCTAATGTTTAATCTTTTAGGAGTTATCCTAGGGATTTCTGCAATGTTAGGGATAAGAAAATCTAATATAAATTAGGACTCTGACCTCTTCCTCAGAAAATGTGAGACGTCTAGATTACTGTGACAGTATCAGTCCTGATTTTAATGTCATATTTTTATATCATTTCAATCCATATTTAAACCTCTCATTATTAGTCAATATTTATATTTGTCATTCTTCATTCCTTCATTTGTTCACGCTTCATCTGCAACCATTTACTTCTTCCCGAATAACCTTTTTTTAGCTTTGAGATATAATTGACATATAACATTGTGAGTTTAAAATGTACAATGTGTTGATTTGATACTTATATTGCAAAATGATAACCACTGTAGTGCTAGCTAATACCACCACCATTTCACATAATTATCATTTTTTATAGTCAAATGTAAGATCTACTCTTAACAACTTCCAAGTATACAATACAACATTAACTGTAATCACGATGCTGTGCACTAGATTCCCAGGACTTATTTATCTTCCAACTGGAAGTTTGTACCCTTTGACAAACATCTCCCCATTTCCCTGACCCTCCAGCCCTTGGTAACCACTATTCCACTGTTTCTACAAGCTTGGCTTTTTTAGATTCCACATATAAGTGATGTCATATAGTACTTTCCTCTGACTTATTTCACTTAGAATAATGCCCTCAAGGTCCATCCATGTTGTCATAAATGACAGGACTTCCTACTTCCTCTTGGCTGAATAATATTCCATTGTGTGTATCTATACCACATCTTTCCATTCACCCATAATAGACACGTAGGTTGTTTCCACATCTTGGCTATTTGTGAATTATGCTACAATAAACACGAAGATGCAGATATTGCATTGAGATAGTGTTTTCATTTCCTCTGGTTATATACCCAGAAGTGGGATAACTGGATCATACAGTAATTCTACTTTTTTTTTTTTTTTTTAAGAAACCTCCATACTGTTTTCCATTGTGGCTGCACCAATTTTACATTCCCACCAAGAGTGCACAGGGTTTCCTTTTTCTCCACACCCTCTCCAGCACTTATTTCTTTCTTGAAAGCCATTCTGACAAGTGAGGTGATATCTCGTGGTCTTGATTTGCATTTCCCTGATGATTAGTGACGTTGAACATCTTCTCATGTACCGTTGGCCCTTTGCATGTCTGCTTTGGAAAAAATGTCTATTTAGGTCTTCTGTCCACATCTTAGACTGTTTTCTTGCTATTGAGCTGTATAGGTTCTTTATATAGTTTGAATACTAACCGCTTATCAGATATGATTTGTAAATATTTTCTCCCATTTCATAGGTTGCCTTTTCATTTTGTTGATTGTTTTTGTTGTGCCTGAAGAACAGTCTTATTTCCCATAGTGCAAGTCTGCTGGTGACAGTTTTATTTTCACTAAAAAGTCTTTATTTTAAAAATAAATTTAAAGTACAACGTACATTCAGAAAAGTGCACACACACCATACATGAACTTTGAAAATTAATTGCAGCTCTAAACATACCTATGTACCCAGTACTTCTTAGTCCATTTTCTACCACTTATTCTGTGTATAAAAATGCAATTTGGTTTTTTAAAAATAATCTCATATCCAACGATTTGTTAAAAACTGTATTTATCCTTATAGGTTGTAGCTGCTTTTGGATTTTATACATATAGTCATCTATGCATAAGTTTTCTTTCTTTAGATTCCTTAGGCTTTCTACATCTTTCTATTTTATTTTACCTCCAGTATATCATTCAGGGAAAGTAGTAGTTTGGGACATCTTCCCAAACTCAGAAGAAATGTTTCCAATATTTCACCATTAAAGTACAATGTTTACCATAGGGTTTTGTATTCCTTATCTGCTGATGCTACTTTCTTTTTTTTTTTTTTTTTTTTTTTTTTTAAGGAATTTCTTTTTTTTTTTTTTTTTAATTAGTTTCTGCTTTATAACAAAGTGAATCAGTCATACATATACATCTGTTCCCACATCCCCTCCCTCATGCATCTCCCTCCCTCCCACCCTCCCCATCCCACCCCTCCAGGCGGTCACAAAGCACCGAGCTGATCTCCCTGTGCTCTGCGGCTGCTTCCCACTATCTATCTACCTTACCTTAAAAAACTAAAAATAGAACTACCATATGACCCAGCAATCCCACTACTAGGCATATACCCTGAGAAAACCATAATTCAAAAAGAGACATGTACCAAAATGTTCATTGCAGCTCTATTCACAATAGCCCGGAGCTGGAAACAACCTAAGTGTCCATCATCGGATGAATGGATAAAGAAGATGTGGCACATATATACAATGGAATATTACTCAGCCATAAAAAGAAACGAAACTGAGCTATTTGTAATGAGGTGGATAGACCTAGAGTCTGTCATACAGAGTGAAGTAAGTCAGAAAGAGAAAGACAAATACCGTATGCTAACACATATATATGGATGCTACTTTCTTTAATGACAAGGTGGTGTGATTTTTGTCATGCTGTTGCTACATATATCCCAGTGATCGTGACTTTTTTCGCTTTGTTAATGTGGCGAATTTCACTGAGTTTTTGTCTTTTATGTTTAAAATAGCTCTTGCATTCCCGGGTTGGGGGGAACTTATTTGATCATGCTAAATTATTTTTATAGATCACTGGATCTGATTTACTGAAATAATTCGGGATTTGAAACTACATGAGAAGGATTGGGGTATAGCATCCCTTGTCTTGCTGACTCCTTGTCATGTTCTTACACTCATAAAGTAGAAGCAACTGTTCCCATACAAATGGTGAGGGGGAGTCTGAGGGTCCTGGGGGAGCATTGACATCCTTCATAGAGCTAATATCTGGATGGCCAGCTGGTCTACTTAGGTTATCTTTCTTCTTGATTCTTGGCTATAGTCTCTTCGTATGTCTAACAATTTGAGCAAATGGCATTGTGAATAAGTAAATCTAAGAATATCTCCAACCAGAAAGGATCATCTTCCCTGTTGGCTGTGTGGGTTGAGGAGAGTCTCCCCTTACCCCACATCAAAGACTGAGCTGATCAAGGCCAGGTGTCAGTCTTAGTAAGACTCTGGGTTGTCCTTACTTCTGGGCTTTGGTTGAGAGCTTGGGAGGTCTGTTTCTTTTGCCATGAAGGATGGTGGAGATCTCCCTCTGCCCATCAGAGCATCCCATCCCCCTCCACAGCCTCGACACCTGGAAAATGTCTTCAGAGGAGATGGAGTAATGTGCTTGGGGCGGGCCCCTTCCCCAGCACATCTGTGTCCCAAGCATGGCAACACTGCTAATAATTTCACTCTGTTTATAAGCTTTCAGCCCAAGTCCCAGCCTTCTGTGCAGCCCTAAGACCTAGAAGATGTCCCCTGGGAAAACTGGCCATGTGCTCAGAGCCCTTCAAACTTCCAATTTGTCACAGCAGCCCTGGACAATCAAAAGCTCTGCTGCTTTTTGTCCCAGCAGAGCCCCCAGCCAGGGCCAGTCAGATCCTTAGCCCATGCCCAGAACTGACAGTTGCCACCAGCAAAATGTGGCTGGTTGTAAGCAAGTCACCCCCAACAGTTTCCCCATCTCTGGAATTTCGTTTAGTCATCTGTGGTTCTGATGCCTGTAAAAGTGAGGTGGTTTTTTTTTTTTTTTTTTTGGTAATTTAACTTTTCCTAGTTTCAGCAGTATGACCTATGTTCTCCCTAGAAGTAGATGTAGCTAAAGCTCGATAGAAAACTTTAGAAAAACTCGGGATACTCTAATGTAGAAAATGACCTTATGGTGACATGCTGTGTTCTCCTGATATTGTTCAGATCCAGGTCAAACGTCCAGGCCTCACAGCAAGTCTCTTAACCTGGTCCAGCTTTGTGGACATGTGGCCTGGAAAGTCACACACACCCTGGGCTCAGAAGGGCCCTGCACTTGGGTTTCTTGCTGATTTAACAAGAGGGCCTACATATTTTCCTTTGGCACTAGGTCCCACAATTTCAGTGGCCACTCCTACACTCAATCTTCACTGACATCATTTCTCCTGCCTCTGAAACCCTAGCTCTACCCTTGCAAGGTCCCAAAGGATGATACCTCTTGTTTACCTACAGGCCAAATGTGCCATGAAAACTAGCATTGGGTAGTTTTCTCATTTGAAATAAGACATAGGAACAGAACTGTCTCAGGGTCCCTCCCTTCCGCCTGACCAGAGGTGATCACTGTACCCTCCCTCCAGAAATCCTCAAAGGCCCAGGACTCGGGATTCCTTATCCTAGGAAACCCACGAACTTGCAACTGGCAAGAAAGGGGCTCCAGGTCCACATGCTCCTCATTCCAGTAAATTGGAAGAGGAAGGAAAAGGCAGAGGAAGCAGGCAAAGGGTGCCCCTCCTCACAGAGCTGTCCTGGTCCAATGGCTCAGTCCTCAGAGAGGAGGACCATAAACCCTGGAAGGTCCAGGCTCTTGGGGCAGGGGAGGGGTGTCTGAAAGTGCTGTGAGGCTGCAGTGAGCACAGCTGTGGGACTGTGTCCCAGTGCTCCCTGGCTGCCTCCTTCCCTCCTGCCCTTACCAGCTCTCCTGTCATCACTCTTGCTCATCCTAAGGGGACAGCGGGCAGAGCTGCAGGCATGAAAGTCCCTCAGGGAATGGAGGGACAGCCGTTGTCCAAGGAGACCCAGAAGGAGACCACGAGGAGGTCTTGCCAGAACCAGGCCCCTGCGAAGAGCCCTTTCCTTTTGAAACCTTCCTCTGTCCTTCACAAAAGGCTCTTGGAAACTGACTACCCCCAGTTCAGAAAGCCAGGGTGAGGCTTGGGTTACTGACTCCAAAGTACAGGGCAGCGAAGAGATGGCTGAACCCTTGAGTGGCCTAACAGCGGCTGAGGGATTCTACATCATCATGGAAACCAGTGCCAGGTGGGAGCTTAGAGGGGGAGCAGTGGAGGGTTGCTGAATACTGGAGGGGTGGAGCCTTGTGCGCATGGGGGAGGGCCACGCACTGAAGCCCTTCTTGATGCTTCTTCTTGAACGTCTCTTTGTTAATTTCCATTTAACCTGGCAGTTGGTAGAGACGGCCAAGTCGTGTGTGGTCCTCTGTTCAATAAAAGCAGTCATATCGACCCAAAATTTGGGAAGATACAGAATGGTCTCTAATTAAAGACTCTGTAATGAGGAAAACAGCTGCAGTGGCAATGCCCATGGAGAGCCAGGCCCTGTTCTAGGGATGTTATTGTTTTATTCACTAGCTCTTGTGATCTCTGAGGATTAAATGCTGATGGATGTAGACACTGCATTATCGACCAGCAGAAATCTGTGTAAAGCTTCAGTGTGTCACTTGCTTGATCCAAATAAACCTATATGGTGGCAGGTGTCCTGTGGGAGTGCAAAAGGCAAGATGCTTACAGTAAAACTTGGCTGAAATTCTTGATGCCAACTCTTCTCCTGAGGAGTAAATGAATTAAAATGAAGCCATTGTCTCTAGGCCCCTCTTCAGTAATAAAACTGCATTAACTGTGCCCAGAATGCAAGACGTGGATGTGGCCTCAGCAGAAACATAAGATGCCGTTATAGTCTTTGACCCCAGAAAACTTGCAACTAAATTTCATGGATATATTCATGAAGTAGTGACTGGGTACCAGACAGTACTGTTGTAAAAAATAAATAGCAACCTCAGAATCAGTGTTTGCTAATGTAATTAAGTAAATGTTATTGGTCCATTAAGACACAATTTGACTAGCTGAATTGTGCTTAGTCAATGTTTTTCTTAGCCAAGAACAATGTTTCCACGTGATACATGGTGACATGAGCCCTATGGCAAACCTGGTAACCTTGTGCTAATCTCCTAAATGAGGTGAGATCTGATAAAACCCCAAGGAGTCATCCTTGTTCCCAGCTGCCAGTATGTAAGAATCTTTCACTCATCCTCCACAAAATACAAAATGTGACTCTTGACTAAAACAAAACAATATTTAACTTTTCGGCATTCTTGTTCTGAAATGTTCAGACAGACTAAGAGGATCATTTATTCAGTTTAACTCATAAGTCTACAATCCAGTCTCATCCCCAATTAAAAACATTTTGGCTTTGAAATCTAAAGTCTGAGGCTGTTTATCAACAGAGCATGTATGTTTCTGGAATGTTACACAAATCTTAATTCCGTGTTTTTCTATGAGGTCTATCGAGTATAGTTAAGATGCTGTATTGTAGGGTCCGTGGGGCTAACTGACTCTTAGGTTTGACATAAGACACTTGTCTCCAGGGTGGACAGATGAATGTAAACCTAATAACATTTTAGGGAGTGACAAAGCTTGACTCTGAGGGTGAATTCTGTTACTATGATGGATAGCACTGTATATGTTCACTTAAAACGAGGCATTGGGGAGAATGAATAAAAACAGGATACTAGGATCAGTGCCAGGAACACCCAAACTGTAAGGTGGTCTTACAGTCATGTGTTCATTCTTAAAGCTCATGTGGCAACCAGATCAAGAATATGAAAATTTTATATATATATATATATATATATATGTAACTGAGCAGTAACTGATACAACATTGTAATTCAACTTTTTTTTTAATTTATTAAAGTAATCATGAGGAAGGCAATGATAATTGACTTCCTGGTCACTTAAGCATCGAATCAAGAATGAACCATCTGGCTCCAGGCATGAATATGATTCGGTGTTCTAGAACTTATTCCCTCTGGGGAATACCTTATATTGGGACTGTTTAGTCTTGAAGGTTTAGGGACTATGAGAATACTCATAGTTAAAGAACACTATCTAATATGAGATGAGTTGGTACTGGTCACTAGATCAGGAATAGGATCTGTGGGTATTTACAGCAAAGGCAGGCTTTGGCTCAATAAGGAAGACGTCTCTAGCCAGCTGTCAACAGGTGGAATGAATTAATGAGGGTAGCTAAGCAGATGCTCATTGTCCGCTTGTGGATGCCTCGGGTAGGTGCTGTATATGATAAAACAGACAAACGTGATGCTAGAAGCTCAGAGCCTTCAACGCTGAATTCCCTCGTCACTGGGTAAGCCACGTGGCTGTTAGCAAAATGTTGCATTGCTAGTGACCTTCTTGTTTCACACTGTACTCGTCTCCTTCCAGAAGACAAGGGGAGCCTTTGAAAGCCGTGTGTTTGCCATGGGCTAGTGAGAGACACCCCTGGCTGAAGTGAAGAGTTCTCTGCTCATATGCAGTCTTCCTCCCTGAAATGAGTTAATTCCATTTTTCTAGAGGTGGGAACATAGCAGTTGGACATCCCTCTTCACCCTGGTGCTGATTCTAGCACTCTCCTCCATCTGGGGAGTTCCATTTTCATCTTGCAGTTGTCTGCACAACTGATCTCTAGATTCTCCTTTGCTGACCAAGGGTGGATGCCTGCTATTTATGTACCAGGCATTGTTCTGGGTATAAGGGATGCATCAGTGAACAAGATGGGCAAGGTTCCTGCCCTGATGGAGCTTCTAGTGGGAAGAGACTAATCAGAGCTGTCAGAAAAGCAAGTCAGGGGCTTCCCTGGTAGCGCAGTGGTTGAGAGTCCGCCTGCCGATGCAGGGGACACGGGTTCGTGCCCCCGCCTGGGAGGATCCCACATGCTGCGGAGCGGCTGGGCCCGTGAGCCATGGCCGCTGAGCCTGCGCGTCTGGAGCCTGCGCTCCGCGACGGGAGAGGCCACAACAGTGAGAGGCCCACGTACAGCAAAAAAAAAAAAAAAAAAAAAAAAAAAAAAAAAGAAAAGCAAGTCAGGGTAACAGGAGTTAATGAAGTCAAGTAGGGTGGGCTTCCGTTAGCCTTAACACCGTTCTTTCCCTTCATAAGTTTCAACTTCCCTTTGCCTCTATTCAAATTCGGTGAACTTGATATTCACACCTCAGCTGAGGTGGGCTTCTTCCTTACTCCTCCTTCCTCCAAGTTTGCTTGCTCCACAGCTAAGGACCAACCCAGTTCTGATTTACTTGTAACCAGATCTGAGCTTTGATCATGCTCCTTAGTGGAAGCAGTTTTCCCATAGCTTTCCCTACTTCGTCGTCACTTCACAACATGTGATATTTTAAAAAACAGCAGTATCTAAGGTGAAAGACATCAGTGGCCAGGATCAAATATTTGGCTATGTTTCAATGGAATTTTCTCCCATAGTCTTTGCCGGGTTCCCCCCAAATCAGACCTTGAGAAAAGCATATCCTTAGACAAGGGTCCACTTCGAGTGTTTGGAATTGCTGACAAGGCAGTGAGGAGGTGATGGGGTGGGGGAGGAAAGGCAGACAGTAAGAGGCATCTTACTAAGCCAGCTGCTACAGTACGTGACTAGAGATTAGCCCTTCAGGAAAGCTCTAGGAACTAGTACTTCAAAATGATCCTAGATTGAGAAAGTTGGGTTATGTAAACTCTTGACACTTGTTAGGGTATCCTATAGGTATCTGGGGGGATGTTAATTCCGAGGCACTTTCAGCCTTTTATGTTGCAAAGTGGGTTCTACCAGCCTATGGACAGCCTCCAAAGAAGATGCAGGTGTTCTGATGCAGGCTGTGGGAAGTGAGCCTGGGGTGCACAGAACTGGTGGTGTGGGGCTTCAAGGGGCATGGTGGAGGATTGACAGTGTAGAGTAGCAGGTATTAAGATGAAGATTTAGTTTTAAGAACTGTTCGTAATGCAGAATAAGAGCTAGTAACAGTGGATGGTAAAGACAGAGGTGGGTTTTTCCATCTTCTTTGCATTAAAATGGTATTTTAAAAATGTTAACGGTATCCAAGTGCTTTGGATTGTACTTTTCCCTGTTAAATATTTTTTCCTACTATCTCAAATACTTTCAATGTGAACTATCAGTTGAACTTGAATTTTTCTAAGATGGAAAAGGGTGGGTGGTGGTTTGGGACTTGTTCTATCTTGGATCAAGCCAGCCCTTCATGGAAGTCTCTTAACCTAAATTCAGTCTTGGATCTGTGGAAACCATGGGAAACATCTGGTCACAGAATCCTGAGGCCTGGTCACTGACAGTGTCTTTGCTTAAGCATACCAAGACACACATAGGAGAGAGAGAGGAAAGGGATAGAAAATATTTGAGGAAAAAATGGCCCACAAATCCCCCAATTTGATGAAAAACATAAATCTCCACATCAAGGCATATTACAGTCAAATAATTACAGTCGAATAATTACAGTCGAAAGACAAAGATGGCCTCATGAAAGCAGCAAAGAGAAGCAACTTGTTGTGTACAAGGGACTCAAAGATAACTTATTTCTCATCAGATCACAGAGGCCAGAAGGCAGTGGGATGAAGTATTTAAAGTACTGAAAGAAAAAAAACTCAAAGATTTCTAGATCTGGCAAAGCTATCCTCCAAAACTGAAGAAATTAAAATATTCCCAGAAAAACAGTGGAGGGAGTCTGTCACTAGTAGAACTGTCCTATAAGAAATGCTAGAAGGAGTCCTTCAGACTTCAGTGTAAAGGACACTAGACAGCAACTCAAATCCATATAAGAAATAGTGGGTATGAGGTTTCCTTTCGGGATGATGAAAATATTCTGGAACTAGATAGTGACGACGGCTGTAAAACATTGTGAATATACTAAATGCCACTGAATAGTATACTTTAAAATGGTTAAAATGGTGAATTTTATGTTATGTGAATTTTACATCAATTTAAAAGTCTCCTGGGAGACATAGAATAAACGGAATAACTGCGTAGGACCCATCTGACTGAGCGGGTGCACTTCCAGAGGGTCTCATGTCAGCAAAGCCAGGATGTGTTTGTCCGAATCACACAGTCTTAACTATGGAAGAACTGAGAATATTGGGAGGTGTTTGGCAACCCATATCCACAGATTAGGCTACCTTGGTGGAACTGGCTTCAACTCTCAACCTTAATGAGCCAATCGTAGAGTTTGGTTTAATAACCACATGAAATGGATGCAGTCATGACCCAGGCTGAGAGACTTTCCCTGAAAATCCCTGGTAACTGAAAAGTGTACGTCAGATATTGTCCTGTTCATCTTTTCCTCAGATCTGATTAATCTCAGGATTTAGGAATGAAGTGTGTTCCTTCTTCCAGGATATGAGTTACTCCTTCTTTGGGTTGTGTTGGCTCTTCTGTCAAAGCAAACCAGCCCCTCTTGAAGGTCATCTATTCCTTAGCAGTTATGGTCTCATGATTTTCCACACCTGGACCTCTGAAGATGGGGTCCATTTCTCCTCTCATGTCAGGTCCTCCGGGATTAATTCTCTATGGCCATCACTGTGATTTCTCCATCATGGATCATTCCTGAAGAGAAATACCTGCCATCTAAGGCAGTGTTTCTGGGATCACACAGATTTTTGTTAGTCTGAACTTGTTCCAGACTGAGCTCAAGAGGTTGAATAAGCCCAGGCACAGTCCTTAAGGGCAGAAGCTGTTGCATCCTGAGCTACTCAGGAATCTGTTTTGTACAAGGAGATTAATGTGTGAGTAGTATATAATGGAGTGCTATTGGGATCCATCCCTGCAGGAGGATTGGACGGGGAATAGCTGACCAATGACACATTCCAGTGGAGAGCATCACTGACCCTAAGTCAATTAAGTAAGTTCCAGAAGTTCCCCTAGGATTCCAGGGAGGGGTGGGTGTCTTTTCCTGAGGGATATATAGAATAAGGAAGAATAGAAGAAGAAGGTTGTAGAGAGAAGCTATATCCCATGAAGCAGCTGGTGCTGGGGATACAACAAATACACAGCCTCCCCTTCCTCTACATTCTGGATTTCCTGTACCCTTGTATATACCTCTGCTGGTCTTGGTGGATTTCCTGGTGGTATGAACAAGACCCTCATCATTCACGGACCTGAGTCTGAAGTCATGTTCTTCCCAGGTCAGGGATGCTGTGCACTTGCCCCTTTATGGTCAGAGCAGAGCAAGGGATTACCGAGAAGCCTGGGTGCTAAACGTTCTTTCCTGCCCCTGAGTATAAAACACCCCTACCTCCTCCTGGTCAAGAGGGTGTTCTTTCTTGTCTGCCACTTCCTTCACTCAAGGAGCCTTGAGTGCTAGGGCATCAACCATGGGCCATTCTGAAGTAGGTTTTCTGCCGTGTCCCCTGGCACAAGGGTGTCCCTTTGGGGAACCAGTGTCTCTAAATCTAAAAGGCCCAGAGTTGTGTGGTCAGGAAGAGGGACAGATCCTCAGGTGGGTCACTGGGAGTCATGGCAAATGAGAGCCACACCGACCTGAAGCCCTTGGTTCCCAGGCCCGTGTCAACCGTAACCCATTCTTTTTTTGGAGAGGGGGAGGGGGAAGGGTAAGCTGGGACAAAGTGAGAGAGTGGCATGGACATATATACACTACCAAACGTAAAATAGATAGCTAGTGGGAAGCAGCTGCATAGCCCAGGGAGATCAGCTCGGTGCTTTGTGACCACCTAGAGGGGTGGGATAGGGAGGGTGGGAGGGAGACGCAAGAGGGAGGAGAGATGGGGACATACTATGCATATAGCTGATGCACTTTGTTATACAGCAGAAACTAATACACCATTGTAAAGCAATTATACTCCAAAAAAGATGTTAAAAAAATAAAACCACTTCTTTGTATGAATGGTATACCACTATGAAACGGTCTCTGATTTAAAGTATTTTGCATCAGAATACTTTATTAGAATACTTAGAATGTTTAGAATATTCTGGCTGGGTCAGCCACTTACATTCTTAAGGCCCAGTGTAAACGTTGAAAGGACCCCGGGGTGCTTGTTTAAAAAGACCTGCAGGGCTTCCCTGGTGGCACAGTGGTTGAGAGTCCGCCTGCCGATGCAGGGGACACGGGTTCGTGCCCCAGTCCGGGAAGATCCCACATGCTGCGGAGCGGCTGGGCCCGTGAGCCATGGCCGTTGGGCCTGCGCGTCCGGAGCCTGTGCTCTGCAACGGGAGAGGCCACAGCAGTGAGAGGCCCGCGCACCGCAAAAAAAAAAAAAAAAAAAGACCTGCAACTCCTACAGCCCTGTTTCATGTGGTTAGCCTAGCTTATAAGATTCTACTCATGTAGGGTCTAGGGCCCTGTTACCTACAGATTTTAGACTCCTGGCTAAATCCTCCTATATCCAAACTCAACACCCAGCAGGCCACAGCCTCATCCCCAGCTTTTGGCATGTTGCTATGTCACTTTTAAATATATTTCTATTTTCTATCTTGGGATCATGGGAATTAAAGAATATATTTACCATACCATATTGACTGTTTGGGATCTATTTTAAAGATAAAAATAAAAAGGCTGGATGTCTGGCCTGACGATGGCTCCAAGCCCAATAACTTAAAGTCTAGAGATTGCTTGGAAAGGGCTTTTTCACTCCAGCAGTCTGGTTTCTGATGACTGTACATAATTGGTCACCAATTTAGATACTACATTTGCTTTGTTGGCTGTATTAAATTTTCTTGCTACGTTGGATTCACTTCTGTTAGCACTAATTAAGTTGCAGTTTGGTTTGCTATCAACATTAACAGAATCTCCAAACAGAAGTGTCCAATTTAGCATAGCCCTTCGGACTCAGATGGTATCTCTGGATTTTTGCATATTTTACCCCAAACGGTCTATTCTGAAATATAACCTTCTCTGGGTTTGCCAGATAAAACACAGGGGTGCCCAGTTACATTTGAATATCAGAAAAAACTTTAAAAATGTGTGTATATACCAATTATTGCATGGGACATAGTTATGCTAAAAAATCACTTATTTAAACTTGACATCCTGTGTTTTATTTGCTAACTCTGGCAAACTTACCTTTAGATAATAAAGCAATAAAAGCAATTAGGATCTTCTCAGCCTGCACACAGTGCTTTTCTCGAACCAATATTCCATTTTTTTTTTAGTATTTTCTACCAGTAACAAAGCCAGACAGCTTTATGCCTCTAAGTATAAACAGGATGCTGAGATCAGAGGCTATGCTGACAGATGCGGTGACTCTATGGGTGACATCTATGCCCCCACATGGGGGACCAGGCAAGCCTTAACACCGCGGAATTTGTCATTCTATGCCCACAGTTCAGTTGGCACCGGTTACGTGGATGGTCATGTCCACCATAGACTGTGAAATAGGATCCTGACTCCTACTTTAAACATCAGCAACAAAAATATGAAGAGCCAGGCACTAGGATCCATCCTAGGATCAGAGAAATCAACTGGAGGCCTCTTAATTTTCAATAATTTGGGGACCTTAAATTATTCCTAAGCCTTCATTCAGTATTTACAACACGATGCCCTTCTCATCTGTCTGCTAGACAATTAACTAAGACTTTGCCCCTACACAGTTGGCTGAATTGGGGTGTTTTAGCATTTCTCTTCATGGATGTCTTTCAATGGGTTATTTCAAATGAGTCCCATATATTGTAATAACACAATAATTTTTTTACTTTAAGGCTATGTTTGTTTTTCCCAAACTCACTCAGCTTTTTTCCATGCTTCTTATTTCATCATACTCCAATATGCAAGGCATGACCAAATATACCTTGAGGTAGGGCCCACGTGATTCTCTCCTGTCCTCACTGCTCCTTGGTCTTGTAACCCTAGTGGCCATAAATCAGGAAGTCTGCCTGTCAGGGCTAGAGTTGGGGATCCCAAACTGGTGCCTGCGTTTGTTTAGCATAAATCATTTAGTCTACCCCTGTTGACTGTAGTGACACAAAATAGATCTTCCAACTTTCTTACTAATGCTCTAGTTATTTCCAATTTTTCTGTAGACCTATAGATTGCAAAAGAAGTACAATCTACAGCATACTAGGTTTTTCCTATTTCTCTAAAGGGGATTCTGATCACTTCTGCAGTTATTTGACCTGATTTATAGCTCCAGTCCTTTGAGCAAAAACTGGAGATGGGACAACAGGGTATGACACAAAGGTACCTGCCGTACATAGGTAGAGCTCACCTGAGGATGATGTGTTCCCTTGCACTTAATTTTTTACTTCTTACAAACATTTTTATGTAAGCACTCAACATCACCACCTTGATCAGTTGCGCTGTGAAATGGTCCAGTTGATTTTCTCTGATGGTGTCATTTGGGAACAGCCAGGCCGTCTGAAAACAAAGGTATGCCAGGACTCACCAGGGAACACAGTGCAACAAAAGATAGAATCGGCACGCCTAGATATAACTATAAGGAGAGCTCAGGCAGAAACTAGTTCTTGGAATTTTTCTTAAATTTCCCTTTAGCTCTTTGTTCTGCAAGCCAAAATATAGATCTTTTTTCAGTAATATTTACAGCTGGCCTTGAACAATGTGGCGGTTAGAGGCACTGACCCACCATACAGCTAAAAATCCATGTATAACTTTTGACTCCCCCAAAACTTAATAGCCCACTGTTGACCAGAAGCCTTACTGATAGCAAACAGTTGATTAACACATTTTGTAGGTTACATGTCCTATAGACTGTATTCTTAAAGTAATCTAGAGAAAAAATTAAAGTCATGAAAGAAAATACATTTACAGTGCTCTATTTATTGGCACCGTAAGTTTATGTTGTCCTTTACAAGGTGGTCTGTCAGTACCTGTATCATTATTGTCTTCTACAGTACAAAACTGTATGTTATATGTATTACTAACACTGTATATCAAAAATGAAAAGATAGTGTGAAAAATTCATTTACAGGTATAATGATCCATGCATTGATAAGAAGCAGCAATATGATTGCTTCATGGTAAGCTAGTGTAGTCGATACAGTTGCTTCAAGGTAGCCTAGCCTGTACACTAATGAATGAATTGTTATAAAATCTTTATGACATACAGTATTACAGTCATATTTATAATACAGTATCGGAAACATAGTTACATCTTTTAAAAAGCCACTTATCTGTGATGATAGGCTGACATGCAGTTTCTCCAATTACAAGAGAGAGGCCTACTGTTCAGTAATTTAATTCTTTGCAAGGAAAGTTATAAAACGGTAAGAACTGATACATTAATTTTACATTAAATATCACTTCCCTTATGCCTATATAAGTATAGGCTATCCACTTCTATACAAGTCTTGCACACGATGTTCCACACGTATATTTGTGTATAATTATTGAAAAAACAATCCAAGTATAAGTGGACCCATGTTGCTCAAGTCTCAACTGTATTTAAAAATTTTTAAATATATTTTCCCTAGATTTTCTTGAACACGTTCAAAGCTGTTTTAAAAACAGAAAGAATTATACATCCTTCACCCAGATCACCAATTGTCAATGTTTTTACTTGCATTTGATCTCTCTCATATTTATATATCAAATATTTTCTATAAAGAACCCTGACTAACACAATGGTGTACAAAACTTCTCTAAATAACTGTACTCTCCCTTCTTTGTGCTATTACTGTCATACAAATTACATCCTTGTACGTTAGAAGTCCATCAGCAGTTTTATAATTGATTTATGTAGCTCTCCTTTTAAAAATACGTTTATTATTAGACCTTAACATTTTAGGCCAGTTTACGTATGGGAATATTGTAGCACATAGTAAGAGAGTCCCCATAGACTCCCATACAAAGTTTTCCCTTCTATTAACATGGGACACTAGAATCGCATATTTGTTACAATTAATGAACAATATTGATACACTACTAACTAAAGTTCATGGTTTATTCAGATTTCCTTATTTTACCTACTGTCCTTCTCCTGTTCCAGTATCACATGCAGAATAAATCACATGCACTTGCCATGTCTCCTTGGGCTCTTCTTGGCTGTGACAGTCGTGGAAAGTACTAGTTTTTAAGGACATTAGCAGGTCAGGTATATTGTACTGTGTCCCCCCATTGGAATTCATGTGATGGTTTTCTCATGATTTGACTGGATTTACGGATTTTAGGGGAGGAAGATCACAAAAGTAAGTTGCTGTTTTATCACATGAAGAGTACATACTATCAGCATGATTTGACTGTTAATGTTGACCTGATCAGCTGGTTGATCAGGTGTTTGTCAAGTTTCACTACTACAAAATTTCTCCTCTCCTTTCTATACTGTCCTCTTTGGGAGGAAGTCACTATGCACAACCCACATTTAAGGAGTGAGGAATTCTGGTCCATCTCTTTTAGTGTGAAGTACCTTAGTTTAAATTTAAATCTAATTTAAATTCTTCATGGGGGACTCATGGATATCTTGTTTATAATTTGAGTTCTAATCCAATACTAATTTTATTGCCCAAATCGTTCCATCTTTGGCCGTTGGAAGCTCATTAAGTTGGCTCCTATGCTCCTCTGACATTCCCCCATCAATGTGTTTGTTGTTTTTTATTGTTTGTATCTTTGTTTTTGTACATTTCCTTACTTTCTGACACTATAAGGTGCTACAGACTCATCTTGTACATCCTCTGTTCCGGTCTCAGGATCAGCCATTTCTCCAATTTGCCCTGGTTCCTTTTAATGAAGACTGGTCTTAGAAACCAAGGTCTAGGCACTAGAGGTTCTTGTTGCTACTTGGGTGACATTTCTTTTAGGCCTTCTCAGCTGATGGAGGAAAGAAATATATGTGTATATGCTAACCCATGTATATATGCATATCTAAGTATTTATGTATTCATGTGCATTTACATTAAGCTAGACATGAATTCACACTAATGTCTCCAACTTTCATTCATTACCGCATGGAGAATTCCAGCTTCCTCCCCTTACTGATCTGTACATTTCCACTCCAACAGTGAGAAATCTGGCTCCCATCAACCACCATCCATTTACTTAATTGTTCAGTTCCAGTAAACATATGCAGCCATATTAGAATTGACGCATGTCCCCACTGGAATCGACTTTCTTGCCTAGAGGGTGCTTAAGTGTGGTTCCTTTTAACTTTATCCTTACAGGCCCCATTCATTTCTAATGTTATTTGGGGCATCACCTTTCCCCTTACCCTCTCCAGAGAGGTTGTTTCACAAACAAAGTACAGTTGGATTCTGTTGTCACAGTCTGCCTTCTTTCCTGGGATTCACTGGGCTCTTAAGTGATTTTCTAATTTGCATTCATTAAGGTTTACTTTTTGTGTTTTAGGTTCTATAGGTTCTGACAAATACACATAATGTCGTGTATCCACGTCGTGTATTATGTCGTGTATTATGTCGTGTATTATGGTATCATACTGAATAGTTTCACTTCCCCCAAATCCCCTGTGTTCCATATATTTCTCCCAAACTTGAAAGCCTTGATCTTCTTACTATCTCTATAGTCTTGTCTTTTAATGAATGTCATATCATTGGCATCATACAGTCTATAACCTTTTAAGATTGGCTTCTTAACCTAGCCACATGCATTTAAGTTTGCTCCATGACTCGTAGTGGCTTGATAGATCATTCATTTTTATTCCTGGATAACATTCTATTGAATGGATGTGCCAGTTTGTGTATTCATTCATTTATTGAATAATACCATGGTTGCTTCTAGTCTTTGGCAATTGTGAATAAAGTTGCTATGAACATGTATGTGCAGGTTTTTGTGTGCACTCAAATCAATGGGGGTAGAAATACCTAGGAACCCAATTGCTGAATTGTAGGTTTAGACTATGCTAACCTTTGTAAGAAACTGCCAAACTCTTTTCCAAACTGGTGCCGTTTTGCACCTCCACCAACGAGTGAGAGGTTCTAATGTTCTGCATCTTTGTTGACATTTGATGTTGTCAGTTTTAGATTTTCATCATTCTAATAGGTGTGTAGTGGCATCACATTATTTTAATTTGCAATTCCCTCATGGCAAGTGAGGTTGAGCATCTTTTCATATGCTTATTTGCCATTTGTATATCTTCCTTGCTGAAATATCTGTTCAGATCTTTTGCCCATTTTTGAATTGAGTTTACTTTCTTGTTGAGTTTTAAGAGTTGTTCTTATAGTTTGGATGCAAGTCCTTTACTAGATGTGTTTTGCAAATATTTTCTCCCAGTCTGTGACTCTTCATTCTCTTAACAGCAGCTTTCACAAAGCAGTTTTAAAATTTAAGAGAACAACTTATCTAGTTTTTCATGGACTGTGCTTTTTGTTAAAACCTCATCACCAAGCCCAGTATCACCTATTTTATCAGCTAGAAGTTCCATAGTTTTGCATTTAGGTCCGTGATCCACTCTGAATTTTTGTGAAAGGTGTAAGATCTGCGTCTAAATTTACTTTTTTGCATATGGACATCTAATTGTTATAGTACCTTTTGTTGAAAAGACTACCCTTTCTCCTTTGCCTTTGCTCTTTTGTCAAAGATGAATAGACTGTACTTGTGTGGATCCGTTTCTGGGGTTTCTATTCTGTTCCATTGATCTATGAGTCTATTTCTTCCACAGAGACCACACTGTCTTGATCACAGTAGTTATATAGTAAGTCTTGAAAGTGGGGAATATCAGACCTCCAGCTTTGTTCATTCTCCTTCAGTGTTATGTTGGCTGTTCTGTATTTTTTGTTACGATCAGTTTGTCAGTATCCACAACAGTGCTTACTAGGATTTTGAAAAAGTACCCTGTCCTCCAAACATCAGGGATCTGTGCTCTTACTACTGTCTGCACCTCTTTGATCTGCAGCAAAGAGGCTTTGTCCTTCCACCTCCCCCGATCCGCCTTGTTTCAAGACCCTCCCCCTCTGGCTGAGGTGACTTCCAGGGGATTTAAAGACTGGTGCCCCTTTTTCTCCCCTTATTTTTCTTTTTTCCCCTTGGCAGAGCCAGGCATTAAGGACTGGGGTAGGGCATTCAAAAGCAACTTGAATAGACAGGGAAAATTAGAAAGTGACTACATATGCACACTGATATGGTCCCAGAAAAACCCTGAAAGGCCCCTAGGCTTACACCTCAGGCTGATCCTTAGCACAGAGACAGCCTACAATAATCAGTAAAACTTAATCAATTAACAAAACAATAAAAAGCAAACTCTGAGGGAAGGTGGAGAATCTGATTTCCTGAGTCACCACATTATCAGATGTTCAGTTTTCAAGAAAACCACCAGGCATACAAAGAGACAGGAAATTATGGCCCACTCGAAGGATAAAAAATCAACAGAAACTGCTCCTGACAGGACCTCATGGCAGATCTAGTAGAATAGATCTAGCAGTTCTGCTTTTCAACTCCACAATTTTGTTCCCTTCATAATTTTCATCTCTTTCTTAATATTCTCTATTTGGGGAGATGTTCTCATTTCTTTAGTTTTTAGACATGGCTTCTTTTCTCTGAACATATTTATAATAGCTGATTAAAAGACTTTATCTAGTACATCCAACATCTTTGCTTCCTTAGGGACAGTTTTTACTGGCTGCCTTTTTTTTCTTATATAAATCATACTCCCATATTTCTCATGGGTCTTGCAATTTTTTGTTAAGTTAGACATTTTAACTGAAAGTCGGATCTTCCCCTCCCCCCAGTTCTGTTGCTTTTTGCGGCTGCTGTTTTTGTTTTCCTAGGGTGCATTTGTAGAATCTGTATTCTTTGTCATGCACAGCCACTGAAGTCTCTGCTCAGTGGTCAGCTAATGATTGGACAGGGGCCTCCTTAAATGTCTGAGCCTGTAAGTCACCCAGGCTTTGCTGAGTGAATCTGTGTGTGTTGGAACAAGCCATCAGTGCCCTGGCAGGTGGTTTATAACTGCTCCTCAGCCTTCACTTCTCATTAGCACAGAGCCTCAAGGTCAACTAGAGGTGAGATATTAGGGCCTTCTCAGGACTCTTCTGGTTTTGCAACAGCTCTCACATGTGTGTGGCCATCTATATTCCCAGGAGTATGTTGGACCTTTTCAAATCATCCTTATAAACACCTCATTCCCCAGTTTTTCTCCTTTTAAGTTTTTGGGTCAGCCTTTTTTTAATCCCCAAATCCTCAACCACTTTCTGATTATTTAAATTTGTGGGATTTAATAACTACTTTTACAGAACTCCTAAAAAGTTAGGAGAACTGAACTAATTAACCTCCCCTTCCCTTTCCACTGAGAGGTAATTGCCTCACACAAGAGTTTAAAGGCTTACAAATATTCTTCCTTGTTTGTTTTTGTTTTATAATAATCCCAAAGCTTTATCTCTTGATGATTTCTAAGCACATAGTCATTCTAGCCTGACTGTTTTATTAAAAGTTTCCTTTTCCTAAACGGGAAATTAAAATTAAAAGTTAAATCATATACTTTGTATCGAATACCTAATATTCAATAATTCAGCCTTTATTTTGCTCTAGGATACTTAAACCATAAATCAGTGATGTTTTTCTGAGTAAATAGTTAAACTCTAAGATTTATTAAACTTTCCACTTGGCTGAGACACAAACTTATTATAAATAGGAGACTCTAAAATAAGCATCTGACAAATTTAGCAATGGAAATTTCATGTCTTCAGTTAAGTATCATAATTGATTGTTGAGAAGGCATCTTTCCAAACAATTACTTTCCAAACTTCGCAAATGCTGAGCACCAATTTCAACCCAATTATCTCTACATATATTTGAACAAATCAATGTCCAAAATCATTTCTTTAGTAAAAACTGTTCTTATCCAATCCTCTTGCCATAATTGAGATCTTTTTTCCCCTCACCGTTTCAGAACCTCTACATTTTTAAAGCCAACAATTTCAGGGACATATTTCTTGTTTGTGTGTGTGTGCTGGCTATTTAAGTTTGTTTTGGGGAAAGAACAAACTGGAAGAAACCAGAGTTTATTCTGTTTTCCCCTGTGCCATGGAGGTTAGAAGTCCAGGTACCATATTTGCCCGACACTTACCTCCAAGGTCCAAGATGTTATTTGCACTCTGCTAATGAGAAATTCTCATGGAAACCTGGAAAGATGAAACTGAAACAGAATCCATTTCTGCACCTCTAATGCATGTGCTTGCCAAATTCATACTTAAGCAGTGCCCTCCGACATCCCCTGTTGTCCTGCCTCAGGCTGCAGGAGAACCGTGAAATTTGATTTCTATAAGCACCCTAATTCTGGGTAGCAGCTGCCATCTGACTCTGTAGCAGAGAACCTGAAAGATAGATTGATTCCTCTAACTTTTGTCCCTTAGTTGTTCCAGTGATTTTATAAGTAGGTGATTCCCTGAATTAGATCATTTCTGCTTGAAATACCCACAGTGGTTCTTCTCTTTTCCTGTACCCTGAATTATATGGCATTTGACACCAAAAAAATGAGGTGGCCTGCCTACTTTGGACTGCACTAAAGATAACACAGAACAAAAATGACAAGTTCAGGCCTCTACGTTTTCAGTGCAGGGCATTGTCAGAATTGAAGAGCTAGTAAAAATCCCTGAAAGAATGTCTCATCTGTTGTAGCTATAGGGTCAGTGTATTATAAGAGCAAACTCAAATTTCGATCCTCAAGTGGTAAAAAGAATTACAAAACTTAGCTTCCCATTCACATCAGGGCTCAATTTGTGAAAGTCGGATTCATTCAAATGTCCCCATTCCGGTTTTCAGGACACTATTTTAGAATCAATCGTGAACCTCCAAATCCCACTGACTTTCATTTCTGCCGAAGTAGAAAGTAGCTCCTCCTCCCTGGTCTTGAGGATTCAGACGTCCCCTTGTATAGGATCCTGTACTGACTTCACCTGAGGAAGTTACCTTGCAGAGGGCTCTGCAAAGTATCTCTCCAAAGCCCACCTCCACCAACGCTCATTCCTTCCAGATCAGCAACTACAGTTAGATCTAAACGTACCCAAGGGACAGGTTGAAAAATAGGAAGCAAGCACTTACACACTGTCAGAATTGCAACTTTTGGTGGTTTTATCAGCCAAAACCTAGGTATGGGTGTGGAAATAGACCATAAGGGTGTTAGACCAGGGAAGAAGAAATGTAAAATTGCATTGGTCCAAAATTATCAGCAATAGATCTGAACCTTTATAGTAAGCACTCTAATGCATTAAGCAGCTAGGAGTAAAGTTGTGGGTTTAAACAGGAGTTCAGTGTTGGCTTATATTAAGTGAAGTCAAGATGCCAAAACTTCTTTCATAAAATGTAGAAGGAAGAATCCAAAGACTTGGAAAAATGTAGATGTTGGAGTGTGGATTTAGCGATCTTTGATGCCCTGTCTCACACCCTCTTGGTCTACCTTTATGCTCCAGCATTGCTGCAGCAATTATGGAAGTGTAGTCTGACACCTCTCTTTATTGCACACCTGTCTTGCTTTCTGCCCCAGGGCTTCTGGTGCTGCCACATGAATACCTTTGGGGGCCCATGTCTCCCTTCTGGCTCATCCACAGACCCGGAATTGCAAGGTAGTTACCATTTGGCCAAAGGGTAATGGAATATTGTAGAATTATACTCCCCTATTTCATGCCTTGTACAGCACATTCTACATGTGGTTCCTCAGAGGGTTCCAGAAACTCTTAGCCCCAGATTCCAGTAGTAATCAGGACCCCAGTAATTCCCTTCCTGTTATAACATGTGTGGTGACTGTCAGCATCTTCCCCTCTCCATCCCGCAGCTTTTTCTGACCACTGGAACATACTCTGTTTGCACACATGCAGACCTGGGTGCCTGAGAATTTGTACCTCCTGGAAGCCACCCTAGCCAGGGGCTGACAGAAAGTTGTACGTAAATATCTCACCTCCCTCACATCTTGGGTGGGCTAATCCTAAATCACATGTTCTGGGTTGGTTCCCAGAGTTCTCCTATGGCATCCATCTCTGGTTCCCACAGCGTTAACTTGTCTCAGGATGTACCATTGATTGGGAAGATGATCCCAGGACATGCTGATGAAGGAATGGGGAAGTGAGAGAAAGGCAGTGAACTTGCACTTGGATCCTTGCCCCAGGATCTGCTCTAGGGGGACCATAACTACGACAGTTGTTACTACAAGTGGCCTTAGGAGGCAGATGCTCAGAATGGGAATCTAGTGTTAAACTCAGGCACGTTAAAAAAAAAATGTTAAGGGTTTATTTAAGCCAAAATCGATTTGAATCACACAGCACCAAACCGGAAGTGGTTGGAGCACTCGGCCAACAGGAGCTCGGGAAAGACTTATACGTACAGAGAAGGCGCGGAGGTGAAGAAAGGAAATTGATTGGCTGTAGCTGAAAGCCCACTGTCGGTCTGTGATTGGTTGTCCTCAGGTTTCAATTGTGTAACCTTGAGGCATTTATAGGCTTAGATTTTGGTTTGGTTAAGGGAGCCACCATGGCAATAGAGTTTAATTAAACACTAGGATTGGGTCACTCACTGGCCAGACTGCAAGAAGGACCCCATTACTGAAGAGACAGTCTTGGTTATCAAACGGGGTGGGGAAGAGGATTGTTTTTGTTTTATAAATTTATTTAGTTTTGGCTGTGTTGGGTCTTCGTTGCTGCGCGTGGGCTTTCTCTAGTTGCGGTGAGCGGGGGCTACTCTTCATTGCAGTGAGCGGGCTTCTCATTGCGGTGGCTTCTCTTGTTCTGGAGCATGGGTTCTAGGTGCACGGGCTTCAGTAGCTGTGGCATGCGGGCTCAGGAGTTGTGGCTCGTGGGCTCTAGAGTGCAGGCTCAGTAGTTGTGGCACACGGGCTTAGTTGCTCCGCGGCATGTGGGATCTTCCCAGACCAGGGCTCGAACCCGTGTCCCCTGAGTTGGCAGGTGGATTCCTAACCACTGCTCCACCAGGGAAGTCCAAGTGGATTGTTAATGGCAACTAATGGGTAGAGGCCAGGATGCTGCTAATTGACCCATAATGCACAGGACCGCCCATCTGCCCCAACTATACAGAATTATCTGGCCCAATGTTACCTACTGGCGATTAGAAACCCAGGTACCTTTCAAGTCTTTGATTATGCTAATCTCTGAGGGTTATTTTTTTTTTTTTACTTTAAAACATTTAATTTTTAGTAAAACTCAAATTAATCTCACAAAAATGTTTTAAACCCATGTGCCCGTCAAACAAAAATACCTAATTTTAAGGAACACTTACAAATCAGTAAGAAAAGGTGAACACTTTAAAATCCCCAAATAGGCCTTGCACGCATCATTTGTTCTTTCTTAATAAAAACAACACAAACGCCAACAAATCTGCGAAAGAATAACCTCATCAGTAACAAAAAAATAAAGTGCAAAGGGATCAGTCAGGATTCAATTAGGAAAACAGAAACCACTCTTGGCATTTCAAGTAGGTAGGGATTTAAAACAGGAAGTTAGGTGTTGACAAAACATCTGGAAAAGTTTGGAAGAAGGAAATTGATGAAGGGCCTTTGCTAGCTCACTGGTTTTCCACCAAGGAATCTGGAAGTTGTTCCTGCCCCCAGGCCTGGACCAGCAGGAAAGCACTGAAGGGTCAGAGCTGCCGGCAACAAAGAGGCCCACCCTCCCACTCCCCCCTCCCACAGAGGCCACTGCAAAGCTCAAGGTCAGCCAAGGCCATGCCTTTGCCTCTGACTTCCAGGAGACGAATAATGGCTTTTGCTCTGGGGCACTTTCCAGCTCTTGCCTGAGGACCTCATCATGACACAGGCTAAACCCGTATACTACTGAAAACAGGTTCTGGAAAATGTGGGTTCCAGGCACCAGCCCTGTAAAATAAGGAGGGAGAAAAAAAAAGCGTCGGAGGAAAAGAATGCTGCTGAATGCAACAGACAACAAAAATGGACAGATGATAAAATACCAATGCCACTCAGGTCCATGAGGTTGGTTACCTCCAGAAAGATGGTACGAATTTACACTTCTACCAGCATGGTTTCGAGTTTGATAAAACGTGACCACATAAAATACGCATATTCACTGACCCACCAATCCAATTCAAGGGTGGTAATCACACAAATTTACAAAAATGTAGATATGCAGATACTCAACACACTATGTTTAAGGTAGCAAAAACTGACCAGCTAAAATATCCATTAATAGGATTTTAATCAAATGCTTCTACATCGTACGAGTATCACACAGCCATTGAACATAATGAGGCACATTTGTATTTATTGATATGTTATTTTTCTGTGACCTCCATAGTCCTTAGGTAAGGATTTTGCATTTTATCCTACAGAGCTCTGGGCACCGTGGCCCCTACTTGCTTCCCTAACTGCATCTCCTGCTACCTCTCCCCACGCCAGCTAAGCCTCAGCCATGTGGCTACCTTCTGGTGCTGCTTTCCCTTCCGAGGTCCCCCTTCGCACTGTTGCTCTGCCCAGAACACTCTATATGATGTATATCATCCGATTTAGGCATTTATGTAAAAGCACATGTGAATATATGCATAGAGGAACCGGATTTTAAAAGGAAGATATTCTTGTATTTCTGTATCTATGGTTATATTTGCAGCTCTATGGGAGCTTATTAAATTACTTTGCAACTCCAAGACAGCTAGTTTGAAAATCTAACGGAAATGATACTTGCAACTTTGTGATGAATTTGAAAACCTAGTGGAAGCAGACGCACTTCTAGCAAAAGGTTTAAAAAAGACTGACTCACCAAGAGGTAGAAAATTTGACCAACCCCATAACCATAGAAAACCTTTCCGTCATTAAGTTTACAAGTTTCTCTTGAAATATTATACAGGTAGATTTTGTTTTATAAACCAGTTTAAGAATATATTATACATTATTTAAGGGTATTTGCCTTATTTTTCTTTGAACATACATTTACTATCCAGATTAATAAAACATTTCCAATACCTTAGAAGCCTTCTGCATGCCTCCTTCATAGCATCCCTTTTTCCTCCCAGCACCCAAAGATTAACACAAAAGTTAGGAATATGATCACGACTTCCTTATTTTTAATAAATGTAAATGTTATAACAAGAATACCAAAACATATATACACTAATATGTATCAAATATATAACTAAGAAGAAACTGCTGTATAAAAAATAAATAAAAAATTTAAAAGGTACCAAAACAATAAATTGGATAGCTTTTTTAGAAACTGAATAACAAGCCTAAACCTAGCTAAGAAAAGGGCACTGTTACCTCTGTTAGACAAAGGCTCCTGTGAGAAGAAAAACTAAACAGACTCCTTGGGTTTTAGCCTGCAGTCAGCTCCAGCCATTTACAAGAGCCCATCCTGGTCCAGCTAGTAGACAAACCCATGAATGGGTTGTAAGAGACAAGAAAGCCACAGCTGGGGCATTTAGAGATTGCAAGAAGAAAGAGGCTGCTCTTCTGCTTTTAAGATCTCCCTTGCCTACCTCCAGTCTGAAGAATAGGTCAAAACAGAACTGTTCTGTTCAGAAATTAGTGTCCTCTGGTGTTTCCAGCATTGGGACCTAGAGGGCAGAGCAAGAACTCCATCAACATAAGCTCAAGACAAACCAAATACAGAAAAGAAGAGGGCTTATCTAGAGGAATCATCCTTTGATGAAAGAAATGTGTCTTGGATTGCTCACCCTTGGGACGCTCCTTTCGGGAACCCAGCCACCAAGCTGTGAGAAGTCCAAGCTCCATGAAGAGGCCATGCGCCTGTCCAGGGGATAGCTGAGCACTCACTAAGCCAGAAACCACTGCCAGCCATGTGTGTGAGCCGCCTTCCGATGACTCCAGACTCCATGTGATGGTAAATCTCACGTTTCACCTTGGCTAAGCTGTGGTGCCCAGTTAGTTGTTTGGCCAAAACACCAGCCTAGATGTTGCCATAAAGGCATTTTTTTTTAGATGGGATTAACATTTAAATCAGGAGACTTTGAATAAAGAAGATGACCCTTCATAACAGGGGTGGGCGTCATCCAATCAGTTGAAGGTCTTAAGAGCAAAGTTGAGGTCTCCCAAAAAGGAAGAAATTCTGCTTCCAGGCTGCAGTATAGAAGTTCTGCCTGAGTTTCCAGCCTTTGGACTCAAGACTGCAACAGCGACTCTTGCCTGAATTTGCAGGATGCTGGCCTGCCCTGAGAATTGATGTTTTACATGTCAACTTGGCTGAGCCACGGTGCCCAGACATTTGGCCGAACATTATTCCATATGTTTGGATGTCTCTGTAAGAGTGTCTTGGGATGAGATTAACATTTAACTCAGTGGAATTGAAGTAAATCAGATTGCCTTCAGTCATGTGTGTGGGCTTCATCTAAGCACCTGAAGGCCCGAATGGACCAAAAGACTGACCTCCCCCGAAGAAGAGGGAATTCAGCCAGAAGACAGGCTTTGGACTTGAACTGCAATATCAGTTCTCCCCTGTATCTTCAGCCTGCAGGTCCACCCTGCAGATTTTGGACTTCCCAGCCTCTGTAATTACATAAGCCAATTTCTTAAAATAAATCTCTCTCTCTCTCATATATATATCTATATATCTGTATATCTATATCTATATATAGATATAGATATACAGATATATAGATAGATAGATAGATAGATACCTCCTACTGGTTCTCTTTCTCTGGAGAGCCCTGAGTAACACATACATCCACTACAGCTACAAATACACAAACACAGGTACAATCACACTAACACTCCTGAGGAAGGACCACCCAGCTGAGTCCAGTCAACCCACAGAACCATGAGAGGTATAATGAATTGTTGCTTTGAGCCACTAAGAATTTGGATGGTTTGTTACACAGCAATAGGTAACTGGACCACTAAGCATTTTTCACTCACAACCAAAAGAATCTTCACAAACACATAGTCTATCCTTTTACAGTTTTTCCTGTGAGGCCTTGACATTTGAGGCTTGTTTCTTCTCTCCAATTTCCCCTAGTAACTACTTCATCGGAGAGTATTTGCTTTTTGTTCAGACTAATTATCTATTTTGACTTTAAGCCGTTCAAATATCTGTAAAGAATCTCAGTCCATGTGGATGAGAAGACAGACAAAAAGCAAGTCCTTCTTAACACTGGTTCTGCAGTGATTCCTGCTGTTTTCATTGGACTCGTCCCAAGAATACGCTAACGCTACATAATTTTCACTGTTTTATTAGACTGGTCATTTCAGCAGTATTCGGGGAAAAGGAGTCATGTATGTGAGCATAATTAGGTTTTCTTAGAACTTTGAATAATTATTGTGGACCTATGTACTGAACCTATAAGCAAACTATCTTCTCTCCATTGTGAATTGGATCATTTATCAATATAAAATAGATCGTTCCATTTCATACTGTGTCTGAGATCAATATCTCCATGCCACTTTTCTGTTTGTTTGCATCGCCCTGAAACAAAAACAGAAGGTTAAAGATAGAAGGATAAACAAGTTTATGTGAGTTTCTTGTTAAGCAAAATGTAGGTAAATTTTTTTGTAGCCCAATTGGAAAGTTGGGCACATTTGTTTTTAATAGATGAGCTTAAATTACTTCATCTTTCCTTATATGGGGCTCTTTTGAAATATCATGTGGTGCTTTCAATTCTGGCTGTTCATATATGAAGGAAAGTCAAGTTCAATGATGTCTAGCCTTAGAGGTTTACTTCCCAGAGAGCTTGCTCCAAAGAAGGGAAGTAGTGGTGCAAAAGAACTGAAAGTATTTACTCCAGTTAAGTGTTGCTATAGTGTGATTAATCACAGCCTCTAAACCATAGTATTGTTGCAAAGATTAAATGTGATCAGGTATGTATACGAACTTTAACTCCACTTACATACGGGCTAAATCTAGATAGTCTTGATGCTTGAATTGAGTTTAACTCTATCCACTGTTCAGAGAATATACTGTTAGATGGACTTGTTTTAGTAACAGTCATTTGGAATCTAAAAAGTGATCTGGATCCTATTATCACAAAAGCTTGAGCTTTGAGTTTCATTGTAAGAGTAGAAAAAGCAAACTAAATTTTTAGAGGGCACATCTGATAAATGCCTCTGACCCTCCCATTCTCCTCTGGTTTCAGAACACACTTAGAGAACCTATGAAGGAGCGGCAGATGAAGCTCCAACGTATTAGCTTTATTATTGATAAAGGTGGAGCTGGGGGTTGTAACTTCTTGTGAGAGCCATGCAGGGCCCAGGCCTGGCCCGAGGGACCTAGGAGGATGGTGTTCTCTCTGGCTGGCTGGTACCCAGAGGAGGAGAGGAAAGGGCTGAGCTGGGCATGCCCAGTTTATTCTTCCTGAGCTTGACAGGTGGTCAAGTTACTCTACTTCCCTGATGCAAAATGAATGAAGAGGTGGCCCAAAGCCAGGAGCTAACATTAATTGACCTCTTCCCACCTAGAAGGAAACATCTAGCGTAAAGAAGAAAGCTCCCCCCGCTACTGTTCATCTTATGGAGGAAAGTCCAGTGACAGGCACTGCGGAGCCTCAGGAACCCGGCACCGCCCTGGTGGTTTCCTCCTCCCTCCTCCGCCCCTTCTCAGTCTCCTTCACTGTGTCCTCTTCCTTGACCCCGCCTTTAAGTGTCAGAGTCCCAGGGTCTGCTCCTGGCTTCTCTCCTCTCCTCATACCCAGCCTCCTAGGTGAGCTCATTTAGGACTTTAAATACCAGAAACAGATGGAAAGCTCACCATTTAATTTTCTAGAACTAATGTAACCTTAATATCAGAATCTAATCAAAATAAAACCAAAAGTATTGATTGTCTTCTGAATATAAATGCAAATCATGCAACCTGCTGGCATATCAATGTATCAGTTGTAGTAGATGATACAGCACATCACACAGATCTCGCACCACCCCTTTTGTTGATGGAATTACTACCAGTGGATGGGAGTGTTAGTGGCTGACAGCTCTCAGCTGAGACCCTCCCTGGGCATTGACCTTGACTGGACAGAATGTCTCCCCAAGGTCCAAGGCTATACTGCCTTCCTGGTGGATGCAGGGGGTACAAAGGCCCCACCACCTCGCCTCAATCCAAGACAACTCTGATGATCCATCAGTCGGTCCCAGCATTCCCTGAGGGATTAGCTGTTCAACCATCCCCTTCTGTCCATCCTGGTTCCTTCTCTCCCTCCATTGTTGCTGCACATAACTCTCCACCTAAGAACCTGTTTCCATGGAACCCAACCTGCAGCATCAATAGACAGTGACCAAGTCAGTTTTAGTCTGAGAATACAGAGAGAATTCAACCTCAGGAGTTCTAACCTGTGAAAGTAATGAATTACATGATAAAGGAGGTTAAAGACTTGTATCAATGGCTACCAAATTGACATTTCATACAATTCAGCAGTAATTCCTAATAAAAATTATGTGTGAAATAGGGTTAAATAGAAACTACTACTTATTAAGGGAATTTTCATTAAAATCTAGAACATTTTTCCATGTTATGTCTCGATTAGACATTATTAAGACTATTCACCAGAAACTATTACTTAATATTTTCAGAGCTATTAACAAGCATAATAAGGTATACAAAGTAAATGCTCAAAACAAATACTTGAAAAAGAGACATCTTTATTTACAGATGCTATAATTGCATAACTATAAATCCAGGAAACCTTAGAGACATAGGTTAGAAAAAAACAAATAAAAATTTAGATGTAACTTTTGATTTCTTAAGGTGAGGAATAGCAGATATGTATTTAAAAATAAAGCTTTTCTCTAGCAATAAAAAGCTAGAAATGAAATTGGAATAAAACCCCATTCACAATAACAATAAATCTGAATAGGCCCAAAGCTGTAACAACCCAGAGGTCCATCACCTGATGAATATATAATACAAAGTGTGGTCTGTCCATACACTGGAATTCCACTAAGCAGTAAGAAGGAGTGAAGTACTGATCCATGCTAGAACACTGATAAACCTAAAAAACACTGTGCTAAATAAGGGAAGCCAGACACAAAAGACAGCATGCTGTATGTTCCCAGTAATATGAACTGTCTGTAATGGACAAATCAATGGAGACAAAGTGGATTAATGGCTGTCTAGGGCTGATGAAAGTGACTTCTTTTAGGGGTGATGGAAACATTCTAAAATTAGATTGCAGTGATTTTTTTTTTTTGACAACTTATAAAAATACCCCCCAAAATTGAATTTTACACTTAAAGCTGAATTTTATGTTGTGCATATTATATCTCAACGTGGCTATTTTTAAAAAGTCAACTCGTATTTTAAGAGTTCACGCACACAGAATTGGACATAAATCTTTGGCAAATAAGCTTAATATTTTTAGCTCAGTGAAAACAGAGCTGTATCTTCTCTGATCTGTCAGTGTTAAATCTTCTCTCATCTGTCAATGTTAAGTATAATACAAGCATATGTTTTTATTCTACTTGTGGATGTTCTTCCTAAATGGATTCAGGTTTACTGATCAAAGGAGCTAACGCTACTCCTACATGTTTAATATTATGAAAAATGTAAATATTATGAAAAATGTAAATTTGCATTTACCTAAATTAATTTTTTCTTACGAAGAACTTGTATGTCAACATTGTTTTGTAATTTGTCAGCTTGAAGATAATTTCCAAGATATTTAGATAACTTAAAACCTTGGACTAATGTTAAATTGAGTTAATTAGTGATACTCATTGGATGCCTGGATAAATTTTAAGTGAAATAGAATTGTGAAGCCCAGATCACAAAGCATGACTTTAAGGCTATGTGATTTTGCTTCTTCTTTTTATACACTACAGAGAGGCTATATCTTTGGGTCTGTTAAGAACAGTTTCATTTTGCCACTGAGAATTTGTGTAAGGAACATGTGTGGCTGTGGAGAGCTGTGTTATGTGTTTCCATGAGCTCTGATAGATCATATGCTGGTGTGTGACACACGGTTCTCAATTACCCCCTAGTTTTCTCTGTAAAATATTACTAACTACTCTGTTTTAAAATAACTAATATAGTTAATATACTAATTATTATAAGTGGTTGAGACTATACTTGTGAGCAATGGTTTCAGAGAAATATAACAATGCACGTGCTTCTGTTTCACAAGGAAGAGTAGTTTTGTCCTAAAGTAGCAGTGTTGAGGGTATTTTTGTTATCCAAACGCCTTTTGCGTTCTTCAAACTTCTTGTGGACTCCTTAGTTAAAAATCCAATCTAAGATTCCTTATGAAAACTTCTAGCAAAGCAAGCTTAGGGCCTTTATGGTAAATGAACACTCTTGGTGTACCTATGTACATAATCAGGGCCAAACTAAGGAGAACAGCCTTGCTCTGTGATCAAGAATAATTTTTTTTAACTTTGAGTAAAAGTGGGGATACAGGGGGAAAAAGATATATGCTTCAATGGACAATGATGGTGTATCTATAGCACTCCCTCCTGTGTGTGATTCTGAGTTTATAGAAGCTATTTGACACCTCTGGAAGTTGTAGATAACTGATAGCAATGCAAAATCATTCTTGCTGTGAAATGCAAATGAACCCTCCGCTGCCCCCAACCCACCAAAAAAATCCATTTCAGCTCCATTGGCACATCCCTATCCATATTTCTGATCTATAAATATGTGTTCTTCAGATTCTCCTTTGAACTGGTTGTACCATCTCACCAGTTTTCTCATTATTTAGTTAAACAAAATATTTAATGTTTTATCTTTACATCTGTATGAGAATCATGATCTTACCTTTCTTTGGAAAATTCTGAGCTACTGGCTTGCGTACCTTGGAGAGCTCACTCTACGATAAAGACTGCATTTCAATTCAATGAGAAAATAACTGTTTAGTTTGTAAATGTTGCTGGAATAATTGGCTCTCCATTTGGAACAGAGAAAAGCCAGACCCCCAAGTCACACCATATACAAAAATGAGCACCAGGTGGATTAAAAATTGAAGTGTACATATGTGAAAAATAAATGTAAAAATGTAAAGATTTAAGTAATAACAAATGTGCATAATAAAACTCCTAAAAGAACATTTAGGAAAAAATGTAATAAGCTTGGTGTGCTGGAGGCCATCCTGAGGAGGACAGAAAAGTGTGCTGCTTGAATATTAAAAATGCTAATTTTTATCTTTCGTATGGGTTACATCAGACTCCTACCTATTAAATTGGTGTTATAAGGATAAACATTTCCTCAGGCTGTTATGTCTTTTGACTGTATAGTGCTTATTTTTATTCAAAATTTTAATCTTCTCAGTCAAATTTCTCTGGCTGTCCAGCTTCTGGGTTTCTTGTCTTGCTTTTGGAAAGTTGTTTTTATATTACTATTTTATATTATTATTTTTCATGACGTTTTATATTATTGTTATACAAAAGTTATTTTCCTATCCATATGTAGAGAGAGTTCTCCATAGATTTTTTGAAACATCTTTATTGGAGTATAATTGCTTTACAATGGTGTGTTAGTTTCTGCTGTATAACAAAGTGAATCAGCTATACGTATACATACATCCTCATATCCCCTCCCTCTTGCGTCTCCCTCCCACCCTCCCTATCCCACCCCTCTAGGTGGTCACAAAGCACCGAGCTGACCTCCCTGTGCTATGCAGCTGCTTCCCACTAGCTAACTATTTTACATTTGGTAGTGTGTATATGTCAATGCCACTCTCTCACTTCGTCCCAGCTTCCCCTTCCCCCTCCCTGTGTCCTCAAATCCATTCTCTACATCTTTCTATTTTTTTTTTTACATCTTTATTGGAGTATAATTGCTTGACAATGTGTGTTAGTTTCTGCTTTATAATAAAGTGAATCAGTTATACGTACACATATGTTCCCATATCTCTTCTCTCTTGCGTCTCCCTCCCTCCCACCCACCCTCCCTATCCCACCCCTCTAGGTGGTCACCAAGCACCGAGCTGATCTCCCTGTGCTATGCGGCTGCTTCCCACTAGCTATCTATTTTATGTTTGGTAGTGTATATATGTCCATTGCACTCTCTCATTTTGTCGCAGCTTACCCTTCCCCCTCCTCATATCCTCAAGTCCATTCTCTAGTAGGTCTGTGTCTTTATGCCTGTCTTACCCCTAGGTTCTTCATGACATTTTTTTTCTTAAATTCCATCTATATATGTTAGCATATGGTATTTGTCTTTCTCTTTCTGACTTACTTCACTCTGTATGACAGACTCTAGGTCCATCCACCTCATTACAAATAACTCAATTTTGTTTCTTTTTATGGCTGAGTAATATTCCATTGTATATATGTGCCACATCTTCTTTATCCATTCATCCGATGATAGACACTTAGGTTGTTTCCATCTCCGGGCTATTGTAAATAGAGCTGCAATGAACATTTTGGTACATGACTCTTTTTGAATTATGGTTTTCTCAGGGTATATGCCCAGTAGTGGGATTGCTGGGTCATATGGTAGTTCTATTTGTAGTTTTTTAAGGAACCTCCGTACTATTCTCCATAGTGGCTGTACCAATTCACATTCCCACCAGCAGTGCAAGAGTGTTACCTTTTCTCCACACCCTCTCCAGCATTTATTGTTTCTAGATTTTTTGATGATAGCCATTCTGACTGGTGTGAGATGATATCTCACTGTAGTTTTGATTTGCATTTCTCTAATGATTAATGATGTTGAGCATTCTTTCATGTGTTTGTTGGCAGTCTGTATACCTTCTTTGGAGAAATGTCTGTTTAGGTCTTCTGCCCATTTTTGGATTGGGTTGTTTGTTTTTTTGTTATTGAGCTGCATGAGCTGCTTGTAAATTTTGGAGATTAATCCTTTGTCAGTTGCTTCATTTGCAAATATTTTCTCCCATTCTGACGGTTGTCTTTTGGTCTTGTTTATGGTTTCCTTTGCTGTGCAAAAGCTTTGAAGTTTCATTAGGTCCCATTTGTTTATTTTTGTTTTTATTTCCATTTCTCTAGGAGGTGGGTCAAAAAGGATCTTGCTGTGATTTATGTCATAGAGTGTTCTATGTTTTCCTCTAAGAGTTTGATAGTTTCTGGCCTTATATTCAGGTCTTTAATCCATTTTGAGCTTATTTTTGTGTATGATTTTAGGGAGTGATCTAATCTCATACTTTTACATGTCCCTGTCCAGTTTTCCCAGCACCACTTATTGAAGAGGCTGTCCTTTCTCCAGTGTATGTTCCTGCCTCCTTTATCAAAGATAAGGTGACCATATGTGCGTGGGTTTATCTCTGGGCTTTCTATACTGTTCCATTGATCTATCTTTCTGTTTTTGTGCCAGTACCATACTGTCTTGATTACTGTAACTTTGTAGTATAGTCTGAAGTCAGGGAGCCTATTTCCTCCAGCTCCATTTTTCGTTCTCAAGATTGCTTTGGCTATTTGGGGTCTTTTGTGTTTCCATACAAATTGTGAAATGTTTTGTTCTAGTTCTGTGAAAAATGCCAGTGGTAGTTTGATACGGATTACATTGAATCTGTAGATTACTTTGGGTAGTAGAGTCATTTTCACAATGTTGATTCTTCCAATCCAAGAACATGGTACATCTCTCCATCTATTTGTATCATCTTTAATTTCTTTCATCAGTGTCTTATAATTTTCTGCATACAGGTCTTTTGTCTCCTTAGGTAGGTTGATTCCTAGATATTTTATTCTTTTTGTTGCAGTTGTAAATGGGGGTGTTTTCTTGATTTCACTTTCAGATTTTTCATCATTAGTGTATAGGAATGCCAGAGATTTCTGTGCATTAATTTTGTATCCCGCTACTTTACCAAATTCATTGATTAGCTCTAGCAGTTTTCTGGTAGTATCTTTAGGATTCTCTATGTATAGTATCATGTCATCTGCAAACAGTGACAGCTTTACTTCTTCTTTTCCTATTTGGATTCCTTTTATTTCCTTTTCTTCTCTGATTGCTGTGGCTAAAACTTCCAAAACTATGTTGAATAAGAGTGGTGAGAGTGGGCAACCTTGTTTTGTTCCTGATCTTAGTGGAAATTGTTTCAGTTTTTCACCATTGAGGATGATGTTGGCTGTGGGTTTGTCATATGTGGCCTTTATTATGTTGAGGAAAGTTCCCTCTATGCCTACTTTCTGGAGGGTTTTCATCACAAATGGGTGTTGAATTTTGTCGAAAGCTTTCTCTGCATCTATTGAGATGACCATATGGTTTTTCTCCTTCAATTTGTTAATATGGTGTATCACATTGATTGATTTGCATATATTGAAGAATCCTTGCATTCCTGGGTTAAACCCCACTTGATCGTGGTGTATGATCCTTTTAATGTGCTGTTGGATTCTGTTTGCTAGTATTTTGTTGAGGATTTTTGCATCTATGTTCATCAGTGATATTGGCCTGTAGTTTTCTTTCTTTGTGATATCCTTGTCTGGTTTAGGTATCAGGGTGATGGTGGCCTCGTAGAATGAGTTTGGGAGTGTTTCTCCTTCTGCTATATTTTAGAAGAGTTTGAGAAGGATAGGTGTTAGCTCTTCTCTAAATGTTTGATAGAATTCGCATGTGAAGCCATCTGGTCCTGGGCTTGTTTGTTGGAAGATTTTTTATCACAGTTTCAATTTCAGTGCTTGTGATTGGTCTGTTCATATTTTCTATTTCTTCCTGATTCAGTCTTGGCAGGTTGTGCATTTCTAAGAATTTGTCCATTTCTTCCAGGTTGTCCATCTTATTGGCATACAGTTGCTTGTAGTAATCTCTCACGATCCTTTGTATTTCTACAGTGTCAGTTGTTACTTCTCCTTTTTCATTTCTAAGTCTATTGATTTGAGTCTTCTCCCTTTTTTTCTTGATGAGTCTGGCTAATGGTTTATCAATTTTGTTTATCTTCTCAAAGAACCAGCTTTTAGTTTTATTGATCTTTGCTATTGTTTCCTTCATTTCTTTTTCATTTATTTCTGATCTGATCTTTATGATTTCTTTCCTTCTGCTAACTTTGGGGATTTTTTGTTCTTCTTTCTCTAATTGCTTTAGGTGCAAGGTTAGGTTGTTTATTCGAGATGTTTCCTGTTTCTTAAGGTAGGATTGTATTGCTATAAACTTCCCTCTTAGAACTGCTTTTGCTGCATCCCATAGGTTTTGGGTCATCGTGTCTCCATTGTCATTTGTTTCTAGGTATTTTTTATTTCCTCTTTGATTTATTCAGTGATCACTCCGTTATTAAATAATGTATTGTTTAGCCTCCATGTGTTTTTATTTTTTACAGATCTTTTCCTGTAATTGATATCTAGTCTCATAGTGTTGTGGTCAGAAAAGATATTTGATATGATTTCAATTTTCTTAAATTTACCAAGGCTTGATTTGTGACCCAAGATATGATCTATCCTGGAGAATGTTCCGTGAGCACTTGAGAAAAATGTGTATTCTGTTGTTTTTGGATGGCATGTCCTATAAATATCAATTAAGTCCATCTTGTTTAATGTATCATTTAAAGCTTGTGTTTCCTTATTTATTTTCATTTTGGATGATCTGTCCACTGGTGAAAGTGGGGTGTTAAAGTCCCCTACTATGAATGTGTTACTGTCGATTTCCCCTTTTGTGGCTGTTAGTATTTGCCTTATGTATTGAGGTGCTCCTATGTTGGGTGCATAAATATTTACAATTGTTATATCTTCTTCTTGGATCAATCCCTTGATCATTATGTAGTGTCCTTCTTTGTCTCTTCTAATAGTCTTTATTTTAAAGTCTATTTTGTGTGATATGAGAATTGCTGTTCCAGCTTTCTTTTGATTTCCATTTGCATGGAATATCTTTTTCCATCCCCTCGCTTTCAGTCTGTATGTGTCTCTAGGTCTGAAGTGGGTCTCTTGTAGACAGCATA
This sequence comes from Hyperoodon ampullatus, assembly GCF_949752795.1. Lineage (NCBI taxonomy): Eukaryota > Metazoa > Chordata > Mammalia > Artiodactyla > Ziphiidae > Hyperoodon > Hyperoodon ampullatus. The sequence continues at coordinate 74,299,014 of NC_136930.1, forward strand.
TATATGGGTCTTGTTTTTGTACCCATTCAGCCAGTCTGTGTCTTTTGGTGGGAGCATTTAATCCATTTACATTTAAGGTAATTATTGATATGTATGTTCCTATTCCCATTTTCTTAATTGTTTTGGGTTTGTTATTATAGGTCTTTTCCTTCTCTTGTGTTTCTTGCCTAGAGAAGATCCTTTAGCATTTGTTGTAAAACTGGTTTGGTGCTGCTGAACTCTCTCAGCTTTTGCTTGTCTGTAAAGGTTTTAATTTCTCCATCAAATCTGAATGAGATCTTTGCTGGGTAGAGTAATCTTGGTTGTAGGTTCTTCTCCTTCATCACTTTAAATATGTCCTGCCAGTCCCTTCTGGCTTGCAGAGTTTCTGCTGAGAGATCAGCTGTTAACCTTATGGGGATTCCCTTGTGTGTTATTTGTTGTTTTTCCCTTGCTGCTTTTAATATGATTTCTTTGTATTTAATTTTTGACAGTTTGATCAATATGTGTTTTGGCATGTTTCTCCTTGGATTTATCCTGTATGGGACACTCTGTGCTTCCTGAACTTGATTAACTATTTCCTTTCCCATATTAGGGAAGTTTTCAACTATAATCTCTTCAAATATTTTCTCAGTCCCTTTCTTTTTCTCTTCTTCTTCTGGAACCCCTATAATTTGAATGTTGGTGCGTTTAATGTTGTCCCAGAGGTGTGAGACTGTCCTCAGTTCTTTTCATTCTTTTTTCTTTATTCTGCTCTGCAGTAGTTATTTCCACTATTTTATCTTCCAGGTCACTTATCCGTTCTTCTGCCTCAGTTATTCTACTATTGATCCCTTCTAGAGTATTTTTAATTTCATTTTTTGTGTTGTTCATCATTGCTTGTTTCATCTTTAGTTCTTCTAGGTCTTTGTTAAATATTTCTTGCATTTTCTCTATTCTATTTCCAAGATTTTGGATCATCTTTACTATCATTATTCTGAATTCTTTTTCAGGTAGTCTGCCTATTTCCTCTTTGTTTGTTAGGTCTGGTGGGTTTTTATCTTGCTCCTTCATCTTCTGTGTGATTTTCTGTCTTCTCATTTTGCTTATCTTACTGTGTTTGGGGTCTCCTTTTTGCAGGCTGCAGGTTCATAGTTCCTGTTGTTTTTGGTGTCTGTCCCCAGTGGCTAAAGTTGGTTCAGTGGGTTGTGTAGGCTTCCTGGTGGAGGGGACTAGTGCCTGTGTTCTGGTGGATGAGGTTGGATCTTGTCTTTCTGGTGGGCAGGTCCTCGTCTGCTGGTGTGTTTTGGGGTGTCTGTGGACTTATTATGATTTTAGGCAGCCTCTCTGCTAATGGGTGGGATTGTGTTCCTGTCTTGCTAGTTGTTTGGCATAGGGTGTCCAGCACTGTAGCTTGCTGGTCGTTGAGTGAAGCTGGGTGTTGGTGTTGAGATGGAGATCTCTGGGAGATTTTCGCCATTTGATATTACATGGAGCTGGGAGGTCTCTTGTGGACCAGTGTCCTGAAGTTGGCTCTCCCACCTCAGAGGCACAGCACTGACTCCTGGCTGCAGCACCAAGCGTCTTTCATCCACACGGTTCAGAATAAAAGGGAGAAAAAGTAGAAAGAAAGAAAGAGGATAAAAGAAAAGAAAATAAAGTAAGGTAAAATAAAATAAAGTTATTAAAATAAAAAAATAATTATTAAGAAAAAGAATTTTTAAGTAAAACAAACAAAAGAAAACAAAAAAAACGGACGGATAGAACCCTAGGACAAATGGTGAAAGCAAAGCTATACAGACAGAATCTCACACCGAAGCATACACATACACACTCACAAAAAGAGGAAAAGGGGAAAAAATCATCAATCTTGCTCTCAGAGTCCACCTCCTCAATTTGGGCTGATTCCTTGTCTATTCAGGTATTCCATAGATACAGGGTACATCAAGTTGATTGTGGAGCTTTAATCCGCTGCTCCTGAGGCTGCTGGGAGAGATTCCCCTTTCTCTTCTTTGTTCGCACAGCTCCCGGGGCTCAGCTTTGGATTTGGCCCCGCCTCTCCGTGTAGGTCGCTGGAGGGTGTCTGTTCTTCGCTCAGACAGGATGGGGTTAAAGGAGCAGCTGCTTCGGGGGCTCTGGCTCACTCAGGCCGGGGGGAGGGAGGGGTTCGGAGTGCGTGGCGAGCCTGCGCGGCAGAGGCTGGCGTGACGTTGCACCAGCCTGAGGCGCGCCATGCGTTCTCCCGGGGAAGTTGTCCCTGGATCACGGGACCCTGACAGTGGCGGGCTGCACAGGCTCCCCGGAAGTGGGGTGTGGATAGTGACCTGTGCTTGCACACAGGCTTCTTGGTGGTGACAGCAGCAGCCTTAGCGTCTCATGCCCGTCTCTGGGATCTGTGCTGTTAGCCGCGGCTCACGCCCATCTCTGGAGCTCCTTTAAGCAGTGCTCTTAATCCACTCTCCCCGCACACCAGGAAACAAAGAGCTATGTCTGTGTCTTTATTCCTGTCCTGCCCCTAGGTTCTTCAAAACCTTTTTTTTTTCTTTTTAGATTCCATATATATGTGTTAGCATATGGTATCTGTTTTTCTCTCTCTGACTTACTTCACTCTGTATGACAGACTCTAGGTCCATCCACCTCACTACACATAACTCAATTTCATTTCTTTTTATGGCTGAGTAATATTCCATTGTATATATGTGCCACATCTTCTTTATCCATTCATCTGTCGATGGACACTTAGGTTGCTTCCATGTCCCGGCTATTGTAAATAGAGCTGCAATGAACATTGTGGTACATCTCCATAGATTTTTGAGTAGAAAACGCATCTGGACATTTATACACCAAAGCATGCATGGTGACTTTTTTGTGGGGTAGGATTATGGATAATTTTATTCTCTTGGTTACTGTTTGCTTATCCTCATTAAACAAGCAATACATATTCACTGTAAAAAAAAAAAAAGCAGCTTAATTTTCTAAGAAAACTTAAGTGCCTTATCTCTAGAAGGATGTTTAAAAAAAAAAACAAAACTGTCTACATTGGCTGTCTGTGTGGCTGGGGTCTGGGTAGATGGGAGACAGGAGTGGGAGAGAAACTTTCACTGAGTCCTCTATTGTACCTTTTGAATTCTGAACCATGTGAATAAATAGTCTATTCAAAAAATTAAAACTGTGATTCCTCCAGCGCCAAGGGAAACACCGTAGCCCACGCACTGTCTCAGGCACCAAGTTGCCTGCAATCGTATCCTCCTAGCAGCGGCATCTTCCCACCAGATCGTAAGCACAGCCCACCCTGTAGCTTTGCAGCCAGGTCTGGGCATCAAAGGCTTGGGCTTTGGAGTCAAACCAACCTCAGTTTGAATCCATGCCCCAGGCCCTTAGGGACAGGACACCAGGGGGGAATTTGCTTTTCCCTCTCTGGTCGTTTCCTCATCTGCAGAGTGAAGGTATTAACCTCAACAAGCTTCCGAGTCTGGAGTTGAGATATTGAATGTAATGTGCCTCATTGTAGTAGATACTCAATAAATGGTGGCTAGGAATTGATTTCCTATCAGATATCTTCTAGAGCAGGGTTTCAGAGCAGGCATTATTGATGTTTCAGATAAGGTAGTTCTTTATGGGCGGGCGGGGTAGGGGCTCTGCCCTGCACATTATAGGATGCTTAGCAGCATACCTGGCCTCCGCTCACTAGATGCCAGCAGCACCCACACCCCCATCATCCAGGAGCTGTGGCAACCAAAACTGCCTCCAAACTTGGCCAAATACCCCTTGCAGGCTAATCAGCCCCAAATGAGAACCACTGATCTAGACAGTCCAGAAGAGTCCTCAATTAAGCAGACAGGTACTAAGTGTTCATACACAGGCTGGTCCATTCTCAGCTTCGGGCAGCCCAGCCTTGCATCCCGGGGGAGGGGTGAACAAATGCCTGCATCTAGAGACAAGGATGACTGTTCACAGGGGCCAGGCTGGGCCCTCCTCTACACCGGCCTCATAAGGTGGTTGTGAGAGTATTTCTCCCATTTTCCTGCGACTGAGCCAGGCCCCAGACCCAGGATGAGGGTTCCGCACTCTCATGTTGCCTGATCAGCATGTTGCCTGCCTCTGCTTTCCAGAGCTCCTAGGGACATATGGAGAGAAAGAGCAAAGTAATAAAACTCAAGGCTCCCGCTGCTTCTCTGCTTACATTAGAGCTTAAAATAATAATAATAATATTGATGATAATAATAATCCTGTGTTTTCACCCTCGCCAACTAGTGGCCAGACAGCCTCCAGGATTACACACACCCTGACTTCCTTGGGGAACTGAGGAATGAGTGAATGTCCCTGGACAGATGGGCTTTGGATGTTCCAGCTGGAGGCCGCCTGACCTTCTCACGGGTCACAGGGGCTTCCCGTGCCCACTGGCTGCCTCTGCCATTTTCACCATCCTCAGGTCTGAGGAACAGCTGGGCATCCAGGAATTGGGGCTGCAGTTTGCCTACAAGATCAGGAGGCCTTCCTGAAAACTGCAAAGGGCCAGTGAGATGGATCTGAGAGGCAAGAAACTCCAAGAAAATCTCTTCTTGGCTAGTATTTCCAGAGCCTCCATGAAAGCTGTCTTGAATGTGGGTGTTGGTCAGCCTGAGGGCAAAGACTAGCACCGTGAGGTGGATCATCTGACGAGCAGGAACTAACCTCCTTGCTGTCAATGAAAGGTCCTCCAGCCTTTGCGCAGTGCTGTCCCGGTCCTGAAAATGGGAACATGCAGGGCTTTGGAGAGCCTTGCCCTCCCCCTCAGATGGGCAACCAGGGAAGAGAGGATTGTGAGGCTGGCTCCTGTTGTGTCCTGTCACCTCCATCCCCGTGAGACAAGGAGATGTAGCCCCAGCTCTCCCTGCAAGAAAGAACTTGCCATTCAGCTGTCAATAGTGCTGTTCCCTGGCAGCTTCCGGCCGTTGATGTTTTTAGAGTCCATCTCAGCTTTTGATCTGTGTCTACACTCTTCCCAGGCAGCCACTGGGACTGAACAACATGGGGGTTGTGAGGGGGCAGGTACCAGGGCCCAGGGCAGGAATCCAACACAGATTCCTCTAAGGAGCCATCTTTGCTCTGGAGCTCCTGGTTGAGCTGACTGAGACTTTGTCAGATCTACTCATGATCTGATGGTTTCCTCCTCCCAGTGCTGCTTTATCTGTCACACACATCATCCCCCAATAACCTCTTGCAATCCTCTCTTTGTCTTGTGGTCAGCTTTTGGAAGTGTCCATCCACACAGCCCCTTAGCCAATGCTGTCTCGGGTATGTCTGAGGAAGAGGCTGCCCCCTGCAGGCCTCCATCTCCCCATGTGGAAGTGGAGGCGTTGGCCTTGCAAAGCTCCAGGTCTCTTAGCTTGGCCATCACTGAACTTAGCCTCATTAGGAGGCCTTATTTAGAAAGCTTTACTCATCATGTGCTGACATCATATCATTGGCTTTAGCACTCCAGGACGACTTCAGCCCTCAGGCACAAATCGTTCCTGCTATTTTCTCTATTGGACACACTTTTAAAGCCCCTCGGTTGACCCTTCTCTTCCTCCACAAGCCTCCATGGTCTTGGTTCCCATCCAGGGGGCAAAACCTATATCACCATGGATTTGTGAGAAACGCACAGAGTTCCCCAGTGTTTATCTCTGCATCTGGACAAAGAGGCCAGAGATTAGCCTAGAGAGACAAGTCACACAGCTGGCTGTGGTCAGATATGGGCAAGAAAAGTGTGTTCTGAGGATCTTTTACCTGAAACATTGTCTGTCCTAAAGATGACACATTGTGCAAACATATCTGATTTCATTCTCTCTAAATCTCCACTAAAACTGCAGAAAAGGGAATTTTTTTTTTTTTTTGGATTCTGTACTTCAACAGCAAAAACTTAAAAAAAAAATCTTTATTGGAGTATAATTGCTTTACAATGGTGTGTTAGTTTCTGCTTTATAACAAAGTGAATCAGTTATACATATGTTCCCATATCTCTTCCCTCTTGTGTCTCCCTCCCACCCTCCCACCCTCCCTATCCCACCCCTCTGGGTGGTCACAAAGCACCGAGCTGATCTCCCTGTGCTATGCGGCTGCTTCCCACTAGCTATCTATTTTACATTTGGTAGTGTATATATGTCCATGCCACTCTCTCGCTTTGTCACAGCTTACCCTTCCCCCTCCCCATATCCTCAAGTCCATTCTCAAGTAGGTCTGTGTCTTTATTCCTGTCTTACCCCTAGGTTCTTCATGACATTTTTTTCCTTAAATTCCATATATATGTGTTAGCATACGGTATTTGTCTTTCTCTTTCTGATTTACTTCGCTCTGTATGACAGACTCTAGGTCCATCCACCTCATTACAAATAGCTCAATTTCATTTCTTTTTATGGCTGAGTAATATTCCATTGTATATATGTGCCACATCTTCTCTATCCATTCATCCAATGATGGACACTTAGGTTGTTTCCATCTCCGGGCTATTGTAAATAGAGCTGCAATGAACATTTTGGTACATGACTCTTTTTGAATTATGGTTTTCTCGAGGTATATGCCCAGTAGTGGGATTGCTGGGTCATATGGCAGTTCTATTTGTAGTTTTTTAAGGAACCTCCATACTGTTCTCCGTAGTGGCTGTACCAGTTAGAAAAGGGAATGTTTAATCTCATATCCAGAAGAACTGGAAGAAAAGAGTAGTGGACAGCAACAAATTTCAGTAACAGGAAAGCAGACAGGATAGTTGTACTTATTATCTCAGCCTCCCTGAGAAATTCAAGTACTAATCAGGCAGTGGGGAAAGCCAAGAGCCAACTGGATGTACAGAGTCCTCAGAAGGCTCAGGAATTGATGGTACCAGGTACTTGCAGAGGTGGAGGGTGAAACAGGAGGCTAAAATAAGGAGAATTCAATGATAGCAATTTAGAAGCAGCCTTAGAAACCCCTCTCACCCCACCCCCGTTCAGGGTTTCCTCTCCCTCACCCTGGCAGAAGCCTGGAAATTTATTCACTGGGTGAGTAAAACAGAGGATCTGTAATCTAGAGGATCCCTGGACACTTAGGGGCAGAAGAACTCTCAGAAAACCAGGACATTAAATTGTCACATGCAAACTGTCACATGCACAATGAACAGTGAGATGTTCCAATTCTTTTCCTTTCTTAGTTCCTAACTACTGGCAGCCCAACCTCAATCCTTCAGACAGAAGTTGGAAAGAGTACTCTTTGTGAACCTCTGACCAACATCAAGGACTCCTCCCCAAAAAAGGCCCTACTAGATCACCCTACACTGAAGATCACCCGACACTAAAGTTCACAGTCACAAGTTCAACCCTGTGCTCAGAGACCCCATCAGCTCCTTTGATCCCCACTCTTAAACATAAGCAGACAACCAAAGATTACCAGAAATATGAGGGAAAAGTCTAACATAAAAAACAGAAACCAAAAAAAGCAGGAAAAACAAAGTTGGAATAATTGAGACAAAGCAGGAAGAAGGGTGGGGGAAAAAACTTAATATCCTCAGAGACGCTGCATCCATGACATAAAACAGGATGCAATTTTTTTTTAGGGGAAAAAAAACTTTTGGAGTTTGAAAATAAAGGCAGACATGAAAACTCAGTGGGAGGGCTGTAGAACAATTTTTGAAGAAATCTCTAGGAAGTAAGCAAAGAACAAAGGGATGAATAAAAGAAGGCAAAACATGAGAATATTAAAAGACCATCCTACGGGATACAAGATGTAAATAATAGGAGTTCCAGAAAGGGAAACCAGAGAAGAGGAAATCATTAATGAAATAAGTTTTTAAAATTGTTTTCCCAGATATGGCAATTTAGAAGCAGCCTTAGAAACCCCTCTCACCCCACCCCCCCTTCAGGGTTTCCCCTGACTTTAAAGACTAAAAGGGATTACCAAGTTCCCTGCATATCAATCCTTACACGTTTTCATGAAATTAAAGAACAACAGAGATGGAAAAGATTGTATACTTTACTTCCAGAAAAAAAAAAAAACTGGCATCAAAGGATCAGATATTAGAATGTCTTTAGACTTTCCAACATCAACACTAGGAGACAGAATTCTAAAGCAATACCTTTAAGAATTTGAAGGAAAATCATTTCCAAACCAAAATTCTATTCCTTTTCAAACTATTAATCAAATATAATGGTAAATAAAGACAGTTTTTTACAGAAAAGTTCTTCCAAGAATTTACCCCCCAAGCAAACTTTATGAAGAAAGCTCCTGGAAGATATGCTCCAACAAAACAGTGGAGTACATAGGGAAGTGGGATAGAGGAAGCAAGAGATGAACTACATAAAATGATGAAAGATCCAGGATGACTGCTGTGTACCAAGCAGTTAGTCTGGACTGGAAAAGAGTAAATCAGGGACAAAGTTTTGATAACTGCCATTACCAAGAGACCTACTGCCAACATTAGTAAGATCCAGGACACACTTTGTCTGAGTTTTTATACTATATCATCACATATGATAGCTTTGCTTGGTATAGAATTCTAAGTTGTAGTCATTTTCCTTCAGAACTTTATGATGACATATACAGAGCAAGTGTAGCTTAAATTTAAATGTTATAGACACTATTGGGCAAACACTTGCTGAATCTTTTCTTTCTTTCCAAACAAAAGCTGATGGCTGGCTAACCCAGTGCTTTGTCTTCTCAAAACACTTGTGCAATCAGCTTCATTATAAAAGTTATTGTTAAAAGGTATTCTCATTAACCAATACATGAATTTTGTGGTCTATGGCTTTAACCAAATTTTAGCTAAGATAAAATCAAAGAAACTTGGGGCTTATGATGATACATTTCTACCAAAAACAAGCACATGAGATTTGCAATCCAACAATTGCCCAAAAAGAAAAAAAAAAAAAAAAAAGATTGGTGTCTAAGAAGACACCTGAACTCCTAAAGAAGTCAGAAACCCAAAAAAAGTTTGGATTTTTGACTCTGTCTACAGACAAGAAGAGCCTTCCTCTTCTCTCCATTTTTATGATCACTGAATTGAAGACCTAAAGAAATTACAGTCTTATCCCACTGGGATTATCTCTGCAGCCTCCTTAGCTGCTTAAGATTATTTAAGCTTTCTGTGCCCCAGTTTCCTCCCACGTCAATTGTGGTTAATAATAGTATCCACCTCATAGAGTGGTGACCATTAAATGAGATGACGTATGTGAGGCACTTGGAAGAGTGCTTGGCACACTGTAAGTGCTATAGAAGTGTTTGCTCTGCAAGAGGTTCTGGAGTGGATGAAGCAAGAGAGGAAAACCCACTTTCTTTAGAGGATGATTCCCCAAATGTCTACATTTCTTTTCCAAGAGGAAGTCGTACTTTATTCATTGAAATCAGCAAACACTTATTGAGAGCCTGCTGTGTGATAGGTACCCTGATGCTGGACCCTGAGGACACAGCAATGACAGTGTTGTAGATTCTGCTCTCAGAGCTGGGGGAGGCATATTTAGTTGTCCAATTATTCGGTTACTGTCTTCTTGCAAGTTTTCACAAGTGCTATGAAAGGAAAGTCCAGGGCATTACGAGAGTACAAGAGAAACCTGGAGTTTATGTTGAGGAGGCAGAGGAGGTATAGCCAAGGAAGCCATCTCTGAGGCCTGAAGGATGAGTAGGAATTGACCAAGCCCCAGGAGGGGGGCTTCCATGCAGACCAAAGAGTGAGGCCCAGGCCCTGAGTCAGGAGGACACAAGGTGCCCTGAGCATGCCAGGAGAAGGCGACTGTAACTGGAGGGCAGGGGGCAGGGAGGAGGCTGGGCAGGACTTTCGGGGTCTTGTAGTCCAGGGCAAATAATTCAGACAACAGCCTTCCTCTGCCCAGAACCTATTCATGGCTTCTCATTGGCTTAGGACAACAGTAGCCTACTGGTGGGGCGCTGTCATCAACCAGGGAAGGTAGACATGAGTGTTGAGAGGCTCCGATTTGATTCAGAACAGACAGTGATTTGAGATTTGACACATCCATGATGGATGGGATCAGAGTTTGACAAATGCCTCAAAGTCGCCCCCAGGCCTCAGGGCCTGGACCCCCGAAGAGGGGTGTCTCCACGTGACACTGTTCTAATTGCTCTGGTCCAGCTGGAGACAACGGGAGGGTGACAGGCACAGGGCCAGCCCTGGAACTACTTCTCTGCTCCACTGGTCTGGTTCAGTGCTGTCTGCTCGGCTCCTAAGGACGCCCGGCAAGGAGTGAGCACTCCATGGGTTGTTTGCTGAGCCGGGCAGGGTAGGCACCAGGCTTAGCAGCGAGGGGAGGGATGCCCAGGCAAAGGGAACAGCGTGTGTGAACGAAGGTGATGCAGCCCCATCCCCCGCCTGGCATCACTGACCCAGCACAAACTTCTGCTCAGCCTTCCCTGTCAGGACTTTAAGAGGCAGTGGCTTGTAAGTTGACATTGTCATTACAGCAATTAAGCGTGCCTAGGGGAATATAGACCCCACAGTGAGAGATACAGAGGAGAAGCTTATCCCATTGTCTTTTAATTATTATGAAATACTCAGTGACTGTGCTGGCCCCTGGGGTTCCAGCTGCCAAGCAATTAGACCCAGCCAGGCCTCAAGGAGAACCGCTGAAGGAAGTGACACTTCCAGGCTGCAAGCTCCCCGGTGAGGCAGGATGGACAGACCGCGTGTGGAGCTGTCCCTTTCTCTCTGCGCCTCGGTCTCCGCACGTTGAGCTGCTCTCACCTCCTCCGTGGAGCCCAGACTGGGGCTCCTGGGGGTGAATCTGGGCATCTCCCTGAGTGGTGATGGCAGTGAGACTCGTGCACGGCAAAAGAGGGGTAACTTCACTCTGGGGTGACCACCTGTCCCCATATGCCTGGGACCGGGGGTGTCCGAGAAGGAGGGGACATTTCACGTTCAAGCCAGGAATGTCCCCAGCAAATCGGAATGACTTTGGCATGTTGCTTCTCCCTCACACATCCAGGGGGCCAGACTTAGCTGATCCTACCAAAGGCTCAGAAAGCATGTTGTCCTTTTGCAGAGGTTGGAGGGGCCCTGCCCTCCCCCTGCCTCGATTCCTGCAGACACCTTCCATCACCCAAGGCGGGCTGCCAGCTAGCAGTTCCCAGATCTACCAGTTTGTCGGGGCTCCAGCAGGAGACAGATGGAGTGCCCAGAGGTTTCCTTGGAGGGAGTGTAATGAAGGGACTATCAGTAGAGATGAGGGCAGGGTCAGGGGAGCCAGGAAGCGATGGTGAGGCACCAGCGGTCTGAGAACGACCAGCGGTCTTTGCCACTCCGCAGCCTCGAAGGGTCTGGGGAATAGGAGGTGGGTGTGTTGCCAGGTCGAGAGAGAGATGGGCCACTGCTGGTGCCATGGCAAGGCAGGGAGGAGTCAAGGTCAGTGTATGTCCTAACCTCTCTCTTCCCACCCTCCCGTCTCCTACCAGCGTCTCCCATTGACCAAGTCCAGCGAGAAGCCAGAGGGAACCTGGATGATGTAGTTCCCAGGGTCAGCCTCCCGGGGCACAGAGCAGGGAAGGGGGGTGGGCAGAGAATAGGTCTGGAGAATGGCCAGCACATCATCCATAAGGAAGTTATCCCAGATCCGAGGCTTGAAGCTTGAGTTCAGGAGCCCCGGGGCCAAACCAGGCACTTCTTCCAACAATGCCAAGTATCCAAGAGGCATAGCCTCGGAGTCATACAGACCTCAATTCAGTTCCTCACCTTACTTATAACGTCACTATACAGGGAGGCACCAAGGGCTGGGCGAGAAGACAGGGGAAGCATGCAGTACGGGCCTGCCGCCTGTTTGAAGTACAAGGCGAGAATGAGTGAACACAAAGAGTATTTCTTCGCTCTTATCAGATTGAGTTTAACCCCCTCCCAGCACTCTCCTATGTAAAGCATCCAGCGTAGCACCTGGTTTAAAATATGCCTTTCTTTGGCTTCTGGATCCTGCAGATCTTAGACTCGGGTTAAGTAACCCCTTTGGTCCATGAGGATCCAAACGGCACCTGCCAGATATGCTATTTGAGAGGATTAAATAGGTACTTAGGATATGCCTGGCACATGGTGAGATTCCGGTTGGCTACAGTTATGCTTTTGTCATTATTGCTAATATTAAGCTTAAATAAGATAAGCACTTATAAATCACTTTGTAAGTTCCCCCAAAAGCCCACCGGCCCCACTTTACAGAGGAGCCACTCGTCATGTCTTCTTGTGTGTCCAACAGTCCCCAGTTTCTCAGCCAAACATTAATCTGGGTGCTGCAGGGAAGGTATTTTTGTAGATGTGAATAAGGCTGTAATTGGTTGCCTTCAAGCAAGAAAGGTCGCCCTAGATAATCCGGGTGGGCCTCGTTCAGTCCATTGAAAGGCCTTTAAAGCAGAGCTGAGGCCTCCCTGGTAAAGAAAAATATTCCACCTGTGCAGGGCGGCTTCCGCACGTGCTGGAGAAGTCCAGTCTGCCCTTCCTGATGGTCTGCCCTGTGGGCTCCAGACTTACTGAGCCAGACCCCGCAATCACGTAGACCAGCTCCTTGCAGTAAAGCTCTAATGCACATCTCCTGGTTCCGCTTCTCTGGGTCATCCCTGCCCGACTGCAGCACTGAGCCTTTGAGAGGTTAAGGGACTTGCCTGGGGCTTGCTCAGCACGAAGTGGAGACCCAGGCTGAGGACCCAGGCCCCTCTGACCCCAAGCTCTGTGCTTTGCCTTTAACTGTGGAAGGTCATGTGGCCCAGGGTGGGCCCTGGCCTCCAGGACTCAGGGACCCGTGGGTCTTGGTGACACCTCCATCAGCCCCTGTGCCTCACACCTCACTCCCCCTCGCGCCCAGCACTGCCACCAGCACTCCACGCAAGCAGCTGACGTTTGTCTCAAAAATGAAAGGAAGAGCTGCTTGCTGGCAGGACAGGGTGGAAGTGGGCAGCCCTGAACTTGGGGGGGCAGCCAAGGCCCCTGCGCCCACTCAAAGAAGTCCCTCCCCCTCAACTGCTCATACTTCTTTCAAGATGCCACCCACCCACCCCCCCTTTAAAAAACCATCTATTCCTGGTGCGCCACTGGGGCATTGCCATGGCAACAGGGCGACGCGGGAGGCTCAGTAAGCCGGCTTGCTTCTCTGATGGTTCTGTGGGGACCTCACGGTTCGCAGAGCAGCTGTACAAGCCAACACCATCTGCTTTGAGCGGTGAATACACACCCTCCCTTCCTACGCCCCTTCAATGAGCTTGCCTCACATCGAGCCCAGGGGCCAAGGACCCTGGCAGAGCGGCCATAGAAGAGTTGGCTGAGAAATGCAGAAAACCGGGGTCCTGTTCTAGTGCTGAAGCTAGGAGCGGGGCAGGCTGTATGGGCCGAGAGCGTGAGAAGTGTGTTCCTCCAGGGAAAAATCAACCCTGTTACCCCGTGAAGGAGAACACTGGGTGGGCGGTGCTCCCTAGGAGAACAGTAGAGGAAAGATCCCACGTAAGCAGTGTCCTGTCCCCTTAGTCCAGAGCTGGGTTGGAGCTGGCCATCCTGAACCCTGGGAAGTCAGGGGGCAGCTGGACCACTGTGGGTAGAAGTAAGACTGAGGCCCACCGAGTTGTGCTTCTGTGTCCAAGCAAAGGAAGGAGAGACTTTGTCTTCCGTGTCTTCCTGTGCCCACTGCATCTCAGCTGAACAGACATGTCACATGGGCTGGGGAAGCATTATTCCCACTTTGCAGGTGAGCATTGATGTGACTGCTGGGAAACCCCTGGTCCTCTCCACAGTCCTCCCCCATCCGTTCCCCCACTGCCAATCTCAGCCTGTTCGCCTTTCTCTTGGCAGATAATAGGTTCTGGTTCTGAAGGAGACATGGCCACATAATCCTGGACAGATGATCAATCACAATCCTCATGTCCTAATTGCTCATATACTAAGCAATTGCTTTCCTTTCCCAGACAACAGAAGTTAACTTCCCCAAGATCTTTGCCTGGGCAGAGACGTGCACCCAGCTCTCAGGATGAGATAATCCCCATGGTGGTATTTTGTCCACTTAGGTTGAGTCGTCTGGATGTAGCAATCAAGTAGTGTATGTAGCTGGCAGAGTCTGCCGGAAGATAGATAGCATACTCACATTGGGTGATTTGAGAACAGTGTAACGAAGGGACTATTTTCAAAACTTAGAGTATAAAGAAACCGTAAAGGGTAGTGCAGTATCAGAAGCTAATAATGTCAGGGCACCATTACCCCCTGCGCCAGGGTAAGGGGGCAGTTCCGAGCCTGGAAGCAGAGGCTGTGCAGAGAAGGCTACCTGGGAGAAGCTGGGACCCTTGCTTAGGAAACACCCAGACCCCAGGGTCTCCACGACTCAAATGGAGGGAAGAAATGCTCCCCCTCCCTTTCCTCAAACCTCCTGACTTTGTGCCAGAGCTCCCCATTGGCCAAATCTAAGTGGAAGCCGCACAGGTTTGTTTCCATGGACACAGAGCAGAGTGGATAAAGGTGGAGAGAGATTTGGAGGGGAAAATAGAAGATTCCCAGCACAGCATTTGTCTTGGGACACTAGAGTCAAATCCAAGCTCTCACTGGCTCACTGAAAGTGATTAGCTTGTACCATCAGCCAGTAGAAAGGGCAAGGATAGATCTGGTCTCAGGTATAACTTGATTCAAGACTTAAGTGCTCTTAGGCTCTGTGAGATGTGTCAGCCCACCTGCTTCAAGAGGCCGCAGACAGAGCTCTTCCCTACCAAGTCCTGCTGGGGAAAAAAAAGGGAGGGCTCCCACCGGCTGATTTGGGTCACGTGGTCATCCCTGGAGCAATCAACGTGGTGGCCCAGGGGACATGGTGCTGTAATTAGCCCAGCATGGATGACAGACCACACCTGTGGCTGGGAGCAAGGTCTGTTACCAGCGCAGGGACCCTGCCATTGCTGAGTGTGACTGCCCAATGATGCAGCCCAGAACTTGAAACAACAAACACAGGATGACTTGGGGGACCCGCTGTGAGACAGACTTGATCTCATTGATCACCTGACCTATATAAGCTCCTACTCTGACGGGGGGACCACAGTGACGTTTTGGGTCTCCTGGAATTAGTGTCAGCTCAGAGCCAGTGTCCAGGAACCCCCCCAGAAGTCTGATTATTTCCCTTTCCCCACGGCACAGTCACCCTGGTAAACAGCCATGGGTCCTTTCAGAGAAGGCTGGGAGAAAGATTAATAATACACACTTTTGGCGATGTGCCCAGGTCCATCCTCAAGGGCACCCGGCCTCCCCTTCATTCAGAGGGTTCTGAGTCAGGAATCTGGCTCAAGTCTGGACAATTACCAGAAGAAGGAGCAAAAGGGGGCAGGCACCAGACACATAAATACACTGGAAGCCACTTGTTGTCGTAGACACACAGCCCACGGTAGACGAATAGTCAAAGGGAATGTGTATGGAATGCATACAGCGGAGCCAAAAACAATGACCACGAAATCAGGGTCTCAGAACAGTGCTGGCACACAGCTAGCTTTTATTATGAGCATTGAATGTATTATCTCAGTAGGTACCTTGACTCGGGGTGATGTTAATAATCATAATTCCTCAAAAGAGCCCTGTTTTACACACAGGAAACCTGTGGTATAGTAAGCTACCTAAGCATTGCTACCTAAGACTGTGGGCGCTGAGCTGGGAGGCTGACCCCAGAGCTCCCACCCTCCCTGCCACTGTGCCCAGCCCTGCAGGTGGGCCAGGCGAGAGAGCCCTGCATCCTCAGGCTGTTTGGGTTTTGGTTTTGGTTTTCAGTGCAATTCTTGGTCTGGCTGAGGCTGAGTTGATCGGAGCTGCTAAGACAGTGGACTTGAGCTTCTCAGGCAATTTAATAGCTGAATACACAGACTTTCTAACTCCTCGGCAGGGACTTGGAAAGGCCGCCCAGGCTGTGTCACTGACCCTGTGCCTGGAGCTCCCTCCACCCATCTGTGTTCTCTCTTTGGATGACTGATTTGGGCTCTCGGGAGTGCTTGGCAGGGCTGGAATCACAGCTGGGCTGAGGTTTATTCCCTGCTGCCATCAGCTCTGGACACATTATGAAAACCAAGATCTGGATTTTTATCCACAGCCAGTGCTTCTTGATCCAGTGTCTGCCACTGCTGATTGAAGGATGCTGAGGATCTAGGAAAGGAAGTGGCTTTCTCAGTGTCCTCATTTGTAGAGGGTGTCACTACCCCCTGACGTGGGCTCTTCTGCACATGAGGGAAATGCTGGACATGACAAAGTTTCTTTTGAAGTCCCAAAAATGGGACTGGGATTGGAGTGGCTTATGCTTAACCCAGATGAGTAAGACCTTGACGTGGAATTGATTTCAGTGCATGCAACTGTCTCCAGGAAGATGCTGTGGGCTGATCGTTAACTCAGATATTCTTTACTGTTACCGAACCAAACTTGGGTCCACTTGCCTGCAGGCAGTAAAGTCAATCTACTGACACTGGGTTGTGGTGAAGGAAATTGCAGCATTTATTGCAGGGTGCCAAGCAAGGAGAATGCACAGCTCGCGCTCAGCTCCCTGATGGCTTTCAGGGAAGGGGGTTTTAAGGCAATGTGAGGGAGGGGCTGCAGGGTTCATGATCAGCTCGTGCACAATTCTTAGATTCATTAGTATCAAGGTGAAGTTTCAAGTATCATCAGATCTCTGGTTTCAGTGGTCTGGGGTCTATGTGCTTGTGGTCAGCAGTTGTCATCTGGTGGGGGTCTGGTTCCTATAAAAAACAACTTAGGAATGTGTGTCAGGCCTTTATCTATATCTTTCAGAGAACTGGGAGTTCGGCCACTCTGCCACGTGACGTATTTATAGTCTAAATTGTTACCAGTTTCCTGGCCCAACAGCTATTCTTGGTTTCTGCATCTTCACATTTCTAATCATTAACTCTTGAGCCAGCCTTTGAGGCTCAGGGGAGGCCTGAGAGACTAAAGCAAAAGCCTTTTATTTCCAAGGACAGGGACATGGCGGGTTGTATACGGTTTCAACGGTTAACCGTAAACTCGGCAGAGGAACTTGGTTTTGGGGAGACTCGGTCTCGTTATGAACCAAACATGTGCCAGGCACCACAGGCCTGAGAAACCAGTGTCCCGAGGGGTGGGGCTCCGTCAAGACATAGGCTGCGGATAGTCCGAAGCCCAGCATCTTAGCGGTTTAAAGGAATTTTCCCCTCACTTTCTGTGTCCGCTGTGGGCCAGCTGGGGACTCTGTGCCCCACCTCTTCACTTCAGGACCTGGACTCAGCAGCCTCTATCTTGAAACCTGTCAGCGTGATGTTCTGGAGGGTCTCACGTTGACAATTGATGCTTCAGCCAAGAAGGGGCCAATGTCACTTCACTCGGGATTCATTGGCCAGAACTAGTCCCATGATTCCACCCACCCAGGGGACCAGGAAGCGCCCACTGCCTGTGCCTGCAGCATGGGAAGCGGGAAGAACGGGTGCGCCAGTGCACGTGGGGTGGGGCTCTGACTGTTGTAAACAGGTGCGCTGGGGAGCGAGGACCCCTTTACCCGTCATGCTCGGGCGTTGCTGGGCTATCAGAGCTCTGGGTTTCTTCATATAGCAGAGGCTATGGGGCGCTGTGGTGTGGTG
Source organism: Hyperoodon ampullatus (assembly GCF_949752795.1). Lineage (NCBI taxonomy): Eukaryota > Metazoa > Chordata > Mammalia > Artiodactyla > Ziphiidae > Hyperoodon > Hyperoodon ampullatus. Next base: position 74,316,495 of record NC_136930.1, read on the forward strand.
GCTTGTCAATCTCCAGGAAGGGGACACGGGATACGGCAATGCACATAACCTATGTTGGCGGGTGGGGCGGGGGACAAGCGTTCCATGGAATGTATTTTGGGAAAAGCTATGAGTTATTACGTGAGAAGGACTCAGCAGATGACTAGGCAGAGCACAGAGGATCTTTTAGGGCAGTGAAACTGCTCTGTATGACACTCTAATGGTGGACACACGTCATGACACATTTGCCCGAACCCACAGAATGTACACCACCAACAGTGAACCCTGATGTAAACTATGGGCTCCGTTACTATATCACGTGGTTAGATTTTCACCAAGTTTGTTGGGTATGTTTGTGAAGGCCTGGCACTGAATGCAGGTATACACAACATTCACCTTGGGGGTCTCTGAAGAGGACCCCAGGGGGAAGTGTCCAGCTGAAACCAAAGTGACAAAGAGGCCTGTGACTCCTGGTTGGGGGCGACAGGCCACAGCATGAAAAGCACACTGGGCAGTGGTGCCCAGGCACAGCCAGGAGGCCAGCAGGGCTGGGAGGGCCTTGTCAGCTGGGGTGGGTGGGAACAGGGAGGGCGGAGCAGGGAAAGCGACCTGACCTTATTTACACTCTAGAAGGATTGTTTTAAGTCCCTGTGTGTTGTCAGGATTCAGAGAACTCTACAGCCAGAAAGGGTGACTTGTTCTGTATGTGAGTTATGCCTCACTAACCCTGAGTTTAAAATGCAGAAGCATGCGTTGGCTTCTGTATTGAAAGCAGATGGGAGGAAAGGGGGAGGGGACGTGGGGGGGGAGGGCTGACGCGATAATGCAGGCGAGACCTGGTGCTGTGGACCCAGGGCGGGTTGGTGGAGGTGAGAAGGGGTCAGATTCCGGATAAATGTTGAAGGTAGAACCAGCGGGACTTTCTGAGGGCTTGGATTTGGGGTAGAAAAGAGAAGTCGAGGATAATTCCAGAGTTCTTTGGCCTGACCAGCTAGAAGGATGGCACTGACTTACTGAGATGAGAAGCCCTTCCAGGGAAGCAGGGGTCTGGGGAGGCGGGGGAGGGAGGTGATCAGGCGTTCACGTTGGACCCGTGAAGTTGGAGATGCCCATTGGAAACCCAAGTGAACACGTGTAACGGGCAGGTGGATGTACAGACCGGAGAGTTTTAATGAATGGTTGCTGGATGGAAGGGAGGGAGGTGGGGAAGAAGAGGAGGAAGGGGAGAGGGGGCGGGAAGAGGGAGAGAGGGAAGGAGAGCAGGAGGGGGCGGGGAGAGCAGGAGGGGGCGGGGAGAGCAGGAGGGGGCGGGGAGAGCAGGAGGCATCCACACCCCACCATCGTCCCGTCCGAGACCCCCCCGTGCTCTCAGCAGCCTGGCCGGCTGACACTAGATGGAGGTCTGTCGCCGCACAACCTTCGTCTCTAAAATGTCAACACAGATTGTAAATCCTCTTCCACATGCTGCCTGTGATCTTCTTGGGAACCTCCCAGAGGCAGGACGAGGAGGCCCAGCCTGAAGAGGTTCTCTGTGGGGCGACAGTGCCAGGGACAATGGCCTGGGCTCCCTGACCTCACCTGGGTGTGGGGGGAGACGCTGCATCTGGCCCTTAACTGTACTTGCTGGGTTCCAGCAGTGTCTTCGCTAATGCTTGATGTTCAGGCAGGGCTGGGGTGGTACGGAGCGAGGAGAGGAACCAGCGTCAGGGGTGGCTGGCCTGGGCTGGCCGGGCGGATGATCTCTCTGAACCCTCCCAAAGGTGGACGCCCACGAAAGATGGACAAAATAAAGCCCCCTCTGACCCGTGAACTGACTTTTAGCCCTTTTGCTGCTGTTGTGAGAACCCCCGGCTCAGATGAGAACACGGAGTGGTGAAAACAGTGCCAAGCTCGGAGGTCGTGGGAAGATGAAACGAGTCCCTATCTGGAGAAGAGCTTAGGACAGGGGTCTGCAACCTGTGACCTCCAGGCCACACCTGGCCCCCGGTCTCTGCGCGGCCCACCAGCTAAGCATGAGTTTTACGTTATGAAATGGTGCAGGGGGTGGATACCGAAGACGAAGAATATTTTGTGACCCATGAAAATGCTGTGAGATTCAAATTTCAGTCTCCATAAATACAGCTGTAGTGGACACAGCTGTGCCCGTTCATTTACGTATTATCTCTGGCTGCTTTCCTGCTGCAGCGGCAGAGTTGGGGTATGGCATTAAGTCTAAAATAGGTACTATCTGGCTTTTTATTGTCCAAGTTGTCTAACCCCTGGCTTAGGAGACCTGGCTCCCGAAACAAGGTGTCCTAGCGAGGAACAAACTGTGGTGATGTAATGTTGATCAGTGAGAGTCAAGGTTGTTACCAGGGTCAGGCCTGTTCCCTGTATGAGCCCCTGTTCTGGGCGAGCAGAGCAGGCAGCAGGTACCCCACGAACGAGCGCACGTACGACAGGACCGACAGAAAGGAGCCTGGCTTCCGTGGGGCTCCCCCTGTGGCCAGGATGTGCTTTGGTCCAGAATCTCCCCTTAATCTCAGAGTTGGGACAGCACGGAGAAGACCACGGTCCTCAAGGTGTGGTCCCCACCCTGGCAGCATCAGGACCCCTGAGGCCTTGTTAGAAACGCACAGTTGTGGCCCCATCCTGGACCCACAGTGAGGATGGGGCCCGGCAATCTGTGTTTTCAGGAGCCTTCTGGATGCGGGCAAAATCGGAGAATACCACCCCTTCAGGAAGCTCTGACACTGGCATCCCCAGAGTTCCGTGATGCCCAGGCCTCTGGAACATGAGTGAAGTCAGAAGCCCCTAACCTTTCAGCAGCTACTGTGGGTTGCCGGAAGCAGAGTTTATCTTTGATGCAGAGATGACAGAGCATCTTTATCTGCCTGTTTCTCCTTTTTTCCACACACACGCAGAGACAGGTAGAAAAGGGCAAAAGGGGTTGTCTCATGTTTTGAACTCAAATTCCTCAGCCAGAAAAACAAAAATTGGCAAATCGGGGGGTCTCGGTTGATTTGAAGTCCTTGCTGAGGTTCTTAGGGGCCAGGCTTCTTAGCGGGCCTGCCTGCAGTGAGGAAGACCAACGACAACTGGTGCCCAACTTCGACTCTGTCCACCTTGCTTGAGAAAGTTTTCCGAATGTGGCTTAAGGCAGGAGAGCCTGGACAAAGACAGCTCTTAATTCCCCTTTCTTAGTGAAGGAAGACCAAGACACATTTGCAAACGTGCCATAGAGATTTTAATGAAAAAATTAGAAAAGTGCATTATTTTACAACACTACAGTAAATGATTTTCTTTTTTCTGTAAAGACATTGTAAAATATATACAGGGTTGCTTAGTGCATTCGTTACAAAAGAAAGATGCAATCCCTTGCATAAATTACATATTTTACATGGGCTGGATGTCTACTTGGACTTGTAAACATTGGTGATACAGTTTTGTTTTGTTTTTCATTCTTCAGATAAGCTGCGATAGTTAATACCTCTGATATTCATTTGATGGTTGTCTCATTCTGTTAAACTTCAGAACGGCATTCTAAGGCCATTTGTGAAGGCGCCCTCTCCACAGGTGGAGAAGGCCAGAGAAGATAAACAAAAGGAAAACGAACAGGAACAGTAGGCTTCTTTGAAACTGGTTCACTGTGGTCCAGTTGGGATCACTGAATCTGCCAAATCGGGTGCGGCTTCCCACCCAAGGTCTGATGCCTTGACCACAGTTGGGCCTGTCATCCAAATCCCAAACGCCCACCAACGTGGGAAGGGAGGGCCCTGCTAGGGGCTTGGGACAAACCGTTCCATCCTCCTGGCATGTGGCCAGGCTGACCCAGCTTCTGCTAGAAACTTCCCGATCATCACTCCTCGGGAGTGTTCTGGAGGCCTTCCAGCAGCAGCATCGCCATCAGAACAAACCCAGGTCCTTTCAGCATGCAGTCATGAAAATGTCCAGCAATGCCAAGAAGAAAGAAAACAATCCAGAGACCCAAAGATACCCGGTCAGTGCATACACGCGCGCCCCAGATGAATAAGTGAGGATCACACCTTTGTGCCTCCAACTCCCAGAATGAACTCCTTGTGCGTATAGGCCAATCAGTTTAATGGGTGTGAGTTTGAACCTAATTCAAGCTTAACTTCTTCTATGCCTAGGGTCACAAATGACACTTCTTAAATGTTTAACGTTTGAGGTACAAGGATACACAGTTGGCTACGTTAAAAAGTGTACATGGTAGAGGGAGTATCAGCAATTTCTCGGCCTGCTGGGAATAGACTAGAAATTCTTCCTTCTTGTTAAGCGGTTCAGTGACTTCAAATCTCCTCATCCTCTCGGACATCTTTCCTGTGTCTCCTCTGTTTGTTTAATTACAAGCCTTGTGATCAACATTATGGACAAACGAGTGAGCCTCAGACCTTCCAGGTGGGGTTAGTCTGTTCTCCTATTTAAATTTCACTCAGTAAGGCCAACAGCGTCACCTAATCCAGTGCGTTTTCTGTTCCGTGGAGATTTCTGATAAAGCACAGGGTGGACTGTGATGGCCTCTGGAGGTCCCTTCCAGCCCCAAACGGCTGTCAAAATGCTATTTGTGGGCTGAATAAACAAATATGTAATTAGCCTTTTTCAGGACCATGTTCTTCTCTGAGGAGCCATCAAATTATAGAGAAATCTGGTTAATTGTGGTTCTGCTTCACTGGATTCCCACTAATCGTGTTTTGCTTTTCATTCGATTTTTATTTTTCTACCTAACTTCTAGAATTCAGCTCAAGAAAATGCAGCAGTAGCTGAGCCATGTTCGGATTCTAACAAGTGCTTATCTGACTCTGTTTCTAGAACCTGTGCATCTTGGGAGCATGTGATCCAGTGGAATTTTAGCCTTTCTGAGGCCACAGAACTTGACCGTCCAGTTCACCACAGTGGCCTCTCACTGAGGTTGATGGAAGATGCCCAACAGCTCTATAAATAATCGCTGGGTAAGTGAATCCATCAGCAGGGAACACTGCTCAGCGGGGGCCCTGCGGAGCCACTGTTGCAGCTCACGTCAGTAGCTGCTTTGATCTCTCAGGTTAAGGAAAGGTAGGGCTATCCCCAAGGTTTGTCAGGCAGAGGGGGACTTTGGTTCACTGGGCAATGTCCCCCCCGCCATTGCCAAGCACTTGGTCCACTTGGGACTGAGCAGGGCCACAAGGGAGAACCCGTCAACAGAAGGGTCGGAGGAGCTGGGTAAAGACATGATTCTTTGGTGCGAGGAGGGTTATAGAACGACTCTACCTGGAAAATGTGACGTTCCCCAGGGGGAAGGAGCTGGCCCCGCTCAGGAACCCTATGCTTGGGAGGACTTGGCCATCCCGCCTCCAAAGCCCCCCCTTCCCCCCCACCAAGAAAATGTCAACCAAGAGTGTGGAACATAATGACACTGATCTCCTGTCATCTTCACCAGCATCTGCCTCTCCCCTGGCCATTCCATCCTTTGTTGGAGAGGAAGTGACTTGCCCAAGGCCACTTGGCCTGATTACAAAGAGGAAGGAAAGAAAGCCATTGCCCCGGTGGGTGCTTACGAAGGCCCTGAGGCCTCCACCCCCCAGTGCTCAGGAGCTGGAAGGGGCAAAGCTGAGGTTTAATGTTTGTAGTGGTCGAGGCTTATAGCTAAACTTCACAAGACCTCCCTCTTCAAGATCAAGAGCTGCTCTCTGGATGGTAGGGGTCCCCAGGCAACTCGACTGGAGCCTCCAAGAGGCTGAAGTTAGGATCCAAGAGTGAATGGGATGATGTGGAGAATAAAAACTCCCCAAGTAAAAAGTTACCTTGCCCTCAAATGCGTCCTCTTCTCCTCTCTCCACCCCTGATTCCTGGTCACAGGCAGTCACAAAATCTGTTGCTCCCAGAGTCTCAGGAAACAGCGAATTCTTCACGCCAAGAAAGCCCAAGAATTATACATTTTCCTCTTAGTGGTTTCATGCTAATCTTTGGTCAAGCTGTTGGAAGTCTTCACCAGAACAAGCCCCCAGGATACTTAAATGAAAGACCAAGTAGATCTTATCCAGAAATATTCCCATAGGCAAATTAGACCTAACATCCAGAAGAAGGAAGAAAACCTCCACCTGAAGAATAGGACGCCATAGAATTCAAATTGGGTGAGGCTCCAGGATCTAGTTTCAGACTTTTGTAATCAGAGGAGAACCCAGTAGGGATATCAGGATGGACAGCTGCTGTGTCAGAGCCCACGACTCAGGCTGTGGATGTTAGAGCGAAGGACCTTGAAATAAAATGTGTGGGCACTGGGGAGCCACAGAAGGTTCTTGAGCAGGAGAATAGCCTGGATGACTTAAGGTGTGACCAGCTTGTGAAGGGCCTTGACAGCCCACTGACTCATGTTTCAGGTGTGGCTCTGTGGTAGGGAAGCCCCTGAGCGCTGGATGAAATCGCTGCTCCCTGCCCTTTCCCACGCCTGGGCCTCTGCCCATGCAGCAGTGCCCACTTGCTCCTTCAAGGCTCTCCTCAAAGATTACCAAAAGCCAATTCCTCCCTGAAGCCCTGCCTGCGTTCCTTCACCACACTGATCACCTCTTTCCATAGCTGGACTTAGTCAAGTGCCCAGGAGTAAGCGTGCAAGAGCCTTGGACTGGCCTTTACGAGAAATGCAAACGGCGTTAAGAACTCTAGCTCGGCACTCTGCTCAGAATAGGCGCCCGGTGTTGTCACATGCTGTTCCTGCAGCCACCCTGTGCAGTGGGGTTTACCTGAAATCTCCAACTTTAAAGGCTGGAACACGGAGGCTCAGAGAGGCAAATCCACCACCTGCCTGTGAACGGCAGAAGCCGGTCCCAGGTGTGCGTGCAGCTTTATTCCCTCACGCTGCCCTGCAGAGAAAGAAGAGCCTGCCCTGTCCTGCCTCAGGGCCCCAGAACGAGCACTGGGCGGGTGCAGAGCTGAGGCCGGGGATCCTGTCACTCGCTGTGTGTGCCCCACACCGCTCAGCCTCTACCAGACGTTCTCCCATGAGAAAACGGTGCTACCCTGGCTCCTGTTGACACTCGCATCACAGGGCTCACTCACTCCAGGGCAAAACGTCACAAGCGTGCCCCTGGTGTCTGAAGATGTACCGATCACCTGCTGTATGGGAAATGCCCAGCTGTGGACAGCTTGTGGCCCTATTGCACATGGCCCACCCAACTCTGCCAGGCAAATGCCTCTGAATCGCCAACGGTGGGGTGATGGTTTTCATCCCGTGGATGTGCATCAGTTTCCAGGGATGGAACAAAGGCCTGCAGTGAAGTTAAGACGTGCCTTGATGACAGTGACGAGTGGCCATTTAGGCAAGATGCTAGAAGTCTGATTGTCGTTATGCCCTGCTGTGGGCGCCGCCCAGAACGTATAGCTCCTATGGCTGGATCACTGGAGGTTTGCTTCCCAGTATATTTGTCCATGATAGAAAGAAGGACTGGGGACCCCAGAGGAGGGCATCGTTGAGTCCCTCATGGAACAAATAGTCAGAAGGAGCTTTTAAAGTATGCTCCCATCTCCACCTCCGTGCTGGAGAGCGGCAGGGATACCTTCCACGCAGCGGGAACAGAATGGGCAAAGGCTCAGAGGCGGGAATCTGTATGGACATATTTTCTTGATCAAAATTAAAGGGACCGTGCCTCAGCCAGTGGGTTGCTCTATGTCACCAGGACTGAGAAGGCCATGCTGTAGAACTTGCCAGTGGAAACACACATCTCAAACAGAGACGAGAAGCAACTGGGTGCCGAGTACCCTACTGGCTTACAGGCATCCTTCCAACCACCCTCCTGGGCTACACTTGCTAGCCCTTTACAATCCATGCAAGAATGTCTTGGTGCTTTATGTCTATTTATAGCTGGATCATCCCCACAGGTGTTTAGGGGAAAGATTGCTGACTCTCAGAGAAGAGAGATCCACGTGAGAAGTTAGAAATAGCACAGCCTTGCTTGGCTTTGGTGACGAGACCCAGCATCCAGGGGCTCCTGGACACCTTTCCTACAGCTTCAGTTCGTGTCTCCGGCAAAGGAGAACAGCATTTAATATGCCTTATTTATCTACGATGAAAGAGATGCTCACAGAGGTCTCGAGAGTCAAATTTCTCAAATGCATTAATCCTAACAACATCACCTTTCATTCCTTAACCTGAGGAAACAGAGGCAGGTCGTGGGCCCGCCCACAAGAGAACTGGCCCAGACTCCAAAGTGGCAACGTCATGACAAACAAAAACGGAGAAAATATCCTAGACTGGGAGCAGACAAGCGATGTGGGATGCGATCTTGGATCGTCTCTCAGATTCACAAAAAGGCCCTGGAGGACATTTTTGGGATGATGTGAGAAATGTGAATACGGGTTGCGTCTTAGACAATATCATTGTATGACTGCTAAGCACCGTTACCAAAGAGAATGCTTTTGTTCCTGGGACAGAAACAATTTTTCCCTTTGGCCGAACCACCTAAAAGTTGCAGACGTCACTTCATCCTCCAAATGCCCCTGGGTATGAATGTCGGGGGCGGGGAGGGGTTTAAGCAAATGTGGCAAAGTTCTGAAGGCTGGTGAGTCTGGGTGAAAGGGATACGGAAGTTTTCTGTATATCTGGAATTTTCACAACAGAAAGTTGGGGCGATAGGGAGGAATCATGGTAATAGGTTTCCCTCCACCACCCCCCCAAAACAGCAACCTCTACTAAGGTGCACTCAAGAAATACACACATAAAATGGATGCATGCCCAGGGCCTTGGGGAGCCCAGCACGCACGGGGCCTTGGTTTGCACGATGATCGCCCTTCTTGATGCCTCTGCCTGCTCACTCGCCATCTTCCCAGCTCCCAGGATGCTGCCGACCAAAATGATTTTGGATTTTCAATTTTGTGGCTCAACCCTCAAATGTGCCCAGTGACCAGAACATCAGGCCAGATGTCTTCGTCGGTCAAATTGCTTTTGTGCTAAATGCTCACAAATGCAGCCCAAATTGGCCCACTGTGTGGATGAGGAAGCTACAGAGGCCCAGGGAGGGGACCGGATTTCCAGGAGCCAGTGAAGCTGGAGGTGAGAGCTGGGTCCCTGTCCTGCCAAACTTCCCTTGCCTGGGATGCTTCCGGGGTCCCACACAAACCATGACTCTGTAAGAAACACACGTTAGCCACTCCCAGGCAGCAGGCCTGCATGTGACAGACCCCACATCCCACCCCTTTCAGGGCGAAGATACAATTCATTGGAGTGTTGGACAGATGATACCGCCCATCCCACTAAGAGAACGGACATAGTCCGGGACAGGCCTCAGACCCCACGCCTCTGTGGATGCCCTTAACAGGTACCCTAATTAGAGCCTATTATTTAAGAAGATGTTTACATAAAGAAATAGGGCCGAAAACCTCAGTGATGGGTGGTTTTCCTTCTTTAATCATTTGTACCTCTCTCACCTTCCCCTCCAAACTCAGTGTGCACAACGAATGCCTCCAAACCATTCTTCCCTCCAGCTTCAAACCGCTAGTGACCAGCAATCACTAGGAATCACTAGGAATCAAGGCTTTCAGATCTGGAGGCAGAGAAAAATGACCTGCCTGGGCTTATCTGCAGGTTTCCAAGTCACCATCCAGATATTCTCCCAGCCGAGGCGCCGTGTGCAGAGACCAAACGACGGTGCACCGAGATTAAGCAGTCAACTCACCCTTTTCTACAGATGGGTTTTGACGAGCACCTGCAAAGCCAGGCCTCCTGGGCAGCGGTCTGCATCCATCTGCTTCCTCTGCTGGAAGGATGAGGGACCCAGTGGGGATTCCTGGGCTGCAAGTGATCTGCTGTGATCATTCCAAAGTGCAGGTACCCTCCTCCCAATTGGTGATGCACAGTGGAGCACAACAGATGCTTCAGAGAGAGTATTTAAATTTAGAGCACCAGGCAGCCTGCTGTGTTCAAGAGGCTGCTGCCTGAGTTTCAGGACAGAGTGGTGTGGATGGAAAGAAGTGCTCCGATCCCAGCTCTGGGGCTAACTGGGTGTCTCAAAAGCCAAACAAACATGTTGGTTCACTCCTATGTAAAGAATCTAGTAGACCAATGGCATGACAGCACCTTCCACCCAGGATGGACGTCATAAAGATCAAAATGGGATGGTCTCTAGAAAGCACGGCACTCAGAGCTGCTGGGATAATCAGTACCACTGCCTACCTTCCTTTGTCTTTGATGGAGGGGATGGATTGAGATCTCCTAGTTGGAAAGCATTCAAGTGAGAGTCCGAAATCTCTCTGAGTATCTACGTGGCATGTTGATTTCTAGACCCCCACCAGGGACCACGTGGCAGGCCAGCCTCCTGGGATGCTGGTGGAATGTGGCCCTTCTTCAGCTCGTTCTAACAGAAGTTGGGGCCCAAATTCAAACAACCTGGTGAGATTTCTTCCCCCTCCCTGAGTGGGTGTGGTCAACTGGAAGAAGGGTGTGGGAAACCTGGGCTGAAAGAAAGAAATCATCAGCTGTGAGGGGGGAAGAGAGACCTGGGTCCGAGATGCTGAAAAGTCCAGCAACAAGGACTGTTTGGAGGCTGTGACAGCAATGACGAAGCAGCCAGGAAAGCAGCAGCAGGATAAACAAGTGGGAAGACCTAGGTTCTGGCTGTGGGGCCTCAGATTCGTGTCCAGCCTTTCTGGACCTCGATTTCCTTTCCTGAAGATGAGGGACCTCAGCGAGGTGACTCAGACTAAGCTTCCCCCTGGCTTTTGAGGATTCCAATGCTGATGGGGTGGGCCAAGCTCTAGGTGGAGATGCCCCAGGCCTGCTTCATCAAGAGAGGAGAACCCTGGAGAACTCCTGACTCAGCGCCCCCATCAGAGCACCTCACTGGATGCACCTGGAGGACTCCTTGGCCAGACAGCGTGGTAGGGAAGAGCTGGACCATCTGAGAAAAAGAAGGACATCCCAAGGGAAGCAAACCCAGGTTCCCCTCCACCCCCGAACGCTCTGAGCGTAAACAGGATGTTTACCTTTGGAACAGAAGACTCGGTACATGTCCTTCAGGGGCTGAGCTGGTAGCGAAGCACAGGGGGTGGGGGGGAGGATATGGAACCAAGAGAAATTCCAAGTTGCTTCAGACACTTAAGTTGGTGGTCATCCCACAAACAGAAAAGACTTCATCTTACCATCCTTAATCCTACAAAGAAGAGTCAGCTCTGAGGAAAGAGAGATTACGGGACGTTTTCTGAACTTCCCTGCGAAGGTAGGAGCTCCCTGTCACTGGAAGCATTCAAGCAGAAGTAGGTCACTTTAGGACCACTCTACACTGGTGAGGGGACCAGTTCTGAGAGAAGGGTTGAACCCATGCACCTCTAACTGACTCTAAAAGCCTGGTACACTTACCTGTGGAGAGAGAGATGCAGGTTCCCTCATCTGAGGGCTGAATGAGGGTGCCATAGTGTGGTGGGGTCAGCTTCTTGGACCCTTTTGGGGTCCAGACTGAGACTAATGTCTCAGTTCTAGCAAAGACCAGCTCTCTGACGTTGAGCAAATCACTCACCCTCTCAGTGCCTCTCTCTCCTTTATACATCAAAGATGATCTATCTTTGACCCCATTTGAGGTCAAGTCTTACTGTACAAAGGTTTTGTTGAGAAACCCCACACTTACTACAAGCAGCCTCCTCCAGAGCATGAAGCACTCTGCAAATATGCACTAGTACTTCTGCACCTGTGACCCACTAAAGCCAATCTCTTCCAAGAGAGAAAAAAATGAAAGAGCAACTGCTTCTATTCTCCAGACAGATTTTAGAGCCCTAAAAAAATTTTTAGGTCTTAAAAATGAGTTAATTGACATGACATTGAAGATCAATAACTGTCCTCTTTGGCCTAGAGAATCTGAGGTTCCCAGGCTCATTCCACAGGCCCTGTGTCCTAGATGAAGAGGCCATCTCAACATGGGATATAACATTAAAGTGCCTGCCTTTTCACAGGAATCTTGAGGGCTGTGGTCACTCCAATGGCCCAAATGCTTGGAAGGGATGCACTTGGGGTGGTCTCTCAGGAAATCTGGTAGGTCTGCTCTTGCTATAGGGAGAAGACCCTCCATTCTGGGAGATCCCACTGGGGCACCCACCGCTCCTGAGCAGCCCAGCCAAAGCCCATTGCTGTCCAAGACCTGGAATAACTTCCAGTTTTTGAAAAAGGTAAGTGAGGATGGCTGATCTTTAGAAATGGCCGAGACAGTGATGAGGGAAATGAAGGTCCCCCCGTGAAGCTGGAGCTGAGACTTTCCTTTATTCCTGTCGTGGAAAGGGCCTCCAATGTGCCATGTTTTATAGGCGACCCCCCCCCCCCCAGGATGTTAGCAGGCCTTCCCTTTGGGGTCATCCCCTATTGAGAGTGGGGAGGAATTTCTCCATTATTCAGAAAAAAATCACCCCCTGAGACTGACAAGTTCCCAGCAGGCCAAGACGCAGCTCCTTGCCTCCAAACTCTTCCTGAGACCAACATCAACATTCCCTTATTTACAAATCAAATGCAGTTAGAGACAATCATCTTTCTTAAAATACATTATATATATTCTTTAAAATGAGGAATGCCCTGTCGTTTTTCATTAGGAAAAGAAACCACATCCACTTACTAATACCCATTCTCATCCAAGCATCCTGAACTGTAATTCTTATTCATGTAGGTAGATGCTACACAAATCATCATCATCACACAAATAAGAGAGAATAAATACTCTGTGGTTGCAACAATTTTCCAGTTTCCCCCAACACATCCAGTTACATGGAAAATTGTTGGAACTAGAGATGTTAAACCAAAAATGTCTCTAATAAATTAATATTATTGGCTTTTGATTATTCCATTGCTAGTTTTGTTTTCTTGTGTTGATAACGCATACCAGTTTAACAAAGTGCATGCTTGTTTAAAAAATTTTTGAACTGGCAAGCTAAAATGATCCGTGTCGGCTTGCCCACCCACCCCCTAAAAAGAAGTTAATATAATTTAGAATCTAGCACTTTAAAAATGTGGTCATGACATATCTGGGATAAAGACTGCTTGTGGAGCATGCTGGATTTGGCAAGATGATAAATCAAAAACCTTGTGGGTTTTGTTTTCCCGTTTTGTTTGGAAGCAGCCAAAAGCAGGCCATTAACAAAATTGTGTGACGGAAAAGAAAGATGAATACCTGATACTTTCCATTTTGTCACATCAGAAGCACACAGAAGCACACTGGTGTGTGCACTCATTCACACACACTCAGACCACACACGTTCGGCCACCCACTGCTTGGGGAGGAAAAGAGAAAGGAGTTGGGTCAGAGACACCACTGTGGGTGGGCACTCGAGGCTCTCAGCCGCGTGTGCAGCTTTGGGTCAGGTATCCTCTGGGTTCTGTCTCCTTGTCTGGGTCTCACACCTGTCCTGGGAAAGCCACCCCAGAGATGGGGCGGGCTGGGGAGCAATGTAAGGCATACTTTGCTGGGAAGAAGGAAGAGATCCATGCTTCATGCTCAGATGCGAGTTTCACAGGAAGACGGGCCTTTCGTTTTTCCCTTTGGCCTGCTCTGTCTTGCTGGAAAGGTGGGGGAGAAGGGAAACCAAGAAGGAAGGAGAGAAAGAAGAAATGAGGACAATAATCAGAACAATCAAGGATAACCGTAATAAATAAATAAGACAAGGGGGGGGCCAATGAGACTTAACGTCAGATGTGACAAATGACTTCTGTTTGTTATTTCCCTCCCCAGACCCTAGATGGACTTCCGCCGTCTCATCAGCCTGTGGTTGTCGGTAAAGCTGTGTAACCCGGGAGAAATGGAGCTGATAGGGGACGGGAAGAGGCTGTTTTTCAATGTGCTTGGTGAGATCTCCTCGATCTTGTAAGAAATGGGGTGGAAGTACTGCGGGGCGAGCTTGGCGCCGAAGGAGTTCTGCTGGGCCGCCGAGCGGCCGCCGTATTCCTGCGGGCGGTAGCAGGTGCAGGAGGAGCACACGGACTGCAGGTCCGCCACGTCCGCCTTGAGCCGGGCCCGGCCCTGCCGCGCCTCCTCGGGCATGTGGATGACCATGCTGTTGCGGTTGCCGGCGAGGGACGCGCGCTCCTCGGCGTCCCGCCGCTCGTCCTCGCTGTTCATGGTCAGGAACCTGAGGACCACCAGGTTGAGGAAGGCCCCGATGACCGTCAGCCCCACCAGGATATACATAAAGCTAAAGGCCACGTAGAGCGGCTTCTTCTGCAGGGCGCCCTTGGTCTGCAGGGCCACGTAGTCCCCAAACCCAATGGTAGTCAACGTGATGAAGCAGTAGTAGTAGGCGTGGAAGAAGCTCCACTCCTCGCACTGGGAGAAGGCGGCTGCCCCGATGCACAGCGTCCCCATGCACGAGAAGAAGCCCACGGTCACCATGTTCTCCATGGACACCTCCGTGTTGCGCAGGCCGCAGCACCTCTTGATGCGCTTCAGGAGGTAGCGCACGAATGTGTTCATCCGCTCGCCCAGGCTCTGGAACATGACCAGCGTCAGCGGGATGCCCAGCACCGCGTAGAACATGCAGAAGGCCTTGCCCGCGTCCGTGCCCGGAGCAGCGTGCCCGTAACCTGCGGGAGGAGGTGAGAGGACAGGGAGATGGAGTCAGCTGGGGTCTCCGGGGGTTCGGGGTGGGTGCGCATGTGGGCACCGCGGTGGGGATGGAGCTGGGGGTGGGGCTGGCGCCTGAGGGGTGGGGCGAAGAACAGGGAAGAATCAGTGAAGAGATATCCTTTGAAGTTTGGGGACGGGGGAGGTGGTCTGGGACGTTTAGTCACAAGAGGAGCTTGGGGGGTCATTTCACTGTTCTTCCAGTAACACGGAGTTTTTTCAAAGAAAAGCAGCATAGTCACTCGTAATATTTTGCAGAAAACTCCAAAGGTAGCCAGCCCCAGGGAGAAAATTAAATATCCCAACATGGATCAACGTTAAGAGTGAAGGGTCAGGGCTTCCCTGGTGGCGCAGTGGTTGAAAGTCCGCCTACCGATGCAGGGGACACGGGTTCGTGCCCCGGTCCGGGAGGATCCCACATGCCGCAGAGCGGCTGGGCCGGTGAGCCATGGCTGCTGAGCCTGCGCTCCGCAACGGGAGAGGCCACGGCAGTGAGAGGCCCGCGGACCGCAAAAAAAAAAAAAAAAAAAAAAAAAAAGTATAGAGTCAAAGAATGCTAACTGGGTTTTTTGGTGGTGGTTCTTGTTTTTGACCACCATGGTTCTATTCTTAGATACATGCACGGTCCGAGGCCAGGTACGGCGGACAGGTGGGAGGACAGCCCAAGAGGTGTGGGTCCCGGCAGCTTCCCCGCTGGGAGCTGTGGGGCTGCCCAGGGAGGTGGGGACACCACGGAAGGTAAGAGGGGTGCACAGGTGGGAGGGGATGATGGATTCCCTAGAGTCCTTTCTGCGTGTGCTGGGGAAGGGGAGAAAGCACCCCCGTTTCCACGTTCTCAACGGTGGTGCCAGAAAGCTCAGCATGGAGCAAGACTACTTGCCTTCTGCCCCGGGCTCCCCGTGCCCCCAGCTCAGGCATCGGGGATCCACCAGCCCATAGTCAGCCTGTGTGGACTCCTTGTCATGCTTCACCTCCTTCTACCCTCGTGACGACCCTATAAAATGGGCACGATGCAGCTGACACCACTGGCAAGGAAACCGAGTTACTTAAAAGCAGGGTAGCTTGGTTTCTTCAGAGTTGGTGGCTGAAAACTCTGGGTTCCAATCCCAAGAATGAGGCTTTTTTAAAAGCAGACGTCTTGAATTGAGAGAGGTCATTGCAGGGTGGAGCATAAACACCACGAGGGCTAAGATTTTTACCTGTTTTGTCCCCTGCTGTATCCTCACACCTAGAGAGACACCGAGCACTTAAAATACCGCTTTAACAAAGGACAGAATAAATTTATGCCACTGTGTGAATGTGGCCTTGTCAGATCGAGGGAACGAATAATCCTTAGAGACCTCGTGTGCAAGTGCTTTTGAAACTCTTCACGCAGCTGCTCAGACCATCACTTCATTGATCCCCTGCATCAACTATGCAAAACCGAGCCTGTATTTCCTCACATTCAAATGAGGACAGTGGTGCTGGAAAGGTGAAGTTACCTGCCAACGTCACCCAGCTGGTCAGTGATCACGTCAGGGCCAGGATAGGGTCTGCACAACATGGCAGAAGAGACCTAAGACTAGTTCAAGCTCCGGGAATAATACTGCCCAGAAAAATACCAGGATCGTGGGCAGTATTTGGACTGAGCACTTGGAGGATGCACATGGCCTTCCGACGTCTCAAATCCTGCCCCATCACAACAGGCTTCCCTGGTACTCCCCGAGCCACACGCTCATGGCCATTTAACCAGCTGTGCTACCTTGGGCCCCAGACAACCTCTCCCAGCCTGGGTTTCCTCATCTGTTACGTGGGAGGATGATAATTTTGAGGTGGGGATGCTGTGCAGATCTGCTGAGGTTAGAGAGCAGCTAGCCTAGGACCCCGCCCACTGCGTCCCCCAGGAAGACTACTCTGACTGCCCTAGCCCAGGCCTCTCTCCCAGAGACTCATCACTTCCGTTCAGCCTGCCTGCCTCTCCCCTGGCATGAACCTGTGCCACGTCCTGCCTGCCCCGGGGGCCACACTTTCACGGCAGAGATGACATCACACGTTTGTGTCCTCTCTGGCCCTCAGTCCCACTGAGCCAGTGCAGAGCTCTGACCCCTCAGCAACCCCATAGCCCTTACGAAAGAGGAGAAATGGCAGGTCAACGTTGGAGTTGGGCCAGAAAGGACAGAACAGGGAAACAGCAAGAAGGAGCGGACAACAGGCCTATCAATAGAAATTATCCACTCCGAAGAGACAAAAAAAGATAAAAAATTAATAACTTTTAAAAGCCTCAGAGACGTGTAGGACAGTGTCACGAGGTGTCCTAGAGACAAAAAAATTGAAGAAATGATAGCCAAAATTAACCAAATTTGGTGGAAGACAAATTTACAGATTCAAGAAACTCGGTAAGCCTCAAGCAAGATAAATACAACGAAAACCACACATCGGAATCAAGCTGCTGAACACCAGAGAGGGAGGATCTTGAAAGCACCAGGGAGAAACCATGTATCACATACAGGAAAACAACTATCTGAACAGCACTTACTTCCAATCGTAAACAACAGGGGCCAGGAAACAGTGGATAACATCTTTAAAGAGCTTTTAAAAAAGACCGTAACCCAGAACTGTCTATCCAGGGAAAGTATTCTTTAAGAATGAAGGCAAAAATCAAAACTACAATGAGATATCATCTCACACCAGTCAGAATGGCCATCATCAAAAAATCTAGAAACAATAAATGCTGGAGAGGGTGTGGAGAAAAGGGAACACTCTTGCACTGCTGGTGGGAATGTGAATTGGTACAGCCACTATGGAGAACAGTATGGAGGTTCCTTAAAAAACTACAAATAGAACTACCATATGACCCAGCAATCCCACTACTAGGCATATACCGTGAGAAAAACCATAATTCAAAAAGAGTCGTGTACCAAAATGTTCATTGCAGCTCTATTTACAATAGCCCGGAGATGGAAACAACCTAAGTGTCCATCATCAGATGAATGGATAAAGAAGATGTGGCACATATATACAATGGAATATTACTCAGCCATAAAAAGAAACGAAAATTGAGCTATTTGTAATGGGGTGGATGGACCTAGAGTCTGTCATACAGAGTGAATTAAGTCATACAGAGTGAATTAAGTCAGAAAGAGAAAGACAAATACCGTATGCTAACACATATATATGGAATTTAAAGAAAAAAAAAATGTCATGAAGAACCTAGGGGTAAAACAGGAATAAAGACACAGACCTACTAGAGAATGGACTTGAGGATATGGGGAGGGGGAAGGGTAAGCTGTGACAAAGTGAGAGAGTGGCATGGACATATATACACTACCAAGTTGTAAAATAGCTAGTGGGAAGCAGCTGCATAGCACAGGGAGATCAGCTCAGTGCTTTGTGACCACCTGGAGGGGTGGGATAGGGAGGGTGGGAGGGAGGGAGGCGCAAGAGGGAAGAGATATGGGAACATATGTATATGTGTAACTGATTCACTTTGTTATAAAGCAGAAACTAACACGCCATTGTAAAGCAATTATACTCCAATAAAGATGTAAAAAAAAAAAAAAGAATGAAGGCAAAATCCACTTTCAGACTAAAAACTTGTTTCCTGCTGCTCTGCATAGCATGAGTACTAAGGAAGTTCTTCTGCCTGGAGGGAAATGGCACCAGATGGAGACTTAGGCCTTCAGGAAAGAATGAAGTGCATCTTGGTAAACAAGTGGGTTTATATTTATACAAATTTCAGGGGTGGGTATCCCGCGACATCGCCATATAGCTCACCTGGGTGGCTGATATAAAACCCAGATGGATGCTGGAAGACAGTAGATTGCTTGCAACTTAATAAGGTGGTAAATTAGCTAATGGTTCCGGATGGGATATATTTACTGGAGGAAACCAGCACAGCATTTGCTGGCTCAAACCCAGGTGCTCAGGCCCCCACATCCTGTAAAGTAAAAGTGATCAGAAGCCGTGTCCCTTCACAGGGCCTGGATGGCAGTATGCCCGTGTATCCTGTCCCAGGGTGGTGCCAATTCTCTTGTGGCCCGTCATACTACAGAAAGAACTCCATCGTTTTGACATCCCACAGTATATCTCACTGATCTGTTACAGCAATGACATCCCTTAGCAAGACGCGTGCACAAGAGAGTGTGGGCCGGGAACACCCCCAAAGTTCAGGGCCTTCCAAAGTTCAGGCCCTAGAATAAACCTCCTAGGGCCCCAGTGGTCCAGGGCACAGGACCATTCCCACTGCAGCAAGAAAGAAGCTGCCCAACTTGCAGAGCCTTTCAGGAAGACAGAGGCCTGGCCGGATATCTTCAATTTCCCCATCTAGGCGCACCCATCTCCACCCTGCTCTCCACTGGTGAGGCTAAGTCTGCATAAGCCACCTCAAGGGGTTCTTGGCCCTCTGGTGTCCAGCTGAGTGCATGCAAGGCACAGTCCCAGCAGGAGGTCAGAGGAAGGGAGGAAGATGAGGACCTTGGTAATGAGCTACATCTGCCAGCAGGTTCACCCATGGAGCAACTCTACAAGTGCTAGCAGCTACATCCCAGGCATGTTGACTGACAGCTCTCCACAGTTGCTCATCCCAGGCTACCACACCTTCCCTCGTTGCTTTCCCTCCAACCTACCCACCCTCCCACACTATAAATAGCCATTAATTAACTGTTTAAGTTGAGAGTGCCACCTCCTGCAAAGACCCAGGCTGATATACCACGTGTATTCTCCACTGGATCTGCTTCCCAGGTCTCCTTATGATGCAACACGGTGGGCACTGCATGCAAACGGGTCAACACATATCAAGTCTACATATAGAATATTCATAAAGTATCAATGAAACACAGACATAGCATGGATGCTTTATACAAATACACATGGTATATATATGCTTGGAACTTTGTGAAAAATGGATATGTTGGGTAGAGTAACTGCACGTGGATGTGAAACGTGGGCAAAAGCCACATACCATATATGTATGAGACCAACACACAAAGCATCTACGGTATACCCACGGCACACCCAGAGTCACACACTTTGTGCAGGATGTGCGTGTGCACGGAAAGTGCACTCGAGACACAGGATGTGTGCACCACGTTTGCACAGGCTGCGGGGATTGTATGTACCCATATCTCAGTAGCATCCATGATATCTACAGATAACAGGTATACGCAGTGGAGAACATACAAAATACACATATGCCAGACACACAAGAGAAGACAGCTTCTCCCTTCCAACAGAAAGAGAAATTAAGGAAACAGCCCCATTGACCAGCACATCAAAGAGAATAAAATACCTAGGAATAAACCAACCTCAGGAGGCAAAAGACCTACTACACTCTGAAAACTATAAGATGCTATAAGATGAAAGAAACTGAAGACAACACAAACAGATGGAAAGATATGCCCTGTTCTTGGAGTGGAAGAATCAATATTGTTAAAATGACTATACTACCCAAGGCAATCTACAGATTCAGTGCAATCTCTGTCAAATCACCAATGGTATTTTTTAGAGAACCAGCACACAAAAAAATTTTAATTCGTATACAAACACAAAAGACCCCGAAGAGCCAAAGCAATACTGAGAAAGAAAAATGCAGCTGGAGGAATCAGGCTTCCTGACTTCAGACTATACTACAAAGCTACAGTAATCAAAACAGTATGGTACTGACACAAAAACAGAAATATAGATCAATGGAACAGGATAGCGAGCCTGTTATAAAGAGGATAACAAGCTACAAATCTTCAGTGCTCTCAGAGAACCTGTGTGACAGCTCAGATCCTAGACTGTGGGTTGTTTTTTTTTTTAATCTGTGAGTGAATGAAAGCAGCCTGGCCTTCCTGGGCTGGGAGCCGGATTTATGCATCTACTCATACGTTACCCACTGAGACTCATCCAGAGCCTTGACTATGCACCATGACCTGTGCCTGGCACAGGGGATCCACGGGGGCTTTTCATCTTCCCCCGAGATCTCCAGAGGGGCACCAGCCAGCCCGTGCTCAGAGCCCCATCCAGTGACTGGACAAGGGGACCTTAGGTGGAGGGCATGGGTGTCGCAATGCCACTGAGGACTCCCAGGCTGGTGCCTGTTCTCCTGGGTTGCCTCCCACCCCACCTGTGAGGACCAGTCCCTTGAGCTCAGAGCCACATCCCTGTCCAGGTTTTCCCTTTAAGATCCTGGGCTCCCCCTGCCCCCCATCTTCCCAGGCACTGGGAGCCAGTTTCTCCTCCACCGACAAAACCTCAGGAATCCCACCTAGGACCATACTGCTCATCCTTCCATCATCATAAACAATTCATCCTTTTGGCAAAGAGAATCTAAAATTGATTTATGCGGGGCTCAGGAGGTGTGCTTGGGGTGCAGAAGATATGCTGAAACCTCTGGGCTGCTGCTCTGTGACCTCAGCAGAGTTATTCAGTTCCCTGGACAGATGTGAGAAATGAGGCTGGAAAGAGGAGATCAGACCAACTCATGGCCACTCTGCAGGAGACAGGGTCATCCTTCCCCAGCCCTGCAGGAGCCCAGCAGTGACCAACATGACCGTCACCCAGACCTCCACAAACTGGGGGACATGAAGACCACCAGCCACCAGATGCAAAGCTCCCTACACACAGGGGACACAGTGACTCACTGTCCCTCTGCACCCAGCCCTGCCCCCCCTTTCTGCTGACTTTTCCACGTGTGCAGAGCCAGAGACTCAGACTTGCTCGTGGCCCCGATGGGCTGCTCAGGCGGCCACAAGGGGCTATGCCCCTGGGTGTGAGGCCAGCCATGGGGACCACTGACATGGATGGCAACTGCGGTGACAGCCTGAAAAGCCACCCCCAGTGTGCACACATGGCAGCTGCATCTCCAACACTGTGCTCCCTGGGCCAGGGTTCTTTTTGTCAGCAGGTGGCAGGGCCCAGGACCAGGCTAAGGGCAGAGGCAGGTGGACATATGGGCTTCTGCTTAGCGCCTGAGCCCAGGACCCTGGCCTCCCCACCAGGAGTGCTAAGGGCAGGGCAGGTGGACATATGCAGTGAAGGAGGTTTAGCAGAAGAGGAAGGAAGACCACAAGCCCAGCCCCACATCCCAGCCCCTGCACGTGCACCCACGTGCTAAGCCCAGGGGTAGGGATGGAGCATTCGAAGAGCTGCAAGGCTATTTGTTACGAGGAATGCACGAAGTCAGCCTTGCAAAGAACCTCCACTTCACCCGGCCGACCTCCCCACCCAGAAGGGGCTGCAAAGCCCAGCTCCACACCACAGGCCAGCATGGGCTTCCTAACCTACAAATCCCAAAAGGGGATAGAACTGTTCAAATAACAAGCCCCACCTTGAAAGGCTGATCTGGACTCCTGAGCATCCTAGAAAGACACCTCGGTTTCCTCATCTGTGAAATGGGGCCAAGGACAGGGAGCAGAAACAGACAGAGATGCAATGGGAACTGACCTCTTATCAGGTCCCTGCTATGGACTAAACGTCCCCCCCCCAGATTCATACATTGAAGCCCTACCCCACCCCCCACAGTGAGATGACATTTGGAGATCATCCCTCCCTCCTTCCCTCCCTGCCACTGCCTTCTTGCCAGACTCTGAGCTCCCAGGAGGGCAGAGCCCACCCCTGGCTCACTCCTGTGGACCAGCATGGAACAGGCACTCAGAATTTAGAGGGCGGCATCACCACGCATATGACCTCCGTCTCCCAGGCCTGCCTTGAAGTCCTGGCCCATCCCCAAGCCCAGCACGGCTGAGGGCAGATTTGCCCAAGACACTGCATCATCCAGCCCGATTTTCATGGCCCCTTTAATATACTTAGTGGGTCTCTTTGATCTGTCCTGGGAGAGGCTTTGCAGAGAAGAGGCCTGCATCTCTGGACTGCAGCTGGCTAACAAATAAAACAAATGAATAGGCTCTGTCTTCCTGGAGGGGAATGAGGCAGGGAAGGAGGGTAATAAAACTAATCATTTCTATTGGGTTGGGGGCTCCCCAGAGAGCCAGCTGCAGCTACAAGGCAGCACTCCCTTGCAAGACACCCTGTGCTCCCCCGGCTCCTACTAGATTTCCCAGAAGCTGACAACCGCCAGGTCCGAGAAGTTCCCAGGCCCAGCTCCTGCCCTGGGCAGCATTTCATTAAGATGTCATGAGTGTCCAGCGGGCTGTCCTCACGGTGAGAAGTCAATAAGGCAACTGGGCAGTGTGGGTCGTAGACCAGCCTCACTCCTGACACTCTGGGACCGTCCATGGCTCCCTCCTTTTCCCTGGGAATCTAGGCCTACGAACAGTTGGCCGTAAAAGCCCTTTCCAGACTCTCACAGCACGTCACAGTTTGCAAAGCTTCCCCCACTGTGGAGTGCCCCTCCCTGCAGCCTTCCCTGATCCCCCTGCCAGAAACGACCAACCCAGCTTGGAATTCCCCTCCAGGACACTTCAGCGGGTGGGACAAGGCTGGCCCCTGGCATCAGGACAACCTGGGTTGGAGCCCTGACTCCGCCCTTTAGGGACCATGGGTGCCCAGGCCTCCTCATTCTCTTCAGTCAAGTTCACTGTGACCCCAACCTCCCAGGAATACTCTGCTGCTCACTGCGCAGAAGCGGACATCAAGGCCAGGTGCCAGGTGACAGTGGTCATGGGCATCTCTTCCAGCCCAGAGGCCGCCCGGCCCAGGGAAAGAGATGGCCACAGAGGCATTTGGGCATCAGGAAATTTGCTGCTGGAAGAGAATGAAATATTTATAAAGGACACGCAAGGATTTTGTGCCTGTAGGAATTAAAATAGGCACAAATTCCATTAAAGAATGCCTCAAGGTGGCTTTGTGGAGAGAGGTGCCGGAGAAGGGGGCTGCCCTCAGCCCCCCGTGCTTTCTGGCTGGCTCCCCACTTCAGCCTGCAACAAGCATCCCACTCATCCATCCTCCAACCGTGCTGGCCTGGCTCCAGCCCCCGCACGGGCTCCGCATGATTATTAAGACCCAGGTGTCTGCAGACACCAAAAAGGAAAATGATTCATGGGCCCGGTGGGGCATGGGGAGTGGGGGTGAGGGTGGGCAGGAAGGGTCCTCCAGAGGTTCCTGGATGGAAAGCAGTAAGTCCCAAGGACTACATCTGGCTCCATCTCCTACTTTACCAACCATGACCTTGGGAAAGCCACCTAGACTCTAAGCCTTTACTCTCTTCTGTGGAGGGGAGTGAGGAACCAGGCGTCCCTTCCAGTTAGTTCCACAGCACTCTACAGTCTGCAAAGCTTTTCTGCATTCATTCTTTCATCTGAAAGGGCCATCCCCTGTGGCAGCCCCAGGTCAAGCCACCCTTCTCACATTATAACCGAACCTGAATTTCTCCCGGGTCCCACCACGGGGGCTTGGGCTAACGTGCAGGACTGCCGTTCAACCCCCGAGAGGGGATGATGCTTCCTGTGGGCTCCGATTGGGTCTCCGGCCAAGTCCTGAACCAATGAGCCTTTTCTTCTTTCCTGCCAGACTTGAAGGGGCCAGGGTGTGATGTCCGGAGCCTCTGAAGTCATTTCACCACCATGAAGATGCGCCCAACCATGCAGACTATCCTGAGAAACGGGGGCTATTGTTCCACCCCCAGGTCTGAGCCCAGTCTCCAGTCAGCCCTTCTCAGGCACTCCCGTCTGTGTCCCAGTAATCTGGCTTCAGCCAGTGCTCTGACTGCAGTGGATTAACACTCAACATGTCCTACACCTCCTCAGCATGACTACAAATCATGAAGAGCAGTTTGGGATGGATGACAAAGCACTTTGCAATTGACACACCCCTGCACCTCACACGGCTTCTCTTACAGGCCACTAGGTCTGTCTGAGGGGAAGTGGGCAGGTGAGGCCAACCAGGCCTGCGGGCAGCCGGCGGCCAACTGGAGACCCATGTCCCCGGAAAGAGCAGCTGTTCCCCGAGCCCAGCGACCGGGGCTGCAGGCCAGGGCGACCCAACGTCCTGATTTTTAAAGAGAAGCTGGAAACACTGGATATTGAAAATGTAGGATCTAACGAAACACTTTAAAACGTGGCACAGGCCAAACACAGTAAGAGAAAACTGACCATCTGTTTGTCCAACGGATAAGTCACGATGCTCAAGGACTGGAGGAGAGGGAGGGCGGGGACAGCAGAGCGGGCAGTGAGAGGGCAGCCAGGCCCGTGGCTCCCCACCCCCGAGCCCCATCTCACACTGCCCATTCACCTTCCCCCATCACAGTGAGGTCCCTGCTGCAAGTCATCCACTGGTTCCATTTCACAGACGCATAAATAAGGGCCATAGACGCGCCTGCCCCGCTCAGAGCACCAAGCAGAGCCACGGCCAGGTGAGCGTGACCATCTTGGGCACCATCCCCAAGGGGACTCAGCCCACAGGACCATGACCCCATCTCACAGATGAGAACCCTGAGGCTTTCTGTCCAGGGAGGGCCGGGGATTCCAAGGCCTGAGCCCCGGCCCCTCTCAGAGGCGCCTGGAGGCCTGGTGACTTGCTCAGTCATCAGTTTGGCACTGTGATCCCTGGAAGAAAACCTGGCAGATTTGGTGTTTTATTTAATGACAGAGCAATTCCCTCATTAATTTCCCAAAACGTTCCCTTTTGGTTTCGCTTCACTGTTTTGATATGTCTTAAGAGGGAAAGAAGACCTAAAAATAAATTTTTAAAAATATGCATGCTCACAAGGCACAGATTTCTAACAACAGCTCATGATAGGTCTTTCTCTTCTGTCTGGAGGGAGGCCTCATGTGAGGACGCCCTGGGGAGAGCCTGGTGAGCCCCTTCCTGGGAGGGCTGGGAAGGCTGGGGTGAGGGGTGTCAGGCGAGGCCAGAGCCCACTCGGCCTGAGGGACCTTCCCACTCACATCAACCTGGTGCCCACTCCGCCCGCTTGTGCTAAATGGACACCGCCTCTCTCGCTTGGTCTGTGCTATCACTCAGGAGCACCTGGCAGACGAGACGGTGGGCTCCTAGAAACCCTGGTCCAGACTCCAGCTGGGCCTCTTCCCAGCTCTGGGCTGCACCTCCCTGGGTCCTGTTTCCTTTGTGTTATGAGGATCCAGTGGGATCCAGTCACGTGTCATTATCCCTATCTTACGGAGGAGGAAACTGAGCCTGGGCAGCCCCGTGTGCTTCTCCTTTAGTCCCACAAAGACCTCGGGAGGCTGGCATCAGGAGACCCCTCAGATGGGGGCAGAGATGCATCCCAGGGGTCCCTGAGGGTGCTGAGAATGACGCCCACAGCAGATGGCGGTGACCACCCAGAAGTCAGTGGAGAAGTAAAAGGCAAGACTTTACGGTTTGTTCAAGAATGTTCTCTACTCTTAGCGCAGACCAAAGTAACAGAAAATACGTCCTTTAAAAACTCTTTTCAGCAACCCTACTCCTAGTTGTATAGCCAAAAGAATTAAAAATAGGGATTCAAATACTCGTACACGCATGTTCATAGCAGCACTATTCACAACAGCCAAAAGGTGGAGACGGCCCAAACGTCCATCGGTGGATGAATGGATTAGCAAAATGTGGTGTGGGACCTAATTAAACTGAAAAGCTTTTGCACAGCAAAGGAAAACATAAACAAAATGAAAAGACAACCTACGGAATGGGAGAAACTATTTGCAAATGATTCAACCAACAAGGGATTAATTTCCAAAATACACAAACAGCTCATACGGCTCAATATCAAAAAAAGAACCCAATCAAAAAATGGGCAGAAGATCTAAACAGACATTTCTCCAAAGAAGACTTACAGATGGCCAACAGGCACATGAAAAGATGCTCAACATCACTAATTATCAGAGAAATGCAAATGAAAATTACAATGAAGTATCACCTCACGCTGGTCAAAATGGCCATCATCAAAGTCTACAAATAATAAATTCTGGAGAGGGTGTGGAGAAAAGGGGAGCCCTCTTGCACTGTTGGTGGGAATGTAAATTGGTGCAACCACTATGGAAAACAGTATGGAGGTTCCTTAGAAAACTAAAAATAGAGCTACCATATGACCCAGTGATCCCACTCCTGGGCATATATCTGGAGAAAACTGTAATTCAGAAAGATACATGTGGGGCTTCCCTGGTGGCGCAGTGGTTGGGAGTCCACCTGCTGATGCAGGGGACACGGGTTCATGTCCTGGTCCGGGAGGATCCCGCATGCCGTGGAGCGGCTGGGCCCGTGGGCCATGGCCGCTGGGCCTGCGCGTCCACAGCCTGTGCTCCGCGACGGGAGAGGCCACAGCAGTGGGAGGCCCGCGTACCACAAAAAAAGAAAAACAAAAAAAGATACATGCACCCTTATGTTCACTGCAGCACTATTTACAATAGCCAAGACATGGAAGCAACCTAAATGCCCGTCGACACATGCGTGGATAAAGAAGATGTGGTATATTGATGCAATGGAATATTACTCGGCCATAAAAAAGAGTGACATGATACCATTTGCAGCAACACTGATGGACCTAAAGATGATCATACTAAGTGAAGTAAGTTAGACAAAGACAAATATCATGATATCACTTATACCTAGAATCTACAACAATGATACAAATGAACCTGTTTACAAAACAGAAGTAGACTCACAGACACCGAAAACAAATTTACGGTTACCAAAGGGGGAAGGGGTATCAGGGGAGGGATAAATTAAGAATTTGGGATTAAAATATACACACGACTCTATATAAAATAGATTACCAACAAGGACTGACTGTAGAGCACAGGGAACTATATTCAGTATCTTGTAATACCCTATAATGGAAAAGAATCTAAAAAAGAATATAGACACATATATATATATATATATATAAAATCTGAGTCACTTTGCTGTACACCCGAAACTAAGACAACACTGTAAATCAACTATACTTCAATAAAACTTTTAAAAAGAAAGAACGTAAATGAATGAACCAAACGAAAACAAGCACACAGATACTGAGAACCAGGGTAGTGGTTACCGGGGTGATGGAGGTCGGGGGGAGGGCGACATGGGCACAGGGCGTCCACAGCGTGGGGACAGATGGACACTGAACTGTCAGGGGTGAGCGCGCTGTGCTGTGTCCAGGGAAATACAACACCGTACACAGGAAACATATAACGCTATAAACCAAGTAATGAAAACAAAGAGAAGCTGGTGCATGGAGAAAGGGAACATGACTCCCATAAAAGAGAAGGAAATCTTGCCGTGTGTGACAACACAAATAGACACTACGCTAAGTAAAATGAGTCTGAGAAAGACAAATACTGTATCATCTCACTTATATACAGAATCATAAAAAACAAAATCAAGCTCATAGAGAAAAGACTGACAGCTGCTGGAGGCGGGACTCGGGGACGGTGGGCAAAATGGGTGCAAGGGGTCAAAGGAGCAAACTTCCAGGTGCAAAATAAATAAGTCCTGGGGACGTAATGTACAGCACAGCGACCGTAGTTCATAACGCTCTATTGCATATTTGAAAGTTGCTAAGAGAACAGATCTTACAAGTCCTCACCCCAAGAAACAAAAACTGTAGCTGTGTGTGGTAATGGATGTTAACTAGATGTATTGTGGTCATCATTTCACAATATAAACAAATAAAAATCGTTATGTCATACACCTGAAACTACTATGTTACAGTTCAATTATATCTCAATAAAAAATGTTTTTAAAAGGAAGGAATCTCTGACACATAGTACAATGTGGCTGAGCCTCGAAAACATTATTCAAAGAGGAAGAAGCCAGACACAACAGGTAACACTTTATGATTCCATTTATATGAAATATCCAGAATGGGCAAGTCTACAGAAACAGAAAGCAGATTAGGGGTTCCCGGGGCTGGGGGAGGGGACAACACAGCAACTGCTTGATGAGCTGGGGGTTTCCTTTTGGGGTGACGGAAATGTCCTGGAACTAGACTTAAGTGGTGGTTTGCAAAAATTATTTATGCACTAAGTGCCATTGAACTGTACACTTGAAAATGGCTAATTTTAGATTATGCCTATTGTACCTCAAGAAGCGGGGGGAAACATTATTTTTAAAGCCAAATGCTTCCCATTTGCCAGGGGTCCCGGCTCTGACCCGAACAGGAGAGACATCAGGAACAGGACTGGGTCAAGGCATACCCAGACCCCAGACCCTCAAAGATCTCAAGCTTGGACCCTCAGAGGCATGGAGCCTCACTGCTGGAAGAGGTTAGAGGCCCTCCATCCGCCAAGTAAGTTTGCTCTTGAAGAGGGTCATATAAAATGTGGCCAGTAAAGAGTTTAAGGGGCTGAAATGATGGTTAAAGCCTACAGCTCTCAGTATTTTCAGGCCCACTTGCGAAAGAGCCTCGGACCGCCAGTCAGCGACCAAAATGCAAGGGCGCCCTCTGGCGGGCACACGGACAACTGCAGAGCCGGAACTCGGCCGCATGGGCCACCAGCCCTGGGTTCCCCTGGGACAGCATCCAGAACCAGGGAGTCAGGGAAAAGCCATTCATCTTTTTTACAGAGGACGTGTGTCGTGTGGTGAACTTCTTCTCATAAGTTACCACCAACCAACGGCATCACTGACGAAACATAATAGATGATGGTGGTCACAACCACTGTCTAGGAGGGCATGCACTGTGCCAGGGACCGAGCTAGCGTGTTTCACGTTCCTTAACTCATTCGCTCTGCAGGGAGAGGGCACGCCCTTTGCGTAGTGAGGGGTGCTCTCTCGGGGGGCATGGATGAGAAGCCCCGGAGTCAGACGGAGCTGGTGCCCATCCTAACCCCCTGCTCTCAGCCAGCCACACACTGAAGAGGTGTTTCCCTTCTGTCTCCTCCAGCCCTTTGCAAGAAAATCCTCCTCTCTCCCCGCTTCTACTCTCCTTCCCTCGCTGCCCACAGTCCATAACGCGCCCCCATCCCAAAACAAAAACTGCAAGGAAATCTGGGGAAACAAACCTAAATTAAAAAATTAAGTTCATAAGAAAAATTACATGAAATCGGGCTGACTTCTGAAAAGTCTAGGTTAGAGTAAGACAATTCTAAGACAGGCTTAATACCCAAGAATACGCACTCATTCGGTAATCACTGATACTTGTATTTTTAAAGACGTAAAACCAAGTCACAACTATTTAAACGCGTGCTTTGTTTCTGTTTGAGGTGGAGACGCTCCTTCAGGGCCTGGAGGGCAGGAAAAGGAGAGAGCAGGCGAATTCAGGGAGGAAAGATCCATGGGGGCCTAACAGAGACAGCCCTGGGTGCCAAGGTACTCGGCCTCTGAGTGCCAGCTCCCCAAAGCCCACAGCCCCTTCCCTCCTGGAAGCTTCTGCCCTGCTCAGGGCCCGGCTCAAAGGCCACCTCCTCCAGGGAGGCCCTCTTCTCCTCACCCCCAAATCCCAAAGGCGCTCTGGGCACGCAGGGACCTAAGGGACACGGCGTTAGGTGGCCTGTCTTCAAGCCTGGCTCCCCTCTCGGTGAAAGGAGCATGATTCACGCCGCTGAGGGCAAAGACACGCTGCTTTCACAGCTGAAAATGCTGAAATGCAAACGCCTCTGCCTCTGGGACACACGATGAGCTGAAGTGAAGGTAAAAGGTAGACAG
The DNA here is from genome assembly GCF_949752795.1 of Hyperoodon ampullatus. Classification (NCBI taxonomy): domain Eukaryota; kingdom Metazoa; phylum Chordata; class Mammalia; order Artiodactyla; family Ziphiidae; genus Hyperoodon; species Hyperoodon ampullatus. The sequence goes on from NC_136930.1 coordinate 74,346,515, forward strand.
CTCGGCTTCCCAAACCACCCGTGCTCACGGGGATCGGCCGCCCCGGGGTCTTGTTCCAGGGCAGGTGCTGAGGCAGGGGGTCCGGGCCTGGGACTCTGCATTTCTCTCCAGGTCCCTGGATCCTCCCACCACTAGGGAGGGACCTGAAGGGAAGCAGGGGCCTGTCGGAGCTGAGGGGGTCAGCGCCCGGCCTCAGGGGATGTCACTGGCCTGGTCCCAAGCGCGTGGTGATGGTTAGAACTGAGCTCATGTCGCGCGCACGACTCGGCACCCACCGGGGGGCTGACAGCAGCAGACTTGCTCCACGTGGTGAGAGAGGCTCATTTCCTCAGGCAGCAGCGAAAGCAGGGGGGCTCTAGCCGACAGCGCTGGTGCCCACCCAGATGTGGGCCCTCTCCTGCTCTGCGCACGGAGGGCCACACGGCCCTCGGGCCGCCTGCAGGGCTCCAGGCCTGGCCCGTAAACCCAGCCTCGGGACTCTCGTTCTCTCTCCTGCGTCCCCTCCCTCCTTCCTCTTCCCCGCTCGGCCTGAACAGGGAGCCGACTCGGGACCTCGGGGAGGATGGAGCCTCCCGCTGTTCGGAGCCCGCGTTCCTGAATGACCGAGCACCACAGAGGCCCTGCTGATCCCCGGTGACTGTGACACGAGGGGTAAAGGAGCTGGGGTCGCATGAAGCCGGGGATGAGGGGAGGTGCTTGCTGCACCCCCGGCTCATGACAAGCGCTTGTAGAGATCAGGGTTTACCAGCACAGGGGCCACACTCAGGGGGCAGGTACGTACAGGCCGTCATCGCCGACCCTGCTGTCCAACAGGACCCCCCCGACTCGGGTGCAGACACGGATGAGCCCTTCTGTACCTGTTTCCACATCTGCCAGGGGCGGCCAGGCGGGGACGGCCGTGTCCATTTCACAGGTGAGAAAACTTGGTCTCCGGGACATGATTAGCTGTGTGACCTTAGGGACATCCCATATGTAGTGGGGCAAGGAGTGGGACACGGCCGTGACTACACAGTGCAGCCTGCTGTACGATGCTGACAGCCCCCGTGCATGTGTATGCAGATACATACACACAAATGCACACACAGACATACAGATTCCTATGCACATACACATGCACACAGAGATACACACACATGCAGACACCACATACACACATGCACTCATGTATGTGTGCACACACAGGCATACACAGATACCTATGCACATACACATGCACACAGAGATACACACACGTAGACACATGCACACATGTATGTGTGCACGCACAGGCATACACAGATACACATTCACATATACGTAGGTACACAGAGATGCAACATGTAGACAACATATGCCCACACATGCACACAAGCAGAGACATACACAGATATATATGCACACACATATGCCCACACACGCACACACACACATATGCACCTCTGGGGCCCAAGAGGCTCTGGAGAGCAACAGAAAAGCAAGATAAAGCTGAGGAACACAACAAGCCCCTCACTCCTTCTCCAGTTATTAATAGTGAACTTGCGTTACATGTGAGCACTTACAAAAACCGAGGGGCAATGCTCGGCACACAGCCTCTGTCCTCGGCCCCCTTGTTGGAAAATGGAGAGTAATAACAGCACCAGCCTCGTGGAGGGGGGAGGATTCAAGGATTCCAGCCAAGTCACTTGCCCAAGGACACACAGCTAATATACAGGCCACCGCGGCTGCCATACAACCACCCGGTGTTCACCTCCTTTTCAAAAGGCTGCAGCCAGCACCTGCAGGAAGACTCATGCGTGCACACACACGGCCCGGACCACGGCTCTCCCAGACCCTCGCTTGCACAACGGCAGCCCGAGGCGTCTCCAGGTCGAGTGGAAACAGCCCGGCGTGAGCCACACCCGCTCGGCCTGCTTGCTCGCCTGTGGGGCTCTGGGAACATGCTCCAGCACCTTGCGCCCAGGTCTGTCCTGGAGGCGACGGAAACCCGCACCTCCCCCAAGGCTTGCTGCAAGCATTAAGGAAGGTGACAGACACGAAACACCGGCACTGGCCTCCCTAAGGGCAGGGGCATCTCCCTGGACCCTCCTGGCCTGTGATTTTTGCCTTTTGGTTTCCCAGACACCCTGCAAATGTTGTAAATGAGCTTGTCCCAGGCGCATATGAGTCTCCTTTCTTCTACTTTATGTCCCGGGACTTTGCACATGCTGTGCTGCCAGCCATGGACGCCGGCACCCTCCTCGGCTCCACCTTGCCTACAGGTTCACCCCTGGGCCCTCAGCCTCAGGCTGGGATGGCTCAGCGGAGGGACCCAGTGCGGAGCCAAGGTGCCCCTGCCTCGTGGCTCCCTTAGGCTGGTGGCCTCAAGGGACCAGGTAAGTGCCAGTCCCGAGGGAGCAGGACTTGTCCCAGAGGTCAATGGGAGGAGACCCTGAGGAAGGGGAGAGCATGTGGGCAGCCCCAGCCAGTTACTGCTCTGCAGGGTCACAGCCCAGGGGGCCTGACCTCCTTTCGCAGAAAGGGAGGCGTCCAGATGCACAGACCGAACGTTTGCAAAGCCCTGCCTCATCGATGTCTTCCCTACCCTCTTGGCAAGGAGGCGTTGGTGTCTGGGGGCCAGGGGTCTGCCAGGTGCCCTCACTCCCCTCGGCCCGAGGGTTTCAGGGGAGGCACGTCCACGGTCACTAGCCCTGCAGGACGGCACCATCTCTCCGGTATCTCGAGGTTTCCCACTCCCTCCCACCCCCTGGAGGGGCCAGCTCACCCGTGCTGGACCATCTGTCCTCCCCAGAGCAGAAGGAACACCTCAAGGGCAGCCTCTGACTTTTTTCTAGAGCCCCAGGACCAAGCCTGGAATGATGAATGGCCAGACAAGGGAGGTCTCCTCTGGTGCGTCTCTTTCAGGTATGATTCCACTCAGGACCGACACTGGGTGTCAGTGGGATCCTTGGGTGAAGGCAGAGGATACAGATATAAATTGGCCGAGGCATGCCAGGCCTCTCGTGGTGTGCACGGGAATCGCGTTTTACCAAGGACTTTGTAGGAGGGGCGCTGCCTGGGGCACAGGGGTGGTCAGTGGATGAACAGGAATCACCTGTAACACTGGCCCGGGGCGGGGGGTGGGCAGGGGAAGCCTCGCTGTGCTCCCTGACTCAGGTCACCATCCGATCATTCCCCTGCGGCATACAGAGCCCTGGAAGAGGGGGCTGGGCGGCCAGGCTGTGGGCGGAGTTGGGGGCAGGCAGTGTCCCCCACACAGCCCTCTAAAGCCCATCTTATTCACGGCCATAAGTATCCCCAGTGTCTGGTACACAGAACCTCAATAAAACATTTGTGAAACGAATGAATAAGTGAACAAATACAAACCATTAAGTATATGACATGTCAGCCACGTGCCGGCCAGTGTTCTAAACACCCACAGGAGGTACAGTTACTACACCCATATTTTAAACAAGCAAACTGAGGCTCAGGGGCCAGTAACTAGCACGTGACCACCCAGCTGACAACATGGCAAAGAGGGAATTCAAACCCAGAACACTGCTCCCTCAAACCCCTGTCCCCGAGGCCACCTTGCTGCCAGGGTGGGGTCAGACTGTCCACATACGACAAAGCAGTGCCCCCTTGTCCCATGGGGAGGTACAGGGCAGGGCCTTGGGAAGGAGGCCAGGGCAGGAGGAGGGAAGGCCGCAAAGAGGCAGGTGGGGAGTGGCGAAGCGGACGAGAGGAAGGTTGAGGGCTCTGACATCAGGGCCAAAGGGCTCGAAAGTCTCCAAGGGGGACACCTGCCTTTATGTGAACAGACTGCAGAGTGCAGGGTGGAAGCATCTCCTCCTTTCCTGCCACAGCGGGTGAAATGCCTGTGCCTTTCATCTCTGCACTCCCAGTGCCCAGGACATGCAGGCACTTATTTCATCCCGTCATTCATCCCACAGGTAACTACTGAGCACCCACCATGTGCTGGGCATTGGGAAGGCCCAGAGATGATGACAGCAATGATGGGGATGGTGATGGGGATGATGAGGATGATGATCACAACAGTGGTGATAATAATGACCATGACGATAAAGACGACGATGATGATGACAATGAAGACGATGATGACAAGGAGGTGGATGATGACGATGATGACGATGATTGAGGGGGTGATGCTCTGTGTTGGGCACTGTTCTAAAGGCTGTAAGCCAGTGGCACTATCACAGAAGGCACAGCAGCCACTAGGGTGTTGTGAAGGATGTGAGACAGAAGGGCTCTGGGATAAGCCTACTGTATCCTCAGTTCACGCTGTCACTTCCCCAGGACCTCACATGCCAAGCCCCGCACCCGGCCCCTGGCTGTAAATGAGGAAGCCAGCCCTGGGCTCAGCATCTGAGAAGGGCAGGGTACCCGCCTACCCACCCACCCACCCACCCACCCATCCCCATGGAGAAGAGCTTGCCCAGAACCTCCAGCCCTGCTGCGGGAAGCGTTTACAAACAGAAGCTGGCCTCAATTCATCTCTCCAGAGCCACGGAGCCCTTTTAATTAAAGAGCCTGCCCAGCTGTCTGTGGATGAGGGATGGCCCTCGGACCGTGAGAGCGGCCCTGTATCAGTCTTGTTAGTGGCTTGGTGTCCTGGAGCTGCTTGTGCAGGCCTGGAGACTGAGCCTCAGCCAAGGGAGCCAGGCCGGAGAGGACCGCCCCATCCTCCTGCCTACACGGCCGTGCTGTCTGCCAGGATGGGCTCCACCCCACTCAGCCCCTAGGGAAAATGAGGACGGGCTCCGCTTCTGAGGCTGCCCTGGGTGAGGTCCCCTTCTGACTGCACTGCACTCCTCTGGAGATCCCCAGATGCTGGCCACAGGGAGAAGTGGCCTTCGAGGGACAGGCCTGGGAAGAGCACTGGGCACAGGTTACAGGAAGAGTGCTGGCCTCTCTGGGACCCAGTTTCCCCTCTGCCACACGGAACAAGATTGGTCCTGCTGCCTGGGGTGTCTGGGAGGGCTCAGTGGGGTAACTTGAACTCTGATCAGACAGGGCCAGGTATATAGAAATTGCTACATTACCACTAAAAACAACAGAACGCCACCATCTGTTACTGACCTTCCTGAGAACACCGCAGTTGGCGTGAAATGACGTTGCAGACACACAGTAGGCCCTCAACAAATGTTAGTGGAAACTAACCCCCTTCCCACCCCCATCGTCCCCCCAATCAAAACCTGTCCCCAGAACACTATTCCTCCAGGACAGTCTGCTGGAAGAGCCAGGTGGGTAATGAAGCAGGAAAGCTGTCCAACCTTTTGCCTGTAGGATGGAGGTGACCTTCGGGGAGCCCTGCACTGGCTGGTCTAAAGTTGGACTTGCAGTGCTCACATGGGTCATGTGACTGAGCAAGTCCCTTAGCCTCTCTGAGCCTCCATTTCCTCATCTGTCAAAGGGAAAGGAACACCCCCAAATGGGGGGTGGACACTGTGTGTGACTCCTGCCCAGGGCCAGGTCCACACAAGTCCCAACGGTGGTCGTCTTCTCCCCCAGCCAGCCCTGGGCCACCCCCACGTGTCTTTCTGCAAAATCCCACATCCCGTCCTTTTGAGGCACCAACCATTCAGGTGCTCCCCAGCCCAGTGTTTTGCAAAGCATGGCCACACACCATTCATGGGACTCCCTAGTGCAATGGTCAAAAATGCAGATTCTGGGCCCTGCCCCTGACCCATGGAATCGGGACCCTGGGAGCAGGCCCTGGAATCTACCTTATAGAACTACCCAAACCGGGTTCTGAGAGCCACAGCCCTAACCTGAGCTGGGCTCTGGGCTTGGTGCCCATTTCTGAGCCTGGTGTGAGGTGGAAAGTTGGATGGATCTCCAAGGGTTTGGATGCAGTTTGGATGGATGCTCGCAGGGCCCCCAGAGGCAGATACCCACTGTTTTAGGCTTCTCTGTACCAGCCCCACAGGGAGAAAATCCTGCCCACCCAGAGCACTGCCCTTAATACCCTTCCCGAAAAAGCCAAGGGTGATAGTCACTGGGGTGGACTCTCTCCTGAATCTGTCACCATCAATTCCCATCACCATCTGATGCTGGAGCATCAGACACCACCAGCAAGGGGAGCAGGCTGGCATCTCTCAGCGGGATGCACTACATTTGTAATCACTCTGTCATAACTATGAGAGAAGACCCGGGTCCCGGCGCCACCTCCTCCGTGTCTCAGCCGTGTGACCTTGGGCAAGTCACCTAACCTTACAGAGGTCAAACACTGAGATGCAAAACAAGAGGTGGAAAAATCCCCACCGACCTAATCCTCCTTAATTTATCTCCTGGACTTGCAGCCACTTCTCTTTGTTTTCTACTTTTGAGATTTTTCCATTTTGTAAATTGCTAATGGTAGGAATAATACTTGCTTACCGAAGAGCATTGCAAAGTTAAAAAAAAAAGTCTACAGAAGCAGGAAAGAATTACCCACAATCTCACCACTCAAGAGGCAGCCCTGTGAACATTTTGTTATATTTCCTCCAGCCTTTTCCTAAATGCATCTTCCATGGCTGAGAGCAAACTGTATATAAGCAATTATGTAGCCTTCTTTCTTCTACTTATAAGAAAATGCTTATGCCACTATATTGCCAATAAAAATTTTCATAAACATTGTTTTTAATTCTTCATAAACTTCAAGTAGACGTGTCATAATTTCTTCACCTAAATAAGCTAAATAGGGAATCCATTGATCTCCAGCTTGTCTCTGTTGCTAATAACCATTTGTGTTTTAGCCAAAAACACACTGTTTCTGGCCCTTGGTATTTTACTCATACCGCATTAAAAAGACCAGAAACCAAAGAAATGCCTGAACCTGGGCTGAGCACAGCAAGAGACTCAAAGCTAAAATGGATCCCTCCCTCATTGTCCCCTTTCCTGAGGGCAGTGTCTAATGAGCAACTTCTCCCCATGGCATGCCCATCTTCTAGGAACAATCATCCCCATTTTCCTGGATGAAGACACATGCTTAGAGAGGTCAAGTGATTTGCCCCAGGTCATACAGCTAGTATGACCCCAAAGTTCCAGCTATTCTCATGCTGATGGTCACAGCCAGGGCTGGAGACATCCAGGCTGGGATGAACAGGGCCAGCCCTGTGCCCCAGGGTAGGGTCAATTCCTGAGCCTCTCACCGGGCCAGATCCAGAGTCTCCCTTTTCCCCTCACTGTGGCCCTTCCCTTTCAGCAGAGGTGGATCCCACCTACTGCTGATGGACCCAAACCGTAATGCGCTTTCTGAGGTCACAGAACTTCACTGCTGGACAGCCAGCTTCCAGAATGGCAGAGGAAGGACCTCCAAAAATCTGCTCCGTCAGAATAACAATGAGAGCACTGGGAAAAGTGTCAGAATCAACTTTTTCAAATTCTGTAAATTAACAAAAGGCTTTCAATAATCCAAGATGTTTATTCAAGAAAAGTGACTAAATTGCAGTAAGAAAGGAAAGCTTTATGGTATTTTAACTTTGCCTAGTCCCATCTCCCTGTCCCCAGCTCCATGGTAGCCTTGAAAACCAACAGCCCAGCAATCGTGACAGCTGTGAAAACAGCATCCCAGCAGCCATGGGAGGGGGAAGAGGAGGGTTGGAGCTCCCAAAAGAACCTGTACCCAGAGAACTGCCACTATTTGCCCTGTCTGGCAGCTTCCTGAAAAGGTCCATTCCCACGGCTAGTCTTTATTTGACCTGACTCAGAGCCTGCTCTGTGAGAAACCATATACCCAGGGCATTTGCTGAAAACAGAGGCAAATTCTTTAACAGTGCAGCTGCCTGAAGTGGAGTTACCAGTTGGGGCTAACAAGAGGCTGACCAAAAAATTTAAAAACTGCGGAATGGAAGACTTTGAAAAGCTCTGATATGTTCCTGGGAATCTAGAAGGTGCACATTACCAGGGAACACTTTAGATGGCCCTAATCCCCCACTTCTGGATGACCATGAGACTCTACCCAAGCAGGAAGTGAAGGCTAAGATGAAGCGGTAAACTGCCTGCCAGAGCACTGTGTACCCCAACCCACATGTAGATTCCCTCAGCAAAGACGGGGAGACTTATCTGCTCAAGGCATCTAAGGAAATTTCCATCCAACAATTAGATGACCACTAAGCTAACCAGGCAGAGACTTCATGGCCGCATGTGACAAAGAATATAGACTTTACAGAATTCATCCAGGAAAGTTGCTAAGCCAGCAAACAGCAGCATCAACAACAAAAAATAACAACATTAAATCCTGGAGGTTAAGGAGCAATTTGATTTCCAGAGTTTCCATATTATATCATTGTAAACATCTAGTTTTCAACAGAGAATTCCAAGACACACAAAGACACAGGACAGTATGGTCCATACACAGGGAAAAAAAAAGGGGGGGGCATTCAATAGACACTGTCTCTGAGGAAGCCAGAGATTAGTAGTGATGCTAAATCGGGTTTTATAAATATGTTCAAAGACTAAAAGAAACCATGTCTAAAGAAATAAAGGAAAGCATGAGAATGCTGTCTCACTAAATAGTAAAGAGATAGAAATTATTCTTTAATAAAAATTCTGGGATTGAAAAGTACAATAAGTGAAATGGAAAACCCGCCAGAGGGTCCAACATCAAATATGAGCTAACAGAAGAAAAAAACAGTGAACCTGAAGACAGGTTAATTGAGATTACCAAGCCTGAGGAACAGAAAAAAAAATGGAAAAAAGATAAACAGAGCCCTCAGAGACCCATGAGACTGTAATAAAAGATCTACCATTTATTTCATTACGGTTCTGGAAGGAAAAGAGAAAAAAGGGCAGAAAGAATATACAAAGAAATAATGACCCAAATCTACCAAAATTTGATGAAAACATTAATCTGCACATCAAAGAAGACTAACAAATTCCAAATAGGACAAACTCAAAGAGATCCACACCTAGACACATAATAGTTAAGCTATTGAGTCATAAACAAGGACAGACTCTTGAAAGAAGCAAGAGAAGAATAACCCAAAATGTACAGGGAATCTTCAGTAAGATCACAACTGACTTCTCATCTGACACCATGGAGGCCAGAAGGCTCTGGTGACATGTTCAAAGTGTTGAAAGACAAAGACTGTTAAGCAAAAATTATATACCCAGCAAAACTACCCTTCAAAAACAAAGGAGAAATTTAGACATTCCCAGATAAACAAAAACTCAAAGAAGTCATTGCTAGCAGACCTACCCTACAAGAAATGTTAAAAGAAGTCCTTCAGGATTAAATGAAAGGACATTTGACAGTAACTCAAATCCACAGAAAGAAATAAAGAATGCCAGTAAAGTTAACAACTTTATATAGGTAAATATATGAGTACATATGTGTTTTATTTGTAACCCTTTTCTTCTCCTATCTGATTTAAGACCATTGAATAAAGCAATAATAATAAAACAGTGTTGAAGGGCTTATAATGTGTAGAGATGTAATTTTTTTTTTTTTTTGGCCAGGCCGCACAGCTTGCAGGATCTTAGTTCCTCGACCAGAGATTGAACCCAGGCCCTTGGCAGTGAAAGCGCTAAGTCCTAACCACTGGACCTCCAGGAAATTCCCAAAGATGTAATTTTCTTTTTTACAATAATAGTGCAAAGGAAGAGAGAGGGAATGGAGCTATAGTGAAGCAGTTTTTATATACCATTGAAATTAAGTGAGTATCCATCAAAACTAGACTTTTTAAAGTTAAGATGTTAATTATAATCCCCAGGGAAATTTAAGAAAATAATTCAAAATATATATATAGTAAAAGAAACAACAAAGAAATCAAAATTATATACTAGAAAATATCTATTTAAACACAGTAATGGAGGAATCAAGGCACAAAAAAGCATACATACAGAAAACAAATAGCAAAATGATAGACTTAAACCCTACATTATCAATCACTACATTAAATGTAAATTTACGACATACTACAATTAACAGGCAGAAATTGGCCAAATGGACAAAGAACAAAAACACGATCCAACTATAGGCTGTCTATGAAAGACACGCTTTAGATTCAAGGACACAAACAGGTTTAAAGCAAAAGGATGGAAAATATAGATCATGCAAACTTGCCAAAAGAGCTGGAGTGTGGCTATACTATCAGACCAAATAAACTTTAAGACAAAACTTGTTAATAGAGACAAAGAGGAACATTTTAGAAGCATAAAAGGTTCTATCTATCAGGAAGGCATCATAATTATAAACATACATTTACCTAATAACAGAGGCCCCAAATGCATGAAACAGAACTTCACTGATGTAAGGACGGGTTCAATTTTGTTCCCAGTCAACTGCCGTCAACCACACCCTGTCCCATCAACCCTTCAGGATACCTGGGGAAGATTCCAAAACTGTCCAGTCCCTTTCAGTTATTCAAACCTCAAGAAAGTCTACAGGGCCATCTCAAACTCAATTTAAATCTTGTCTCCTCCTCTACTTCCAGTGCAGAAAGGAGCTGGGATACTGACTGGGAACAGGAAGAAATGGAAGGGGACCCACGGCCTGGCAAAGACACCTGCTCCCATCCCCTCGTAAACTCAGTCTTGTGTGAGTGGCAGAGGAGGGGGAGGGGACTGAGCTCCCTCCCGTGGCGTCAGCTGTCTCCGACGACGACGTATTCTGGGCACTTGCTCCCAAGCTAACTGCACCCAAATATCAAAGCCCGGTATTCACGTGGAGCTCTACGATGGATAGACGCATACCATATGTGCTGCTAATTAACATAAGTGAGAGGGGCACGGAGAGGTTGAAACCTGAGCTTTGAAGCCTAGTAGCCAGCTGTGCCACCTTGGGCACGTTACTTCATCTCTCCGAGCTCCACTTTTCTCATAAAGTATTAGCTGCTAATATGCACTGAACACTTTTTTCCATGCCAAGTGATGCTAAACGGATAAGCCCACTAACTCTCACCCCAGTCCCCTAGCAGGTCCTAGTGTTACCCCCATTCTGCAGAAGCAGAAATGGAGGCACAGGGAAGGTGGAGGACCTTACCAGAGGCCAGGCCACTAGCAAGTAGCAACGCTGGGGTTTGACCCCAGGCGGTGTGACTACACACGTTTGTTCATTTTGCAGGTGTGTCTGGAACCATGCCTGGTATACAGTAGTTGACCAACAAATGCCAGCTACTCTCCCTTCTCTGTCCAAAAGTGCCAACGAACCCCGAGGCCACGGGGTGAATAAACACCCTGTGCCAAGCAACTGGGAAGGATGAGAACCCAGTTACAGAGCAGTTTGCCCTGCCTTGGCCTGTGGCTCCACCCCCACAGTTCTGAGTATGTGGAATCTGGGCCTGGCCACGTGGCTCCTTTTAGCCAAAGGGACAGTAGAAAATGCGATGCAAGAAAGGCTAGGAGGGCTTCCCTGGTGGCGCAGTGGTTGAGGGTCCACCTGCCGATGCAGGGGACACGGGTTCGTGCCCCGGTCCGGGAGGATCCCACATGCCACGGAGCGGCTGGGCCCATGAGCCATGGCCGCTGAGCCTGCGCGTCTGGAGCCTGTGCTCCGCAACGGGAGAGGCCACAGCAGTGAGAGGCCCGCATACCACACACACAAAAAAAAGGCTAGGAAAGTACTTCTGCTTCAGGGCTGGCCTCTCTGACTGCTTTTGAAGCCCAGCCTCCGTGTGTGTGACAAGACCCCAGCTTCCCTACGGGAGTGAGACCACATGGAACAGCCAGCCCAGCTGAGTCCCCCAGACCAACCAGCCCCCGGCTCGCCGGCACCACACAAGCAAGCTGTGGCCAGACCGCAGGGCTGCCCAGCTGGGCCTCAGACATAACCTCTCTGAGGTCAGCGTCCACATCTGCAAGAAGAGGTAAGGACCCCACTCTGCCCCATCCATCCCAGAGGTGGCATCAGGGGACAGCCTGCCTGTGCCAGGGCTGAGTGGCAGCCTCACGCCTCACCTGGTCCCTGCACGAGCCTCCAGCGGGTCACGAAGCCTCTGAGCCCTCTAATCGCACCTCCATCCATCCCGAGCCCAGCATCTTCCTGCTCTTCTGGGCAAGGTGCGGATCGTGGGGCTTCCTGTGCTCGGCACGCCCCCCAGCCCCAGAAGAGCAGTAAAACCAGCCAAGCTCGGCTAACACTTGGGAGTGGGCCCCAGGCACTGTACTCAGCTCCAGGCAGCACAGAGAGGTTGTGTGCAACTTAAATGAAATGATGCCCATGGCCTTTGCATCTGCAAAGCAGCATCCCTGCTTGAGCATGTCAGCAGTCGAGCTGGTGACTTGAACCCTAGTCTGTCTGTCACCTAACCCACCTCCTTAAATGTCTTTCTCCTTTGCTCTGCCCCGGGATACCCGCCAAGCTCCTGCTATGCTGTACACTTCCCGCTCTCAGAACAAGTCAAGCTGTTGACAGCCACTGGGATGATGGATGGGCTAGTACCCCAGCCTGTGACACCTCACACCTCTTTCTCCAAGACGGCAGTCAGGGCTCATCTGCGGGGCCCTAATAAACTGGTTTGGGGTCCTTCCCACGCTCCTACAGTCCCGTGCTGGCCACGGTCAGAACCCTCAGTCAGAGGGATGTATTTCTTCAATGCCGTTCATCCTGGTCACAGACCTGCACCCAGAGCCACTTGGGGCTCACCAGGGCCTCCTCGAACAATGAGCCCATCTGCCCTCGGGGCTGCCGAGGACAACCTTGGACAGGGACCCTGAACCCTGTGGGGGTGGGTCTGTGGATAGAATTCAGGGGTGTCCAAAACTTGGATGTGGAAAAATACACCATCTTCAATTTCACCACCCTCTGGCTGAAATTTAGCAATTACTTCTATTACACTTACAAACAACAAACCAAAGAGGGGTCAGTAGTGGCTATTGCTGTGATGTCAACAGAAGTGAGACGTGTTTGCCTCCCATGTGTGCAGTTGGGGACATTTTGAGACATCGCAGACATGCATCATCGCTGGGGGCTCATGGTAGGCGCTGGACCCACCATGGTCCCTGTTATTGAACGCGTCGGTCAGAAAGCACACTTATCATTGGGTCACCCACATTTAAAAATGAGTTGCATACCTGTGTTTCAGTTCTACTGGTTTCTAGAGAGGAGTAAGGGAGACGAATAGGGAACCGCCCTGCCCGGGGCCTGACACCAGGTAGGGGTTCTGTCTCTCCCGGTGGGTTGGGGCACCCTGTGACCTGTACTTTTGGGGGTGGCAGTGGATGCCTGCACCACCCTGCAGGTAGAGTTCACCCACTCCCTGCACCTGCACCCCAGCCCCACCCCAGGGTGCGCTCGGGGCACAGGACACTCAGGGCACTTCCCTCTCCATCTTCTGTCTCCTATAACTACCCAGCTTTCCCCAGCCTGTGGCAGAAAGGCCACCCGTCAGCATGCCGAGCTCGGCACGGACCACACAGCCTGCTGCAGATTACCCAAGGGACACTGGGCCCTGGCATCCTCAGACCGCCTCAGCCCCCAGGAAATGGGCATTGTGACCTTTCTTCTCCTGGAGGTGAAGTGGCACGTGAGGGTCACCCCAAATAACGGTGTCCTCACCCACCCTGACCCACACCCCCGGCCGCACACCCAATTCTAATACACCACGTTACCCCCTCGTCCATAAGCAGGCGGGACCCCTCCTCACCAGCAGCCTTGCCCCTGCCATGCCCTCTGTCTGGTCTGACCCCCTATCGTAGGACGAGCTGACCTCAGCCGCCCATCCATCGCAACTTTCCTGATGCCGCTTCTGCCCAGTGCCCAACCTCTGCGCCCGGTCAGGGCCATGATCCCCTGGTGATATGCTTCTCTCCCCTCCTCGCCCATCCCCCCAGCCAGCCCACACCTGAGCAGGAGCTCCCTGAGGGCAAGGCCTGTGCGGCAGGAGATGAGAGATGGGAACTCTGGAGGGGCCCATTGGAGGAGCTGTCCCGCTGGCAGGGCTCACCCTGTGCAATGAACAGGTCTCCTCCCAGACTGCCAGACAGATGTCCACTTCCGCTCTGCTGCAGGGACCAGCCATAGCCCGGTGAGGTAGTGAAGTGCCCGTGGCAGAGAGTATGAAGCTAGGGCTGGACAACCACTCACCCAAGGTGGTCCAGAATAGACCCTTGCATCAGAGAAGGAATGCTGAAGTGTCCTTACTCCAGCTCAGGTGCTCCTATAACCCCAAGTGACATCTATGGCTCGGGGACAGCCCTTTCCCCACCTAAAATTGAAATCAACTAAATTCCATCCCCCACCAAGAGCAGGTTTTAGTGCAAATTTAGCAGCTCCTTCAGAGACAGCCGCCCAGACTCAGAAGATGTTAAGTACGTGGCTGGAACCAGAGGTCCTTAAACAAAGGCGATTCAACCCCTGCTGAAAAAATTGGGAACAGCACCAAAACAATTAAATTGATTGAAAAAGAAGAACTCTAATTCACTCGTTTGCTGTAATCAAAACCAATAAACAATTTTAGTGAGCTTAAAAGCATGTTTTTTTTAAAGTCTGAGTTTGGTTTTTTTTCTGTTTTTTTTTTTTAAGTGAGGCTGTTATAGAAGGCCACGGGTGTGAACTAGCCCCCAGCCTTGTGAAGTGACAAGTGACAAGTCAACGTGCCCTCCCTCGGCTCCACTGGGATCTCTCCCCACCTGGCTTAGCCTGGTGGCCAAAAGGCCCGGAGCACAGACAATTCTCGACAGGTCGCCCCCCAGAAGGGACCCTGGGAGAAGCTCCTTTCTCTGGGTAGAACCCACCCCCTCACAGGGCTTTGAGGAGCGAGGGTGAGGTCGGCAGCCCCAAGCTGGATCCCACACCTGAGGGACACAGGACGGGGGGCTGGGGAGTGAGAGCAAAGAACATTCCAGAGCCCGGACCCCAGAGGCCAAGGGGTGGTTTCTGAATCTGTTGTGTGATGGTGATGCCAACCCCCCTGAGCTCCAATTGGCTCCCCCCACCGTGAGATCACCAAGTAGGACGCCTCCTCCAGCCTCCTTCCTTGCCATACCCACTCCCCAAAGAGAAAAATTAAGCCCCTGGAGTGGCACCCCCACGTGGGCAGAGGGCGCCGGCCAGCTGGCTCCGGGCCCTGGGTGAGTATGTAATCCACGCCGGGACACCAGGATCCTCTCTGTCCGGTAAGAGAGCAGGTTTGGGGGTTGATGGCTGATGAACGTGAGCTGTGTACTGTGGTCAGAAAAGGGACAACTACTATCCACCCCCTGCTCAAATACCCCCAGGGACGCCCCAGACACTCCAACAAAGCCCAGACCCCTAATAGTCGAGACCTCTCCCAACCCGCCCCAAACTCGGCTAGGCCTCCAGGAGCCCCCATGCCCTCGGCCTCATCCGTCTACCTCTCATCCTTGCAGCAGGCGATCCGGCTTGCCAAGGTCACAGGTGTTCTCATCCGGCAAGTGGAGATCGTAACGCCCCCCCACCCCACCCTGTCACTGTCCCGCAGAGCAGGGCCTTGCCGCCGGCACCATGCTCAGCAAACAGTTCAGAATCCAGGGAACCAGCCAAGCTGGATCCCCTCCACCTCTGTGTCTCCAAGCTGCTCCCGTTCCGCAAAGCCCCCTCTTACGGGAAGTCCTCCTGATAGTCCAACAGAAAGCACTTTGGAGAAGGTGGGGGAGAAGCATCCCCTCCCTCCCTCATTCATCTCACAGCTGAACACCCACCCCGTGCGGGTTTCATGGGAGCCCAGAGAGCTCGTGGTGGACAAGGTGGGCTCATCAGGGAGGAGCCAGGCCCCCCCACTCCGGAAGCCAGGTTCAAGGTCCACCCTGGTCAGTCCCTGGGCTGTGGGAGGAGATGAGGAGGTGTCCCTCCCCCAGACTGGGGTCCAGAGAGGCCCCCTGGAGGAGAGGACTGCAAACCCGTCCCCCTGCAGGACTCAGCTGCAGCTGGACAAAACCCTGCACATAAAGGGGCAGAAAAGAGGGGGGAACTGGGTCCCGGACAGAAGGACTGCCTGAGCCAAAACCTGGGTGAGACCAAGCGGGTGCTTCTAAGAAAGGCCCTAGAGAGCCGGGGCAGGGAGCGGGGACCAGGGACCACACCCTGTGCCCCCTGAGCCGGGAGCTTAGGGAGGGCTCACGTGGGGAGCCAGGGCTCCAGGGACTGAGAGGGCCTAGCAGGGAGGAGGGACACGGGGGCCCTGAGACATCTGACAACACTTCCACCTGGCACCGCGCATCACGCAGCAGGCAGAAAGGTGAGCCTGGACTCCAGCTCTCCGGGCCTGGGGTGTTCTCGGCATCAAAACAGGCCCCAGCCAGGTGGTGGCTGTGGTCCCCACCCTCCCGTGGCATCTTGGCTCGGGAGCTAGTAGCTGCTGCTGAAGTAACAGTAATCCCAGCTTTAATACTCTTGCTATTAGGAAGGGCCAGGGCCATGCAAAGCGTTCTGCAAATCAAGGGATTTGGGGGGCTGTGGGGTGTAGGTACTATCATTATCCTTATTATCCTGTCTGACCGACGAGGGACAGAGGGGGAGGGGCTATCCGGCATCTCCTGCTTGCAGGTAGCAGGGCCAACAGACCCAGCCAGGCTGAAACCGACGTGGCCAGAAATGTATTTAACGCAGTGTGGCAGCAGCCAGTGTGTGCAGCTGGGTCTCAGAGCAGGCTCTCCTGACAGCGCGGCTTCCTCTCTCTATCCTACTATTTGATTCCCTTCTATTCTAGTTTGTGTTTTTAATATGCTGGCTGTGACCCACTAACTTGATTTCATGACCCACTAATGGATCACAGCCCACGGTTTAGACCATATTCCTGGGCAGGGTTTTGCAGCCTGAGGCGGGCGGGGTGGGCTTGGGAACGAGCGGCTGGAACACTCAGGTGGGTCCAGACGCTCAGACTCCCATTTGTCCGTGGGCATCCCTGCCCCTGATTCGGAGCTGAGGCAACAGGCTCGGGAGGCCTGCTCCGCGGCCCCAGGGGGCACAGGGTGCCTACCTGGGCCCATACCAGGCGGGAGGAGGCTGCAGAACCAGAAGGCTGGCACCAGACTGAAACGCGAGGCTGCTTCCCTCACCACACTGCAGGCCGTTTTGTCATCTCAGAATTAAGAATGTGGAGTGGGCTTGCACTGCTGGTGGGAATGTGAATTGGTACAGCCACTATGGAGAACAGTATGGAGGTTCCTTAAAAAACTACAAATAGAACTACCATATGACCCAGCAATCCCACTACTGGGCATATACCCTGAGAAAACCACAATTCAAAAAGTCATGTACCAAAATGTTCACTGCAGCTCTATTTACAATAGCCTGGAGATGGAAACAACCTAAGTGTCTATCATCAGATGAATGGATAAAGAAGATGTGGCACATATATACAATGGAATATTACTCAGCCATAAAAAGAAACGAAATTGAGCTATTTGTAGTGAGGTGGATGGTCCTAGAGTCTGTCATACAGAGTGAAGTAAGTCAGAAAGAGAAAGACAAATACCGTATGCTGACACATATATATGGAATTTAAGAAAAAACATAATGTCATGAAGAACCTAGGGGTAAGACAGGAATAAAGACACAGACCTACTAGAGAATGGACTTGAGGATATGGGGAGGGGGAAGGGTAAGCTGTGACAAAGCGAGAGAGAGGCATGGACATATATACACTACCAAACGTAAAATAGATAGCTAGTGGGAAGCAGCCGCATAGTACAGGGAGATCAGCTCGGTGCTTTGTGACCGACTGGAGGGGTGGGATAGGGAGGGTGGGAGGGAGGGAGACGCAAGAGGAAAGGGATATGTGAACGGATGTATATGTGTAACTGATTCACTTTGTTATAAAGCAGAAACTAATACACCATTGTGAAGCAATTATACTCCAATAAAGTTGTAAAAAAAAAAAAAAAGAATGTGGAGTGGGAACCATGGGCCATGGCCCCCCAAGCAGGGGCTCCACCTGAGGGCTCCAGAGGGTCCCAGGGAAGCATTCCACAGGTGCCCATGGGGCCCTGAGCATCAAGGTTGAGCGGAACATTGATGCTGTGTGACTTTAGGTGTCTCACTCACCCTCTCTGGGCTCCTGTGGAACCATCTACCTGAAGAGGTCAGGATTCTTTCACCTTCCAAAGGCTGGGGCTGCCCCGTTAAGCCCAAGGCCCGTCCACTCAAGGATTTGGCTTCAGAGGGCAAAAGCCCCTGCCCCTCCCCGCCCAGGCCGACCTGCCCTCAGCACGGCAAAGGGCAGGGGTCATCAGAGTCCAGGCTGGGCGGTCAGGAGGTTGGCAAAGCCAGGCAGTGGAAGAGCCGGAAGCCTCCCCAGCTCTGGGCTTCCCTGTCTGTATATCAAGGCCTGAACTGCCCCCCGCACAGGGTGGGTTAAACGTTACAAGAGAAGGTATCTCAGAAAACACTGAACTCGTTTGATGCCCAGAGCCAGGTGCTCCGGGGAAGCCAGTCCTCTGCCCTCCTGCCCATCGCCCAGCCTCCTGGCACCTGGGACCCGCCACCACCAAGCTGTCTCGGGGACAGCTTCAGGCAGACACTCTCTCACATCACCTGGAGCCAATTAGGCATCCATTCTGAGCGCCTGCTTTTGAAGCCCCGAGGGGTATACGGGGGAATTCGTTATCACTGCCTGGGGCCTCCCACCCCTCCACCCCAGCACCAGCAAGAGGGGCCCCCTGAGCCTCAGACCAGATGCTGCCCTGCCCCTGCAGGAGACCCCAAAGACTCCCCCAACACTGCTCAGCACCCCACTGCCTTAGCCTGGGGCCCCACGTGCTCGCAGTTCTTACCCACCTGCCCCTCCTGGCACGCTCGGAGCTCCCGGGAAAAACCTGCTGCTTCCCCACTGCCCACCCCGACACCTCCACGCTGTGGGCCTGCTGCTCAGCGCAAGGATCCCTCCTGCCCCCTTCTCAGGTTGGAACCATACCCAGTGTTCAAGGCCCAGGGGGATGTTACCTCCCCTGGGAGGCCCTGCCTGGGTCCAGCGCGTGGGAGGACCGCTGGGGCCAGCACCTATCGGGAAAGGCTGTGAGCATGGCACATCGGCAGCCCCGCCGAGATGTGGCCCTATGGCACACACGCCTTGTGGCATCTCCCCTGCTGGCCCTGTGCTGGCTCCTGCAGATGTATAGTGCTGGTTCCATTTGCAAAGACCAAGACCAATAACAATAGACAGTTTGCCAAATGTGTCCGTTTCTGGATCTCTTCCAGTAACGTGTGGAGAAGACGGGTGAACATGTGCAGATGAGGAGGCAGTGGCATCTGAACTTCTGTTAATAACAGCACAACAGGGATTCTAGTGACCAGGTCAACATGGAAGGAGGTCTCTAGTGGCTGGCCACAGGGCTCTATCTCGGACTTGACCTGAGCAATATTTTCCATTAATGACTCAGATAGTGACCCAGAAGAAGCCTCTCACACAGAGCAATGAGGGACAGCCCACTGTAAATGGATGGGTGCCCTCAAGGACGGTACCATGTCTTTGTGTCAAGCAGCATCTGAGACATGGGAATAACAGGTATTCCAGGGACATTTGCTAACTGACTGGATGAATGAATGGTATTTTGGATGGTAGTTCTGGCCATCTTTCCAGCATTTTAAAATCTTGACCCTAACAAGATAAAATAAATCGTGATAAACAAGAATTCCCAGAAATGGGCTCTAAGTTTATGGCACAAACACAGACTTGACATTAATGGGTAACTCTTAGTTGAATACAGTAAACTGACGTGACTGCCCCAAAAGAGACCTCTGACATCTCTAACAGGGGGACCCTGGCTCACCGCCCTGAAACTGGTCACCAGCCCTAACACATCCACATAGCAGGTGTGCTATGCATGTAAAGGAGAATCGGTCCCTCTGTGCACTGGGCACACAGGCCCCTAACCAAGCATCCCCTCCCGCCCTCTGTTGGCAGCAGGATTCTCTGCAAGTCTGAGGTTCAAAGGCCCGAGAAGGGGTGCTAGGGCTGTGCCCCGGTGAGCGTGGGTTTTCGAGGGAGCACTAACACAGTGGGACGGGCCCAGGGACAGAAGTCTGAAGGGGGGGTCCCGGTCTCCCCAAACCCATAGCCCTGAGAAGCTGGCGGGAGGTCTAAGGAAACAGCTCATCTGTGTCCTCACCTTCATTCATTCACTCAGCAAATATTTACTGAGCACTTAACCGGTAGGCACAGTTGCAGACATTTGGATTCTTTTGTGGGGAGAGGAAGGAAGGGAGACAGGCAATGATTACCGAACACAAAAAATACGTAAATTATACAACAGGAGAGAGGGTGGTAAGGGCACATGTCACCGTCTTCTTTTTTTTTTTTTTTTTTTTTTTTTTTTTTTGCGGTACGCGGGCCTCTCACTGCTGTGGCCTCTCCCGTTGCGGAGCACAGGCTCTGGACGCGCAGGTTCAGCAGCCATGGCTCACGGACCCAGCCGCTCCGCGGCATGTGGGATCTTCCCGGACCGGGGCACGAACCCGTGTCCCCTGCATCGGCAGGCTGACTCTCAACCACTGCGCCACCAGGGAAGCCCCATGTCACCGTCTTCTGCAGCAACCCCCATGGCTACGGGACAGCCGTGCAAAGGCCCTGAGACACGGGCATGCTGGCCACTGGAGGACAGCAGAGGGGCCAGGGTGGCTGGTGAGGGGGAGGAGGGAATGACAGGGGTGGTCGCAGGGACCCGACGGGCAGGGCTTTGGGCCATTTTAAGGGCTTTGGTTTTTCCTCCAAGAGACACAGGAAGGTCTAGAAGGTTCTGAACCCACAGTGTTCTGCCCTGGCTTCCACTCTAAAAGGTAGGTCTCCAAGTCCTACCTTTGCCCCCTCTCCAGAGGCTACCGCAGAATATAAAATGGGGCGGCCATGTACAAATAGTTTGGTGGTTCCTCCCAAAGTTAAACCTAGAATGACCACATGAGCCAGCAATTCCCCTCCTAAGTATGTAAGCCAAAGAACTGCCAACAGAACTCAAACACATGTTCGTAAGTGATGCTATTCACAACAGCCAAAAGGTGGAGACAACCCAAGTGTCCATCACACGAACGTGTACGTCCTCACGATGGCACATTGCTCAGCCGTGGACACACGCTACAGAGAATGAAGGTCTGACACAGGCTGCAACGTGGATGAACCTCGAAAACATTCTGCTGAGGGAAAGGAGCCAGACACAAAAGACTTCGCACTAGATGATTCCACGAAATATCCAGAATAGGCAAAGCCATAGGAACAGAAAGCAGATGACAGGCACACCTCAGAGAGACTGTGGGTTGGGTTCCAAACCATCATAACAAAGCAAATATGGCAATAAAGCCAGTCACATGAACTTTTTGGTTTCCCAGTGCATGTAAAAGTTATGTTTATATTATACTGTCATCTATTAAATGTGCAATCGTATTATATCTAACAAAATGGACGTACCTTAATTTTAAAATACTTTGTTGGACTTCCCTGGTGGCACAGTGGTTAAGAATCCACCTGCCAATGCAGGGGACACAGGTTCGAGCCCTGGTCCGGGAAGATCCCACATGCCGCAGAGCAACTAAGCCTGTGCACCACAACTACTGAGCCTGCGCTCTAGAGCCTGTGAGCCACAACTACTGAGCCCACATGCCACAACTACTGAAGCCTGCACACCTACAGCCTGTGCTCTGCAACGAAGAGTAGCCCCCGTCCGCTACAACAAGAGAAAGCCTGCGTGCAGCAGTGAAGACCCAATTCAGCCAAAATAAATAAATAAATTTAATTAAATTACTAAAAAAAAAAAAAAAATCCAAAGGTATTTAAAAAAAAAATAACACTTTGTTGCAAAAAACAAATGCTCAGTTATCACAGAAACACCAAAGATCGCTGATCACAGATCACGGTAACAAATATAACCATAATGAAAACGATTGCAATATTATGAGAATTACCGAAACGTGACAGAGACACGAAGTGAGCCAATGCTGTTGGAAAAAATAGCACCAACAGACTTGCTTGACGCAGGGTTGTCACAAACCTTCAATATGCAACAACCAGTATCTGTGAAGCACAGTAAAACAAGTTATGCCCGTCTGATGGCTTTGAGAGCTGGGAGGAGTGGGGATGGAGAGTTAGTGTTTAATGGTTACGGGGTGTCCTTTTGGGAGGAGGAAAATGCTGTGGAACCAGATAGAGGTGATGGTTACATTACACAACACTGAATGTACCAAATGCCACTGAATTGTACACTTTACAATTATTGATTTTATGGGATGTATTTTACCTTAATTGGAGGTGGGGGCCATACAAGCCCGACTCAAGATGGTAGCGGCTGCAGTGTCGACCCCCACTTGGGGCTCCTGCCTCCCACACCCTTGGGGGGAGGCCACTAGCTCAGCACACAAATTCAAGAACTCGCTGTCACCAGCTAGTGACCATAAACACCCGCTGGCATCAGCCCATCCCGAGCAGCCGTGTTTCAACCCAGAGCCTGGTGCAAACGGGTTAACCAGTGAAAAGCACATGCTGGCCTGCAGATAGGTAAGGACAGGGCACCTGCCCCCAGGGAGCCACCCCCGGGCTATGCGTGGATGGGAGAGACAGACGCCCCACAGGCTGCCCCACTGCCCGGAGCTCCGTCCTGGGGGCTGCTGCTGCCCCGCCCATCTTTCCCAGTTTCAATCTCCACCTCACGTCTCCCCTGTGGCAGGAAGTCATCTGCCTATAAGAGGGAAGGAGCCTCCCGAAGCCAAAGGATTTCTTTCCATGGGTTTTCATCATTCACTTCTGTGAAATGCCCCCCAAAATAATCAAAGATGACTGAGCTGCTCTTTGCCCTCCAAGAAGTGTTCTCTTCCCTTCCACGCCCCACATTTCAGGTCCTTCAACTGCAGATGGGGTCCAATTGCTCACTTGCATTGAAGATGGATGCACTCCGGTTAAATTCTCCTTTTTCACTGTAACTCAGCTGGTGGAAAATGACAGGATTTTCAAGTAGACACGATCTGGAAAATTGGCCAGAGTGGCGTGTCAGAAGCGTGTGTTTAATTATGCAAACGCTGGCGCTGGGGGCGCAGGAGGCCTGTGATGAGCTCGCTGTTGGATTTGGGGGTTGGCAGCAAGCGGACATCGTGGGTGTAGAAAGAGGGTGGGCTGAGCAAAAACAGAGTCACAGGTAGGCCAAGTCCACTCCCCAACACGTCCCACGCACATGCCACGCTCCCTGGGTCCCTGCCGTGGACTCTGCATCCCACCCTGGTCTAACTCCCACTGCCATCCTCCTCCTGCACTGTGCCCAAGGGGGCACCCCCTGCTCAAGTACCTTTGATGGCTCCCCAGCACCTGCAAGGCAACCGGGGTCTGGTTCCAGGGCTGCGCTGCCTGGCTTCCAATCCCAGCCCTTCTACTTCTCAGCTGTGTGACCCTGGACAAATTACTTAACCACTCTGCCTCAATCACTCATTAAGAGAAAATTGACTGAGCACCTAGCATGTTCTAAGACCTGGGGATACAGCAGAGAACAAAGCAGCGTTGACAGGCAGTAAACAAGGTCTCCCCACCACAACGGAGGACCCGAAGAAGCTGAGCGGAAACTCTCCGTTCACTAGGGGAAGAGGTAGTGTGGGGAGGGCCCCTCTATTTCTAATCTTCCGAAAGGCAGTGAGAGAGCAAGCCAGGCAGATACCTGAGGGGCGGAGAGAATGGCATGTACAAAGGCCCTGGGGCAGAAGCAGCCAACCCAGGCAAATTAAGGTCCCGAGGCCATGGGAGGAGCTTGGCTCAAAACTCCACAGGGCTTCTCATTTCACCCAGAATAAGCTCCAGAGTCCTGAATCTGAGTTCCATTTTCAGTGGATCATTCTGGCGACTGTGTGAAGCGTAGACTGTTGAGGGCAAAGGTGGGACACCTTTGGTTAATCATGTCACCCCCATGGCAGCTCTATGAGCACCAGTAACTCCCCCCGACCCCCGCCAGCCCAGCCTCAAGTCTCACCGTGAACTCTGAAGCAGCCTAGCACACACACCAGTGGTTAATTCAGTGCTTATTATGATTGTTAACAGGGCACCCAAGAGCCCGAGGGTAGGCAGTGGAGGCAGATGCTGCCTTAGGACAGGGGAAGGGGCTGGGCCGAGGTGGCCCTGTGCCCATCCTGGTGCTTGTGGCTGCTCTCACCACCACCCCCCCGTCCTCCCCACTGAGAGGTGACCCCCAGGAGGGAGGGGAAGGAGGGTGAACAGAGGATCCACGTCCCCTCCCCACCTCAGGCCCTTGCCATCTGACCACAGCAGGAAGGGACTGGCTTTGGACCGGATACAGACTGAAAGTTTGCAACTGGCCCAGAGTGAATTTCAACAACCAGAAGTCCCTGGGAAAGGCAACACTCTGCCCAAGATGTGGGTGAGGGGTGGCCCGCACCCAGTGAGGGGTGCAGCCCTGCCATAGCTGGTGCTGTCGCAGGGGAGAAGCGAAGCGGCCTCCCATCAGCCCTCAACGGGCTGGGCCCGGAGATTCACCGAGACTCCCCCAGCCCCTCGTCCCCTCGCAAGTGATGCTCGGTGGGGGCCTTTGGAGCCCCAGCCAACCGCAAGAACATCTGCCCCTACTAATATCGAGAGTTCCAGAATCTCTGGATGAGAATGTCAGGCTGCGGGTCAAGAGAATTTGTTTTAAATTCCATTCCACTTCTTCCTGGCTGCAAGGCCAAGGCTGGGTGACCCGTGAGCAGTTCACCAAACCTTCGAAGAGGGGCTGGAGCCAGAGGGAGGCCTGGAGGGGGTGTGACTGCGGGGTAACCTGCAGTGGCAACTCAGCCTCTATCAACGGGTACCAACGACCACACAGTCAGAGACACAGGCATCTGGTCCACCTCCAGGATCAACACCCCACCATACACCCCACACACCCAGTCTGTGGTCCTGGGGCGGGGGGGGCTTCCAATCACAGCCCCATCCCACCCTCGGCTCAAGTCTTTCCCTGGCGTCGCATATACGGGTGCTGCTGTCTCTGCTCCGGCTAATGCTGCGGTTTGAGCCCCGCTCATCCTCTGCGTCCTCCCCGCTGCAGAGAGAAACACCTGGGCTCCTCTCTTAGCTCCGGCAGCATCACCTGAGCCCTCAGATCCCCAACCAAAGCACCTAAAATCCGTTCTATGCCTGAACTTCCCCATCTTGTGAACCCCCCATGTCACCAGTTTGAGTCTCAAATGTCCTCACTCTCAACCCCCTGTGACCCGGGTAACATGATCCCAGCTTTCTGCAAAATTAAATGAAATGGTAGGATAGGCGGGCACAGGCTATAGCGGCCAGCAGATGAAAAACACCCACAGCAGGGGTTCCACACGGCGCCAAGCCCTCCCAGTAGACCAGCGACAAAACCACCCAGGACCGGACACACAGGAACACGGATGCTTCAGACCTGATTTTCCGAAGGCACCACCACGCTGGAGTCATCCACAGCTCGCCTGGCTTCAAGCCCGACACGCACTTCTCAGCCCACGACGGCTCCACGGCTCTGTGTGCTCTGTTTGTGAGAAAAACGCTTCTCCACTTAAATGCAGTTAAGGACCAACACCTGAGCAACCTGGGCGTGGCGAGCTAACCATTTGCAGGTGGGGCGGCCAATGTGGGAGAACCGCCCTCCCTACCTGGTCCCTCGGCTGTCTCAGGGGCTCAGGGTTCAAGCCCCTGTCCTGCCCCTGGCCTGCTGCCTGCAGCAGCACCCCTCCCTGTCAAAAAGCTGGGGGGAGGCTTCCTCTGACATTCATCAGGTGAGGGGCGGGAAGAGGTGGAGGCTGAAGGCCCTGGAGTCCTCCAAAGGCACGATTCTCGAGCCGGGAGCTGGGGGTTAATCAAATGGTTATTTGTTCTGCCTTCCAAATAGGGGAAATAGGCACCCTAAAGAGCTTTCCGGAGAAAAAGTGCTGCGTGATGATTATTTAATATTTTATGGGTCCATAAATACACCAAGCGCTGTGCAGCCAAGCGCTGTCAGCCGCTGGCTGCCGGGAGCACCCGTCAGCAGGTGGCATGCTCTGGGCGCCCCTGACACCCGGTTCCCGGTTGGCAGCAGCCCAGCGTCCCTCTGAGTTCAAAGCCGCCAAGACCGGGCAGGGGCTCCCAACCCCGGCTGCATCCTCACCCTCCCTCCTGGAGTCAGAACTTGGCATCCTGGGGGCTAGGGATGGTGCGCTGTGTGCCGTGATGGCAGTCTGCTGCTGCTCCCTGGGGGCTACGCAGGGGGCCTCCTTCCACATGTGGACGATGGGGGTGCAGAAGCGCTGGCCTGCCTGTGCCCTGCCGCCCAGTGTTCGCTGCAGGAAGCGATGGAGAACCATCACACAAGCCACCAGCCCTGTCGGCCTCTGATCCCAGACCCGTTTCCAAGCAGCTGAGGCCACTCTTCTAAAAAAGTATTTTACTATAAGAGATCACAAACACCTGGCCAGGAATAAAAAATGTTTGGACATACTTTATACACATTGGCTTTACCTTAACATAACAAAAAGAGTACCTGAAATGTCTGCTTTCTTGGTGCCACATTTGCTTTGAATCAAATTGAGGTCTCCCACCCCGAGACCCTGCTTGATCTAGTCCCCCTGCCACTCTCCCCGCAGATGACTCTCCTTCCGATCTCAGGCTCCGTGGTTCTGGTGGTCCCCACTCAGAACCCCCCACCAGAGACCTCCCCTTCCTCCTGCTCTCTCCAGAGATTTCTGGGGTGGGGCTGGGGCCCCCGTGGGAATGTGAGCCCCTGGGGGCAGAGCCATCCCACTGCCTCTCTGACCCCGCAGGGCCCGGGTTCCCCTTGTCCACTATATGAAAACACTTGTTCGGCAGACAGTCAAAACTCAACTCAGATGACACAAGGGAAAGTGCTTGTAAAATCTATAGATCGCTCTACAAACACAAGGCGGTATTATCAGCTCAGAAAGAATCTGTCTTCCACGCTGTCCAGAGGCCCACAAGTTCACTCCTCCCCATGCCAGCCTGGCTCAGCTCTCGGCAGCACCCTCCCGAGAAAGTCTGCTCCATGCTGCCCAAGGCCTCACGGCCCCCGAGTCCCCCAACCCCAGAGCCTTAGAGCAGAAGTGGCAGGCTCTGATCCCCAAGTTCCTTTTAGCCAGGAGGAAGTGGAGGCCCAGAGTGGGCAAGTGAGTGCTCGAAGGCCACACAGCAAGTCAGTGCCCACGCCAGGATGCTGAGCCCCATGCCCAAGGCCTTGTCCACTCAATTTCTTCGGGAACAGAGCTTTCCAGGTTAACACACCTGATGAGAAAAAGGAAGATGCTTTCATTTAAGAAAAAGAAAACTCTAAGTCCAAGCATAACCTAGGAATAGCTGAGGTTTATCTGAATTTTCAGCTTATATAGCCAGGGAAAGCTCGGGGAGGGTTTTTAACACTTACTTGTAAAACATAAGGCACCAAATCGCTTGGGTGCCCCTGTGTCCAGCTGCCCCAGCCCCCTTCATCTGGGGACAGCTCTGCCTGATCAAAGAAGACAGTTTCTGAATAAGAAGCTGGCCTCAGAGCACGTGCCCATGTGTCCAGGCCCGTCCAGGTGTGCCATGGACTATATCAGATGGCCAGACAGACACTCTCCAGCCCTCAGGGCCCCTCCCCCGCTCCCTCGCTGAGCTGCAGACCCTCTGGCTCCCTGACAACAAGCCCCTCCCACCTCGGGGCCTTGCTGGCTCCTCACTCAGCTGAGTGTGCTGGGCAGACACCTGGACTCTGCCTGGGTCGAAGCTGGGACACCATCCCTCCAGGAGCCTTTCATTGTGGCCCCCAGTGGTTCCCTCACACAGTACCTGGTTCAAATCTTCCAGACCCCTCGGGATACTGTAAGGTCCAGAAAGGTAAGCACTAAATGCCAGGTTAGTTGTTTAATCATGGCCTCTAGTGGGGAAGGCGGGTGGCAATGGTGTGTCTTGTTTACCATTCTATCCTGGAGCTTTGTACAAGACAAAGCACAGATTTATGGAGCACCTGTGGTATCTGCTGAAAAAGAATGGATGGGTGGGTGGATGGATGGATGGATAGGTGGATGGATGGATAGATGGGTGGGTGATTGGATAGATGGATGGGTGGATGGATGGATGGATGGATGATTGGATAAGTGGATGGATGGATGGATGGATGGGTGGATGGATGGATGATTGGATAGGTGGATGGATGGATGGATGGATAGATGGATGGATAGATGGGTGGGTGATTGGATAGATGGATGGGTGGATGGATGGATGGATGGATGGATGGATGGATGGATGGATGGATGGATGATTGGATAAGTGGATGGATGGATGGATGGATGGATGATTAGATAGGTGGATGGATGGATGGGTGGATAGATGGATGGATAGATGGGTGGGTGACTGGATAGATGGATGGATGGATGGATGGATAACTGTTTCAATGAATAGAGGGTTCATATGGACAAATGGATGGATGGGTGGGTGCATGGTTGGGGGATGAATGGGGTGGTAGATAAATGGGTGGATGGGTGAATGGGTAAGAGGAAGGTTTGTTGCAAATGGACAGGTCAGTGAGTGGATGGGTGGACGCACAAGCAGATGGCGGATCTGGCAATAGAACTCTGGTGTGGCAGGATCTGAGTTCCCTGCTTTTTCAACCCTCCCCTCCTCCACTCCTTTTCTCTCAGACACTGCTTGGGGACAAGATGACAGTGACAAGTGACGGGGGCTAGGCCGCAGACCCATGTGGCCTCCAGCTGTCAGGAAGCCTGACAGTCCATCTCGCTGAGAGCCGTGCCCTCCTTGCCTTCCCCATCCCTCGCTCAGCCCTCGCTTGGTGTCCAGGGGAGGAGAGGCAGAACTCTGCCACCTCTTGTAATCACAAGGAGCAAACAAAACAAAACACTCCTTCCCCGCTCGTTCCCAAAATAGCCTCTCTCGCCACCCAGACACGCTGGCTGGCTGGCTCTCCCTCATTCAAACCTGACTAGGCAGATTTTCTAGAGCCCTGAGCTGGGGATGGGGGAGGGAAGGGGCAGGAGAGGCTGGACTCCCACCAGGTCCAGAAGGGAAGCAGGAAGCTGACTGGCGTCGAGCCCTGTGCTGTGGTGTCACGACGTGGAGAATCCCCAGTCCACCCTGCCAGGAAGGCACTGTGACCCCCATTTCTCATACAAGTAAACTGAGGCCCAGAGAAGGGAAGTAACTGCTCAAACTCACGCAAGCAGGTGTGGCTAATTCCACCAGCCTGCTTCCCCCACACCCTGAGCCTCCTCATCCAGGGGCTCTGCCAAAGAGTCGGAGGGGAGAAAGCAGATGCGGCAGGCCAACGCAGGGTAGTCAGGGAGGGCTTCCTGGAGGAGAAGACAGGATTCAAAAGAGGATTTCAACCTACAGCAAATGAAAGGCAGAGCAATGCCGGGGGGACCTTGGGAAAGTTCCTGGAGCCCTGTTAGCCTCAGCTTCCTCATCTGTGTAATGGGAACAAGAACCCTGGGAGGGAGGTGGAGGGAGGTTCAAATCAGATAAAGAGTTGGGGCCGCGCTCTGATGGGCACTGAGCCACGTGGCTCGGTGGACACTCAGGTGGCTCGGGGCCTCTCTGCTCCACTCTCCTCACAGGCACAGCGAGGGAGGTTCGGAGGGGCCGAGGTCAGGGGCCGCTGATGCCCCCAGGTGCAGGTGAGTGAACCCCACTGGGGCTCTGACCTGAGCTGAGAGGCAGCTGTCAGCTCTCCCCGCCGCCAGCCTGGCCCTCAAGAGTGCAGGAAGCAAAACGGCAGCAGCCTGAGAGGGGAGCTGGAAGTGGCTCGGCCCCAGACCCTGACCTTCCAGCCTCCTCCAGCGCACACCTCCCTGCCACGCCTGCTGTCCAGAGGCAACAAGCACGTTCTCACCTCTGGGCCTCCGCCCATGCTGTTCCTCCCGCCCAAAGCGCCCTTCCCCATTCTCCTTGGTATGCTTCCCCCACACCGACATCTCAGGTGGGACCACACTGACTTCTCCCTCACCATCTCAGGCCGGTTCTCCCCAAGGGGCTCCCAGCACCGAGAAGCACACAGATAAACAAGCGGCTGGGTGCACGGAGCCTTGTCAGTTGGCCTCTCCTCCAGGAAGCCGCCACCCTCCTTGCCCTCACCTTTCCGGAAACAGTTGATTACTTCCTCTTTAAGCCAAACTTTGGAGGGGCTCGAACTCACACAATGCTCCATCTACCACCGCAGAGACTTCCTGAATGATCACGATCCTCTCCCAGACCCGTCGCTTCTCTCGGGCTCCACGCACTGGCCAGGTACAGGCCACCATCATCTCTCACCTGGACACAGGCCACAACCTCCTCATGGCCTCCCCATCCCTGGCACAAGGGACGGACCATCCAGTGGCCAGAGCGGTCCTCTCCAACACAAATCGGATCATGCCCTAGCCCAGCTCGACCCACCCCTGCACAGCCTGTGCTTCCCCCCTTCCAGCCCCATCTTCCTGCAGCCTTCCTGGCCTCGGGATCCATTCTAAACCCACCACTTTGCCCCTCCACTGCACTGCAGGTGCTGTGTCCTCCAAGGAACAGCCGTCTCCATCCTGCGAGGTCCTCCCGACTAAGTCCTGCTCCTCCCCAGGGCTCAGCTCCAACGTCACCACCTCCAGGAAGCCTGCCCTTGTGTTCCCAGGGAAGCCAGGCTGCACTGAGCAGCGGAAAGGCAGGCACTGGTTTGAGCTAGGACTGAACTCAGGCATCCTGGTGCGCCTAACCTGCTGTGCGACCTCAGGCAGGTCGCTGAGCCTCTCTGAGTGTAATCCTCTTAGGAGTCTAACCAGGAAACGAGGGCCCACTTGAAAAATTTAGGACAGAGGGAATTCCACCCAGTCATGGGGGTGACAAGAAAGCTGAAGCAGCCCAGAGTGGGGACCAGAAGCTGCCACCAGGCCTGGGCAGTGAGAGCAGGCAGGCCAGGGTCAGGTCATTGGCCAGAGCAGGCGCCATGGCACTGTCCTCCAGTGGAGCCGCTGCCAGGGATGCGGGGGGAGGGAGGGTGCAGTGTGCACCCTCTCATCACCCTGCCATTTGAACTTCTGCTGCCGCCTGCCCTGGGCTAAAATCCCCCAGACCAGAGCACGAGGGAGCCTGGGAGTGAGTTCCCTGCCGGCCACCGCAGGAGAAGGGGGCAAGTGGGTCTGCGAGCACAGCCCTTCTCCCACCTGCCAAGCGGAGCTGATGGCATGGTCACGGCTAGCAAGGCCGTGTTCCAGGAGCTCTGCGTGACTTAGCTTCCGTCTCCCCGCAGAGTCCCAGGCTTGTCAGGGCCCTGGACCAGCCCTGTAGGTTCCCGCTGACTCGGGCGCTGTCCGAGGTGCTGAGACCCCCAAGTTCAGAGGGTAACACAGCGTGGAGAGAACTAATGTATTCTGGGGGGTTGTGGAGGGGGCGGCCCTGGGAAGCTCCCCGAGGGGACAAGATCAGAAGTGATTTGAAAGTAAAAATTAAAATACTGAGGCAGGGCAAGTTATCGAGGGAGACATTCCCGGGGGGGAGGAACAGCACGTGCAAAGCCGCTGGGGGCCCTGTGGGTACCAAAGGAGTTCATAGGCCAGAAAGTGCTTGTGCCCCAAGGCACCCCACGTGGATGGGGGCCCTGACTGTCATAGGGGACTGGCCCAAGGCCCCCCGCCTCCTAGGGACACAGCTGTAGGCTAGGTTTTCCTTACTGGTCCCAGGGGTCCCCTTCAAATTTCTGAAGCAAAGCTCATGCCTAGGATTGAGGGCACAGGCTGGGTTTCTCACCTCTTTGCTCTCTGCCTCAGGCACATTGATTAAAAATGGAGAATGCTGCCCTGACCTACCTTCTGGCACTGGGCCCCAAGCCCCTGGAAGCTCAGACCTGACCCCGGTGCCAGGTTCGAGGCGCTGGCCTGCTGCCTATCCAACAGCAGTGGCCAAGCGATCAGCAAGGGGAGAGGGTGGCCTCCTTCCCTGGGGGCCCGTTTCTCGAAGGTCCCCCCTCCTCTTTTTATTATTATTCCCTTATTTCTTCTCAAGTTCTGGAGAGCTGGAATTTGAACCTGGGGGGGTCAAAACTGAGAGCCCGGGCAAATGACATGAACAGACAATTTCCTGAGGAAAGAAAACCCACAAATAACCACTCAACACAGAAGAGATACTCAACCTCACACTCAAGCTACAGCAAGCTACCATTTCCCACTAATAGGTTGCTGGTGGGCAGGCACAATAGTACAACCCCATGGAGGGGAATTTCTACATCTACCAAGTTTACAAATGCATTTGCAATTCCACTTCTGCACATTTATCCTCAAGGTACACCTGCATACGTATGAAATGACGTTGGTAAAAAGTTTTTCATTCACGAGTTGTTTCCAGTCCTTTTCTATCAGGAATAGAACATCAATTCGTAGAGGCCTCACTGAATTCTGGTACATTCGCAAAATGGAATAGTATGCCTACGTCAAAAAAAAAAAAAAAGAAAGAGGAAGTTACGTACTGGTATGCAAAGATCTCTGGGATTTATTATTATGAGAAAGCAAGAGACAGAACAGTGGTCGAGATGCTGCCTTTTGTGTAAGAAAGGGGGGATAATAATAGATATTTGTGTCTCCATCAGAAGCACAAGATATTAATAAAAGTGGTTCCTACTTTATTAGTAAGAACATGGAAAAACAGATGCAGATGGGATGCAAAGAACAGGATGGGAGTGAGTTATTTCAATGAACACCTTCGTATCTTGGCTTAATATCTGAACTATGGAAATGTATCAATATTACCTACTGGATCAAATAGCTGGTCGGAGAGGCTTTATTTATTTTTATATGACCCTGGGCGAGTAACACTTTTCTGAAGGTGCTAGTGTTAGCAATAAAACCGAGCCTTAGCCTCTCTGTAATATTATTGTATTGATGAAATGGGACAATCACTAAAAAGCACTTAGACCACCAAATCGCAGGTAGCAATCACTCGGTAATAACAACTGACAAGGAAGAATGGGGCTATTATGACCCGGCTCCTTCATATAAAGCACAAAAATGACTGGGTAAAACCTACATATCGGATATATTTTTCATTCAGTTAACAGACGTTTATTGATGATCAATGATACATGCCGTTTGCCATTAAGGGGCTCAGCGCACGAGACAGTCGCTCGCACCCAGGCTGTTTTGAGACTTTCTGTGTCTATGACCATCCCCATATTCCAGATGGAAAAACTAAGGCTTAGAGAGGTCAAGCCATCTGCCTAAGGAGGTCTCAGAGCCAGTCAGTAAAAGGAGCCCAGTTCCCTCAGCTTCAAAACCCCCACTGCTGCTCCACTGCCGGCGGGGGGCGGGGGCATCCTCAACTCCCAGCTCCCAGAAAGCACCAGCACCTTCCATGCATCTTTGGTAGAAATGCAATGAAAATGCTCAGCTCCAAATAACTTTCCTGGGGCCCCACTTCGAACGTGGAAGAGCCAGGGCCGAGGGCGGTGGACGACGGGGCACCAACCATGCCCGGGCCTCCAGCCACACAGCGGGGACCGCTCATGCCACAAACATGCCCTGAGCTCCTACTATGTGCCAGCCCTGCTCTAGCCACTGAGGACAGTGAGTTGGGGACAGCCTCTCTCCCACTGGAATATAAGCTCCCTGAGGAGGCGAGGTGACCACTTAGTTTGTGAGACACAGTGAGGCAGGGCCAGGGCACAGGTGATAACACAGGAGGGGTGTCAGGGCTAGGAGAGAGTGTGGCCAGACAGCCAGGCGGGCTTTGAGCAGATCTCGGAGGATGTAGAGGTGTCCAAGGGGACAGCATCTCTGCTGGAGGAAGATGAACTGCCAGGGAGCAGGGTGACCGAATTCCTGCTCTCCTCCTGCTTCCTGGGGGGAGTACAAGGCGGGGAAGGGGACCTAAGGCCTGTGGTCCACTGTGAGGACTTGACTCAAACCTTCCAGAAGTTTCCATCTCCTTCCAAATGGAAGCTGGAACCATGCAATCAGACCCCGTCTTTAGCGGATCTCCCTCAGTCTAGCTGTAGTGTGGGGGATGGAAGGGCCAGCGGGGCAGCTGCAGGGTGAGGGGAGGCCAGGCTAGCATCAGTGGCCTGTCCAGGGAGTGGCCAAGGCGACAGGAGGAGGGCTGGATGGTGGGTCGCTTCCGCAGGTGGGCCACAAGCCTGGGTGTTGGGTTGAACGGAGCCGAGGTTTCTAGCCTGAACGACTGGAAGGATGGAGGAGCCAACACCCGGGCAAGGCGGGAGCTGCTGGAGGCACCGGGTGGGGCAATGATGAGGATGACTGCTAACAGCACTCCCATTTTGCAGATAAGGAAACTGAGGCACACAGAGGTTAGACTTGCCCTTTGCAGAACCAGGGCTCAGCAGAAGTCCCCCCAGCAGGCTGCTGCCTCAGCACCCAGGCCCACCGGGCGCCCCCAGACGTAGGCACAGCCACTTTCCTTCATGGGGAAACTGAGGCTCAGAGTGGCAATAGGCCAGATCCCCAGGTCTTCCTTGGGACTGAGGCCTGGGCCCCACCGCCGAGGCAGGCTGAGCCCGCAGACGCCAGCCCTCTGGGAGCCCCCCACACCCTGCTTCCCCATTGCCATGACAATCGCCTTATAATTCCTCACTGCCCAAGTGGCAGGGTGGACACAGCGTCAGGAGTATCCCAGCTGAGGCTACCAGGGGCTCAGGACTGGACAGTGCTGGCCTGGGAGGGCGGCTTTGCCCTCCTCCAGCGCCGGCCCAGGGCCTGCCATGCTCTGACCCCCACTCTCCCCACTGCTGGGGCTCCGGACCACGGAGCTGTCCCACTCCCTGCGGGCCTGTCTGGTGTCCTCCCCCCAGTCCCTCGGCTCCTGAGTTTCCACTGCGGGCAGGAAGGGGCGAGTGGGGAGGCCGGTGGTCCCCCCTCCCTGCCCAGGGCTCAGCAAGTGAAGCCGGGAGGGGACTCAGAGGGGCCAAAGGCACAGGTGTGGCCGAGTGAGACAGGCACGCGGTCAGGGAACGCCTTACCCTGAGTCTCCAACCAAGGCAGGCCCAGGCGGCTGTGTGCACACATCTGGCCTAAGGCCTCGGCCAGCGCCCCCCGCCTCACCCCAACCTCTGCTTACCCAGCTGCTCCTGGCCTTGAGGAAGGGTCAAGCCCGGGTGGCCGTAACTGGGCACCATTGTTCCAGCGACTCAATATCTCACGAGGGCCTACGCTGAGCCGGACACGGCTGGGCACGGCCTTGCTGGCGCAGTGGGAGGAGACGGGGCCAGGGGACCAACCGCAGGCCGGGAGCGGACCACAGGGACGGGGCGCCACGGCAATAGGTTGGGAGCCAGCGTGGGTGGGGTGGCCCCTCGGTGTGAGGAGTTTACAAGGAAGCTCCCCTGCCTCCAGCTTCTCCCCAGGCCGGCCCCCGCCTCCCCACGCCCAGGGGCCTTGGGCGGTTCTACCTGAGGGATTTGGAGGATGTTTCCTTCCCCAAACAAGGGCAGACGCCAGTACCAGCACAGTTCTACACAAAGTCCTCGGGCCGACGCAAACTATTACACAGAGAAAGGATAAACAACAAGGTCCTACTGTAGAGCGCAGGGAACTACAGTCAATATCCTGGGATAAACCATAATGGAAAAGAATATGAAAAAGAATATATATATGTATAACTGAATCACTTTGCTGAACAGCAGAAATGAACACAACACTGTAAATCAACTACACTTCAATAAAATTTAAACAACAACAAAGTAATCAGGACGACATCTGCTCTGTGTATCGGCTTCTTACGGTGGCTGTAACGATCGCCACAAACTTGGGGGCTTAAAACAGCACAAATTTATTTGTTTGCAGTTTGAGAGGTCAGAGGCTGAACAGTGTCTCATTAGACTAAAGGCAAGGCACCAGCAGGACTGCACTCCTTCTGGAGGCTGTCGGATGCCACGGCCCCTTCCTCCACTTTCCAAGCCTCTTCCCATCTCTCCCTCTCTCACCTCTGCTCGCATCACGACGTGCCGTCTGTGACTCTGGGCCTCTGTCTCGCTCTTTCAAGGACCCTGTGATTACACCGGGCCCTGGACAATCCAGGACACTCTCCCATCTCAGGGTCAGCTGGCTAGCAACCTCGGCTCCACCTGCGGCCTTAATGCTCCCTGCTGTGCAAGGTAACATATTCACAGGTGTGTGGACGTGTCTGGGAGACGGGCACATTCTGCAACTGCCAGGTGCCCACCCCGCCTGGAACAGTCCACAGGAGGTCCCCTGGAGCTTGGCTCCTTCCCCCAACCCCTCCCCTAACAACTTCCCCATCTGTGAAATGGGACGAGGAGGTGCAAAGGGGGGTGAGGGGCCCTACCCCAAGATGGACTCCAGAACAGCCGAGGCAGGATGACCCCCAGCCCACCATCCAGACCAGGCTTCTCGAACTTGAACATGCACAGTCCCCTGGCGGGGGGGCGGGTCTCATCAGAAGGCAGCCCTGGACGCCGAAGGTCTGGCTGAGACTCACCTGTCCACCCAGCTTCCAGTGAGGCCAGCGCTGCTGGCCCCAGACAACACTGAGCGCGGCCGAGTGGGAGGATTCCGGCTGCGCCCCACCTCATCGGAGCTGAGCTCATCAGTGCCCACTTCTACTCCACCACCACCACACCTGGGATGCACTAAGTGGTCGTAACCCAAAGCTGAATCTTGCAAGGGAAGAACCGGGGACCCATCTGGGATCTGATCCCAGCTACCTGGCTACCAGCCGTGCATCGTGTGGCAGTTAGGCATCCCTAGTCTAGAGCAGAGAAAACTGGGGGCCAATAACAGTAACTAATAGGAATAGAGGTGCAAATCCTGCTTTTACCAAGTATAGCCTGGGTGACCAGAGGCAAGTTCCTAATATTCCTGAGCCTTGGTTTCCCTACCTGTAAAATGGGAATAAACCCTGTCGTGTAGGGTGGTTAAAACAATATGCAATAGTATCTTCAGCCCTGATATATGCCCTTTCTATGAAGTGCGAAATAAATATATACACGAGTACCTACCTCTTGGGTGTTTAGCAGGTTTGAATGGGTCAGCTCCTCACTGGCAATCTCTACAAGCTGGATCATCCCATTTTACAGATGAGGAAACTGATGCAAGGGCGGCCCCAATCATCAGCCAGCTCTGGAGGCCGATCAGCGGCACAGCCAGCCCTTGAACCTGGCAGCCGGCCCGAGTCTGTGCTCTGAGCCACAGCAGCATTGCATACAGCAGGTGCTCAAATGCCTGCTGTCTGAAAAGGCTCCACAGAAAAGTCCAGATCCACATCAAACTGTATCTAATACCTGAAAGCCCACCACCTCTTCACCGACATGCAGTGTGGTTTTTATTTCCTCTCACTTACGTGTCCTCCACCTGTTTTTCGACCTTCAGCCACGTGCCTCCTTGGGCATTGATGCCCGTGGCCTTGCCCTGGCCTGGAGGGCTGGGTCTCACCCTTGAGCAAAGGCCCCCCGCCTCCATCCACAGCAGCATCACTGTGGCTGCATCTGAGGCTGGCGCAACAGCCCCCTGCCCAGCACCCGACGGCTCGGTGGTCGAGGGCCCAGTGGGGATGCGTGGCCTGGCTCGGGCCAAGGCCGCACAGCCGCAGAGGCGCCTGAGTGAGATGGGAGTCAGGCCCCAGGCCTACGTTCCACAAGCAGCCCTGCGACATGAGAGAGAACACAGCACACACCCGGCACGTGACGGTTCCCGCACTGCTGATGCGGAGACCGAGGACTTTCAGACACGATGAATCTACAGCACAGGGGGAAGCACCCACCGACGGAACACCAACCTCCAAACCTTAAAACACCTCTACGCAACCTGTCCACACCAGAAACACGCCACAGCTTCTGAAAGGTCTCCAGCGGGTCAGGCGAGAGGCGAGAAGACACGGCTGGGGTCTGGCTGTGCAGCCTCTCACTAGGACTCGGCTCTCCGTCCTACAGGGGGTGAGTCAGAGGCCAGAGGTGGGGGAGGAGCCCAGCCAAGGGTGATGGAAGCTCCCAGAACGAGGGCCACACTGTACCCCGTGTGGGACGTGTGTTCTCTCTCTGAATCCTGGCCAGGACCCCAGAGGCCGGGGCCCCCGTACACACCCCACAACTGGGAAAAGCCGAGGCCTCCAACGCCAAGGGGCTCGTCCAAGGTTCTGTGCTAAGCGTTCAGAGCAGCCCGACTCCAAAGTCAAGGCCAGGACCTTGGAGAGAGCCTGCTCCCTTCGGACGCTGCTCCTAGAGTGTTCACTGACTTAAAAAAATAAACTAATAAAGGTCCTATCTTTAGGATGTCTTCCCAGTTCTGCTGGGGTCTCCGTGGGCATCCAGAAGGGGAGAAGGGCAGGGCGGGGAGAGGCCTGGCTCAGCAGAGCCTGTACCAGAGACCCACAGACAGCGGCAGTGGACGGCGAATTGATTTCGCGGTTGTGAGCCTCATCTTTTTCTGATCATGGAAAAGAAGTGAAGAGAGAGAAGAGATGAGAGGGGCAGGGAGGGGAGGGGGGAGACGGGGAGGGAAGGGAGAGAGAGGCAGGTCCAGAAGCAGGTCCAGAAGCGCCCAGCGCAGCCTGGGTGGCACCGGCCCCCTTGCTTCACGGAACTGTCAGTTTTCCAGGAGAGAGGGGGTTGGGCGGACAGGCGCTGGGCCACAGGGTAAAACGTGTCCCTCACCCCTCTCAGCCTGCAGTCTCACGAGCCACCGGCTGGCCCGTCCATTCCCTGCAGACAACACCGAGGACCCACAGAGGGTCCTGCCCACAAGGCCACCCAGCCAGGGGGTGGCCGAGACCAGCCAGCACTCAGACTCTGGCTCTCCCCACGCCAGCCCGGACCTGTGGATAAAACAGAGGCCCCGCGGGGCCGGCAGCCCTCCTGCCCATCACGTCCCACCACCCATGCCTGTGCCAGGCTGATGGGCCACACACACCCGCTGGACAAGGCACCAGCCGAGGCGGTCCCGATGCCAACCCGCGGCAGCCGCCTGGGCCACCGGGTTCCTCCTCAGGAGCCTGGGCTGGGGTAGGGGGCGCGGGCGCAGCACCACCTCTGGATCACGCGGGGCGGCAGGTGGCGCCGGGCGGGAGTCAATGGCCATGGGGCCCTGAGCACGATCCTAATGTAACCTCTCCGGCTCCACAGCCCCGAAGGGAGCCAGGAGGCCCAGAGAGCTCTGGAGGTGTCACCCAGGGAGACAACGCGACCAAGTTCAGCCTGCGCCCCACGTGCTTGGATCCTGAGACACTGGCTCCGTTCCGGAACCTCCATTAAAAGGATTTTTCGGGCTTCCCTGGTGGCGCAGTGGTTGAGAGTCCGCCTGCCGATGCAGGGGACACGGGTTCGTGCCCCGGTCCGGGAAGATCCCACGTGCCGCGGAGCGGCTGGCCCCGTGAGCCATGGCCGCTGAGCCTGCGCGTCCGGAGCCTGTGCTCCGCAACGGGAGAGGCCACAGCAGTGAGAGGCCCGCGTACCACAAAAAAAAAAAAAAAGGATTTTTCACCAAGGCCCAGGCGACCTGTGAGCAGCTGTTCAGGGAAACCACTCCCCTGGGGACACCTCACGGCCCCACCCCGCTCACCCCCCGCCCGGAGCCAACGCAAGCGCCTCGTCCATCGCCCTCAACGTCCCTCTGCGTCTCTGCCCGCAGCCCTCCTGGTGGCCTCCCTGGCGCCGTAACCTGCGCGGGACAAGGATTCAGTCCGGGTCCAAGAAGGAGCAGCAGCACGCAGACCGACCGAGGCAGGCGATGCGGGCCCGGGTCCCTGGCCTCCGCCCAGCATCACCTTGAAGCTGCCTTACACCCCTCCCCCAAGGCAGGGCTGCAACTGGCATCAACTGAAAACAGTTCTGGCCCCCAAAATCACAGCTGAACTGCCTTCTCAGGCACAAGAACGTCCACTGGTGCCCAGAGCCACTTCCTGGGTTCTGGGCAAGGTAGGACCCAAAGACAGGCTCACGAGGGGGACGGGATCACGTGAAGGGCCGCCAGCCACGGGCTGGGGAGGCCGAGGGAGGTGGGAGCCACAGAGCCCTGCCGCCTGCAGGACACATCCCCCTGCCTGGACGCCCTTGCCCTCTTCGGGAATCGCTAGGCTGACGGATGAGGGCTTTGTCAGGACAACCCCCAGCCCACCATTCCCTCCCGAAGGGGGGCTGCTCAGAGGCCCCAGACACAGCACATCCCTCAGCCTGACACCTCTGACCCACCACGCCAGAGCTGGTTTGTAGCAATTACGCCCATCGCTCACCTGGACCCCATTTCCTCTCCTCCCTAAACGACCTGCAGGAGACCCAAGGGGCCCTGAAAGCGGCAGAGGACGACACTGGCTGCCCCCCCGTTCATGCCCACCCCCGCTCTGTCATCCCTACAAAACCCCGTCCCTTTGTAAAATCGATCCCAAACACCACGGGCCCCAGAGGGTGAAGTGATTCACTCCCGGGTAGGTCCTGCTGACGTGTGCGGCTCTAGCTGTGACCTCACCCTGCCCGGGGATGGAGAGAATGAAGACCCAGATGCCACCCGGCCAGAGGCACCATCCACGCATTTCCTTAGAAAGGCCAGCACCCGACACCACAAGGGACCTGGTACCATGAGATTTCACCTACAGGAAGATCCAGAGAGGTGAACTGCGTTATCCCCGTTGCAAAGATGAGAAGCCCGAGGTTCTTGGTCACGTGCGTAATTGCCGTGTAAGCAAAGAGGGCTTAGCAGCTCCGAGGGAGGGGGAGCGGTGTCCCGCACAGTGCAGAGCCCCACACGTCAGCCGCCGTCCACGCCCCCCAGCAAGGACCCCCCAGCACGGGCTCCACCTTCACAACCCAGGCAGCTTTTGTGAGGACGGCGCAGAGTGGGTTGTAGATGATGACACTGCAACTGTACTCACAGGACTGCATCCTAAGGGGACAGTTGGACAAGTGTACAAAGGACTGTGAACAAGACAGTCATCACAGCGTTCCTTATAACAGCAAAACTTGAAAGGACTGGAATCTCCAACACCGGAGAGCAGTTCATTATGGCTTATTAAGATTCCAGCACACAGACGGACCCTTAAAGCAGGGCTACAGATGTCCACTATTATACTTATGTCCATGAGAGTAGGTTCTGGATACACTAAATGGCCAACACCAAAGGTCCAGGAAAGTCAGTGTAGTACAATCCTGTTTTCTTGCAAAATAAATAAAAATAAGAATAAGAACAGGAAACAGATGCCGGCTGCATGTGTATTTGAAAAGTGTGGACCAACACACTAGAAACCGTAGATTCAGCAGGTAGGACATCAGATCTTTTTCCTCACCTGTACTTTCTAACGTTGCTTACAATGATCATGTATTGCTGACCTGATTATTATGTTTTGCTTTTTAAAGTTAGAAACACCGCAACAGGACACGTTTGGGCGGCCTGACCTCCCACTGAGAGTCTTCCCAGCTCCGGGATTGGGTGATGACCCCGGGGACGTCCCCATCACCGAGCAGGGGCTCTGTGGCCGCATCACCTTGACCCCGGCCCCCACCCAGCCACGTGGAGCAGGCGTGGGAGTGTCCCCTGCTCATCCCATGGGCTTCCTTCCTGGATCCATGTGTGCTTTAATCACAACATCAGTAAGAGAATATCCAGATAAGAGCAGCAGCTGGCCTGCATGCGTGC
Source organism: Hyperoodon ampullatus (assembly GCF_949752795.1). Classification (NCBI taxonomy): domain Eukaryota; kingdom Metazoa; phylum Chordata; class Mammalia; order Artiodactyla; family Ziphiidae; genus Hyperoodon; species Hyperoodon ampullatus. Next base: position 74,387,901 of record NC_136930.1, read on the forward strand.
AGGCAAGTCAACTGCCAGGCCCCTCCTGGAACCAGAGGCAGCAAAGAGAGCCCATGTGCAGAGAATGTCTGGGATCCAGGTGGCCTGACCCCAAAGACAGGCTCTCCACGGTCAGTACCTCCCTCCCTCCCTTTCCTGGTACATCCCTCCTAGGGGTCACCCTCCCAGATACCCTCTGGCTGACGTCCTCAGGTCTTTGCTCTGTAGCCCCAGCGGCAGGACCCCGAAGCCTGCCCAGGGGAGGTGACACGCCGCCAGAAGCTCCCACAGGCAAGAGGCTTGGCCAGCATCGAGCCCCTTCCTGAGGCCCCTCGCTTCATCCATTCTCTTATTCACAAGTATTTATTCACGGTTCCCTTGTGCTAGGCACACCGCGGGGATGGCGGGAGGGGCACAGCCCCCGGATTTCCCCTTGGGGCCTGCAGCCCAGCGGGAGAGGCAGACGTTGAGTGAATACACTCTCAGCTCAGAGTTCAAGCTCTGATGCATGATGAATGCCATGCAGGGGAGGCCGGGGGCCCCGGGAGCCAACAGTGGGTGAGACCCCGTGTCAGGCCAGGCCGCAGCTGGCGCTCCCGCCCTCCTCCCAGCCGCTCATCACAGTACTGGCCATAGCCAGTCCCTCACCCCCAGCCTCTCATCGAATTCCCAGAGCCCAGGGGTGACTCCCTCCTGGGTTCCTCATCTGTCCCACACGGCACGGGCCCCGCCCACTGATGCCCCGCTGGCCAGAGGCTGGGGGAGGGACGCCACGTCGCGTCCTCTGAAGGGGGTCCTCCCAAGGCCCCTGGCCCCACTGTTACTAATTGCTCAGACCGTGCTCTGGGCAATGCCACAGCCAGAAACAAACCCGGCCCAACCTACTGGCCAGTCAGAACCCGCTCACTTGGGAAAAACAGAGAAAAACCAACAGCCAACACCAGGCAGTAATAAAAATCATGCTACAAAATGGTCTCAAAATAGATCCCAATACACAATTCCCATGGCAACTGCCCCACGCCTGAGGGCTGCCTCCGGAGGAGTATGGACATGGGGCAGGTGGGCTCAGGCTCTCCGGGACACGGCACACCTCGGGGGCAGAGGGCCCGGCCCCCTTTCCAGTCCTGTGTCTTCTCCGGGGACGGGGTGAGTTAGGAGCTTGGGGCTCCAGCCACAGCCTAGAACGTGTGGACTGGGACGGGCCCCAGGAGAAGCTGCCCAAGCCTGCAGGACCTTCACAGCTCCTCCCTGAGCCCAGGTCCCCAGCACCACCTCCCACGAGGCAAGGTGCCAGGCCCCACAGGGTGAGAGAGGTGGGCAGCGGCCAGTCCAGCGGGGGGACACGACAAGAGGGAGAAGTAAACAAGCAGCCATGGGTCCAGCCACAGAGTCCCCCGCCTCAGCCCCTGCAGAAAGGGGTGTGGGCCCAGAGAGTGACAGCGAGGAAGCCCTGGGTCCTCGGCTTCAGGACCTAATCGCCCCCTGAGCGGCCATACCAACACCCAGCAGACACGAGCTCAAAGCCTTGCCTGAAAGAGGCAGCAAGGCGATCAGCGGCTGCTTCGAGCTGGTGGAAGGGGGGCGGGGTGATGGGTAAAGGACACAGGGCTGCTTTTTGAGGCGAGGAATGGCTCTAAAAGTGACCGTGGACAGTTGCACAATCTGTAAATATGCTGAAAACCATGGAACTGTACACCTTGAATGAGGAAATTGTACGGTCTATGAACTCTATATCTCAATAAAGCTGCTACAAAGAAGAAAGAAAACCCCGCCAGACCCGTGCCAGCAATCAGGAGGGGCACCTTAGCAGGACCTGGCCGATGCCAGGTGAGCAGTGGGGACGCCCAACATTCCACCGACCACCTTGACAGTCAATGTCTCACTTGACAGCCCTGATCATCTGACCTCCTAAACGCCAGTAGCCCACTTTCCAGGTGGGGACAGTCGGGTTACGAGAGCTTCCGGAGGTCACCAGGGCCACAGAGCTGGCAAACACAGGCTGGAGAGAGAACTCGTGGAGACAAGTGAAACGTCGGCCATCCACGTTTGAGACAGTGGGCTAAACACCTCTGCAGGTTGTGAAGATACCACCCAGGAGGCGGCCCAGCCTCTCATTTCCTTTTGTGGTGGTGGGACCTCAGGGTCCCACAGAGAGAAGAGAACCCATTCCAGCATTACACTGAGTACACAGCCCACCCAGTGCCCCGGCTTCCTCCAAGGCTGGATTTGGGGCGCCCTCCTCCCAAAGCTGGGCCCCGCTGCTCCAGCCCAAGGCAGCTCTGCCCGCCCTGCTGCCTCGGCTGTCTGGGCTGTCTTTGGATCCGTCCAGCTCTAGACCACTGTGCCCACCAGGGAGACAAAACCCCAAGCTTGTTTCCCACGGCCCGCTTGGGGTGTGTTATGTACTGAATGTTTGTGTCTCCCCAGTGTCCATATGTTGAAACCCTAGCACCCAAGGCAATGGTATTTGGAGGTGGGGCCTTTGGGAGGTAACTGATTACAGATGGGGTCATGGCGGTGGAGCCCCATGATGGGATTCATGTCCTTATAGGAAGAGGAAGGGGCCAGAGCTCTCTCTCTCCAACACAGAAGGATACAGCGAGGAGGCGGCCACCTGCAAACCAGGAAGGAGGCCCTCACCCAACCAGGCTGGCACCTTGATCTCAGACTTCCCAGCCTCCAGAGCTGTGAGAAATAAATTTCTGTTGTTTAAGCCACCCAACTTGAGGCATTTTGTTCTGGTCACTGAGCTGACCAAGACAGGGTGCCAGGGCCAGGTGGACAGACAGCAGTGCCCCCAGTACTATGTCTGTGAGGCAGGGGACCCGGCACTCCCGTTTCACAGATGAGGAGCCTGATGCTCTTTCTCATACAAAGCACACAGCTATGGAGCAGGGAGCCAGGACTCGAACCCAGGACCTCATGCCCCAGCGCCCAGCTCTGCCCAGAAACCTGTGCCACCCTCCACCCGGCCAGACGGCCTCCCTCCCCAACTTCTGCTCTGCTTGAGGCCCTCCTCCTTCGCCGACATGTTTATGGGAATAACGACACTGTGACGGGACCCGTGCGGTCAGGGTCACAAGGGCTCAGACACCCGGTGGCCCTGAGGCCAAGCAGCAGATGGGGATTCAGCACAGGGTGGGGCCTTCAGAGGCCCCTGTGCATGGAACGTGCTTCCCTGAAAGCCACACCCAAGGGCCATGTCCCATGGCATGTCAGCCCAGAGATGCACTCTTCCTCCCCCCAGAGGCTTCCCCACTCTGGGTGCCCGCATGCACTCCTGGCCCGGTGACACAGATGCGGTATGGAGCACCAGAAATAGCACTGGCCACGGAGTCAGACACACTGGGATTCAGATCCTGGCTCCCCGCCGTTTGTCTGAGTGAGCCATAGGAAAATTACTTCATCTCCCGGAGCCCTGGGTGTCCACCAGCCCCAAAGGGTGCAGAGGTGGAAGGACCGAATGAGGTAATAACGTTCACGGCGGGGCCTGCTCGGGGCACAGGCACTGCCGCAACTGGAAACGAACACCAAAACCCTCAGGGACTGGGGGATGAGGGGAGACAGCCCATGATCCCCTGCACGCCCTTCCACGCACCCCATCCCCTGGGCTTCCTGTCTCCCCCAAATGTGCTGGGCTCTCTCAACCTTCACCCAAGCTGCCCCCCTGCCTGGAGGGCCTGTCTCCCCTCCCTACTCCCAGGCATCTTCCACGGCCCGGGCCAGCCTCAGCTTCTCCCAGAAGCCTCTTGGGACAGACCCGCTGGTGTTCGCCAAAGCTGGCAAACCTCACACACTTCCTCCCGGGCACACAGCTGGACTACATCTCCCAGACCTCTTTGCAGCCAGGCAGGATCCCATGACTACGTGCTAGCCAATGGGATGTGGGCAGGCATGAAACACACCCATTCCAGGTCTGTCTCTGCACACGCCTCCAAGCTCTCTTTCCCCATTGGCTAGCTGAACAGAGAGCACTCCAAGGACCTAGAAGGCGGCACAGTCACAAGACGGAAGGAGCCTGGGGCCCCGAGTGACCTGGTGGAGCAGGGTCTCTAACCTGCATTAACTTGAGCAAAATGAACTTGTGTTGTGCTAAGTCACTGGGACCTGGGGGTGTCGGTTACAGCGGTCAGCCTGTGCTGACGAACGCACAGCCCCGACTCCTCTCCAACAACAAAGGTGTCCAGTGGTGGCTCCCTCCTCAAGCCCCTTCCCGGCCCTCGGCCCTCTGCACCACCACTAGCCAGGCTCTTGTCTGTCTCCCACCCTGGTCTATGACCAAGGTACAACCTGTCACTTCCTCATTTCCATGTCCCTAGCTGGGGCTGGCGCAGACTGGGCAATCATACAGTTTGCCTGATGAAGACACCAGGATTCCTCAGAATAGGATCACCTGGAAAATAAGAAGTTTGTTCCCAGAGGGCCTTCCAGTCTTAGCTTGTGCCTGATTCTCCAAGCGTAAGCAATGACTATGGATCAGCCCCATGTCAGGCACCGTCCTAAGCTCTTCCCAAGTACATGCTCACTTTACCCTTCCCAAAACCGAGGTAAGTCACTTGTCCACGGCCCATGGCAGGCAGGTTGCAAGAACTGGATAAAAGCCAGGCCGCGGGGCCCCGGAATGTACATGCTTCCCCCAGACGCAGGCCAGCATCGTGTTTGTCCCCGCTCCGGCCCCACCTCCTGCTGAGGACACAGATCCAGGCCGTGACAGTCTGGCCCGAGGGTCAATCGTCCCCAGGGCCGCCCTCGTGAGCTGCTCACCCCCAGATCAGCTGAGTGCAAATTCCGGGCACTCAGGGCAAAGGAATCAAGAGGGACAGACACTGTCCCCCAGCTGAGCGGAAGTGAGGCATCAGAGAGGGACGGTGGCCCGCGAGAGTGGGCCTCCCTGCCCAGGAGCCTACTGGGGCTTGAGAAGGAGGAACCTATCCCAGGGGCCCAGAGACCAAAGGGAACCAAAAGGGACACTGCACTCCGCACACGAGGTGCCTCACAGACGCCACCATCCCTTGCGAGGTGGGCACACATGTCACTAGCACTTCTCACCAACACAGGGAGCCCACGTTGCTAAAACATCGCCATTCTCCCCACCAGCTGGGAGCCAGCCACTCCCTCACTTGCCATCCTGTACCCCACTGCCCTATCCCTCATATCTACCAGCTGAAGGCTGATGCTGGGCAGCGGGCCCTGCAGCAGCTGTGCCGGGTGTCAGGTGCTTTCCCTGTCACCTCTGGGTGTGCAAACCCCATGTGGCAGATGGGGAAACCGAGGCCGAGACACTGAGTCACGCCGGGGAGGAGGGACAGCGCTGGGCTCACGAGCAGGCCTGCCTAACCCCAGGGCCTGTGGCTCTGTGCACAGCACTTGTCCTGCAGGCTACTCTGACCCCGAATGCCAAGAAGTGTTCATCACCCAGCCTGCCTGGCCTGCTGGTTTGTTCAAACCCCAAGAGACAGCTCGGGGTCAAGAGAGAATATAATTCCTCTAAACACTGAGCACTCAGCAAAGGGGGAAAAGTGGGTCGGAACCCTTGACAAGAAGAGAAACGGGCGGGATGCTCCGAAGTCCAGCGCACTACCTGGCACCCCAGCCCGAAGGCCCAGTGCCCTGGCCAGCCCAGGGCCGCCCAGCTGCCCCCCTGCTTGGCCTGGAGCCTCCTGGACTCGAGAGCCCAACCTTCCTCCCCAGGCTCTGCAGGGCCACAACAACTCCTGGGAAGTTCTGGAAGCGGGATTCCACCCAAGTGTGGGCCCCCTCTTTCAGGTGGAAGGATTCCACAGGGTCACGGAGAGGCCCCTCCTGGCAGGTATGCCTCTCGGGCCTCCCCTCTTGGACTCAGAATTTGAACCCACCTCCCCTCTGTGGGCTGAGAGCCCCGAGGTCTCTGTCCCTCTGGAACCACTGCCCCGTGTTCACCCGGGCTCTCCGGACACCCCTCTCCACGTCACTTCCAAGTGCGTCTGGATCTTAGTCCGCAGCCAGCTTGGCCCTTCCACAGGGGTCTCCAGCTCTGCTGGGATGAGGCTCCGGGGAGCAGGGTCCTCACACACCTGGGATGTCCTCTGGTGTCCGCAAGGGGTCCGAGCCCGCTGTTGGGAAGGTCACTGGTTCAGCTGCACGGCCACTTCCAACGCCACACAGACACTATTCCCTTTGGGAGTCTGGGGCCTGCTGGCTTGGGGGCTTCGTGGCCAGGCTGAGGGCCATCACTGGGCCTTTAGGAACATATGGGCTCCCGTTCTGGACCCAGGGCCTTGCTCTAAGATGCAGCAATGAACGGCCTCTCCCCAGGCATTAAGTGGGCAAGAAAGCTGCACCCTCCCTCACGGGGCACGGCTACACCCCGCGTTACATTCACACAGAGGCAGAGATGCAGCGGCTACTGCAGAGGCCCGGGTCTACACTGACCCGAAAGACTACCCCTGACGCATTTGCAGGTTTTTTCTTTTTAAGCCCATTTCAGAGTAGTAAGCATTCAATTTGGGGCCTGCACGTGGGTTGGCCACTCCATACCGTACCCCTTTTTTCCTCACTGAGAGAACCCCAGTTTTACTTGGAACAGCCATGGGCCCAGCTAGAAACACCAGGGGTGGGCACGGGCCCCTGATCTGCCCAGTGACAGCGGAAGCGCCTGCCAGGCAGGGCTCTGGGGGAGCCTGTGTCCCCGATACACAAGGGCAGCCCCAACAGACACCCGCCTTCACTCCTCCCCTTACTCCCGCCGAGGAGGCAGGATAAAAGCTGCTCACTAAGATGAGGGCACAGGGGGCCAGGAGGGCCTGGGTCCTTGATGGCTTCCCCAAGGAGCTAGCCTGCTGACACCCAAACTTCCTGTTCTAGGGAAAATCCCAAACTGGTTAAGCTGCTGTGGTCAGATTTTTACAAGAATTACACGAAGTCAACCCATTCCTCACTGACACAGGTAGTGATCATTCAACCCAGGATCTCTAGGTACACACATGCCTGGATAAGACTGAGGGATTGTCAGCAGGAACCAGCCAAAGTCACCAAGAGCTTACCACGCACCAGCCTTTTCTCCATTAGTCCTCACACTGGCGGTCCCATTTTACAGATGTGAAAACTGCTCAGAGAGGTTACTGAACTCGCCCAAGGTCACACAGCCTGTGAGGGCACAGGTCAGGATGTGAACCCAGGTCTTTTCAGAGACGCCCAGTTTCCTCCTTCACAGAAGGGGAGGCTGAAGCCAGAGCCGGGAAGCAGCTCCACACCTGGGGGCAGGGCAGGACTCCAAGCGGACTCACTCGTTAATAAGCAAGCAATGAGTTAGGATACGGGGACAAGGATAAAACAAGCACAGAGGCCACAGCCCCACCACCTTCCCACCTCCCCGCTGGCCCTGGAACCCACACTTCGCCTGCAGCCGGAGGCTCTTTCTCAGCCTCGCTTTGAGCCACGTCACAGCTGTTATTATTCACCAAGTGATGCAGTGACCCCGGCGGGGTGAGCCTGGGGCACATGGCCTGGGGGCCTGCAGCTCCTGGGTCCTGTCCTCCAAGCCACCTGGGCCCACCCATGCCTGCGGGGACTTGGGGAGTCATGCCTGAGGCCAGCAGGAGCTGGCAGAGACTCTTCCGGCTGGCACAGCCTCTGCCCAGGGCCAGCCAAGTGCAGGCTCCTGACCTGGCCTGGGCCAGCAGCAACAGAGGTGGGGGGACCGGAAGTTCCAGTGCCCAATCCTGCAGGGGTGTCACAGCGGGCAGGGCAGGTCCCAGCTTCAGGAAGGAGCCCTCCCCTTCAGCTGCCCACCCCGACCTCCTGCTTCACTGGCCTCAGGAATCAGAGCAAGGGCCTCGTCCAGGGCCTGCAGTGGCAGCTCCTGAGGCCAGCTGGGCCCTGCATACCTCCAAGGGGCTAGAGTTGGACAGCACTGAGGGCCACCTTGGGGACAGTCCTGGGGCTGGGGCAGGTGCAGAAGGGAGGGATCCTTCCCATGGAGGAAGCCGCCCTCCTGCGACTTCAGCATCTCAGGTCTGCCTCTCCCCTTCCCCGAGGCTACCACCCTACCCAGAGCCTCCCTCTGCACCCAGAAGGCATGAAGGCTGCAGCCCACCACTCCCCCCCTCCCCTCCACACCCTGCAGCCCGCCCTTCCCCCGCAGCCAGGGGTCCTTCTCAAGGGCACCTTGCAACCCCTTGCACTCAAGTGCATGCAGTGGTTTCTTTAGCCGAGGGAGCGTCTGGAAGTTCGGTAGGTGAGCTCTCACTGTGTGCCGGGCTTGGCACTTGCACTTTCTCTCTGAATCTACACACAGCCCTCTGAGGTGGACACTCACGACCCCTACTCTGGAGTTGAGAAAACGAGGGCACAGAGAGGTTAAGTAACGTGGGCGAGAAAGCCACACACTAGTCAACGGCTAAGCCAGGATTTGAGCCCCACTGGCCCAGTTCTCCAATTCCAGAGCTCTGCCACCTCCCTCAGCTCTTCCAGGCCCCACCCATCCAGCCCAGGGCACTCGCTCTGGCCTCATCCCCAGCCTTCTTTCAGTCCCTCTCCTGCCACAGGGCCTTTGCACATGCCACGCGGTTCCCTCGTCCTGGGCAAGTAACTTCTCCCCACGTCAAGTCTCAGTTTAAATGGCACTTCCGGGAGACGCTGTCCCTGACCACCTAATCGGAGCATAGTCGCCAGCATTCACTCTCATAGCACCCACGTCTTTCCCTTCACAGCACATCCCACGACTTGGAGCTTCAGATTTGTGTCTTCACTTGTTTAACAACTATCTCCCGGAGCAGACATGTGGCTTTCGTGTGTGTTTCATTCACCTCTGAGCCAACCGCGTCTGGCAGAGTCCAGCACATCAACGTCGTCAGCACAGCGTCCACTGTCCATCCATTACGGACCACATTCCAGGTACCAGGCCAAGCACATTACCCACTTTCTCTTACTTAATTCTCAGAAAACCTCTCAGAAGCAGCCACTGGTCTACCCATTTTACATATGAAAACACTGAGCTGCTCAAGAGAAAGGCCAGGACAAGCGCCGACAAAGCCTGAGTCCACAGCGGTTCTGACCACGGAGCAGGGCTCCTCTCACTAGCAAGCTGCTTCACACATGCGCGTTGGATGAAGAGACAGCGGGGCAGCCCGGAAGGATGTGGGCCAGAGGGACCAGGCTGAGCAAAGGTGGGAAGCAGGAGGCACAGACCACAGTGTGAAGGAGAGAGGATGCTGGCAGAGGTGGGGAGAGTCGTGGGGGGAGGTCCACACAGCTCCGAGGTCTGGACTTGACCCTGCAGACTTCCCAGAGCCCCTGAGGGTTTGGGGGCGGGACAAGGGCCACAGGCTTTAGGAAGCTCACCCCACACCACAGGGGACAGCAGGCTGACTGCTCCCTTTGCTGGAAGGTACTAGAGTCCCAGAGGCTTCCGTGGTGAGGCCAGTGGTGGGTTGATCCTACGTCAGGGGGTGGGGCACTGGCCACCTGCAGTGGACGCCCGGACCCAGCACCCTACTTAGAGAGGTCTGCATGTGGACCAGTGCACAGAGTGACGCTGTGGAGAAATTTACTTAACTGACTGGCAGCTTGCCTGGCCCGTGGTCAGAGCCGCGCTCAGGGCTCAAGCCACCTGGAAAAGTGGCCCAGTCTCAGGTGGACGAAGGAAGGCCCCCTTCCTTCACGTGGCCTGCTCATACAAAAGCTCCCGGCAACCCCAAGGGAACCAGACCAGGCCCTGCAGGTACCCTGGGGTCTGGAGGAAAAACAGCAAAATCAGCAGGCTCCTGAGCGAGCCGGGAGGGTGAGGGGTGCAGGGAGAACCCCACTCCCACGGAAATCGGGGCTGCCCTCCCAACTGGACTACCCACCACTTCGTGCAAACACCTGCCATTCAGATTCGTGGGCTGTGGTTTTTCAAGGAGTTGCTTTTCTGAAAGACTTGGAGAATATTCTAGAACAATTAAATATAGCTCCTGTGGAAGCTGCTCCATTTCCATGCCTATATTCATTCAACAAACATTCTCCGAAGGCTTGCTCAGTGCCAGACACTGGCGGACAAATGCCTCAGTCCCTGCTGGGAAGGCAGGGGCCAGGGGAGGAAGCCAGACTTGGGAGGAGCTGGGTATGACACGGGGTGACGGAGGCTGAGCTGGCGGGGGCCCTGGAGCTACCGGGACAACCGGAGGGACGCCTAACCAGCCAGAGAGGAGCGGTCTTTAGTGGTTAGGGACTCCATCTACATGGCACAGGGTGCGGTGCTGAACGGCGCTGAGTGGTAGGCAACAGCTCAGACTCCAAGGGCCGTGGTGGGCAATGCCTGTGCGCTGCAGGCAGCTGGGAGCCATCAACAGCTCTGGAGCAGGGGAATGACTCGATCTGATTTGATGGCCTGTGGCCAGCTTGGTGCATATCAGCACAGGCCTTGAGCCATCGCAGAAATGCATGCATTGGGACAAGGCCGAGTGGGTAATGTGGTCTCCGTGCAGTGTTGCATAATGCCCCGTGGCCCCCCGCCAGCCCTTTAAAAACAAATGCTTAGGTCATCCCCAGAGCAAGCCAAATATTAGAGAGGGCTTCTCTGTGTGCCCAGAAAAGACTGAGGCTGAGCTGGAAAACAAAACCCAAAGGAAAAAACCCAGAACATTTCCGATGGCTGGGTCTCCTGGGTCTGGTGGGAGGCAGGACATCAGCCAGGGGCATCAGGGGCTGGGGGAGGGGACAGTGACAGGACAAGGTCCTGGTTGATGGCCAATGTCCCCTGGATAGGAAGACGTGAGTACAAGGTACCAACAGCACTTAACACCCCACCTTGTAAAGGTCACTGATGGGTCCAGCAAGGCGTAAGATGAGGGCACTGGCCTGCCAGCATCTCCCCTGACAGAGGGGTGGGGAGCAGGTGTCTGGACACCAGGCGTGAGAAGGCAGCGAGGGAAAGTGTCACCACCCCGGCCGCAGCTTCCTCTGCTCACCTCTCCCAGCCCACATGAGGTGACCCCCTGCCGACAGCATTCCCCATCTCAGCTCCATCTTCTCTCCTGATCCCTTTACCATGGGTCTCTCGGGACACCCTGAGATGCCAAACAAAGCAGCCCGTGGCCTGTGTCTTCAGCAGCAGGTCCAAGGGTTTCCATCGCCAGCCACCGGAGACCTCAGAGCCAACCGCGTTTGAGGGCTCACTTCCCACTCAGGAGATAAAGCCCAGACAGGGAAGGGAAACCTGCCCAAGAGGTCGGAGCCGACCACGTGGTACCAGATCACATACCAGGACATGTGGTAGCTGACCATGGCCGAGGGCTCAGAGAGCTGTCCCTGTTACAAGGGGTGTACAGGCAGAATCTGCGAGGCCTCTGAACAGGCTGCCAGGAGGTCCCTTCCACCCCAGAAGTCTGGGCTTCGTGTTCCCTAGGCCTTCAGGCATGTGTGAAATCGGGCACGCAGCCACACCCCCTTCTCCATCATCTTCCAATGACTGGTCTAAGCGTGGCCACAGGATCCACCCTTGGCCAATGAGGGAGAAGCAAAAGTTACTGGGTGGGGCTTCCAGGAAAGTTTGCTCAAAGGGCAATCTCAGCTGGCATACCCCTTCTGACCTTTAGCCCACCTTTCTTCTTCCTGCCTGGGACACAGACATGATCAACACGCGTATAGATGACAACACGTAAAGAAGACAAAGCAGGAAAATCAAAGGAACTGGGAGCCCAGATGGCCCTGGACAGAGTACCGCAGCGACTAGCACTGTCACTCCCCGGATGTTCCACCCAGACATCCCCTGGGCACGCCACGTCCTCCGGTTGTCTCCAGGTCAGCCACATCTCAACACAGCCCACACCGATGTTCAGGACACCAACACATTACTCAGCGAGCCCTTCTCGTGCAATTTAGTGCCAAACTCTACGATAGGAGTTATAACATCTGACATGTTTTCTTTTTGTCCTTTATCCTAAGAAACTCCATGTAAATCTGAACTTCTATCATGGCCATGATGAGAGTTAATATACGTGAAACACACGCACACAGCCCAGATTCCTGGACCTTTGTACCTTATTTTTAGGCATTTTGTTATAAGCAATATCAAAATCTTCCTAGCAGAGAAAGGGTAAAAATAAGCTCAAAACATGTGTGTGTGTGTGTGTGTGTGTGTGTGTGTATACATATATATATATACATATATATATACACACATATATATATACATATATATATATATACACATATATATATACACATATATATACACACACACACAGACCTACACACACACACATATATAACAGATGCTAATAAAAGAAAGCAGGCAGAGAAATAATATCAGGAGAAAAAGAACCCAAGGCTAAAAATATCAAACACAGTAAAAAAAAAAGCATGTTTTATAAAGGCAAGCTTATCTCCACACCAAGAAGGAATGAGAAACACAAACCTTTATGCATCTAACCAGATAGCTTCAAAATACTTAAAACTAAAATTGACAGAAATACAAGGAGAAAGTGACAAACCACAGTGACGAAGCACTGAAAGAGACACTAACAATCTCCTTCAAAAATAAAGTAGACCTAACAATAATGACAATCAGATGATTATAAGGCAAGGGCACAAGCAGAAATGTCTATAGAGCTAGGCAGCTGAAGTAAATGAGTGAGGTGACCTGATGTGATGATGGTGGGGACTGTGGCGAACCGGACAGAGCACGTGCTCCATTAAAGGCATGAGAATTAACAAAATAATGATCATTTAAAACAGTATAGAAGCACAGGTGTGCAGGCTGATTTAGCCAATAATCACTAGTTTCAACCCTTGAAATGGCTTTGAACAACATAATAAACAAGTTTGACTTAGATTTATATAGAACTTCACGCACAACAAAGAGGTAAGTTCTTTTCAAATATACATGGAACGCTACAAAAAGTAATCATTGAGCTACAAAGAAAAATTATAGTAAATCTTAGAATATAGAAATTATGCTTTAGAAATGTGCCTACAGATAGTGAACACTCAATAAACATTAGCTCTCTTAAACTTTCAGAATGCAATAGCTAACAATTTTCTCAACAACTTGAGGGCTATTATTATTATTATTTATTATTCCTATTATTCCTATCATTATCTTCAATTTTATAGACGGGAAAAGCCCAAGGTCACAGTTAGTAAATGCCCAAGAAAGAATAATACCCAGGCAGTCTGGCTCCAAAGCCTATGCTTATAACCAACTATGCTAACTTTATGTGTGTGTCTCTGTGTGTGCATAATTTTAAAACACATACACACACTTCAAGTAATTCTTGGATTAAAGAAAATACTAATGTGCAAGTTATTTACAAATAAGTGATAATGAGAGACCTATGGGATATAGCCAAAGGGGCATGCAGAGGAACATGTATAGCCTTTGATACATTTATTTAAGAAACAGAAGCTGTCGGCGTGTGAAGGGCGGAAAAGAAAAATAAAACTAAAGAATGTAAAATAAGTATTTAATAAATACAAAAGCAAAAATCAGTAAGATAGATAACCTTACTATACTATAATAAAACCAAGAGCTGGTTCTTTTGAAAGATCAATATGTGTTGGCAACTAATTCAAAATATTTTCAAGCAATGTAAGGGCCAAAGAAAACTTGTGAGCAGCCCAGAGCCTGCACAGGAGCCAACTGCTTCATCCTCTTCTGCACAGCAACCTGCTGGCAGCTGTGACCTGGAAGTGGGGCTAAGGGGCTAGACTGTGACGAGAGACTTCCACTTTTACTTTATGTTTTGTTCAAATATATACTAAGGTAGAGGTCAGAAGTATAATAAACCCCCAAACACAAATAATCCAACTTCAATAATTAACAACCTATGGCCAATCTGATTTCATCTAAACCTCCTTCCCCTGCAATTCAGATAATTTTGAAGCAAATCCCAGACATTTCACCTCATCTCTAAACGTTTCAGTATATATCTCTAAAAGATAAGGACTCATTTATTATCTATAACCATACTAAAATAATCACACCAAAAACTTAGCATTAGTATGTATGTGTGTTTAATTACGGAAGTACTACATGCTACCTGTTAGAAGATTCAATTAAGAAGTTTAAAAGAAGCATAGTAGACCTCATATACCCCAAAACATGCTGAAGGATCACCCAGAGTGTACAAATGGGGACACTGAGGCTGAGACCAGTGAAGGGGTTTGCCCACCGTCTCCCAGCCAGTAAGAGGTGGAGCAGGGATTTGAGCTCGGGCCTCTTGATGACACATCCCAGGCTGGGTCCGCTCTACCGTGGCAGCCTTTTGACCCAACATATAACCAGATTTTGAAAATAATGATAGGATAATTAGTACATCAGGGCAACAAAAGCTCCTTGGCCGTAAGGACATACGCTTACACTCTTACGTGTGATAGAGCAGAGACCAACATTTATGGAGGGAATTCTGCACGACAGGCCTGGATAGGTACTTTCACTTCCATTGTTCTGCTCATAGCAGTCCTAGGAAGATACTATGGGCTGAATTATGTCCCCCAAATTCATATGTTGAAGTCCCAACCCCCCACCTCAGAATGGGACCGAATTTGGAGATGGGGGTATTTAAAGTGGTGATTAAGTTAACATGACGTCAGTAGGGTGGCCCTAATCCAGTGTGACTGATGTCCTTATAAGAGGAGATTAGGACACAGACACCCATAGAGGGACAACCATGTGAAGGCCCAGAGAGAAGGTGGCCATCTCTAAGCCAAGGAGCGAGGCCTCGGGAGGAACCAAACCCGCCAACACCTTGATCTCAGACTACTGGTCTCCAGAACTGCAAAAAAATAAAGTTCTATTGTTTAAGCTACCCAGTCCATGGTGCTTTGTTATGGTAGCCTGAGCTTGATACAGAGGTAGATGATACACTGTCTATTTCACAGATAAGAGAACGGCACATCTTAGAGCTATGAAATGGGCAGCATTTGAACCCAGATGAGAGTCCAAAGCTATGCTCTCTCCACTGCACCAGGCAGCTAAGCACGGAGAGCAGGAAAGGCTCAGCAAGGGGCGTGGACAAACTGCTGGTCAGCCAGGAGGGTGAGCAGACCGCACCCCTGCCTCGGCCTCATCGTGGGCAGGTGTATCTCCTGCCCTTACGCTCTGGACTTTGTCACGTGACTTGCTTCAGACAACGGTATGTGGAAGAAATGACAGCACGGTAGCAGGGTCATGGCATAAGACACCTCACTTGCTTTCACTGCCCTCTTGCACCTCTGCCATCACCAAGAGGAAAACACACAGTGGCTTGGAACAGAGCTGCCCTGTCAGCTTCAGACCAGCAATGAGAAAAAAGCTGCCCAGCTGAGTGTTCTGGAGCGGTCAAGCCCATCTGAGCCTCAGTCTGTGAACAATAATAAATGGTCATTGTTTTAAGCCTCTATATTTGTGGGTGATTTGTTACACGTCACTAGCTAACCGATATAGAAGGTCAAACGAAGCAGTATATAATGAAATAGTAACAAGCACAGACTCTGAAGTCAGACTGCCTGGGTGTAACTCCTGACTCTGGCATTATTTTGCTGTGTAACCTTGGGAAAATTGCTTGACCTCTCTGATCTTCCATAGCCACATCTGTAAAATGGGAATACATGAAAATATCTATCTGATAGGGTTGTTGAGAGGATGAAGTTAATTCAGATGGTATCTGTAGAAAAACAAAACCCCGTGAGTGAAAGCTCTATTGTTGTGACAGGGACTAGAGATGAAGCTTGTCCTGGGATGCTCTGGTCAGCCTGACCAAGACAAGCAGATGACAGACCTTTTGTCTTCTTTCGTTTTAACATCAGTCCCACATCTGCCCTTCCTTACTCATTTAGTGAGGCAGTGAGCTCCCTGTCACTGGAGGGTCAAGCAACGATGCCATCCTGAAAGGGTAGAACCAGATGACCTTTGAATCCTCTTGACTGTCAGACAATAATCACCGAGGCAGGTCTTCTGCCCTGTGTCCAACCCATGATCCCAGGAAGGTGGACAGTGGTGTAAAGAAGGGAATGCTGGGCTTGAGGGCAGAAGACCTGGGTTCAAGTCCCAGACTCCACTGTGTGACCTTGGGAAGCCACTGGACGTGTCTGCCTCGCTGGCATAACAGAGTTAATCCTAACCATGCCTATTTCACAGGGTTGTTATGTGGATGAGAGATGGTAGTGGATGGGACCCTGCTTTGTGAACTAGATAACAGCAGGGACAAACAATATCCATATCCATAGAGTCCTCTATAGAGATGTCACTCCAGGCACATTGAGGGAAAAGCCCTCCACCTCTGAAGTTATGTCTTTCGCTAGCTTGGGGTGGGCAAGTGCACGGCAGGCATCCTGCCACTGTCCCTTCTATACCCATGGCACACATGACTAATCGATCACAGCACTCTTCCCCACTGGAGCTGCCTCTCAGCTCAGAGTTCCAGTGACCAAGCCAACTGGCTGGACCAGACTGATCAGGCAAAACCTCCGATCCTGGGAGCCAGACCAAGGCCCACTGGCTCCCCTGCCTCCACCTGGTTCCGGGGTTTCCAGGAGATTGTGGGTTCCAGGTGTCCACGGCCCCCACAAGACTCCCTTGGACTAGCTGAGCCTGGGATGAGGATGGGTTTTCACAGCTGTGGACACCAGCCCTCTACCCCCACATGACCTGGTCCAGGCCACATCAAGATTGCTAAGAGAATGTTCTAAAATAGTAAGAACATCCAAAAAATGTCTTCAACATTGCTGAGCGCTGCTGAAATTGCAGTGAGACTAGAAGCCCTGCACCATATGCTGTTGTTTACAAGACAACACACAACACTCCCAGGTGCTCGTGCCCTCTGACCTGGGAATCCCACCACCACAGCAAACCCTTAAGTAATAACCCAGCAGAATCTACATGCGCGCGCGCACGCACACACACACACACACACACACACACACACACACACACACACACATTCAATAAAGCACTACCTATAATTGGCAAAAAAAAAAAAAGGAAAGACACATTAAAACACTATAAATAGAGAAGTGGTTAAATAGATGATCATACATTCATTTAGTGGATATGGAGCTGTGAAAATATATTTCCCTTAAGACTGCAGAAACACGAGGTAATGTTTGATATAAACTTAAAGAGAAAGAGACTCTGAAACGCCTAGACTCCATGGGGGCCCTACCAACACCTATCTCCACTCCTTCCTCACCTTCAGGACCCATTTGGCTTGAAAAGCAACATGCTACATTTTCCCAGACTTCCTTGCAGATAGGGTTGGCCATAAGACAAAGTTCTGGCCGATGACGGGTAAGCAGAAGTCCTTAGGTGGACCATACAGGCAAGCTGTTTAGAAAGGAGCAGGCTCAGCTGATACATGCCTTTGTCTTTTGTTCTTTTTTCCTGCCAGGACAGGATGCCGGATGTGATGCTGGAGTTAGGGTAGCCATCTTGGAACCATGAGGCAGCAGCCTGAGAACTAAAGCCAAGCTAAGACGGCTGAGCAGAGAGACAGAAGGAGCCCGAGTCTCTGAAGGCATCGTGGAGTCACCTGTCAGCCCATCTACCTGCCCCAGACTCCTTCACTGCTGTTTGGCGCGGTCACTGTTACCCGGGTTCTCTGCTCCAGGCAGCTGAGCGTAGTCCCTTACAGATACATCCTGATGAAAGGATAAAAACAGTGAGCACAGTTGGGCAACGAGGAGAGTGGGAACATGAAAAGCTAAAGCCACTCCTGCACGTGACCGCGAGACCGCAGGGGAGCGGTGGGGACTGTTCTCCCCTCTTTATAAACCGACCTCTGCCACAGCTCACTACTTCCCCTTTTCTGTGATGTAGGAGCTACTTTGTGAACCAACACACACTGGGCATCCACTTCGTCGGCGTTCGAATCCCTCTGGCCAAAACACTTGTCCCAAATAGATGCCAGACCAATTGTGCCAACTGCCAGGGCCCCTCAGCACTCAGGACGCAGTCAAAGAGGTCTTTATCTCCCCGGAAATGGCGCTCACACTGGGAAACCCTTCATTACGACCAGACTCAAAGGGAACATTCCCCCGCCGCCTGCAGCAGCCCTGGGCGAGGCCCTTTCCTGGGGCGCAGATGAGACTCGTGGTTAGAGCCCAGCCAGGCCAGCCCTGCATCACGAGCAGTCATTTCCCACCAGAGTCCAAGAGGGAAAAGGCCCCGCCACTGCAGGTGCAGCCCGTGGGACACCGAGCTGCCTCCAGACGTACCTGGGGCCTCGCCGCTGGGCTGGAGCAGGAACCACACCCTCCCTGCTCCCTGCCACACAGCAACGCTGCCTAGAGCTTCTGCGTGAGGTGGGGAAGCCAAGCGCCCTCCTACGGTTCCCCCCAACACCTCCAAGCTCACCCCACCCGCCCAGAGTGAGCGAGCTCGCCTCAGCCCCACCTGGGCTCCCACCCCCATCCACATGGGACAGTGCCTGAAAGCTCAACGCCGGAGTCACCTCCCTCCCGACATGTGACTGTGAGGCCTCCTCTGGGCAGGAGGAGGAGGCAGGGAGAGGGAAGGAGCCCACCTCCCAGGCACCGACTGCGCACACGCACACTCCACACCGCTCGGCCCCCTCTGGCCATGATTCGCAAGGTGGCTTTTCCTCCCAGTCTGCAGAAGAGGCTCCGGGAAGGGAAGTCACCAGGCCAGGGGACATTTTGCACTTCGGGGGATATCTGGCAAAGTCTAGAGACAGTTTTATTTGTCACTACCGGGTCGGGGAGGGGAGTTGCCACTGGCGACCAGAGGATGGAGACCAGGGACGCTGCTCGGTGTACTACCACGCACAGGACGGTCCCCCCTGCAAAGAGGTATCCAGCCCCAAATGTCAATGGTGCACGGGGAGAACCCTGCCCCAGCCCGAGGTCACCCAGTGACCAGAGCCGGGGCCCTGTGTACAGCCCGTGCTCTTTGCAGCCCTCATGCCAGCCTCCTCACTGTGGGTCATGAGCAATCACGGTCTCCTGCCCAAGGAAGTGGGGACACTGCCAGTGGGCACCACGGAAGTACCTCATGGAATCCCCAAGAGTCAGCAGGGAGACCCTCGCCAAGCTCCCCTGTGCGCGAAGACCACGGCTCGCCGGTGTGGGAGGGGGACAGCAAGGGGGGCAGCCGTGCCCACGGCGAGGGTCCAGGGGCAGCCGTGCCCAGCCTGGACGCCTCAGGGTCCCAGAGTGGCTGCCGGCGCCAGGCTCTGCCCCTCACCCCCAGCAGGCCTCACCCGCCCCCGAAACTCGCAGCACCCCAGGTGTGTGCCACCCTGCACACCTCCAACAAATGGCCAACAGGGACCAAAGACACCACTGCCGCGTGCTTCTCATTTACTGACATTTTGGGCCTTGAGTATAACATCTTGTTCCTGACGGGCCATCAGGCAGTCAATCATCAAACACCTTCTGGGGCCCAGTATGTGCCAGGTGCTCGGGACACTGGGATAAAAGGCCTGACCGCAGCCCTCAAGCGCCTTTCACGTGAGCAGATCTAGCACAGTGCAGGCCCCTGCTGTCACCTACTGACCAACGTCCAGAGGACAGACACGAGTACAGTCTCAGCATCTTGTCAGTGCACGGGGCCAGGCTGGGTGGAGGGGACAGCACGGGCAAGGTCCCAGGTGGGAACTGCCCGGCAGTGGTGTCCCAGGGGGCGTGGGGAGAGGTGGAGGGAAGTTTGGGGGCCCACAGGGCGGGAGGGCCAGGCAGGGTGCAGCAGGGCGGAGGGCTGGGCGCCACGACAACACACTGAACGCCTCAGCCCCGGACAAAGGCCCGGTGATGCTGCCCGCCGGGATGTACCTCATGTCTGGCAGGGCTGGTGACAGCCCAAGGCTGTTTCAAAGGTGGGTGTCTCTTCCCGCCAGGTGCCTGACTCACAGGAGCCCATCACTAGCGGTCGGCTTGGGGACCGAGATCACACATCTAAGGCATGGGAGTGAGAAGCTCCCCATTTGGCAAAACGGGTCCCTAACCTGCTGTCCTCCCTTAAACCCAACAGCTGAAGTTCAGAAGGCCAGGCCTCTGCCCTGCACCTGCCCAGTGGCCCCGAGGCTCATCCGAGCGAGAAGATGGCCCCAAACCACTCAGTTCAAAGTCCCCCCAGCTCTCAGGGCTGGGCGCGCACCTCGGCCTCCGGCAGGTGCCCTGAACGGCCCTGGGGACTCAGTTGCCCCCTGTGGAGGCTGTGGCACAAACACACGCCCGGGGCACCCTGCAGGAGGCATGGTGGGCCTGGCTCTGACCCGAGAAATTGGGGGTGCAGGGGTGTCAGTGGCAGAGGAAGATGGTGGGCTTCAGAAAGGTCACCGTGGCTGCAGGGTGGAAGGCAGCCTCCCGGAAAGCCATATTCTCCCAACAGGCCTGGGTTGAGAAAACCTACTGCCCGGGGTTGGACCCCATGGCCCCAGAGGCCCCCGAGGCCCCCAGCCTGGCATCCCACCACGGGAGCCTCCTTCCGCTGGATGCCAGAAGCTTTTCCATCTCCGGGGTTGCTCTCTGAGTACAGAGTGGGCATGGGGCAGCCCCCACAACGAGGGTCAGGGCCACGGCACCCAGCAGGGGCGGGGGCTGGAGACAGGCAGGGGATGGGATGTCCCCCGGGGGGGGCGGGAGAGCAGCGCTGGGAAGCTGCAGATGACAACTCTCCAATTTGCCAAGAGCCAGCGGAGTGCAAGGAGGTGAGAGGCACCTGGCAACCACTGTCAACACAGCAAAGCCCCGGGGCTGTGACAGGAGGCCTTTCACGGTTGTTCTGGCACGTTCTCTGATGCTCGAGAACCACCAAGCTCGACGTCCCCATTTCACAGATGAGAAAGCCCCAGGCTAAAGGGATGTGCCTAGGATCGGGCCTCCAGGACAGGCAGACGTGAGCAGTCCTGCCCACGGCTACGGGACCGCCAGTGATCTGCCTGCCACCCCCAGCCCCGAGTCCCTTGGACTCAGGCTCTGGAGGCAAGCGGCGCCATGATCCGCTCCTGTGGATGGAAGACCAAGGCCAGAGGTAGGGCCTGGCCCCGGCCCCCTCCGCTCTCCATACGCCCAGCCCAGCATGCCCCTTGCCACCCAAGGGCACCTGCACCCTCATGCCAGCCACAGCTCATCCGCCTCTGATCTGGCCCCATCCTTCACCTCATTGCCACCCAGGGCTCCTCCCAGGGCTGGGGACACGACAAGGGTGAGGGCAGTTCAGGGCAAGCCCACCGCACGGGGCAGCCCTGCCTTTGAGCAGCTGTTTCCCAGCCTGGCCCGTCAGGACCCCAGGAAGGAGCACGGTGGCGGAGGTGGCTGAGGGCAGCAGCCGGTCATCAGCTGGGGACCCCCTGCTTCTCCCGGGCCCAGGGGCAGACATCTCACAGTGTCCTGGCAAGCCGGGCCAACGCACTCACAGACGCTCCTAAACTTTCTCATCTTCCCCTGCTGCAAATTTTTCCATCAACCGTCCCTTCTTCTCCGGGTCCACAGCACATAGTTGTTTCGCGCTCCGAGATCAATGTCAGGGCCTGGATTCACCCCAGTCCAAGACAGAGAATGAGAGAAGTTCACATGAGCCAGAAGCTCGAAAAATGTCAATGCAGGGAGGGGGCTGCCCAGAAATGCTGGGGTACTGACTGGGAGCATGAACAGAAGTACAGTGCAGACCAGGGGAGGTGAGAAAATCCTCCGCTCTCCCTGCGTGACCAGACCCGACCTGGAGGGCACACGTGTGCACCAGAGCTGCTCAGAGGACAGTGGCCGGCTTACAAAGGCGTTATCAAAAGAAACTCAGGGGCCCTGGGGCCATCTCCAAATTCCCAAGACTGTTACGGGACAGGAAGTGAACCAAGCTCTACTCAGCCCTTCTGTTGGAGAACTGTAAGCCACAGGGTGGGTGCCTTCAGCTTAAAAGGGAGAACCTTCTACAGACGGAGGTCCCAGAGTTGGGACAGGCAGAAGGGAACTTTGAACAAAACCCCTTAAGGAAATGGCCACCAGACCCCGCCCCTGCTCCCTGCCCACGGGTGGCCTGGAGGAGGATATCGCCGGGGCGGAGGGGAAGACCCTCAACCAGACTCTCACTGCCCGTGTCCCAGATTCCACTGCCCATGGACTCTGTTTTTTTTTTTTTTTTGGCTGCATTGGGTCTTCATTGCTGCACACGGGCCTTCTCTAGTTGGGGTGAGCAGGGCCTACTCTTTGTTGCGGTGCGCGGGCTTCTTATTGCGGTGGCTTCTCTTGCTGTGGAGCACGGGCTCTAGGCGCACGGGCTTCAGTAGTTGTGGCTCGCAGGCTCAGCAGTTGTGACTCGTGGGCTCTAGAGGGCAGGCTCAGTAGTTGCGGCACACGGGCTTAGTTGCTCCACAGCATATGGGATCTTCCCGGACCAGGCATCGAACCTGAATCCCCTGCATTGGCAGGTGGATTCTTAACCACTGCGCCACCGGGGAATTCCAGGGTCCTTGCCTCCTAACTCCCTCCCAGAGCACTGCCAAGACCAGGCGTTACATTCATCTCCTCCGGCATGTTCCCTGGTCCTCTGGTGCGGCTGGTGTGAAGACAGTGCGGGGCTGCTCTGTGTTCTGACTCACAGGGGCAGGTGCCCGGGGCTGCCCACCTGTCCATCCGAGCTCCCCAAGCCCCTCCCACCCTGGACCACTCCACACACATCCCACTCCAGACTCAGCTGCACTCTGTGTGCTGAGTTCCCTCTCCTTTCCTGGGCCTGGGCCCCCGAGTTCCACTTTCTAAATGGAGACCTTCTGGCCCCTCCTCAGGTGACCACCATACAGACTGGCCAGCCCTTTAAGAGAAGACCCCCCCCAAGTACACACACCCCCTTCCACATGGAAACCCACAGGTCAGAACTTCATACAATAACCTCAATGTTCATCTAAGCACACACACTTCATCACATGTGAAGTGATGAGCTCTCTGTCACTAGAGGCATTCAAGAAAAGGCTGGCTGATGAGGCGGGATCGCGGGTGCTGGTAATGTTCTGTTTCTTGATCTGAGTGCTGGTTGCACGGCAGGGTTTGCTTATCGGAATCACTGAGCAATACACTTGTGACACGTGCGCTTCTCCATACGAACATTCTACTTTCTTAAAAATTAGAAGTGACTGGGATCGGCTGGCCATTTGGCAGGAAGGCGATGAGGCTGGAACAACTTGAAGATCCCCTGCCATCGAGGCATTAACACTCACTGAGCCCTGCCGGGGTGCCGTGCACCCACCCTAACCCGCCCATGGGAGGAACTGGGTAACATCCCACTGACGGAGGGAAGACGAACGATGCACGGAGCTGAGTGAACACGTGACTGAGTGAACGACAGCACGGAGGGAGGAACGGACGGACGCGGGGACGTGTGGAGCCTGACACACAGGTGCGGGGAGGGCTGGCCGAGGGGCAGTGTGGGGGATGGGCGGGTGCAGGTGCGAACGCAGGTCCACGGGGGAAGACATGTCCACGGAAGCCTGGCCCACCTCCTGCTCTGGCCTCCCCGGACTTAGCAGATGAAAGTCCAGGCCGTCCAGAAAGAGCAGGTGAAGGCAATAGGTGTCTGCACACGGGGTCTCATGTGATCCCTGCCATCTCAGAGCCCTCAGTGTGGTGTCTCATACGCCTCTCAGGTCACCCCGAGTCAAGGAACCCACCCCTTTGCGTCCCCCAGGACACCTATAAATAGGCTGTGCTTGCCGGAGGGCCAGGGCCACGTCGAGCAAGGCCAGGCCCGGGCAGGCCTGGGAGGAGCTGAACACGGCACCCTGTTCTTGGGCACCCGACCAGCTGCCATACTGAAAATCACAAGGACACCCCAGCCCTCCCGTCCAGCCCACGGTGTGCTGGGTGGCCGGGTCCTTCACCTGGGCCTGGCTGAGCAGGTTTCCTGAAGCGTGAAGGTAAAGGGAGAAGCAGAAAGACACAGATGGAACATTCCACAGGCCCATCCCTGGCTCCTGGGTGGAATCCATCCTTGGAGCCTGCGGTAAGGAGATCCCGACTGCAGAGTTCCAGGCCCTCCGCCTCAGTGGGCACTGCCTCCTCTGGGCCTCAGTTTCCCCATCTGTAAACTGGGGCAACACCTCCTCCCGCCTCGGGGGTGACGTGAGTGCGTGTGCGTAGAAGTGGTGCTGCCATCCTCGGTCCTTCTGGAGGCGACCCCTCTGTGAGGGGCTCTGTGCGGGGCCCGCCGGTGCCAGGAGGAGACACAGTTCCTCCAGGGGCAGAATAAATGGCACCGACAATGCAGGAGCTGGGGGAGGTGCGGAGGGCAGGGGCACAGCTTGGGGGCAGCGAGGGGCAGAGGGTAAGCCGTGCCGTCCTGGAGGGCGAGGGCCCACCAGCACCCCCCAGCCCAGCCCCTGGGCTGTCTGCCGGCCGGCGGCTCGGGAAGGGTTAACTGAGTTCAGCTGTCCCCACACTTCACGCTGGACTGCACCCAACTGTTTGGGTTTCCAGCTCCCCTCCTGCCTCAAGGCCAGGCCTTATCTTGTCATCTAGACGGTCCCCAGAGCCTCCGAGGCAGCACAGGCCGGGCAGGGGCTGGCACGCAGCGAGAGTGTAAACCATGGATCGAAACCTGCACCCCAGAGCGCGAGAAGAGGACATGGGAGACGCTTTCCACTTGGTGAGAAGTCTGTTCAAGGTCCTGCGGATGAGCGAGAAAAGGGGGTGCCCCACGGCATTCTGGGGCGAGGGACCTTGAGCAGGGAGCCCGCAGGAGCGCAGAACCTTCTGGGACTGTGCCCCACCCCCTGCCAGGGACCCACCTCCTGAGCCGGTGCCCTCAAGCAGCCACCCCGCCTTCAGCCGGGCCCAAAGGGCCTGACGTCAGTCTGTTCCTCCTCCAAACAGCAGCAAAAACAGAACGCAGGGCCCTTTTTTCCCTCCTTCCCCTGCGAGGCCCAGTTTTTAAATCGTCTTCTTAGATCCTCCAAATGAGATCTGAATTCTAAGCACAGTTTCCTCTTTAATGATCCTGAAGGTGGTAACTACTTAGAACACAGATGTTAGAGTCGAAAGAGAAGTGTCTGGAGATTCCCGCTGCTGTCAGAAGTAGTCGCTGATGGCGGGACACAATTTTGGCCTCAAGCGCCTCCTGTAGGAAGAGCCCCAGTGTGCTGGGGGTTCCTTCCCCCCCCAGGAGGCCTCAGCCCTGAGCAGAGCAATTCAGAGCAGGCGCTCTAGAGCCCCTGGCTGCCGGGACTCCTGACTGCCACCACTCCTACCAACAGCTCAGGAAGGCAGGTGGGAGGGTTTCCAACCCGCCTGCTAATCAGATGGGCACGGCAGGGGATGCAGAAGGAGTTTTCATCTTGAACATGATGGAGAGTTCCGAAGGCCTCGGGCTCGCCAAATTTAGAACGCAACAATACCATCTCCTGGGCAGCAGCTACAAGTGGCACAGACATCAGAAGCAGCGAGCGGGGACGGATGGCACCCAGAACTGGAGCAGCGATGGGAGTGCATCTGCCTTCTTGGAGCCCGTGGGACCTGTGCTCATCCCTCCTTAGGACAAAGGTGCCTGTGCCTGGGCTCCCGGGAGAGCTGGGCGGCGGTCAGTGTGAGAGCCCAACGAAGCCTCTGATGAACACGGCGGCCACAGATCCAAGGCAAAGTGCTAATTATATATGTTCTTAAAATCCCGTTCACTGAGTGCGCTACTAACTGCATCCGGGAAGCAGCGTACGTTGGCAGAGGGAGTGAGGGCGGCTCCTGCCCCACCTGGGAGACTCGAGCTCAAAGTTGAAGCACGCATGCTCAAGAAACCACTCAAGGTTAGATTAAAAAGAAGAACGCCCCTGAAGGTGCACCTGACTCATTAATATCACTGTCCAATAGGAGGCGGTTCCTTGGAGGGCCTGGCTTGGGGCTGGGTTTTGGTCCAGGCCTAGGAGCACCTTAATTTGCATTTATATTAAAAAAGAAGAAAACACACAGAATTAACTAGAAAGGTGCTTGGTTTCCCGTAAATTTGAGTTCCTCAGAGCTAAACAGCTTCCTAGGGCAGAGTCAGGCTCAGCTGATGTCAAAATTCATGGATTCTCACCTACGAAGTGTGCACACAGCACTGGACCAGGCGGCTGCAGGCACGAGGGATCCCACTGGCCCTTCAGAGTCACCCAGGCGGAAGGTTAGTGTCACGCCCCTTCTACAGGTGGGGAAACAGGCTGGGAGTCAGCACACCACTCTCCGCTTCATGGTCTTCCCGTCTGACAGGACTCAGGTTCCAAGCCCGGTCAGCGGGCTCCAGGTTCAGCATCTTTCCACTGCAGGGCAGCTGAGTTAGGACAGTCTTTTCTTCCTAGCCTTACACATATATTGCACCCTTTCTTTCTGGAAAATCAGTTGGAAACTCAACAAAAGAAGTGAGGAATAAGTCAGCACAGTCATCAGCTGCCCCTCCACACGCTCCACCTGGCCACCCTGCCTTGACCCTTTCTCTTTGGAGCCCTAACCGTTAGACGCATATGCCCAGAACTGCCAATGAGAATCAATAAACGCAATCGACGAGAACCTTATCAGATAAATGGAACATCTCTAGGTTTGATTTTAACTCCAACCGTCTCTTCAATGTTGCAGTTCAACTCTTGGGACCAGCCAAAGGTTTCCTGTGCTCATTTCACTACTGGTGGCCAGCATGCTCGCAGATTTCATCTGATTTGGGTCTACATCACTCAAGGCCCTTTAGGGAATGATGAGCTCTTCCCCTCCCCAGGGGGGGTCAGTTTTGGGGGCATATCCCCGGCTCTCTGGCTCTCCCGCAAGCAGGTCCCTGCCCCACAGGATGGACGCCCTGTGCGTGTGTGTGTCACGGCCACAGCTCACACTGGAAGTGTAAAGAACAGAAACGACGGTTATGACTGGCTGGCCCTTTCAGGAGCTGGAAGCACAGGGTGGGAAAGGAAGGACTTTACTGTGTTTTGGCCCCTGGGCCAAGGGCGTGTGGCAAAAGGAGTAAAGCTGGTTCCGCAGACAGCAGAAGGGCAATTTCCTCCTGAAAACATAAAAACCTACATCAATGAATTAAACATTTCAGACAAGATGACTCTCTAAAAACTCTTTTCAACCAAGAAGGAAAGACAAGCCGTCCTGTGCTGGCGCTTCCTGTTGCATATGGCACTGAGAAATCCTGTTTTTTCAGCACGCAGAGCTTTCCAGAGAAAGAAAAATATCAAGGGGAAAATCAGAGAAGGAGGTCCAGAGAAGTCAGGCAGGAGGGACGGAGAGAAGGATGGGGAAGACGAGGCCTCTTCTCAGGGCACAGGGGCACAAAGAACTGGAGGGGAGCAAACTAGAGGTGGCCCCGAGCCAATACAGTGGCCCTGACTGGTCCAAGGAGGTGGCCATGAGAGGCCGGGTGCTGCGCTGGGACAAGGTGCACACCACAGAGACACCACCCTGCCTCCTGCGGCGTGGGGAGGGCAGCCCCAAATCCACTGGGATGAAGCGACCTGCTCTACTTCCCACAGGTCTCCAAGGGTGATGGACGCAAGTTGCCTGAACCCCTTGGCCTCAGTGGGGGTCCTGCCCTAGGTGCCCACCAGAGGCTGCTTCCCGGCAGAACCTTTGGGCTCAGACCCACAGGAATCCCCAGGGTGTACCGACTGGACTCTCTCCCTGGACCGGAGCTGAACTTCCCCGGCTTCTGGGCAATACGCACACGTGCCTTACCCACCGGCACAGCCTGGGGGTGGGCTGCTCCTGCCCCCCTCCACGGGCTCTCCACCGCGCTCCTAGAGCCTCTCACCAGGCTGCCACCGCCCCGCCCCCCCTCATCACCAAAGAGCAAACCCTCTCCTCCCAGGGGCCTGGCACGACCAGGTTCCAGCATGGAAGAAGAGGAGCCAGGAGGCAGGAGAACTGAAACCTGGGCTCGGAGAAGGCTGGAGGCTGGCGAGGGTCAGCGCCTGCCTCGCTCCGAGAGCCGTCCGCGGCCACCTGAGTCGGTCTCCGCGCCGCAGGTGCCAGGCCAGCCCTCTCCAACTCCCGGAGAGGTAGTAAGTGTAAGGCTTGGAGGCCCGCGCAGCCCAGCCCGCGCCGGGGCGGTGGGTGGGTGGGTGTCTGCTGTGGGATTATTCTTAGCGCTCCACTCTCTTCGCAAAAGTGGCGCCTCCGCCCTCCAGGCTCCGGCACGCTCGCTCCGGGCTCGCACGCCCGGCCCAGACACCGGCGCGGAGGAGGGCACCGGGTGGGGTCCGCGAGGGGTGAGACGGCGCGGAGGCGCAGGAGAGGCGGGGGCTCCCGGAGAGGAGGGGGCGCTGCGGGAGGGGCCCCGGCGACAGGCTGCGTTTAACCCTCGGCGCCCCGCACCCAGCCCTGCGCCGCGCGCTCAGCCGCCTCCCCGGACTCCTCCCGGGACGCGGGGAGCCGGGCGGCGGCGCGCCCAGCCCTTACCTATGGTGGTGATGACCGTGATGGCAAAGTAGAAGGAGCCGGCGAATTTCCACTGGACGCCAGCGCGGTGTGGCTCCGACTGCAGGATCACCAGCTCCAGCTGCCGGTAGTCCTCGCTGCTGATGTTGTACTTGCCCTTGATCCGGATCTCCTCCGCTTTGAGTTTTTCCTCCTCGCGCATCTCGTGGTCCGACTCGAGGGCGTCGAAGACGGCGGCGCCCACCAGCAGGTAGGTGAAGGTGCAGACGATGAGGGACAGAGTCCGCACGTTCTGCCTCTTCATGGCCGCCAGCAAGGAGCCGGCGCGGGGGGCATGTCCCGCAGGCTCGCAGCCGCGCGCGTCCCACTGCAGCGCCAGGCGGCCGCCGCCGCCTCCTCCGCCGCCGCCGCCGCCGCCTCCAAGTTGTAAGCGGCGGCGGCAGCAGCAGCAGCAGCAGCAGCAGCAGCAGCGGGGAGGCGGGGGGCGGGGAGGCTGGGGGGGCCCCCCTCCGCCGGGGCCGCCACAGCCGCCGCCACCGCGAGGCGGCTGGCGGGGCAGGGGCGGCGCGGGCCCGGGCTCGGGCGAGAAGGCGGACAGGCACAGGAGGCTGCTCGAGCGCCGGGGCCAGGCGTCCGGGAGCCCCGACACCCTGCGCCAGACCCGGCCGAAACAGCCCGCCCCACTGCGCAGGGCCATGCACGGCGGCCCCGCCGGGCACCGCGCGGGCCTCGCTGCCCTCCGCACCCCGCCCCCAGCTCCCGCCGGAAAAGCAGGGGCGGGAGCGGGAGCCGGAGCGCGGCCGCCGGGGCCCGCGCCCCTCCGGGTCCGGCTCCGAGGAGGCGGCGCCCAGCTAGGAGACCACAGGTCCGCACGCGCCCCGCGGGACCTCCTGCCCCTTTTACCCCTCCGCGTTCCCCTTCGAGGGGGGTGAAAAAGTTTGCGAAGTGGCGGCGTCTCCGGAGTCCCCAGCGAGCGGGGAGGGGGCCGAGCAGGTGCAGCGGTTGGGGCGGCCGGGTGCCCGAAGGTCCGAGCGCGCTGCGTCCACCCGGGCGAGCCGGGACGCGGCAGGGTCCCAGCCAGGCGTCGGCCGGTCCACGAAGTTTGCTCGGCTCAGCCCCCGAGGCGCGGGAGCGGGGCGCGGCCCCCGGGTGGCAGGGCCCGCGGCGGAGCGGCCTCGGGGGCGGCCGGGGAACGGCGCGGCGGCGGTCGCCCAGCCCGCTCCTCCGGGGGCGGCGGGCGCGGCGGAGGCGGCGGCGGGAGGGGTCCCGCGGGCCTCGCGGAGATGCGGGGTGGGCGCGGGCGCATGAGCCGCGCGGGGGTCGGGGCCCTCCGGCGTCCGGGCGTCCGGGGAGGCGGCCGCAGCGCCGCTCTGCCTGGAGCGCTGCGTGCGTGCGCGTCGGAGGGAGCCCGTGTGTGTGTGTGTGTGTGTGTGTGCGTGTGTCTGTGCGTATGTGTGCCTGTGTGTGTGTGTGTGTATATGTGTGTGTGTGTATATGCGCGCGCGTGCGCGCGCGGGCGGGCGTATGTGTTTATGTGTGCGCGCGCGGGCGCGCGCGGGCGCGGCAGACCCGCTCCAGCGGGAGGGCCACGGGGGGCGGGGGCCGGGCTAAACCGAGGCCCGGCCTCCCTCCCTCCCTCTCTCCTTCCCTCCCTCCCGCAGCCTCCCGGGCGCGCCACCTCCCGCCTGGTCACCAGCCAGCTGGCGAGGCTGCCGCGGCGGCTCCCGCTGCAGACCGAACGCGGCGCAGGGCGCACGCGAAGGGAGCTCGGGAGGGGCGGCCGGTGCAGCCGGGGAGGGGGCGGAGGCGGGCCGAGGACTGGGTGTCGCCCGAGAGGGGGCGGGGGGCGGAGCCACCAGCAGGTTTTGGCGGGGGATGGGAGGATAAATGAGGCTGCTTGGGCCGTTCTAGGCCAGCTCCGCGAGAGCACATGCAACCACGAGAGGCGGAGAGTTTGAGGGACCCGGGGTTAGGAGAAGAAACGGGATGCAGCCCAGCCGGAGAAAGCAGACAGGCAGCTTAAGGGAGAGGGGAAATCCAGCGGAGGGTGGGAGCACGAGGGGAGGGTTGGTGGGCTCCCGGGAGCGCGGCGGCGCACGCGGCTCCCCCAGGGTCAGCCACCTGGCCCGGGCGCGGGTGCGTGTCACTGGCCTGGGGCACCTCCTCGTCGCGTGCTGGGGTCCCAAGGGCCGCGTCAGACCCGGAGAGCATCGCCGGCCGGTTGGCCCAGCACCGGCCGACCTGAGCCATTCCCAGGGAGAGCGCTGAGGATGGCAGGAACCGCCACTCTTGGGATCGGGGCCGCTGGGGAGGACGCCGCATTCCCCTTTCCCTGTCTGCTTCCTGTTGCTTTTCCGAGAAACACTCCTTGGTTCCCCGAGGTTGGGCGCGGGGTGCACCCAGAACTCAACCCTGACCCTCCCCCCTGCTCCCCGCACCGCGCGACGGCGCCTCTCGGGACCAGCCTGGGGAGGAAACCCGAGGCTCGGCCTGGGCGTAGCTATTCCCTGAGTCCAGAGAGGGGTCCTCGCTCTGCTTTACCCCCTTTCTATTTCAGCCTCCTTTGCCCTCTTCCCCCCATCTCCCTTCAGGTCGTCGAGGGGGTTTCCCTCAACCATCGGCCCCTTTAATTGCCTCTTGAGCAATGGAGCACGAAAGGGGCAAGCGCAAGTGCCGGAGACCCCCGGGCTCCACTTCCCTGGGTCAGAAGATCTCCCTTGGACCCCAGCCAAGAAAGAGATGGAGACTTGGGGAAAGGGGCGCCCCACCCCCTGCGGCGGCGGGCTGAAAAACGGGGCAGAGGCTAGCCATGGACTATGGGGGGTGGGGTAGGCCAGGGAATTATATTCAACCCTCGCGCAGCTCGCTCCGGGAGCCCTGACCCCTCTGGGTCGCCCCCTCGGGCCGTGCTTGGGCTCCCCGCCCACAGGACTCTGTCTGGGTCGAGCGAGTCTAGGTACCCACGGAGGCTCCCCGGCGGGGATGCTCTCCATCACATTTTGGGGACTCGCGGGTGCTTGCGCCCCGGGCGCACCAGGGAAGGGGGCCCCCGCTGTGGGCGACGTCTGGGCCGTCCGGTCTCCACTGGGTCTGAGCTCGCCCGCGGGGGCGGGGAGCCCCACCCCTAGCAGGCGCTCTCCCCAGAATTCATTTTGGAAACCAAGGCCCCCGCGCTCGGCGAATGAGCCTGGCCGCCCGGTGAGTCACCGCGAGCGGGCGACAAGGATTCCCAGCAGCTGGTAATTAATTGCGCCGTGGCTCGGCCCACGACGGAACCCCAGTCGGGCCTCCCGCCGCCCTGCAGCGGCGCCACCCCTGAGTCACAGCCGTCGGGCCTACGCCGTCCGGAAGCAGCCTGCCCGCCTGGACGCCACCAGGGGGCACTGGACTCCGACCCACAGGTCGCCCCGCTTTGAGTCAACGCCTCGTAGGAAAGTCCAAGCTGTCCCCGCTGGCAGGTGCGGGAGCGGGGGATGGGATGCTCTCCACCCACAGACTCCAAGCTTTGTAGGGAGCCACTTTTATTCAGTTTACATACAACCTTTCAGGAAAACGGAGCAGCTTTGTGCGCGTATTGGAAGGGACCTCAGAGATAAACTAGTCCAAACCGCTTGTTTTACAGATGGGAACACTTCCAACGGGAGAGGATCACGTGCCCAGGGACACAGGCAGTTCGGATCCAGAACCAGCACTGAACCTCCTCCTGGCTTCTGTCCTGCGTTCCTTCAAGGACCCAGCTGCCTTCTGACCCCAAGTTCACAGTGCCACGAATAGCCACAGACCACTCCCAAACACCGTTTCTTCCTTAACTCCCCCCCACCCCGCCCCAAATATGGCCTTTGGACTCAAGAGAAACAAGCCTGGGAGCCGGGCCTCTGGAGGGTTCTTGGTCGGGGAGGGGGGTAAAAGGAGGGTTTCCTGGTCTGTCCATCCAGCACCCACACTCCTCTCCTCACCCTACACTCTCCTTCCATGGTCTTGACCTGCAGGTGGAAGTGAACTTCTTGAAGCAGAGCCTGGGTCTTGACATCTTCCCTGTGTCCCCAACACTCATCCCCAAGGCAGGCGCTCAGCTAGCACTGTGGGTTGCTGCCGCATGACAGTCCAGAAAGCTGCTAGGCTGGTGGCAGTGCGTCTGGGGAGACCACCTCCCTCTCTGCCCCTGTGGTCTGGAAACACCAACTCCAGCTCAGCCTAGAGGTGGATTCAGAGCTCAGGTGTGGCCAATCAGAGCCAGGTTTCCCCCAGCCACGGTGATTGGCTGGGCGTGGCTCACCTCTCAACCAATGAGAACCCTGGGAAAGAATTTCTTTGAGGAGGCGTGGGAGGGAGGCAGGTACTGAGACTGCAGGCCACTCCCCTACAGGGAGCAAATACATTCACTTTTTGGTTTAGGCCACTGTGAGTTGGTCCCAAGCAGACCAGTGCTGCCGGCGCCTGTGAGCTGGCAGCCCGTCTGTGCTCCTCCAGCGATCTGTCCCTGGGCCTACCTGGACTTCAGTGTCTTCTTTAGTAAAAACAGATGTATCTGATTCGATAATAGAGAACATCATGGTTTTATAACGCTATCTACCACCTAGTTGTTTGCTAGGTTCTTTACACACAGTGGGCGTGTCCGTAGCCCCTGGGACTAAGAATCACTACCCTGTGTTACCCAGAGAGGCTGACCAGCTTATTCGGGCCCCTCAGTGAGTCAGAGTGGATCTCACTCCCAGTCTAGTGCTGCTTCTACATCAGCGCTATGTGTCTGTGAAAGACTCAGCTGCGGGCGGGAAGCAGGGAGGTACCGTGCTCTAGGCCAGCCACCCAGTGCAGCACATCACACCTCCGTGCCTTTGCTCATGCTGTTCCCTCTGCCTACATACCTTTCCCTGTCCTCTTCAGGCTCCCGTCTCCTCATCTTTCAAGGTTCAGCTCTGGCAGCATCTCCTCCAGAAGCTTCCCCTGTGCCCAGCCTGGATGAGGCGCCTGTGTCCCTGCACAGACTTCTATCCTGTGACCCCTTTGGTGCCAGTCACACCTCCCCTGCCAGACTGTGAGCTCCTTGAGGGCAGGGGCCATGCCGGCCTCAACTTGGTCATGCAGGACCTGCCACACAGTAGGTGCACAATAAATGTTTGTTAAAAACTAAAGAGCAGAGTTGAGTTCACGTGCCAATGCGTCTGAAGTCACCCCAAGTGAGATCTCTCAAAGGAAGGCAGGAAGAGGTAGATGAAAGAAAAAAAAAACTAGCCGTGCAAAGGGCAAAGGTGGTGGCCTGCCAGGACTCCGAGAGTCTCTGAGGTTTAGGCCTTGACTCTGATGTCCCTGGGGGTCCAGTGCAATGAAGAAGGAGGAGAAAGAACACGAAACGCAGAGGTGGAAGAGGGCAGAAAGCAACAAGAGCTCAGACAGTGGACGGAGTGAGGAGTGAGCCTGGAGAGGGGAGTGGGTCCAAGTGTGAACTCACCAGTATTGGCACACAGGCTGCCTTCCCTCGGCCTGGGCCCACAGCAGACATTGCTCATCAATCCCAGCCCTGTCTTCGGTCGAGATCTGTTATAGCCTGAGAATCTTGAACACAGGGGTCCACACAGGGCTCATCCTGGTCTCAGTGCTCACCTGTTTCCTTTCAAGGCCATCACCAATCTGACCCCAGCTGAGATGGCAGAGAAGTGTTTACACCCATCGTGAGAGGACGTAGGGAGCCGTGAGCAGGTGGCACCGTGATGGTGGTGTATGGCGCCCTGGTGGGCTGGTCCTGAGCGAGCCTTTCTTGAGCACCTGCTGGCTGTTCAGCCTGAGCTGGGAATTGAGCACTCATGATGACTCTGTGAGGCCATCATCATCCCCTTGGCCGGTGATGAAGCCAAGGCTCTAAGCTTCGGACAGTGACCATGACTGCAGATCCTTTGTGGGGTGGGGTGGGGTGGGAGCTGGGGGGCCGCGTCCTTCTCTCCAGGCACAGGCAACCAGGCTGGACCAGTGTGATGGCGAAAAGGCTGAGAAGGAAGAGGGAGAGTCAGCCCAGTCCCTGGTACACAGGAGGTGCTAAACGTTGTTTCATTGGCTCCATGATTAAATCCAAAATATGCTACGGCTGGTACCAGGGCTGATGTGAGAGTCGGGGGAGGGAAGCAGGAAAATGGCCCAGGGCTTCCAAGACACAAGAGGTAGAGCCAATGCCAGAAAAGGGAAACTGAGGCCGGCCAGGCTCAGTCTGCCCAGAGGATTCCAGAATGTCATGTCCGGGGCAGGGGAAGTGGTTCATAGGGTGGACAGTCAGAGCCTGTGACCTGGGGCTGCTGGGCCTGCAGCTGCCCCAAAAGTCCATCAACAGGTGATGTGAGGACACAAAGCCCCAGATGGGTGGGCTCCCCCCTGAGATGTGAAGCCCAAGGGGGGTCTTACTTGGAATTTCTGAGCCCCAGAGTTCTCCTTGTGCGGTGATGTCTCCAATTGTGACCACGTGGGCAAAGACGCCTGGGAGATTCACACTCTAAACTGTTGCAGGAACGATCGGTGTGCAGATTCGAGGCTCAGGGCGGATCTGATCTGCCCCCGGAGTTAGAGGACTCTTAAGAGTAGGAAGTCCATCTAGCAGGTGAGCAGCCAGCCAGCCCTCTCTGGGACTCAGGGTGACATGCGAATGAGGGCAGAGGCAAGGCCAGGGGCCCCTCCTTCGAGCCAAGGGCGGCCCCCACCCCCCCCAACACACACATAAGCCCTTGCTTTACTGCGGGAAATATGATTAGTGGATTTCAGGCTTCTTAACGCAGCAGCCTGATCCACTGCCCAGCTCCACACCTGCTCCATAAATAGCTCCATCGTGTTCCCCACGGAGCCCCAGTGCTGCCAGGATCAATCAGGCCATCGGCAGAGGCTTCACCAGCTGACAGCTCCTGAGGGGGGCTGCTGGAGGGGCACGAACACTGTGCCCACCAGGAGGGTCTCATTAACCGAGGCCGGAGCGTCAGGGCCAACCCCTGAGGGAGGTTGTTCGAAAACCAGGCCCAGGAGATGGGAGGGCAGCGTGTCCACACCCACAGCGGGACTCCTGGGCGGTGGGGACGGCATCCTGTCCCCAGCCTCCGCTTCTGGGTACGCGGGGCTTGGCAGAGCGGAGGCTCCTGGGCGTTTGCTGACTAGATTAATGAAATGGATTCAAGAACGACATACCAGTGGCCAGGAAATGGCACGGGTGACCTTTCTCTCAGTCACCTCCTCACCACTCGGTGCGTAAAATAATTAGACGCCCATAGAGAGGGGACATTTGTTGAACCCAGCTCTTCTTCTTCGTAATACTAATGCTGACGTAAATAAGAATAATTAAAAATAAAAAATCTTCCGCTCTTCAAAACAAACAATCGCTTACAGAGAACGCTCTAAATGTGGGACGTGGGGAAGCTTGCACTCGGGTGTGAGACGGGATGCCCCGCGGTTGTTGATGTGGCTGTGGACAGGAGCACCTGGAAGTTGCCCAGCACGGGCACGGGGCAGAGCCGGGGGGCGTGGAGGCTGCTCTGCGGAACCCCCCCCACCACGTCCGAAGCAGCGTGTCCCTAAAGCGCACACGGGGTGTGAACAGGCTCTGCATCACCATCAGATCAGTTCTCCCAGACGGACCCCGACTGGCACTCGGGCTGTGGGATAAGTACCGGCTTCTGAGTCAGGCGGCCGGGATCCAAATCCCAAGCTTGTCGTTTCCACCCGGCGTGACCGTGGGCGAGTGGGCGACCCGCTCCGTGCCCCTGCCCCCGCCCCCCACCCCACCCCACCCCACCCCACCGGTTGGTTGGCAAGGGCAGAAGAGAGCTCTCCGGCCATCCGGATGAAGCGCGGGGAGGCTTGTGCGGCTCGCCGGCGGAGGCCTGGCCCGCAGGCGGGGCCACGCGGTGCGGGAGCTCGTCCCGCTCGTCCCGCCCGCCCCGCCCGCCCCGCGGAGGACACGCTGCCCTCCTCCCTCCACCTCCCTGGCCGGGGAGCCAGCTTCCTCCGGGTGGGAGCTAACTTTAGTCCAGTCACATGGCGCCACCGTTGTCCCTGTGCCGAGAGTTTACAGATCCCCGCGGAAGGTGTTTAAATATTTTTCCTTTTCAGAAGCCTGGTTCTCGCTTCTTCCATTTTCACCTTTGTGTGGCAGAAGGTAGTTTTTGCAAACGCAGCCGAGGTGGCAGCGATTTCGCAGCGAGACACGGCATCCCTGTACACACTGCTGCTATTTTGGGGACTCGCAGGTGTATCGTTTGTATCATCACGGGCCTGTCACCTCCCAGCGGGAGGGAAGAGAGGGTGGGGTGCTTCCAGAGGCTCCTGTTCCATGGGAGCCTTCCCCTGGAAGCCCTCCTGGCCCAGGTGGGGTCTGGGCATGGCCCATGTGCCACGGTGCGAACAGCCCCTGTCCTCAGCACTGTTGCTCCATCCCCTGCTCTGGTCCAGGCCTCGAGATTCCTAGGACAGGGCCTGTCTGACCTGTCTGTGTCCCCAGCACAGAGTAGGGATCAGGAAACATCCACTGAGCTGATGGGAGCTCTGCAAGGATCTGGGGCTTCAGAGAGGCTTTCTCTGCCCCTGAGCTGCTCTCTGCCCCAACATCACCTGCCAGGCTCGGGGCCACCGTGCCAGGCGGGGGCTGGGAGTTTGTGACACAAGATAGATGGGAGATGGCCATGGCAGGTCTGGAGCTGGAGACCCGTGGGTCAGGGGGGCTGTGGGAGCCCAGACCAGCGTAGACTGCGGGACCCCAAAGGGCTTCCTGGCCAGTCCCCAGGCCGTGGGATGGGCTGATCCCAGCTCTCTGGTTGCTATGGGTGTGGAGAAGGCATAGCTACACTCTGAGGATGCACACATTGTAGGGCCCCATCCAGGGTTTAAGTCTCTTCTCACAGGGCCAGAAGGTACACTGGCAATTAGGTCTCCTTCCTCGTTTGATGAATAAGGAGACCGCAGCCCAGAGAAGTCCAGGGACTTATGGGAGATCACAGAGTCATCATCGTCTGCAGAGCTGGGACACCATCCACCTCCCAGGCCCCCCAGAGGGTCTCCAGGGAGTCCACATAGCTTGGCAATCCAGCCCTTGCCTTGAGGAGTACTGGGGAGCCAGCAGCAGGTCTCTGCTGTCACGGAGCAATCGTCCTGCTGGGAAAGTGAACAGTAAACCAGTTAACCATCAGGGAAAAGCCAGAGACAGGTGATTGTAGGAAGATGAGAAACACGGGACAGTGAAAAGTGTACTGGGCAGAGAGAGATTTGAGGTGCAGTGGTCAGGGATGGCCAGCCCGTGGAGATGACACTGGAATTGAGACTTGAATGACAGGTTTGGACCCAGGAAAGGGTGTCTAAGCAGAGGGAACAGCCTGTGCAAGGGCCCTGGGGTCAGGGGAGGGATGCTGCCTTATTCAGGGAAGAGCCAGAAGGCAAATGTGGCTGGGATGCTGGCCCAGAGGAAGTTGGCACAAGATGAGGTCAGAGGTCAGGGCTCCAAGCGCCGCCCCCCCAGGAGGACGGGAGGCAGGGCCCGATCACGGAGGTTCTCGCAGCCCACGGGACGAAGATGGATTTCACTTGTGCATTCACGGAAGTCCACGTGTGCACGGTGTGGGGAGGGAGAGAAGGCACATCCGCTTCACTGGACAGTGTGGGGCACCCACATCCTGCAGAAACAGCACCACAGGGCGCCTGGGGAGCTCTCCAACCTGGAAGAAGAAGGGTCCCCAAGCAATGGGTGGTCAATGAAAACAATGACGACTCCAACTCTGACGACTGTGAAGGGGCTGGGCCTGCAGTGCACACAGCCTGCGGCCCCAGCCCCCCAGAGGCCACTGCTGAGCGCCTCTTGTCGGGGCCGGGGTCCTCTCACAGGGGACCAGGCGCCCCGGGGGTGAGTTGGGTGAAATCACTGCAGCTTCTGATGCTGTCTGGTCTCCAACGACCCAGGACAGGCCTGGTGGCCAAGGTGTGATTTCCGCAGCAACAGGAAGAGCTGCCAAATTCCCCAAATCCCTCCCACACCTCCACTCAGATGCCTAAAATCTCTTTAATGGTGGCAGGTTGAATTACTCTTTATAATCACTGTACCCTTTTAATTTATTTATTCTTGATCACAAACAATACTTTTTGCGTAAAATGTAAAAAGTAGAGAGAAATATAAAGAAACAAAATCCTAAGGATTTTCCCCAGGGAAGTTAGCACCATTTCAGCAATGGGGCCGCCCCTGGGAAACACTGACTTTTACACCCTAAAGTCCACGGATGCTGATGTAAGACCTTCCTTAAGTGTCAAGTGCAAGGGAGCAGGTGAGGACACAAAGGGGATGGATGCTCAAGAAGGTCTGGGGATACGGTTAGAGAGGAGGACGCCCAGGGGAGAAGGGCCACATCACAGGTCGCGCTCCTGTGTTTCTCACACTCCATTGCTGCTGTGCAGCTTGGATGGAGCCAGGCAGAGATTCCGTCCCTTGAGTATGTGACAACCGTGCGGTCCTAACACAGCGCAAGTGAACAGCCCCGGATCAAGGCCGGCTGGAGCATGGGTGCATCAGGCCCACGATGCTGGAGGTGGAGGAGGGCTGGAGGGGACACCTTGTGTGAAGAGGTGGCCCATAATGGTCAAGGACTCAGTCTGCGTGTGCACTAGGGCCGATCTGGCTCAGATCTGGGCACCGACTTCCTGGGTGAACCCCTGGACTTCAAGCCTCAGGCCCGTCCCTCGCAGAGTGGGTGGAGTGAGGGCTCCTGGCTGATTGGATGGTGGTGAGGGTGAAAAGCCAGGTACCACACTGGCACAGTCTCCGAGCTTGGGGTGGAGGTAGTGCAAACAGGTGGGCTTTGGAGTCAGATGGTCCTGGGTTTGAATCCTGGCTCCACCATATACTGGCTGATTGACCTTGGACCTGTCACTTCACCCAAGTCTCAATTTCCTCATCTGTGAAATGGGGACGTGGTGTGTTTTGTACTTAGCAGAGTGCCTGGCACAGGTAAGCACTGAAGGAAGGCGAGCTGGTTGTGTTTGTCTCTGTCCGTAGCTTTGAACCTCACTCTCTCATGAGCTACTCTTGCTTCTCCAAATGCAGGGGCACCGGAGACTCCTGCACAACAGTCCTGAGATTTTGAACCCAGCAGAGCAGGGGCAGGAGCGGGAGAACTGGGACATCAGAAAGAGGAAGGGAAAGTGGAGGACCAGAGAGAAGGATGGAGAGACTGGGGGATGAGAGAGAAGAAGGAGAGATGCAGGAACCAAAGAGGAGGGAGACTGTGGGGTGCAGACGAGGTAGAAGCGGAGAGCGATGATGGGCGGGGTGAGACGATCAGGGTAAGTTTCCCTGACTCTGGTGCTGGTGGACACCTCCTTGGTGCTTCCACCCAAAGTGTCTCTCTCCCAGACTATGTCTTAGAATCTGAGACCAGAGTAGAGATACAGGTCTTCATTCTTTCTTGACACGAATGTCTGTTAAGCATCTACTCGGCCAGTTCCTGGTCCAGGCCCTGGAGGCTGCAAAGGTGAGGTCAGGATGCTTACATACAACAGACCGATGTACTGTGTACATGTTGGCTTCCATGATCCTTCATCAGCAATACTGTCCACAGTTCAGTCCCAAATGCACCCCACACCCCTTTCTCTCCTGCGCAGCCCATGCTTGGCCATACTGACCTGTGTTCTGGCCTGCACCTCAGCTGCCATGGAAAGCATCAGGAAAAGGGTCAGGCCAGACTCTGGGGCCAGGCCTCACTTCACCTCCTGTCTATTTGCCTTTTCTGAGCAGTAGCCTTTTGGCAGCGAAATTTAACTGAGTATTTGGTTTCCATCCTACCATCCTTCCTTCTCTCCCTCTTTCACGTGGGTCAGATCAGGTGTGATGGCTCTCCCAGCTCCCTCCGTTTCCTCTCTTAAATTTCTTGTGTTTAGTTGCATCTCAACATCTGCTTCTTGGAGGACCCAGATTAACACAGGGGCACTCAGCTATCAGATCTGAGCCTCCAAAGAGCTGACAAAGAAAAATCATGGCATCTAGGGAGGGCCCAGAGCCAGACACGACGGGGAGACTTGTACCTGGAGAGTGAGAACACCCTGCATCCTATCGGTTTCTGAATCAGTCAGGATGGGATAGATTATACAGCATGTTATGGACTGAATGTCTATGTCCCCCACGTTCATATGTTGAAACCCTAACCCTCAGTGTGATGGCATTTGCTGGTGGGGCCTTTGGGGGGCGACCAGGTTTAGAGGAGGTCAATGAGAGTGTGGCCCCGTAATGGGATTAGGGTTCTTATAGGAAGAGGAAGAGATCAGAGCCCTCTGTCTCTCACTATCTCTCAGCCACGTGAGGACACAGTGAGAAAGGGCATCTGCAAACCAGGAAGAGGGCTCTTGCCAGGTGCCGGCTCTGCCAGCGCCCAGTCTTGGACACTCCAGCCTCCAGAACCATGAGAAATAAATGTCTGCTGTTGGTCACCCCCCATCCCCACCACTGTCTGCAGTATTTTGTCACAGCAGCCTGCACTGAGACATAGCAGTACCAGAAAATTTTTTAAATAAAAAAATCAGCGGTTCAAATGACAAAGGCTTATTTCCTGCTCATGTGAGTTGACAGTAGCTCTGTTCACTGGCCCCCTGAGACCTAGGCTGACGGACGCTCCCCTGCCCTAGGCTTCCACCATCCCCGACAGGGAGACGCAACCTGACAGATTTCACCGTGGTCCCAAAAGCTTCCGCCCAGAAACATCCCCCATCACTTCTGAATGCACTGTGTTGGCCAAAGCAGGCCACATGGCCAAGCCTGGGATCTTCTGTCCACCCTCATACCTGGCAAAGACCTTCACCCAAGAGTCCTGTCCCTAGACAAGTTCCCACTCACCCGTCAAGGCCAAAGGAAGATTCTGAGAGTACACTTCCCAAATTCTCTTCTATCCCCTGCATCCTTCATTTGAAGAAAAGACTCAAGAGAAGACCCAAACCTGAAAATAAAGAAGACAAAACAGAGCCCACGAGATGAAGAACGATGAAAAGGGGAAGACATAATGGTGAGCAGAGGAACTTGCTATGTGGTAAATTGAATCAAAATGAATAAGGATAGACCTGTCCCAGACGGTATCATCTAAGTGCTAAGTAAGGGTTCCTAAAATTGAAGGTCTGTACTGAAAGGAAAAATTGTAATGATGGTCTATTTATAAATGTCATAGCTCAGCAATAGCTACAAGTTATGGCCAGGAAGGAAATTTATAAACTTTGCAAGGATCTCATCTTGGAGGGGGAGGGGAAAGGAAGAAAATAAAAGGTGTCTAGAAGTGTCATCTTATTAGACTGGGGAAGAATAATCAGGGGAAAAATAGAATATCTTATTGTGTGGAATAGGTGGTATCTCATTTTCAAAGTAGAGAGATCTGGGAAACAGGGAAGAGAGAATGGCTATCAGTGCAATGGAAGGAGTCTCAGGGTCTATCTGCTTGGGCGATCATAACAAAATACCACAGTCTGGGGGGCCTTACACAACTCATATTTGTTTCTCACAGTTCTGGAGACTGGAAGTCCAACACAACATTGTAAAGCAATTATACTCCAGTAAAGATGTTAAAAAAAAAAGACATTAAATAATAATAATAAAATAAAATAAGTTGCTGGGAAAATATCTACAAGGATAAAGCAAATGAAAATAAAGTAGGATGGGTAGATAGTAATCTCAAAAAGGTTTAAAATATTTATATGTGATAAATTAGAATGTTATACAATGAAGTGCTATACAGTCATAAGCCTGTATTTAAAAAGAAAAAAAGAGTTAAATATATAAGCAAAACCTATTAGGAAAGGAAAGAGAACCGGATAAAACTATAATTATAGTGAGAGACCATTGCACGATCTCTGTAAGAAATGGACAGGAGTATTAGAAATTAAGAAACTGTTAGAAGTTAAGAGGCAATCAAATTTATTGCATGGCCATTGACTGGATCCTAGTTTGAACAAATCAGATTTTTAAAAGCTGTTTTAGGGACAATTAGGGAAATTTGAATATGGATGGAGTTTTAAAAGATTATAGAACATCACTGTTATTTTCTCAGGTGCAGTAATGGTATCACGGTTAAGCAGGGAAGCATCCTTCTTTAGTAAAGAGATAAACTGAAGTATCTAGGGGTGAAATGCCATGAAGCCTATAATTTAATTCTAAATACCTCAGTAAAAAACAAACAGCAAAATGTACACAGTTATTGAATCTTGATGATGGATGTATAGTATACGTTATCTCTCTGCTTTTATGTATATTTGAAATTCAAAAACAACAAAGTAATAACACCAGAACTGAATAATGCAACCAATAACTGTGAAGGTATATATAATATAGTTATATATATATATATTTTTTTCAAATAGTGAATCCCTTTTTATGTGCCCAAATGTCACTGAGGAAAATCAGTATATAATAGGCTGACAAGAAAACATTACCAAATTCAAGAACCCAAGAATGAAGTTTTCACAGGCCTCATGCTCCAGCCATATTCAATACAAGTAGTAATTAATAATAAAATGGGAGCCAAACACTTTACTTGCAAATTTAAAACATTCATGCATAACTCTTGGATCAAAGAGAAAAATCAAGGGAGAAGTTATATATCATCTGGAAAACAAAGAAAAAGAAAATGCTTCATGTTAAAACACATGGAGTAAAGATAACAGCTTAGAAACCCACAGCCTAAATGCCTTCATTCGAAGGGGCAAAGGCTAAACATAACATCATTTTTAGTACTTGTCTCAAGCAATTAGGAAAAGAAACAGCAAAAGAAACAAGAAAAGGGGAATTCATAAAGAACTGAAATTGATGAAATAGAAAAAAAATTTAAATAGCGGGAAGAATATGTAAATGCAAAAGCTTATTCTTTGAAATGGCTAATAAAATAGAAAAACCCCTCGTGAGTCCAATTATGGAGAATGAAGAGAGAGAGTAAAATTAGACAAGATTAGGAGTAAGAAGGCAGACATACCAATATAACTACAGATCCAGGAGAGATAAAAAGAATTATGAGAGAATATTACATGCAACTCTGTGATAACAAATTGAAAACCTCAGGGAAATGGATGATTTCCTAGTGAATTACCAAAATCAGTCCAAGAAAAAAATGGAAAATTTTAATAGACCAATTACCATAGAAGAGATTAGAAGGTGACTGGAGATCTATCAGTGAAAAGAGCAGAATCAACACAGACCTACTTGAGAATGGACTTGAGGATATGGGGAGGGGGAAGGGTAAGCTGTGACAAAGCGAAAGAGAGGCATGGACATATATACAGTACCAAATGTAAGGTAGATAGATAGTGGGAAGCAGCCGCATAGCACAGGGAGATCAGCTCGGTGCTTTGTGTCCGCCTGGAGGGGTGGGATAGGGAGGGTGGGAGGGAGGGAGACGCAAGAGGGAAGGGATGTGGGAACAGATGTATATGTATGACTGATTCACTTTGTTATAAAGCAGAAACTAATAAAAAAAAAAAAGAGCAGAATCAGACAGGCTCACAGCTGAGTTTTATCTAATTTCTAAAGAATGAATCATTTTAATACTGTTTAAAC
Source organism: Hyperoodon ampullatus (assembly GCF_949752795.1). NCBI lineage: Eukaryota > Metazoa > Chordata > Mammalia > Artiodactyla > Ziphiidae > Hyperoodon > Hyperoodon ampullatus. The sequence continues at coordinate 74,431,690 of NC_136930.1, forward strand.
TATTTGAGGCCATAGAAAAGGACAGGAGAGAAATGCCCTTATTCATTCTATGCATCTAGAGTATCTTTAATACAAATAATACAAAATAAGGGGAACTATAGACCGATGGCACACATATAGGTGAAAATTTCTAAGTAAAATACTAGCAAATAGAATCTAGCGACTCATCAAGAGAACAATATATTACCCTTCAGGTTCACTGTGGGAAAGCAGTGTGTGGTTGAGGACCCTTAGCCTTGGGGACATTTTGTAGGCATATTTTCACCCCTCTTCTCTGAGCAACTCTTGGCATGACAAAGTAAGGACATATTAGGCAACGATCAGGGGGCTCTAATGAACCAGACTGGACAAAGCTAAGACATTGACATCTAAGGGAGCCTTAATACCTGTTAGCGAGTGCCAAGATTTTATACGGAAATTTTGTGGGGTTTATTTCCAGATCAGCCTCTAGTTGTTTCAGCATCTTTTAAATGTTCCAAAGAACTAAGTTTTTTTTTCTATAAGAAATCCACTGAGGGAAAGGGAATTTTCTTGGTTTTCAACACACACCAGAGCACAAGATCTAATATTACTGAATTCTCGCAGCAACTCTGTGGGGTGTTGATATGACTGACACTGAGCCTTGGAGAGGTGAAGAGACTTCCGAAAGCGCTCAGATGATGCAGGCAGAGTCAGATCTCAACCCTGCTGAGGCTGGCTGCAAAGCCCAAGCTTTCAATGGCATATGTGAAAGCCACACGTGGAAGTCCCCTGGCGACTTCTTGGTTCAGGGAGGCGTTTCAGTCCATTTAGCCAAAGCCAGGAGCCATGGAATGAAGACCAGGTGAGGTATCAGGAGACCTGCGTTCTATTTCATCCTCTGCCCTTCTGCAACATTCGGAATCCCTACGTAGCTGGTCTCAGAAGGGCCAGCGTGGGTTGCTGTCCGTGGTGCTGAAGGTGCTCTTGTCCGAGGGCTCCCACGTCACCTATTTTCAGAGGAGCTGGTCTGGGCGGCTGCCAGGAACACACTGTGATTAATCAGCAGGTTTGAAATGGCAAACTAAAGGTGGAAGGAAAGAATTTCTTTATTGGTTTTTGCTGAATCTGTGCCAAAGGAGCTTTCTTTTTCTTTTTTTCTTTTTTTTTACCGAAAGCCATGTCTTTGACAATTCTCAGCACCTGGGCCTGAATTGAACATCTCAATTTTTGGAGAGAGGCATAGAACTAAGTTTTCACTGCCCAGGTGAATAAATGGAACATTACCTGATTCTCAGAGCCCTGTTTCCCCTCTCAGGTCCCACGAGGGATCTGAGGGAATCCAGAGGGGACCTATGCTAAATTTTGTGTCAGTTACTCACTTGTTTCTATTGTCTTTTTATTTTTATTTTTTTGTAACAACTTGGTATGTGTCCTTAACAAATACACTGATTTGCTTTTTGGACTTCATGTAATTAGAACCATATTGCACATGCTTTTCTGTTGCCTGCTTTCTTCCATCAACGTTATGTTTTGGAAGTGGATCCACATTGTTGCATATTCATCATTGTATACTATTCTGCTATATGAATATGCTAAAACGGATCTGTACATTCCATTCTTACTATGGAATGTGAACTTATGTCCTTTTCTTCCCTGCTATGAACAATTCTGCTGTAAACATTCTGGCACACAGCTCATGTTACACAAGCCACTGTACACTCATTACATTATGTACATGGTAGTAGAATCGTTGGGTCTTAGGGTATGACCAGTTCAACCTCACTAGGTGTGGTAGAAACTTCTGGCGCTCATTCTCCTCTCCTCCCTAAAAGAGACACGCCTCGTCTGCAGTCAGGCGAGGCCATTTCCAGGTTGAATAATCTCATTACGGTGTAAGATCCTCTTCATATTTCTCCCAGTTTGTGACTTGTCTTTCCATCTTCTTTATGGTCTTTTGATGAATGGAAGTTCTTAGTTTTAATATAGTGAAATTTATCATTTTTATGGCTTGGGCTTTTTGTGTCTTATTTAGGATATCTACCCCTACCCCAAGATTGTAAGATATCTTTAATGTCTTCTAAATGTTTTATACTTTGCTTTTCACATTTAGGTCTTAACTTAGAATAATTTTTATGTATGGTGTGTAGCAGGGCCCAGTATCTCTCTTTCCCTATGGCTACTCACTGACTTTCTGAGCACTATTTAAGGAAAAGTCCATCCTCTTCCCACTGGCATGTGACAACAATATTTCATACATCATATGTCCCTATATGCATAGGTCTGTTTCTGGGCTTTCCATTGACCCATTCTTCTATTCCACAGTGTGTATTGTTTAGCATTATAATACAATTTGACTTATTCTTCAAGAGTATGTTCGCTATTATTGGGCCTTTGCATTTATATATGAATTTTAGAATCACCTTGCCAAGCTTCACCGCCCCACAAAAAAATTAAGATTTTTACTGGTGTTGCATTGAACCTACAGATCAATTTAGTGAGAAGTTACATCTTTATGAAAGAGAGTCTTCCAACCATTTACTTAGATCTCCTTTAATGTCTTCCAATAAATTTTTATAACTTCCTCCATAATGGTCTTACACATTAAAGATTTATTCCTGGATTCTGTGTTTGTTTCCTATTGTTTCTGTAACAAGTTACTACAAACTTGGTGGCTTAAACAACACAAACTGATTATCTTACAGTTCTTGAAGTCAGAGTCCAAAATGAGTCTTGCTGAGCAAAAGTCAAGATGTGGGCAGGGCTTTGTTCTTGTGGAGGCTCTAGGGGGAGAATGTTTCCTTGCTTTTTCCAGCTCCTAGAGGTTGAGGCACTTCTTGGCTCACGGCCCCTTCCTCCATCTTCAAAGCCAGCAACATCAGGCTAAATTCTTCTCATGCTGCCATCTCTCTGGTTCTCTTTTGTTTCTCTCTTTCCCTTTTAAGAAACCTTGTGAATATATTGGACCCACATGGATAATCCAGGATAATCTCCCTATTTTAAAGTCAGGTGATTAGCAACTTCAATTTTATCTGTACCCATAATTACTCTTTGCCATGAACCCATCATTTTCACAAGTTCTGGGAATGAGGACGTGGACATCTTTGGAATGTCATTATTCTGCCTACCACAGATTCTTTGTATTTTTTGTAGTTCTATAAATGGTAATGTTTATGATTTTATTTTCCAGCTGGTTTTGTTGTGGTACCATAATGCTGTGGATTTTCTATATTGATTTTGTATCCAACAACACTGCTTAAGCACTTACTAATTCTGATAAACCTGAAGATTCTTTAGGATTTTTTAGTGTAATTGGTGATATAATGTGCAAATAATGACAGTTTTGTTTCTTCCTTTCCAGCCCTTATGCCTTTTATTTGCTCTTGTATCTAAGTTTCTGTGCTGGCATGGACCAATTGTACAATGTTGAATAAAAGTGGAGATAATGAGCATCCTTGTTTTGTTCCTGATCTTAAAGAGAGTGCTTACATTTCAACATTCAGAATAATGTTTTCTGTACCACAATGTTCATTGCAGCTCTATTTACAATAGCCAGGACATGGAAACAACCTAAGTGTCCATCGACAGATGAATGGATAAAGATGTGGCACATATATACAATGGAATATTACTCGGCCATAAAAGGGAACGAAATTGAGTTATTTGTAGTGAGGTGGATGGACCTAGAGTCTGTCATACAGAGTGAAGTAAGTCAGAGAGAGAAAAACAAATACTGTATGCTAACACATATATATGGAATTAAAAAAAAAAAAAAAGGTCATGAAGAACCTAGGGGCAAGATGGGAATAAAGATGCAGACCTACTAGAGAATGGACTTGAGGACACGGGGAGGGGGAAGGGTAAGCTGGGACAAAGTGAGAGAGTGGCATGGACATATATACACTACCAAATGTAAAATAGATAGCTAGTGGGAAGCAGCCACATAGCACAGGGAGATCAGCTCGGTGCTTTGAGACCACATAGAGGGGTGGGATAGGGAGGGTGGGAGGCAGGGAGATGCAAGAGGGAAGAGATATGGGGATATATGTATATTCCCATCAGTGTATAGCTGATTCACTTTGTTATAAAACAGAAACTAACAGTGTAGTTATACACTACACTAAATCAGTGTATAGCTGATTCACTTTGTTATAAAACAGAAACTAACACACCATTGTAAAGCCATTATACTCCAATAAAGATGTTAAAAAAAATAAAACAAGTACCCTAAAAAACAAAAAAGAATAATGTTTTCTGTATGTATACTTTTAATAGATATCCTTTTATTAGGTTAAAGAAACTCTTCTAGACCTAGATTAGTGAGAGGTTTTTGCAGGCTTTTGGAGTTTTTTGAAAGTCACAAGAGGATGTTGACTCTTATCAAAGACTTTCCCCGCATCTGTAAGAATGATATGATTTTTCTTCTTTAATTTGTTAGAGTGGTGGATTCATTACTATCTTTTCCAATGTAAAACCAACCTTGCATTCTCTGAATAAATACAGCTTGATCATAGTATTCTTTTTTTTTTTTTTTTGCTGTGAAAAATAATTTTTATTTTATTTTTTTAACATCTTTATTGGAGTATAATTGCTTTACAATGTCATGTTAGTTTCTGCTGTATAATAAAATGAATCAGTTATATGTATACATGTATCCCCATATCCCCTCCCTCTTGCGTCTCCCTCCCACCCTCCCTATCCCACCCCTCTAGGTAGTCACAAAGCACTGAGCTGATCTCCCTGTGCTATGTGGCTGCTTCCCACTAGCTATCTATTTTACATTCGGTAGTGTATATAGGTCGATGCTACTCTTTTACTTTGTCCCAGCTTCCCCTTCCCCCTCCCTGTGTCCTCAAGTCCATTCTCTACGTCTACGTCTTTATTCCTGTCCTGCCCCTAGTTTCATCACAACCATTTTTTTTAAGATTCCATATATATGTGTCAGCATATGGTATTTGTTTTTCTCTTTCTGACTTACTTCACTCTGTATGACAGACTCTAGGTCCATCCACCTCACTACAAATAACTCAATTTCATTTCTTTTTATGGCCGAGTAATATTCCATTGTATATATGTGCCACATCTTCTTTATCCATTCATCTGTCAGTGGACACTTAGGTTGCTTCCATGTCCTGGCTATTGTAAATAGTGCTGCAATGAACATTTTGGTACATGTCTCTTTTGGAATTACGGTTTTCTCAGGATATATGCCCAGTAGTGGGATTGCTGGCTCGTATGGTAGTTCTATTTTTAGTTTTTTAAGGAGCCTCCATACTGTTTGTTCTCCATAGTGGCTGTACCAATTTACATTCCCACCAACAGGGCAAGAAGGTTCCCTTTTCACCACATCCTCTCCAGCATCTATTGTTTGTAGATTTTTTGATGATGGACGTTCTGACAGGTGTGAGGTGATACCTCGTGGTTTTGGTTTTTTTTGTTTTTGTTTTTTGACATCTTTATTGGAGTATAATTGCTTTACAGTTTTGTGTTAGTTTCTGTTGTATAACAAAGTGAATCGGCTATATGCATACATATATCCCCATATCCCCTCCCTCTTGCGTCTCCCTCTCACCTTCCTTATCCCACCCCTCCAGGTGGTCACAAAGCACCGAGCTGATCTCCCTGATGAATGGATAAAGAAGATGTGGCACATATATACAATGGAATATTACTCAGCCTCATTGTGGTTTTGATTTGCATTTCTCTAACAATTAGTGATGCTGATCATCCTTTCAAAATGAAGCAACTGACAAAGGATTAATCTCCAAAATATACAAGCAGCTCATGTAGCTCAATATCAAAAAAACAAACAACCCAATCCAAAAATGGGCGGAAGACCTAAATAGACTTTTCTCCAAAGAAGATATACAGATTGCCAACAAACACTTGATGATGGTATTCTTTTACACGTATCACTGAATCAGTTTGCTAACATTTAGATTCAAATTTTTTGCATCTACGGTGATGCAAAATTTTAGGATTTAGCCTAAAATTTTCTTTTCTTATGCTGTATTTGTTAGATTTTGATGTCAAGGTTATACCAGCCTCATAAAATATACCTGAGTGTTTCACCTCTTTTCCCATGTTCAGACATGTTTTGTGTAGCATTAGAATTTTTTGTTCCTTGAATTAGAATTCACTGGTAAAAAACCATCTGGGCCTGGAGTTTTCTTTTTGAAAAGATTTTTAACTACAGACTTGATTTCTTTAATGGGTTTAGGATTACTCATCCTATTTATTACCAGAAATTTTAATTATTATATTTCTTAGAAAATGTATTTCATTTACATTTTCAAGTTTATTGTTATGAATTTCTTCATAATTTCCTCTTATAATAGTCTCCTATTATTGTCTGCAGTACCCCTCTTTACTTGTAGTGTGGCTATTTGTGCCTTTTCTTTTTTCTTTATTAATCTACTCAGAGGTTTCTCAATTTTATTAGCCTTTTCAAGAAACAACCTTTGGCTTTTTGTTATTGTGTGTCTCTTTCTTATTTTGTTAATTTATGATCTTTATTATATTCCTCTATTTTCTTTGATTTCTTATGCCATCTTTTTTAGCTCCTGGAGATGGTGCTTTGTTCATTAACTTTTCCACTTTCTTCTTTTGAATATAAGCATTTAAGTTTATAAAACCTTCTTCTAAATACTGATTTATGTGCATCACACAAGTTAATTAATACTTTTATTAATTGTTCAATTTCAGTATTTCCTACTTTCCATGGTTACTCCTCTCTCAACTCTGAGTTATCTAGAAGTGTTTACTAGATTCCAAATACATGAGAATTTTGTAATCATCTTTTTCTGATTTCTAAGTTAAGTATATTGGGCTCAGATGATGTATCTGTAGGATAACAGTCCTTCAACTACTTACTGGGCCATAAAGCAAATCTTTAACGTATGCCCTTGATAAAAATGACTTTCTAAGCTGCTGAGTATTCTATATAAATCCATTAAATCAAATTTAATGATGGAATTTTACAAATCTTGTATGTCTTTAACAATTTTTGTCTTCTTGATCTTTTAGTTACTGTGAGAGGTTTATTTCTCCTTTTAGTTCTACCAAGTTTTTCTTTATGTATTGAAGGTAGTATTATTGGTTGCATACATATTTGGAGTTATTATAGGCTTCCTGATGTTATTACTTTTATCATGATGTTATTGTTTTTATTTCTTAAAGTAATTTATTTTTTGCTTTAGACTTATTGAATTAGGACTTTTCTGGTACATTTTTTCCAACATTTCATTTCAACCTACTATATCCTTAGGTTGTAGTGTCTCTTGTAAATATCATAAACATGATTTTGTGGGTTTTGTCTAGTTTTCTATCTGGGATATTTAGCTTAATTTACTCTAAGTATGGATATGCTTTATTTCTACAACTTATTTTATAACCACTTCTAGGTGTTACTTAATTGCTCCGTGCCTCATTTTTTTCACCTGTAATATGGGGATAATACCAATATGGTTGTCATTTTCTTCTATTTGTTCTGTCATTACCATTTATTTCTTTGGTCATTTTCTTTTCTTTCTTTCCTACTTTTTGATTGAATAATTAATTTTCCTTATTCCATTTTTTTTGGAGCATCTAGTTTAGAAGTTGTTCATGTTATTTCTCATTTTCTTAGTGTTTATCCCAGAAATGGAAACTTCCATAAACAAAGCACCGAATTGCTCAATATCTTTACCCTCCTCCTGAACCTTTAAAATTGAAATTAAAGCATTTTAGAATACTTTAATTCCAATCATCCCCTTACCAACACTTATGTTATTTTGCTATATGTCAATTCTGTTTTAAGTTAATAATTATTACTGAACAGTAAATGTTTGTTTAGATTTATCCACATGTGTACCACTCAATCTGTTGTTCCTTCTTCCTTGCATCCCTGACTTTCTATCTGGCATCAATTTCTTTCTGCCTGAGATTCATTCTTCAGAACTCCCTTCCATGAGGTTTTGGTGGTGGAACCCCTGTTTTTGTTTATATGAAAATACAATCATTTCATCTATTGAAAAATATTTGCATCACTCAGCACATCCTCCGATACTATACCACTGACTTCTGGACTTTGTTTTTGCTGATGGAAAGTCAGCTGTCAATCAAATTGCCACTTCTTTGAAGGTAATCTGTCTTTTCTTTCCAGCTCCTTTTAAATCATCCCTTTGTATCTGGTCCTTGAAATTGTATTATGACGTGTCTATTGTGTCTTTTAAATGTTATGCTACTTGGACTTTATCAGGCTTGTTAAAATATGTGGACTTTTGTCTTTATCAGTTCTGAGAAGTTCTCAGTCATTACCCCTTCAAATACTGCCTTTTCTCTATTCTCTTTACCCACTTCTCCAGGGACTTGATTAGATGTATGAGAGAGTGTCTCACTCTGTTCTCTGTGTTTAAGTCTCTTTTATATTGTTTGGTCTTTCTGGGCTGCATTTTTTCCCTTAACATCTTCAGCTCTATCTTTCGTTCACTAGTTCTCCCCCAAGCTGGGTTTAATCTGCTCTTCAACCTATTTGTTAAGTATTTAATTTCAGCTCTATTTTCCAATTATAGGAGTTCCATTTGATTATTTTATGATGTTCTAGGTCTTTACCCATTTTAATCTTCTTCGTTTCTCAAAACATATAAAGCATACTTATTTTGTAGTCTATGTCTGATAAAGCCAATGTCCGATTCCTTTTCAAGCCCAAGTTTGCTGCTTTTGTTTCTTCTGGCTCTCACACATGATGCATTGTTTCCTTGTGTATTTAATGACTTTCTCTCTTTTGAAACTCTGAATTATTAATTTTCCTCGTAGAAACCCTTGGAGCTTGGGACAAGAGTAGATTCCTCCAGAAAGGATGCATTTACTTCTGTAAGACGTCTGGTATGCGGTGGTAAGGGTATGTATATTTTTTTTTGTGGTACGCGGGCCTCTCACTGGCCTCTCCCATTGCGGAGCACAGGCTCCGGACGTGCAGGCCCAGCGGCCATGGCTCACGGGTCCAGCCGCTCCGCAGCATGTGGGGTCTTCCCAGACCGGGGCACGAACCCGCGTCCCCCGCATCAGCAGGCGGACTCTCAACCGCTGCGCCACCAGGGAAGCCCGGGGTGTGTATATTTAGGGTCATTGTCAAGTTAATGAGTGACTTGAAGTTTGGGGGTGGCTTTCAGGGAGTGTGTCTTGGGACTGCAGATTCAAGGGAGGGCCAATGTGGGTTGGAATCAAAGGGTTGAGACAGAGTAGTTTTATTTCCACTCTCTAAGTATGGTAGGCCTCCCAAGTTATTGGGGAGTGGCCTTCTATTAGACTTCCCACCTGATGGGCCCTAGGATTTGTCTTCCTCCTTCCTGTCTTGTGAGACTGCAAAAAACTGATGCTCCTGCTTTGGCAAAAACCCTCAAAATGAAAGTTGGCATCAGTTCACTGCTTGCCTTTTTGGATTCTGCCTACACACAGGTACTGGACTGAGTATTTCTTACTCCCCTGCCAGCTTTGCGGATACACTCACAAATGTGTTTTTATATAATTACCATCGTTTTTGGCTGTTTTCAATAGGAGCTTAGTCTGGGCCCCTACTCCATCATGTTGACACCCTCTTTTGATCTTTACTTATTATTTGTCGTAATCCCTTAAGACATTGCTCAGAGGCCCCAGGAGCCAGGTGATCACACGCACCTCACTCTCTTCTCTGCTTACTGGGACCAGGCTGGCTCTTAAGACATCTAACGACAGTGGCCTCTGGCCTCACAGGCCTCATCTGACACCTGCATCCTTTGAAACCATCCACAGTTCCAGCTTTTGCTTGACTGTAAAGAGGCACAGAGCTCACTCCTTTGTCAGACAATCCCTTGCCCATTTGAGCATTTGTGTTGGAAATACCTGCCTTATATTATTTCATGTTACCTAATAAATTAAGCTGTGCAGGGGTCTAATGGGAAACAGCAATATCCCTTGTTAAGCTTCCCAGGGGAATGGTGGAATTCCAGGCACATGCCGGGGATGTGGATGGGAGCACACAGGCGACGGGAGGGGTACGAGGACGGAACCAGTATTCACGGGGAGTTGCCCTCATGTGTAGGAATGTTGAGGAGATCAAACCAAACTCTTACCGTAAAAGTGCCCATGAAATAAGTATTTTTATCTCCACTTATTCGGAAGAAAAGACATCGAGTCTTCAGTGACGTGTCTGAGGTCGCAGAGTTGACAAGTGGCTGAGTCGGAGTTCAGTTCCTCAGACCCCCTCCCATGGATCCGGGCTCTGCTTGGTGAATTTAGGATGACAAGAGTGTGATGGCTGGGAGATTACAGGGTCATTGCAGGCCTGTCCTGGCCAAAGGGAACAGCGTCAGGAGGCAAAACCAAGCCAGCTCAGCTAGTGAAATGAAAAGGACACAGTCTATTCCGGGCTTAGCCTCCTCTGGCCTTGGGAGGGAGGAGGGTTCCAGACACAGCAGCTGTAGGACTGTTGTGCTCAGGAGCTGACAGCACGGAACCTGAAGAGCCAGGACGCTGAGCTGTCCCCCAGACACCTGCGCCTGGGTTCTCTGCCTCGGCCACACACCTCCACGCTGGAACGATCCAGCCATGCCAACGCCAACGGTCACATCCCTGCTCTACATGGTTCCCAGGCTCCCACTGACCCTACGAGAAAGCTCCAAATGCTCACAGCCCACTCAGGGCTGTCCTTGGGCCAGATGCACTTCATCTCCTCCACCGTGGGGGGCACTCGGGACGCAGGCCTCACATGGGTCACCTTTCAGGGTGCCTGGGTTAGTGTCAACACCCCCTCCCCCAAGAAGCCCTTTGAGACTTCTCCCTCGGCGCATTCAGTAACTTCTCTGGCAACTGTTGTACTTGTTTTGGAAACTAAAAAACACATGGGGTTCCCATGACCCCCTCCTCAGGCTTGATAATTTGCTAGAACAGCTCACAGAACTCAGGAAAACACTTTACTTACGGCTTATGTTGACCAATCGATTATAACTGACGTTATAAAGGATACAGATGAACGGCCAGACGAAGAGGTGCCCAGAGGTCTGGGAGGATCCTGGCTGCAGGAACTTCTGTCCCGGTGGAGTTGGGGTGCACAACCTCCAGCTCGTGGGCATGTCCACCAAACAGGAAGCTCTCCACACCCCCACAGCTGAGGGAATTTTACGGGGGCTTCATCTTGCAGGCATGATCAATTAACTCAATTTCCAGTCCCTCTCCCCTCCCCGGAGGATGAGGGTGGGAGAGAGAGGCCCAAGCTTCTAGTCATTTTGGGCCTTTCTGGTGACCAGCCCCCATCCTGAAGCCATCTAGGAGCCCACCCAGAGCCGCCTTTTTTCGAACAAAAGATGCTCCTGTCACCCAGGAAATTCCAAGGGATGAAACAGCTCTGTCAGGAACTGAGGGCAGAGACCAAACACCTGCTGTGTTACCCTCGGCCAGTCCCAGAAAATGGCTGCGGACGAGCCCTCACTCCCAGCCCCCAAGATTCCTTGGAATGTCCAGCATCCCTGGGGCTCCCAAGGCTGGCAGCTGCCCTGTTCAGGTCCGAGAACAGCTGGCATGGCAGGAATGAACCCCTGAGGGCTGGGGGACACACGGGCCAGCTCTCGTCGCTGGCAGGAGGAGTCTGAGGCTGTGTTCTCACGCCCCACAAGTTCCCGGAGGATTTCAGCCCAGGGGCCCAAGAATGCTTCCGCCCCCGCTCGTCCCCGCCCCGACCCCTCACTCCCCCACCGGGGACCCCCCATCTCCCAGATGAACTTGTGCTCAGATTCAGGGTTTGCTATGGGGCACTGAAACGAAGACCGTCCCTGGGCCAGCCTCTGCGAGGACCCAGGTGTGTGCGCCCTGGGCAGAAGGGAGGGCCGGCTAAGGGCAGGGCTCTGGGAGAAGCAAGGTCCGCGAGGGTGGAGGCCGATGGAGTGGGGGGAACGGGCCACCCCAGGCCACGTGGCAGCTCGTGCAGTTTGAATAAGCACCCCCTGCCCAACCCAGGCGGCACAGCCCCACGAGGGGCAAGACAGGGTTCTGGCCCTCACTCGACCTCCCTGTGAGCGACAAGCAGTCTGCAAAGCCACGGGTGGCAGCCTGGTCCATGAGGCCTGGACTTGGGCCCTGAGAGCCTGTGAGGGACCATAAGCATCGTCAGAGAGGTGGAGTGTGGGAGAAGGCGGCTCCTCCCAGGTGTCTCCTGGGGTGACCCTGCCAGGGCAGCGGGATTCTGCTCAGCTGCCTCTGGCTCTGTGCTCCGGGCACCTGGAGACCCAGTCCCCCAGGCCCCGCGATGGGGCAGTGCCCCAGGGCCCAGAGGTTTTGAGGACCGCATAGCAGGGCGAAGTCCCGGCACTGGGAGGCATGCCAGGAACACGTGCAGCCCATGTGAGGCGGGCCTGGGAAGTTCCTCGCTGCCCTGAGCCCAGAGCTTTCGTTGAGATGTTTTCTAATCGGGGCGTGCCGGTACGCGTGGAAGGGCACCCATCTCTGAAGCCGTGGGGCTCCCACGGGCCATGCGCCCCAGGCCCACGGCAGCTCGCTCACTGCCCATCCTCCTCTGTCCCTGGGTGTGGGCCGGCCACGCGCCTGCTGCCCGGGGGGGCCTCGTTTAAACGGGGGGACTCGGGAGCCTTGGACACGTCCGGCTTCACCGCACCCTGCTCTGTGCCTTGGGACCCTCACCCTCTCTCTGGCCCCAGAACTCTGCTCGAAGGTGGAATTTACTAGACAGGGCCTGAGGGTGCCTGGGCAGAGGTGGTCTAAACCTCCAGGGCTGGGAGTGAGGCTGCAGGGGGCCGGTGGACTGGGCGACCCGGAGGGGAGCGAGGAGGGAGCCGGCGCGAGGCAGCCCTCGCGGTAGGTGGGTAGGTGGGTCCCAGGGTGGCTGCGGAACGCCCACCTCCAATCTGCACCTCGACTTCTGGATGCCTGTGTCACCCCCAAACATCTTCCCGAGTGAGTGTGGACCTCAGGAGAGAAAGTGAGAGGCCAAGATGGCCAGAGCCATCGCGGGGGCTGAGGACCGTGGTGTGGTACTCGAGACGGTGCTCTGAGAGGGGTGGCACAGAGGCCCAAAGAGCACACGCAGGGGAGGGGCCTGGGGGGGCCACAGGGACAGACAGACACAGGCCCAACCCTGCCAGCCACCAGCTGTGTGTGCTGTGTGGGGTCGTGTGAGTCCCTACCTGCGCCGGGGGCTGACGAGTTGGGGGGCGGCCCCCTGACCACACTGGACTAGCAGAGGCAGGGATGCAGGTGGACCAGCAGAGAAGCGAGGCAGGCCGTTTATTGGAGAATCTGTCACCGACACGCAGACACACACAGGCTGTGACCCCCCACAGCCCAGCCTGGAACCAGCCCAGGGGCCAGAACAGCTGGCACAGGTGACTGTCTACCCACTGGGGGCAGGTGGCTCCTCTTGGGGTCAACCCCGGTGCCATCTCTCCTGGCTGGGCTGCCTCGGGGCCCCTGGGAGAAGAGCCAGCCCTCGGGGGATTCCAAGGGCTGAGGGGGCCGAGGGAGGCTCCCCAGACCCCCCCACCGGCTGTGCCCCTCCCTCACGCTCACCTTTTCTTCCTGCTGGCTGGGCTGTGAACCCCAGGTCCCAGGAACAGGTGCAGGGACCCAGGGCCACACTTTGGGGTTTGGTTAGCATTCACCCTAGCAGCAGCCTCTTGCAGGGGAGCCCTGATGGCCAGTGTGGGAAGGGGCACGGCTGCCAAGTCTGGGGGCTCCTGCAAAGCCCAGAGAGGATGCCGCAGGTAGGAGGGGAGGTGAGCGGTGGGAGGAGTGGACAGGAGTTGCAGTGAAGGCCTGTCCCCTGCCCGGGGAGCCCTCTGGGCATCTCTCCCCGCGGGAACAGCGGCTCAGGCCTGGGCCCCCAGGGCGCGCACGTGCACGCTGGGCAGGCGGAACCAGGAGGGCGGCAGCCCCTTGCTGGAGCTGTCCTCGTGGAAGCGGATGCGGAGGAAGAAGTCACCCGTGCAGAGGAACAGAAGGGCCCCAAGGCAGGCTGACTGGCCCGACGGCCGCACCTGAGGGGAGGACGAGGGGCGTCAGCCGGGAGCAGCGCGGACCCCCAGAGCCTCCAGGAGAGCCCTGAACCGACCTAGATACAGAGGCGGGGGCGGGGGCGGACGGGCCCCCAGGACTTGCTCCCGTGGCCCTCCAGGGCTTCCCTGCTGTGCTGCCCCGGGCGAGTCACTGCACCTCTCTGGGCCTCAGCTCCTATCCTAGGATGGCGCTAATCACACTTCCCTCCCTGGGCCGTTTGGGGGTCAGGGAGCGTGGGGAGCGTTTGGGGCAAAGGCGCCATCTCACCAGGTAAGTGGAGCTTGAGGACTGTGCCCTGTGACCCCATCAGTCCCTCTGGGCCTGCGTGCAGCGACCACGAGCAGGGAGGAGCCGGCCACGTGGGGCAGGGCGGCGGTGCCAGGGGCACGGAGATCTGACGCTGCCTTGCCGCCCCCCCAGCACACTCGTCGCAGCCCCTTGACGGCCCTCGGGGCCGCTATCCCCACCCTAGCTCTGGTCCCAGGACTCAGGTGCAGAGACGTGAACCTGTCTGAGGTCTCAGGGCGAGTCAGGGGGACGAGGGTCAACGCAGAGAGGCCACCACGTCTACCAACCCTTACGTCTGCCACTGGGGGAGGGGTGGGACAGGGGACAGTGACCGGGGGCCACACGCACCTTGTCCAGGTAGAAGGTGCCGGAGCCCACGAAGGAGACGGCATGGCGCAGGTCGTAGGTGTGCACGCCGTTCTGGTGGTCCTGGAAGGGCACCACGCCGAGGGCGAAGGGCCCCACGCTGCGCGGACTCCGGTTGGTCAGCCTCACCTCCAGGCGCACGGGGTCGCCCACCCGGCAGGCCGCCGCCTCGCGGTCACAGGGCTGTCCGTCCACCAGCACGTCTGCGAGCGACACGGGGCACGAGGCCGTCAGGGCACCGCCCAGCCGGCCTCCCTCCCTCCATTCATTCATTCATTCATTCCCCGCTCCTTCACCCCCCAAGGCTGCCTCCTGGAAAACAGAGGAAGGGCTCCAGTTCCTGCTCTCCCGACGTGCAGGCCAGCGGAGACAGGAGTCGGGGCCAGAGCTGTACCCCAGGGGGGTCTGTGCCATGCTGGAGAGGCCGAGAGGGCCCCAGAGTCACTGGGGGGTCCTGAAGGGCCTCCTAGCTGCCCCCGCCTGGAAGGGCTGAGCTCTGGCCCAGACCCCAGGGGCTCCTGCCGGTGGAGGACAGCCAGGGGAGGGACTAAGAACTGGCGGGAACTGTGCACAGGCCGGGGCCGAGGAGCCGTGGCTGGGCCTCTATTGAGTCACCTGCAGACCGACCCGTCCAGACTGCCACAGTGAGGGCCGGAGTGGCCCTAGGGCACCAGGAGGCAGGACGCTAGCTGGGGGAAGGCCTGGGAGTCACGGAGCAGGGCACGCGCCCATCAGGCAGGGAATGAGCGGCAGCAGGGGGGTGGGGTGACGGGGCCGGTGGACTGGAGAGGCTGTGCTGTGACCCCTGCTCTCCTCAGACCACCAGACATCCCAGCAGGACGGCGGGGTGGGTAGGCTGGGGGACCTGCCTTCAAGCATGGGTGCAAGGCATAGGCTGCGATTTGAGAGCGACAAGTGTCCTTAAAAGAGGCGGAGAGGAGAAAACTGACTCAGAGGGGAGCCCAGGTGAAGATAGAGGCAGAGGCTGCAGTGATGCAGCCGCAGCTCCGGGAGCTGGGAGAGGCGGGGGGATCCTCCCCCAGAGCGCTGACCACACCTTGAATTCAGACCTCCAGCCTCCACAACAGTGAGTCAGTCCAGCCCTGTTGTCTCGAGGCCCCCGGTCTGTGGTAATTTGCTATGGCAGCACTGAACGCTGATACGGTCAGTAAGGGTCCTTCCTGACACCAGAAGGTCACCGGCTTGCTGATCCGGCCATGGAGGCCAGGGAACGGGGTCCTAGGCCTGCCGTGGGACTTCACACCACACGGTACTGGCCATGGGGCTACCAAGCGCCGACCCTGAGCTCTGGCCTCGTCACATCTGCAGGCCCAGGAGTAATGACGTGACAGGTCACCTGGGTACTTCCTCACGCCTGCCCACCTTGCTGTTGAAGGACTCGTCACATGTGTCTCAACCTTGACCCCGCCATTACCAGCATCCCACAGTGGAGGCTAGTCGGGGACAGCCCCCAAGTCACTGCCACTGCTCTTGACACCAGGTGACTGCACGGAAGACCATCCTGCCCAACAGCTATGGGGCCTCGGTGCCCATGGGAGGAGGCCAGCGCCTCACTGGGGTTCCTGGAAGGCACGGGTCTGGAGAGGGGCCAGCCCTGGACGGGCCATGCAGACCCTCCCTCCAAGGCAGGTGGATATCCCCAAGGAGTGCTGGAATCTCTTCAGCTGACCTTTCCGTAGCACATCCAGGGCTCGGAGTGAGAGTGTGTGTGCGTGTGTGTGTGTGTGTGTGTGTGTGTGTGTGCGTGTGTGTGTGTGTGTGTGTGTGTGTGTGTGTGAGTGTGTAGAGAGGATATATCAGGAACAAGAGACATTGGCTTCTGTCCTGGGCCTGTTTCAAACCTGAGAAGTGGGCGTAATGCCAGTCCTTGGTCCCTCTCCGGCTCAGGCCGGGCCCCAGTGATGCGTGCTGAACAATGAACCCAGCCAGGCGAGTCTGAGCCTCATGTGGAGACAGCAGGTGTAGAAGAGCCTCGGTTGACGGTTCCGTTAAGGGGAAGACAGGATTATCTGCAAATCAGCGAAGGGTGGCCGGCTCGCTGCGTCTCTGCCCCCTCTGTTCTCCCTTGTAGAGAAACGCGTGGGCCACAGGCCCTGGCCTATGGCTCATCTGCAGAGCAGCCCCCAGCTCACCTGGTGGTGCCCACTTAACCCTTCCCTGATGCCCAGCTCTACTTGGCCCCTGGGGCAATGAGGAGGGGAAATGAGGCTGTGGACACAGTTCCTAGTGGGACTCTTTCCTTGGCATTCTCTAAATGACGGGGAGGGGCATGGTCCCGAGGTCAGGCCAGGGTGGCCGGGATGGGGGACGGAGCTGGCCCCTGGCTGAGCAGCAGGCTGGGCTGGGATCTTGGCTTTGCCCCAACCCTTCATCCTGGAGGAGGCCCTCTGCCGAACTGAGCCTCCTTCACCTCATCTGCAAAACCGGGGTAATGGTCCAGAGGCAGACAGAGGACCCAGCCAGGCCTGCCCTGCCCTAGTCTGGGGAGAGCTGCTTGCTTCCTTATCTGCCTCCCCGGGGAGGAGGGCGACCCTCAAGAGGGGCAGGACCCACCTGTCTTGCTCTCTGATGTGTCCCCAGTCATAGGTGACCAACTGTCATGGTTCATCCATCCTGGCTTTAGTACTGAAACTTCTGCGTCCCGGGAACCCCTCAGTGCCAGGCACGCTGGGACAGTTCGTCACGCCACACCCATGCCTGGCACCCACAATAACTGCCTGCCAAACTCACAACCTTCTGGGCTCAGCAAGCAGCTGTCTCCTTCCACCCTGCAGCTCCAGCACCTCCAACCTGGGTCCGAGAGCACCAAACCTTCCCATGTCACTCACTGGGTGGAAACAGCAGAGGTCCGTTTTCTCTGAGAATATGACATGCTTCCTGAATTGAAAAGGATGCCAGGGCTGGCCTCTCCTGGGACCCACGGGGTACTGTGCGAGAAATCTAATGAAAATGCATCTGAGATAACAGTGTTGACGGTGACCGTGATGGCTGTGCTCAGGTCGGGGGTTGTAACTCCACCGGCACTAATGTCGCAGCACACCCCTTGCTGTAGTGAATTCGATTCTCTGACTCTGGACCAGGGTAGCTGTGCCCCATGCTGGAGAGAGGGGACCCTTCGCACGTGGAAGCCCCGCTGAGCAAGGCTGGAAGGAACAGCTGAGACCAGCAAGGAGAAGCCCCAGCCGTCCACCAGGGAGTCACAGAGCTCACTAGGAAGGCGCAGGGAAGAAATAATTAAAAATTTCTCAAAGGCAAGCTGTGCTGGAGCCGTTTCTAAATTGCCCAGAGGAATGAGAACCACATCGCGGCACTGCCGGGAGTTCAGCCGCCCTGTGGCACGTGCAGGGCTCAGCTCGGCTTCCCGCCCACCGTCCCCAGGGGCCACCTGGCCCAGCCCCTCCGCCCTCAGGTGGGCGCCGCGTCCACTCCATCGCCAGACCGGGGCCCCTGCTAGGGATGGCGGGTTAGCCCTCCCTCTGTGTCTGCAGCAGACTGGCCAGCTGCAGGGAGGGGGTGGGCACACCAGTCCGAGTGTCTCCCATGCAGCTGGCGCCTCCCCGCCCCGAGGAGTCCTCACAATCACCCGGGAGCCTTCCCGCGGCATCCAGGGGGGGCTCATGAAGACCCCCGTGGGAACCCCAGGGCTGATGGCCAGGTGTGCGGGGGCTAGTTGCTCCCCTTGGCCTCCAGGGTCGGCCCGTCAGGCCGCTGCCACTGTCCACTTCCTGGGGTGGTGACCACCCTGCCCGTCTCCAGGCTGGGGTAGAGATTCCTGCTGCTGCGCAGTTTTGAGTAGTTTCTCCTTGACTCCTCCCCGCTTGCCCTCTCCGAGCCTCAGTTTCCTCACCTTTAGAAGGGCTGATAGGAAAGCCCACCTCAAAGAGGTTTTGTGAGAATTGGAAATGCGCACGCAGAGGGGGCGGGGCACACAACGGCCCGCAGGGGGACGGCTGGATCATTATCACCATTACGCTCACATCCACCCTGGGCAGCGGAGAATGCGCAGGGCAGGCCAGGTCCCTGACCAGCTCTAATCCCCAGCCGAGGAGGACACTTTGCATTTATATAGCTTCTCCAGGGCCGTTTCTCACCCGCAGGCTGGCCGTGAATGCTGATGGGGAAAGATGACCAGCACAGCGCTGATGCGATGGACAGAGAGGACCGAGGCAGAGGACGAGTCCCTTCAGCCTCTCCTGGCCACTCTGTCCAGGAGGGATGCAGACCCACAGCCAACCTGCAGGTGGGCCACATCGCGACCTGGAATGCCCCAGCCTCAGGGGAGAGGCACCCCCCCACCCCCCCGGGGAGGCAGGGAGGGCGGTCCCAGCCTGGAAGCCCATGTCCTGACCCCCAGGCTGCCGGGGAGCTGCGCACGGGCGACCTCGACCTGGGGGCTCCTCGGGAGCGCTGGGCGGGAGAGACAGAACTCTGGCTCTGTGAGGTCTATAGCCTTGTCCCCGAGAAGCTCCCGGAACCCTGAGTCTGTGCCACCAGAGGGGGTGGTGCGGTAGACAGAATGACACCCCCGAAGGTGTCCACGTCCTAATCCCTGGATCCCGTGCAGTGTGTTCCCGCACACGCTAACGGGACTCTGCAGGTGACATTCAGTTGAGGACCGTGAGACGCAAGTATCTTGGAGTACGTGGGTGGGGCCCAATGTCATCACAAAGGTCCTTATAAGGGTAAGAGGGGGCAGGGGAGAGCCTGGAAGGCTGCGTGTCCATGGGGGCGGGGGGCGGCTGGGAGTTGCTGCACGGCTGGCTTTGAAGACAGGACAGGGCCAAGGGGTGCAGGCATCCCTGGAGCCCAGAAGGCGGGAACCGGGGTCTCCCCAGCCCCCAGCCTGCCGCCACCTCTTAGACTGGCCTACAGGACCGTGGGGTAGTAGCTCGTGTTGTTCTCAGCCACTAGGTTGGCGCTCACTTGTTAGAGTGGCTGCCGCTCAGAGACCAAAGAGCTGCCGCTGCCTCCCAGGCCCAAGGGGAGGGCGGGCAGAGCCCGGCCTGGAGCTGGACCACGCACGCGGCCTGAACCCTGCCTGTGTCCCTCATCTGGAAACGCAGCGAGTGCCACATTCTCTGTGCAAAGTGCCAAAGGGAAGTGCTCAAAGGTTCGGTTCGTTTCTGCCCGACCTGCCCCCAAGCCCCCAGTTTCCGAAACCCGAGGCCCGAGGCCAAGGCCGCAGCACTCGTTATCTTAATGAGTATCTGTGGAACACCCTGGATGTGGCCCCGCCCTCAAGCAGCTCCAGGCGGGAGGGACTCCTGGACAGGAAGGGTGGCCACCCTGCAGGACCGAGCAGGAGGGGCTCAGGACCCAGTGAGGGCTGCAGCCGGGCACCGGCTCCTCTGGGCAGCCCTGACCTCCTCGCCCAGGTGTCCAGCACGGTCTCACCCTTAACTTGGCCCAAACGAAACCCTCCCACTTTCTCCCGGAAACCCCGCCTCCCCAGGGTCTTCCGTACAGAAGTGGCCCTACCCAGCAGGCCCGCCTGGCGCCTGGAGGTCACACCGAGGTGTTCCCCGGGCACCCACACCCAGCCCACCGGCCCGCCCGGCGGCCATCCCCATCTCTGCCCCGACCCGCTCTACCTTAGCCCAGGCCGGCTTCCCCCACGGCAGCCAACGGTTCACAGCGGCGTGAACCGTGGCTTCACCTTGTCAGGTCCTTGCCCGCCCCTTGCCCGGTCCCAGAATAACAGGGAGTTTTGATCACATTACGGCCACTGACCCTGGTCTCCAGGGCCCTGCACGGCCCTGAGCCAGGTTCCCCCATCCCCGCGCTCCTACCACTTTGCCTCCCTCCTCCCTGTTCTGCCAGCAGGCCCAGCGCGTCCCTGCCCCAGGGCCTTTGCACGGGCTGTTCGCACCACCTTGGCCCTCTCCTTAGGGAGGCTGTCGCTGACCACACAGTAAAGAGCCTTCCTGCACCGTCACTCTTCCACTCTCTTCATTTTCTCGTGACCCTCAACATCTTATCTGAAGTTCTTCTTTACCCATTTGTTTGTTAACCATTGTGTGTCCCTCCCTCCTCGCCCCAACACCCAGGCCAGGCAGGCACCCTTCTAGTTCATATTTGTTGAGTGAGTGAGTAGATGAATGAAAGAGTAAGTGAGTGGGCTTTGGGGCAGGGGTACCTGGGCTCAAATCCCAGCCGTGCCCTGTCCCCTTCGGGCCCCCTGGGACTCGAGGGGACTGGGCCATGTCCCCGAAGCACCCCTGCAGAGAGGACATTAGGACCAAGCTGCCACTGCCTGGCTCTGGTCCTGACTCGCAGACCTGACTTTCATGGAGGAGATTATTTATGCGGGAGAATCCATATCGTAAGAAATCTCCGGGGAGCGGATTAGTCTCTTCCCGCAACACGTTAAACTGGGCCCCAGCCCGTCTCCTCCCACCGCCCCCGGCCGTGCTTCTCCTTCACTTTTAATACCAGCCAGAGTCACGGACTTAATTTGATCTGGCCCAGAATGGCTCCCGAAACGGCTGCCACGTTTATGCTATAGCACGTTGACAGGCTCTGGCAGGAACCCATGCTATAAATAGAAGGCACGATGAGGGAAGGGCCTGCAGGGCCCAGGCTGGCGAGGAAGGCGCTAGGAGGAAGGCAGCCGGCGGTGCCAGCCTGCGCTCTGGCCAAGGGCAGCCACCGTGCGGACAGCGGGCGGGGGTTCACGCAGTGAGAGCGCGCTGAGAACGGGGCGGTGCCCGCACCCCAAGGCGCCACCAGGTCAGGCGAGTCTTCCGTTGCCCACTCCCTCCCCCCAACCCTCACCGGTGCCCCGCACAGGCCAAGCCCCTCCCCCCGACCCTCACGTGCTCCTGGAGGGCAGAGAGAACTGGGGAGGCTTTAGCAGGTTTTGAGCAGGGAGGCTGAGGTCCGGGAAGTGATGGGACTGCCGGGGCCCGGGGCCTCTGGCCCGCCCCAGACGCTGCCCCGACGGAGTGCCCGTCATCCAGGGCTTGGCATCGGCATGGCGGCTGGAGTCCTGCCTCTGGAGGGGGCGGCTCTGTCCTCCAGCCTCCGTCTCCCCTCTTGCCCCAGGAGGGGCTGCAACAGCTCCGCTTTCCCATGCGGGGCCGGTTTAGACCCCCGCCTGGCCTCGCCAAATGCCGCCCCTACTGTACACTGCGCCTGGAGGGGGCCGGCCTTTCCTGGTGCCCAGGACACAGGCAGACACCGCCCTGGGGACATGCCAACCTCTCATGCCCATTGCACTCCAGAGGGTTCCGGGCCCACGTGAGCCCGGGAGCAGGTGGAGAGCGCGGTGGAAGGGGCCTGTCCCGGCGCGGCCCTCTGCACCCAGGCGCCCCCCTTGACCTCCCCCGCGGGCGCCAGCCCGCTGCGCTTCTCACTGTTATTAGTCTTGTGGGTGACAGGAGCTCCCAGGGGCACCCTGGCCACTGTTCTAAGGCTTCACAGGCACCGCCTCACGCAGTCCTCAGACCAACCCCATCAGGCTGGCGCTGTCACTGCCCCACTTTACAGGTGATCCTACCCCGGTGTGGAGAGGCTCGCAGCCGGCCCGAGGCGCCCAGCTAAGCGCCCAGCTCCCACCCGAACCCCGGGCACAGGGGCTTGTGTTATTTTTTAAACAGCTTTACTGGGATTTAGCTTACAAACCACACAGCTCACCTACTAAAGTGTACAATTCCATGGCTTTTCATAGATTCCCAGATCTGTGCAACCATCACTACGGGCAATGTGAGGGCATTTTCATCACGTCAAAAAGAAACTCCACACGCCTCCACCATCCCTGCCTCTCTCCCCGTCCCCCAGCCCTGAACGGCCACGAATCGAGTTTCTAGCTCTCCAGACGCCCCAGATCTGGACTTCCACACGAGTCCCATCCTATACATTCGGGCTTTAAGGACCGGCTTCCCTCCCTGAGCGCGACGCTGTCCAGGTTCTGACCTGTGGGAGCCTGCACTTCCCTCCTCTTCACGCTGGAGTGATGTTCCGTCGTGTGGCCGCACCACAGCTTGTCTTCATTTGTGGATGGGCCCTCGGGTGCTTCCACCCTTGTCTGTCGTAAGCAATGCTGCCGTGGACACTCCAGGACAAGTGTCTGTACGGACTCAGGTTTTCACTTCTCGAGGACACACACCTCAGGGCAGAACTGCCGGGTTGTGTGGGTCTGCGTTTAACCTGCTGAGGAACCGCCAGGCTGTGTTCTGAAGCGGCTGTGTTATCTCCCAGCCCTACTCGCAGCGTTCAGGTTCTCCACGTCCCTCCCAGCGCTTGTAGTGCCTGCCTTTCTTTGTCCCAGCCATCCTAGTGTGGGTGCAGTAGCGTCTCCCTGCTGTGCCCACGCCCGGCCAGGCAGCTGCGGCCCTCAGCGCCCCACAGGGTGGACGTGCGCCTCTGCCTGCCGGGACAGGAGTCTGTAAAGGCCCTTTTGTCCGGTCTTCTTTACTCATCTATCCCCGGCTGAGAACCTTCTGGAATCCCAAGCCCTTAACCCCACTCGTCCTGCTGGAGACTGGGGCTGGGCAGAGGGCTGGGGCATAGCGTGGGCTCCTCTCCCCTCGTGCACGGCAGAGAAGAGGGGGCTGGGCGAGCCTGAGGCCAGCAGAGAGCATCAGGACCCAGACTTCAGAGGCGCAGGTGGGAGCAGGGCCTCTGGAGCCAAGGCGAGGGCCGGGGAGAGATCGGAGCCTGAGGACGAGCAGGTCACGGATGGGCCGGTGGCCAGGCCGGCCCTGCGGCGTCCACAGCCGTCTCTCTAGTCTGGTCCACGGAGTGGGAGGGCGTGAAGGTCAGGGGTGGGCAGACGGTCCTGGCACTTGGGAGACACTTGCCAAATGGCTGTGGAAAGCCCAGCGGTTCTAAACCACTGTGGACTTTCCAAAAGGGACCTGCCTGGCGGCTCCCGGGAGTCTGGCCTCCTAGGCCGATTCTGACGTGTGCGTGTGCGCGCATGTGTGCGTGTCCCGGGCCACGGTCTCGCTCTGAGAGGCGTTGGAAGACGGGTGAGGTGGGATCTTGGGTGGAGCCTGCACAGCACAGTTCCCTTGGGGGCTGAAGGAAACACGGCAAGTATCAGCAGCGCCCCCCCCCACCCAAGCCAAGGTCACGTGCAAGTCACTTTTCAGCGGCACAGAGCTGTGGATGGCCTGCTCGCTGCTTCTTCAGGACACAGCTCCCAGGGCCGGCAGTGGAAGGCTTGTTCTTCCCCGGAGCCCAAACCCCCAGCAAGGACACCCTCCTGGCCTCACCCCAGAGCTCCACTTTCCTTGCCTTTCATTTCTTTGATAAAACTGGACGACTAAGCAGACTTTAGGTCTAATTTTGGACAAAACATTTTAAAGACTTGGGAACAATGCAGTAGGAATTAATGAGGTGAAGACTCCAAAACTGCCGGAGTGAGTCAAGTTTTCGAGGCTCTACCAAGCCTGCTTCAGCTAAAGCACATTTAAATTTCAAATTTCACACGACACACACATTTTTCTAGTTGACATAAATCTTGGGGGGGCCTAAATTTTAGAGCCAAATTTGATTCAGGTGAGGCTAGGTTCAGGAATTTATCAAGGAGCTTTGTCACCCTTTACATGAAGCAAAAAAGAAGCTCAAGTGGGAACAAAATACGATAGCTGAGCCTCGGGGATGCGGAAGAGAACCAAGGCCGGGGCCCTGGCCTGCTGGTGCTGCCCACTCCCCCCAGCGCTGGCTGTCCTTTGGGAGCAGGCACAGGCAGGTCCAGTAGAAAACCCTGTAATTCCCGACTAGCCAGTAAAAAGTGGTGAACTTTCTCTAATGCCAACATAGCTAGTCGCTAGGTATGCAACCAAGGCGGCAGGTTTTCCCTCGTTACCGACGAGGACCAAGTAACTGACCTTTTTCTCTGTGGCTGTTAGGGAGCTCAGAGCCAAGAGTGTACCGACCTAGGGCACCACGTGGGCCCTCAGCAGCCGTATTTCAGTCTACACACACAGGCGCACACACACGCACGCACACACGGCCTCTCCTGCATGCCCACTCCTCCAAGTCTTGACCAACTGTGCCAAATACGGTTTCCCTTAGTCCAAATGTTTCAAATCTTATTTTGCTACTTTACTGACAGAGAGTTTGCAAAAGAGGTCAGGAGCACGGAGATGCCCCGGGGGTGGGAGTGACGGTGTTCTGGGCAAGGGTGTTACACGCAGAGGCAAGTGGGCACCTGGGGAGGTGGCATCAAGCCCCACAGCCGCCTCCCACCTCCCCCCACCTTCCGAGCCTCCCGCACTGCGGGGAAGGGGGTCCTTCTGTCGGCCGTGCTGGCTCAGGCTGGGGGACACGAGTGGAGAGGGACGGGCCGGGAGAAGGGCTGTTCCCCAGAGCTCGGCTTGGCTGCGCAGGCTCCTCCGGGTCCCGGGCCGGGCGCTCGTCAAGGTGGGCACCACACAACGCCTGAGCCCTGCTCTCAATGTGCTAAATGGCGTGCGTTTTTAACAGTTACCGAGGTAGATAATTAGTTCATAAGCCAGGATGCCTCTTCCCCAGCATCCGGGGAGGGGGACCGCGCAAGACCCACACGTGTAATTACCCTCAAGTCGAGAACAGCTCCTGAGGAGCCGTTTGGCTCTCTTGGGTAAATAATTTACTTTTACAACTTTTCATTAAAGATGAAAGGGAATTAGATTAAAATGAAGGCGAGCTGGAGTTGGAGGGGAGATGCGTGTGGCTTGGAGCTCACGCGTGGAATGTCCTCTGGCTTCCCGGGCACGTCCACCCGGGGGCCAGCACCCGCGGGGCGGGCAGGGACCAGGCCGGTGGAGGGGAGCCCCCGGCGGCTGCATCCTGCGGCCCTGTGGCTGCCTGTGGGCCGTGCAAACCTGCTTCAACGACGGGGAGAGACGCCCACGGCCAACACCACCCACCAGGTCAGGGGTCCGCCTGCCCACGGTCGCCCTGGTTCTCGGGCCAGGCGAGCAGGGTGGCGGGGCTCAGACCAAGTCCAGGCTCCGGGAGAGCCCCTGAGAAGCCAGAGCCTCTGCTTCCTCGCCTGCGACGGAGGGGATGCGGCCAGAGGGCCGGTGTGCAGAGCCGGGGCAGAGAAGTGCCCGACAAACGCGAGGGCTCACGACGGGGACCAGAGGCAGCGGTGCCGGCGGAGCTACAAGGTCGGTCCAGTTTGAAGAGACTGGGTTCGGGGCGGCCACAGTCGAACCCGGGTCTCGCCTGAGGGTTCCGTGCTGGTGGCCGCCCTCTGCCGTCCTCTCCCTAGCAGTGTCCCCCTGCCCCAGGTCTCAAGGCCCTTGCTCACACGGCCCCTCCGCCCGGGGGCCCGCCCCGCTCTACCCTCACGGAACACTTGAAGTCGGGAGGTTCTGGCGGCAGAGGCTGGCCGCGTGTTCACCAGACCATTCCCTTGCCTCCTGGGCACACAGCCAGAGTGCAGTGCCCACAGTGGTGAGGCGTGGACACGGGACCGAGTCCCGGCCAGTGGACAGCAGGGGGGGAAATGACACCCCCCCAAAGCTGGCCCCCACACACATCCCTCCTACAATGCCCCATCTGCCTGCTCACAGAACTAAAGGAGCTGAGAAGGCTCCAAGGGGAGCCGCGGGATAAGGGAAGCTCTGGGATGGGCAGGGCCCCAGGGTGGGCGGGGCCAGGGTCCCCCAGTGGGCTCCAGATAGGCCCCACCACCACCACCACCAGGAGAACATAAAGGAAGGCTGCTGCGTTGGGCCCCTGAAATTTGGGGCCGTTTGTTACGGCATTTAGCTACGACGTTTACCGGCCTCCAGGGATCGTCTCTCCAAACTGTTGCCTTTCGGAAGCGACACTGGAACCCAGTGCGGAGCTGACGTGCTCAGGACCATGGTGTGAATCAGCGGTGGCGTGGGCACTGGAGCCCGGGTGCCCTTCCCTTCCCAAAGGGACCAGAACTGCTTTTGCACAGGGAGCACCTTGCTTAGTGGAGACAATGCCTCTCTTAGACCCGCTGCTTCAACCGTCTCTTTTTGGACAAGGACTTCAGACAACTGAACATAAACCAGGAAAAAAAACGGAAGAATGAAAGCTATGCCTGCTGGCTGGTAGCATTATGCAAAGACATCATCCTGAGAACAGCAGAGAATTTGAAATGACTTCTCTGTCTCCGAGCGGTGTCCCTACGTTTTCAACCTCTCAGTTTTCCTCTCCACTCAGGACTTTCTAAATAAAGACTGCTGCCCCCCAGGCAGCCCCTCTGCTGCTCCTGTGGCTCTGCGTCCGGGCTGGTCCTCACCACACAAGGGTGTCCCAGCCCCAGACATTCTCACCCCCAGGGTCAGGTCACACGGCTGGCCCTGCTGGCACCAGGAGGATATGCAGGAATCTGAGGCCCCTCCTCTCCCCAGATGAGGAAGCCGAGGGCCGGAGGGCAAGGAGCATGGGAGGGCCCCAGCCGACATGGGAAGGGGCGGTGCAGTTGGTTTCATGCCGCTGGACCTTTGCGCAGACGGCTCATTGCCTGGGCCTGGGAGCCTGCCCTGTGCGCCTGTCCAGCTCAGCCTCCCCTCCCCGGTGCCTCGGGGGCTGCACTCGGCATCCTGCATTTACCTGGGGTCCTGCCACCACCACGGACTCCGGAGGGCAGGACACGGGCACTCCTCCCTCCATCCCCTGGCGCCCAGCAGGGCCCGAGTACCTGGGGCGGCCGCCAGGTTCGCAGACCTTCTGCTGGCCGGTAGTGGGGCCAGGCCTAGGAGCCAGGTCTCTGGACTCTGGGCTCTGTCCAGGCGGGGAGACAGCCAAGGAGAAGAAAAAGGGTTTCCAGAGAGAAAATGTAAAAGGATGTCGATATAGGATTGGTGCCCTCGACTGCTCCTCCAGAGTTTTCTAGACCAAAGTGAAGGCCATCTGCCTCTCTCCCCCAGCACCCTGTGACACCCCTCCCGCCATCCATCAGCCCCTCACAGCCACACACAATGCCCCTCATACTCTCTGCCTTGCCAGCTCCTCTGGGCCTTTCCAAAACTCAGCTCGAGCAGCACCTCCTCCAGGAAGACTTCCTGAATCATACCCAACCCCGCACAAGCCCCTGTCATATCATGTACAGCCTCATGCCGGAATTTTCCGTTGACAAAATGTCTCCCTGATTGAGGCGAGCTCTTCTGAGGGCAGGGCTCAGGGTTCACTCACTGAACTAACCGACGAATGAACAGGGCCCGACTATGGCTTGCTGTGTGACCTTAGGGAAATCACTTAACTTCTCTGAGCCTCTGCTTTCTCATCTATAACTTGAGAGGAACGAGCTGGATGACTTCAGAACAGGCTACTACTTCATGGTGCTCGTGCCTGGGCTCAGCCCTCTAAGTCCATCCTCACACCGTTCTTTCTACTGCTCCAAGGTGGCATGTTGGCTCCCTCGGCACCCGGACACTGTGCCAGGACCGTCCCCTCACCCCGCCACACACAGCCCAGGGCCTGACACCTGCCTGGTGCTCGGTCAACGTTTACCACGTCAAACAGACTCTTTAAGTGGTGGCAGCTGAAGCTTCCTGTAGAAGTGGAAACCCCAGAGCACACTCAGATCACTCAGGAAGGACACGGGCCACGAGAGAAGCTTCCGAGTGGCCCACGCGCCCGAACCACGGGAGCCGGGCAGCTGGACAAACAGGCTGGTGATGAGCCCGCTGCCCTGCACTTAACTGGGGTCACTCCCGGCCATGAGAAAGGGCACCCTTTGAGCCCCCAGAGAGCACTGCCCTGCCGAGACTTTGCCGCTGGCCCTTTGGAAGGTGGGCTAGAGGCTCGTGAGGATGCAGTAAGGGGGCCCCTCACGGCCCCTCTGCCCTGGGCGAGCACCACGCAGCAGGCCCCACGGTGGCGCTCACGGCACGGGGTAGGGGTGGGGCGGAGGCCCGCACAAACCCAGGACGGAGTGAGGATCGGCCCCCGCTGCCCCCACCCTGGGCGCAGGGCGTCGGATGAGGGAGGGCGGCGTCAGAGCAGAGCGGCCTCAGGGAAATGGGCCCCGGCTGTCCGTGCGGCGCGGGCTGTGCACTGGGCCCGCAGACCCTCACCAGAGGTGACCCTGCTGAATGAGGCCCCCGCCTGGGCTTCTCTGACGGGGGCTTGAGCGTCGCAGAGGCTCCAGGGGGCCCGACCCACACGAGAGTCCAGACTCTCCTGGACTCAGGCGGGCTCCCTGCAAACGAGTGTGGACGGAGCAGCTCCTGGAGGGCCGCCTCCCCAGGGCCCGCGCCAGCTCCCGTGTGCTGCCCTCTACCTGAGCTGCTCCTGGCACAGGGGACAGGTGCCCTCGTGCTGCTGCCTTTGCATTGGCTGGGTCCTCTGTTTGCAGAGGAAGAGCTTGGGGCCAGGCAGCAGCCCTGCACCGCACGGTGAGTGTGAAAGGCTCCGGGGCGGTGCCGGGCACAGGCTGAGGGGCTGTGTGGGCAGCCCTGAGCCAGAAAAGAAGGCCCTTGCCCAGGGCCCCGCAGCTGGCTTGTGGCCTTCTGCTCTCGGGGACGGGCCTCCTGCCTCTCTGCAAGGACTGGTGGCTTCTCTAAATGTACTTTCCAGCCCGAGGGGGCCAGATCGAGAAGCCCTGGGATGAGTCCCCAGGGGCCACTCAAACCGCACCTGGCACCCAGGTGCCTGTCCCCTGCAACCCCCGGGCAGTGTACCCCGGGGGGGCCCTGTCCCAACACACGAGGTGGCTGCTGCATGTCATGCACTCCTGTCCTCCCAACCGACACAGTGCCAGTGCAAGAGAGCACTGACCCCAGAGCAAGCACGGAGAATCCTTCCAGGTCGACCTGGCTTCCCAAACTGAGCCTCCTGCAGAGCCATCAAGACTGCCCCAGCTGTCCCTCGTCCTGTGACTGTACAGATGACACACCTGAGGCAGGTGCAGGTTTGGGGGGAACGCTCAGGAGGAAAGATGCACCGCGAGGGCCCAGGACTGGAGTTGGCACGAGGCGGGGGGGCTGGCTGACGGGGCCCTGGTGACGGGGGGCTGCGTGGCCACTAACTTGTGGGGTCCTCACTCAGCCTCAGTCTCTCACCTGTAAGATGCGTGCCCGGCAGGGATGCTGAAAGATAGAGGGCGCAGGAGCACTGCAATGTCCCTTGTGAGTGCACTGTGCCGCGAGCTCGGATGGCACACCCTCCCGGAAGCCCTCAGAAGGGCAGCTATGCCTGTGCCCAGCCCGGACCCCCCTGCGCTGTCACTACCTGTCCCTGCTGCTCCCCCTACACGCTGGGAGCCCAGAGGGCAGGGGCTGAGGTCTATCTGTGTCTTGCCCACTGGGTGTCTGTGAATGAACAGTGCACGGGGTGAGCAGCGGTGGCCCCTTCTGTAGCGACACTGGGCCTTCCAGCTCCCAGTGACCCCGGGCACCAGCAGCGCCAGCACTATTAACTCCCCTCCCCTGAGCACTTCCCACGCGCCTGCACTGGTCTCGGTGCTTTGCACGGATGGTCCCGTTCCTCCTCACCAGGGCCCTATGACAAAGGGTGTTACTGTCCCCATTTTATGGACAAGGTACACAGAGCTCAGGTCCTTGCCTGAGCTGGGATTTGGCTGCAGAGCTCACACTCTTAACTGCTTCCTTCCACACGAGTTCCTTTGTCCCCTGTAGTAGCAGCAAGTGACATCGGCAGGATGGATGACCCCAGCGGACACGGAGAAACCAAGTGCAGCTCCAGCACAAGGGACAAGAGCCCCTGCGGCTCCACCAGGCAGTCCGGCCAGGTCGCTGCCTGCACGAGGGGCGGAGGGGAGGAGCCTCCTGAGGAAGCCTGCCCTGCTGCCCGCTGAGCCGATCAATATGCCCTTTGAAACAAGCCCAGCCCAGGGAAAGGTTAAGGGCAGCCCACCCAGTCGGCCTACCTGGCCGCACATCTGAATCTCTGGCCCGATTCTGTCAGATGTTTGATGGAAATCACAGTGGAGTCCTCAGCCCCGAAGTGACCAGCAGCCAGAACTGGACAGAATACATCCCTGCGAGGGTCCAGAGGCCAGGGATGCTCAGGGGCCAAGCCCACAGCACCCGGCACGGACCTCTACCTTGGCTCTCAGATAAACCTGGCCCTTCCGGAAACCACGTCTCCCGTAAGCATCCATGCTTCAGGCACCAGGGCCATGCCCTGGCCCTGACTCCTTTCTCTGTCTCTGCACACTGCCCGCCTGCTTCCAACCCTAGCTTGTAACCGCTGGCAACGGGGGCAGGCTCCCCCGTTCCACTTACTCAAGTTGGCGATGCTGGCTTCGTGGCAAAGGGTGGTGCCCACAGTTCTCATCTGCCCACCTACCTGGGCTCCTGTGCCCCGGCCTTGGAACAGGGATCTAGATAGTTCGTCTTCTGCCGTCACAAACTCAACCAACACTGGACTGCACATCACCCGCCCATCATCCATCCGTGCGTCTATCCACCCACGCGCTCACCTGTCCATCCATCCACTCGTCTCCCACACACCCCCGCCCCCCTCCCTCCCCCTCCTCCCTCCCTCTCTTCGCTTTCCATACAGTTGCTCCATTGCCTTTTCCCACTTTGCTAATTTGCCCGGTTCTTCCCTCAGGGTGGGACAGCCCCAGTGCCTGCGGACTTCTCGGTCAGCCTTGGAGGCCTAAACCCACTAAAGTCTTCACCGCAAGCCTCTTCCATTCCTTCCAGATTTCCCCACACTTCCTGGGGGCCTTGACCAAACGTTTACTCAGCTGCCGGAGTTAAACAGGCCGGCTTAAATGGTACCTCTGCCATTTATGAGCTGTTTGCCCTTTGGCAACCCACTTACTTCGTGAGCCCCAGAATCCTCACTTGGAATATAGACTATGGCGACTGAGGATTAAAGGACACAGATACGTAAAGGGCCCGCTGGGACAGCACACTCGGAACTTGGCCTTGCCGGTCGGCATCCCCCAGTTCTGGCAAGAATCCTGCCCAGTCGGTTCAGCGAGAATCCCCACCCCTGATGTCCGATCGCCTGGCCTGCCTTCAGCAAGAATCCACCACCCTTGATGTCCCCTCTTAGTGACTTTCCACCCACTGACCCCTCACTCTGCTCGTTGGCTCCAAACCCCCAGCCGTCTTTGCTGCATTTACAGCAGAGTCTGACCTCTCTCTGCTACTGGACAGGCTTGACCCCTGTCACAACAGTCCTGAATAAAGTCCCCTTACTGTTTGAACAAGTGTCAGAATCATTTTTGGACAGCACAAAGCTTCCTGTCCCCACCGCAGACGCTGGTTGAAGGATTAATGCATGCTGTCCCCAGGCCTAGAGAGGACACGGAGCCACTCTGGGATGCTGGGAGGGGGTCCAAATCCCAACCCAGCCTCTGCACGTGCAGGCCACCTGGACCACCACGCTGCATGGGGCTGACCTCGGGTCTTCCTCACAACTTGAAGCCTGCACGTGTGTGCGCGTGGGCAGGTGTGTGGGGTGAGTTCACATAATCTGCTCCAGAGGCTTCTGAGGCTAAAGGGAGGCCGTGCCTGTGCGGGAAGGGCAGGGCCAGGGCTTGGGATTAGGGATCAGCGTGGACCCTTTCCTCATAGCAAAGAGGGTTTCCTTGCTCACCCTGCAGGCCCCTGTGCCCCTGCTCCCTCCTCCGAGAAGCCCTCCTGGACCTGCGCAGGTAGAGCAGGAGCCCCCAAAGCCCCCTCCTCCCCATCTCTGGCCCTGTCTCTGAGCATGAAGCTCTGAGCCGTGACTGTTTCTTTCTCAGCACCAGGCAGGGCGTGAGCATCTCCAGGGTCGGCCGGGGCACCGTGAACACACACTGGGCTCAGCGACCCCCGGGGTGGGGGGAAGCTCCTGACCCTCAGTCCCTGCTCAGACCTCCAGGTGGCCTTGACCAGTGCCTGTTGATGGAATGGATGAGCACACAAATCTCTACCGGGTCACAGTGCTTCTCAACTTTTTGCTGGCGACTCCTGCAGGTGTGGCCCGGCTACAGAAAGCGGCAGGCCTTTCCCTAGCCCCAGGCCCTGCATTTAAGTTTGCGGTGGGCAAGCTGCTCGTTCCCAGGCTGGGGCTCCTAAGAGAAGTCCTCTCGGTACAGTCGCCACATCCACGCCCTCTGCTCCAATAAACGGGGCTGAGCCTGCGGTAAACGCTGATGAGGGCCTCACGGGTTGTTTGCCCAGTGGTTTCTCATTAACTGAAAATAAAAAATTAAAGACAAAAAGTCCCCAGAGATGCAGGAGGGGGAGGGGTGGGGATGAGGGACTTGCGGATGCCCCCTGGGGCTGGGTCCTGACCACTCCAAGGAACACAGTCACCTCCCTATACCCGTGCCAGGGTCCGCAGCCGGGGTGCGGCAGGGCTGGAGCAAGGCCAGGCCCGTGTGAGGCCCCCAGACCCCACCCCTGCCCCCTCGCACCAGGCCGAGTCTCTCCTCAACCTTCACTACCCACCAGCAAAGGCCCAGCGAGGCCGGGAGCGAGTCTGCTTGCTCCTGTGTCCCCGGGACCCAGGGAGGGCCTGGCCCAGCGGGGGCTCAGGAAATCCCTGCTGATGAGCAACAACCCGGCCCTCCCTGCCCTGCAGCAGCGGGTGCACATCTGCCCGCCTGCGAGGGGCTCGCCAGGCTGCCATCTTGCCCAGGGCCACTTACCCTCCCTAATAGGGCTCGGGAGACAGGCCGGGTGTGTGGAACAGCCTACTCTGTGGGGAGCTGGGGGGTGACAACCAGGAGATTTAATTAGAGCTCTGAGCTCCTGCTGGTGACCTCTGGGGCTCACACCTCACCTGCAGGGGCTGTCAGATCCCTGTCTCCCTGGGGGATCTCTGGCCTGGGAGCCGGCATGGGGGCGGGGGGGCCCTTTGTGAGCTCTGGCTGAGCCTGAGAAACTCCACGTTCACTGGTCCAGCGAGAGGCACCAGCATCCCGAGGTCGGCACAGAAGAAACCCGGGTCGCCTGCTCTCTCACCCCTCACCACCAGGGCCTGCGGCGTCTACGGCCTAAATCTCACTTCAACCGCCCCAAGGTGTGAGAGCGCAGAAGCTCAGGGTGTGGGTCCAGGGACCCCAGGCCTGGGTTCAAAGCCCCATGCCAGCCCTCGCCAGATGGGTGTCCTGGACACGCGCCCCCGTGCTCGAGAAAGTGGATGGGCGCGCACGGCTCAGCCCCAGAACCCTGGCCCAGTCCTCAGAAGTGGGCGCCGCCCTCCACGGGGAGCCCCATGGTGCCCCTGCCCCGCCAGCTCCCACCCTGTCCACGCAGCCAACCTCTCTGCATCTGTCAACCCCCCTCGCGCCCCCAGCGCTCCCCTCTTCTGCGCACGCGTCTGTCCTAGGTACCCCGGGAGCCCGTAGGCGGTAGGTGGCATCTCTCAGGGCCGGGCCCACCGACATCAGAGCCCGAGCCCCTCAACCCTGAACAGCAAGTCTGCGGACTCACAGCCCCTCAGCCCCAAAGCCCAGAGACAAGCAGCTCCCTGTGCTTCCCGGCTCCGCTCACTGTCTAAAGGGCCAGAGACCAGGAAGCAGCTGGGAAACGAATTCGCTCAGCACTGGGTGCTGGGGAGCCCTAGAGCCCGGGCCCTGGTGATCGGTCCGGGTGGCGGGGAGGGCACTCAGCAGGGTGATGGCACCGCAGAGCTCGCTGTGGGTTCTGGAGACCCCGGGGCTGATGTGCCAACTATCCTGGCGCTATTCCTAGTGTGGTATATGGTTCCCTGTTCACTGCCGCTGCGCTAGGCGCCTGTTCGAAATTCGGGGGCACATCGTGCATATTCCTTTAATCCTGGTCTCTGTGCTGCAGAGAAGGTATAAATGTTGCCATTCTGCAGATGAGAAAGCTGAGGCTCAGGAAAGTTAATGAAAGGCAGACATCACCAGGTACGCAGCCCTGGGCGGTCCCCACCTGCGTCTGTGCTCGGAACACCTTTGCTTAGTCCTGGTGGCCCATCAGACGCAGCGCACCTCTGGGAAGTCGGACCTGGCCTCCGGGCTGGGCTCTTGATGCCCACCTGAACCCCAGACAGGGACACGGCTGCCATGTGCTCGCAGAACCCCCTCCTCTAGGCTGCAAGCCCCTCAGCCCGTCCCCTCTGAAGCCTGGCCTCCACACCAAGTTCCTTCCGGGAGCCCCCGTTCCGCTCCAGCTCACACAGCCCGCCGCCTCCCTGGCAGCCCCACACGGGCGTGTGACGGACCTGCAGACACGAGCAGATTCTCCTCTGCACTGCCACCTCCACCCAACCCCACTCCACGCCACCGTGAGAGGCCCTGAGGATGGGGGGTAAGTGCAGCCTCCAGGCTGGGGTCAGGGCCGCGTGGGCTAAGTGCGGTGGGAGAAGAGGCCGTGCAGGGCGTGGATCCCTGGCAGGAGGACTTCGGGGGCGGTTTTCGGGGAAGCGCGGAGGAGGTGACGTCCGGCCCAGTGAACGCTTGTGAAAGGAGTCCGTGTGGGATCCCTGAAGCGCTGAGTCGGGGAGACTGGGGGTTACATCAGTCTTTCTGCCCCGCCCAGCACCCTCCCGGTTTGGCTGATCAGCCTCCTACTGTCACATGAGAAGGAACACGTACCTCTCTGGGCCAAGAACATCGCTTCCGGGAGAAAAATGGAATTTTTAAAAGCAACTTGGAAGCTGATTGCCTGCCATGTTGTCTGCTTAATGAGCAGGAAAGCAATTTCAGTCACAGAGCAGCACCCTGGGCAGGGGACCAAGGTTCCTGACACGAGGGCGCTGGCCGCGGCGGCCTCTGCTGATGAAGGCTGGGGAGAGATCCAGCCAGCCGGGCCCACCCACGTCCTGAGCTGTGGGACACAGGACGGGAGCACAAGTGGCGACCGCCTACCACAGGGCCAGATATCCAGAAGCCGCAGACCAAGCTACAAACAAGGACACGAGACACTTTTTATCCTCTTAGCGTGACAAACACACCTCCACCATGGCTGGGAGGCCGAGACCACATGTAGAACTGTGGCCCCTTGGAGTTCCGGGCTGGGATGTGATGCCGTGGGAACACCAGTACCCTGGCGGCTCTCCTCCCTGCTCACCCTCACAGGGCATTTCATCCCCTCCCATGCCTTCCACCACCCCTGGGGCTGGTGAGCCCCATTCTGAGTCCAGACCCATGGACCCCGGGCGTCTGTACCTCCGCCAGGTGACTTGCTGGCCAGTCCTCAATCCCACCCTGCTCTCTGGGCGGGGCCGCAGGGAGGCCCCGACAGTCACCCTGGCCCTGAACCCAGAGCCGCCGAGCTCCGCCCTCGCTCCCTCCAGGGCCGGGGGCCACCACCCCTGCGGTTTCCAGCTCTAGGCCCTCCCTCCCCACCCTGCCTGACCCCCCTCCGTGCACCTTTGCTTCCTTTGCTCGTCTCCCCTTCCCACCTGCCCCCTCTGCCTATGCTCTGGTGCCAAGTTCAGATGGAGGCTCCTGCCTGAGGGAAACAGATTCTGCGGCGGCACAAAGCCTTGAGGAGCCACAGACGGGAGGCTCCTGGCCGCACCCTGACACACGCTAATCGGAAGGGGAGACCCAGGTCTGAACAGGCTGGGTTACGTCTGAGAACACCTCTGCGGTACCCCTACTGCACACAGGGCAGCCCCCTCGCGGGCGGGCTGGAGGGCCGCTGCTGTAGAGAACCCAGAAGAATGGCTGTAATGAGCACATTAGGATCTGGTATGCAAATCAGGGCGCTCAAAACAGTTTGTTCTCTTGAATAATTTAATCATCTCCACCACCATCTCCTTCTCCTTCTAAGCAGCATGGATTTGCTTAGGAAGTGGGTGGGCAAGTCAGGACAGGGTCCCTGGGGCCAGAAGCCCCGGGGCGGCCCCTGTTCTCTGTGGGACTTGGCCTCCCCTGCAGGCCTGAGCTGCACCCCACCTGGAAAATGGGGATGAAAACCCCAGCCCCAGGCTCCTGGGGTCATGGGGCTGCACAGCTGGGGCGGAACCCTGAGCCCACCGGGGCCATCCCAACACCTGGCTTCCTGAAAGCAGGACGGGTCTCAGTAACGGGACTGGCGGAAACTTTTCTTCATTCCTGGATCAAATAGGAAAGAGAATAATATTTACTGAGGGCCTTGATCTGACACTAACGGGGCGCAGACCTATGGCAACAGGCATATTTCTGCATATTTCAACTCTTTTGTCTTCTCAGTAACCCTGTAAGCAAGGTTTGAGAGAGGGAAAAAAATCAAGGCTCAGAGAGGTTAAGTAACTTGATGAAAGCCATCGAGGAGTGCTGGGATTGAAACGTGGCTCTCTCTGAGCACACAGCTCATGATCTTTCACCAAAACCACACTAAGGCCTGGTCTCCCAGAAGAATGAGAAATATCGTGGATTCATCTAGGAAGACGACTCTTCAGTGAAATGCCCTCACAGAGTGCTGGGGAAACAGAATCTGATGGAAGCTACAGCCTGTCTTCCCCACCAGAGAGCCCTTTAGGTCCATCCTTCCATGCGTCCGTCCATCCAGCTCAGATGTTCTCACTGAGCACCCACAGGAAGGCAGCAAACAAGTGAACACACACACACGCACGCACACATGTGCACACACACGCGTGCATACACACGCGTCTCAGTCGGTCGCAGGTGGTCCTGAGGCGTGAAGGATGAGGGTGGGACGGGAGGCTGTTTTACGTCGGCCGTCGCGGACAGTCTCTGCAAGGTGGCGTTTAAGTCGAGTCCTGAAGGAGCCAGACAGGCACCTGGAGAGCAAGGGCCGGCAGAGAAAGCAGGCGCGGAGGCCTGAGGGACCAGGCAGAGACCTGCTGGGGGATCGGTCGGGCTGCATCCAGGAGGTGAGGTGCCTGGTCTTTCCCTCGGGTGAGATGGAAAAGCCCCGGAGGACCTTGGGTAGAGGGACCGGGCAGCTGGCCTCGGCTCTGCGGGATCACTGGGGCTGCTGGGGAGCAGGCAGTGAGGAATCGGGAGGTGAGTCGGGAGGCTCCCGCGGGCGGCTCGGGGAGAGGAAGGAGCAGTGGGGATGTCAGATGCAGTGCAGTCGGGCCCGGCCATGCTCTGGAGGCTTCGTGGGGCCTGGGAGTGGTCGGAAGGCACCAGGTGCTGAGCCTGTGCCCTGGGAGAGCTGACCATGAACTGCGGGTCGGGCCGCCAGGGAGTCTGGGGTAAGAAGAATGTGATCTCAGCCTGTTGAGCTGAAGTGCCCATGAGACACCCAGGGAGGTGTGAGAGGAGGCTGAGGACAGGCGTGGAGCACGGACACGTGCCCCGGGGCGGACGGGCCTCGAAAACGCCAGGCTCAGTGAGAGCTGGCCGCAAAGGCCACTGCTGGGTGATCCATTGATATGAATTGCCCAGAACAGACAGACGGTGGGGAGAGGAAGCAGATCAGGGGCTGAGGGAGGAGACTGGGAGTGACAGCTAGTGAGTATGGACCCTCTCTGTGGAGTGAGGAGAACGTTCCGGAACTACACAGTGGTGACGGTTACGTGACTTTGTGAAAATACCAAAACCACTGAATCGAACTTTGAAAAGGGTAAATTTTATGACACGTGGATCATATCTCCATTTTAAGAAAGAAGTTGAGAGCATGGAATTGAAACTGCACTGGATGAGAACCCGGGCGCAGGTCAGAGCAGGCAGACGTCGGCACCTGAGGACAGAGCCCGGGGGCCCGACGACGCGTGGAAGTGGGGTTCGAGGAGAGATGACAGAGGAGTGGACGGCGTGACCCCAGGAAGGTGTCCCAGGAGCCACGCGGACAAGGTGTCAGGAGGAGGGCGTGATCAACGGTGACAATGTAGTGACAGGAGAGGGGACAGCGGTGGGGACCCTAGCAGTGGGCCTGGGGAGGGAGGGAGGGCATCCAAGAGAGCCTGGGAAGAGGGAGGGAGGAGTGAGCTAAGACAACTCATTAGAGTCACGGCTGTGAAGGAGGAGGGCAAGGGTCACGGGAGGCCATGGCACTGCAGATGTCACAGCATCTCTGCAGATGGGCACGACTCGGGAGGGAGGGGTGGACGGGTGGCGCCAGCCAGGGAGGGGGATGGCAGTCAGAGCAGGAGAGAGCCGCGTCACAGAGGGATGGCCCTGTGAGGAGGTGGGTCTCAGAGAGGACACCCATTGCCCATGCCCCCGGCCGCACTTCAAACACAGGCACGAGCACAGCCCTTGTCTTGGGGCTGCTGCCCCCACTTTCCCAGCACTGGGTTAGACACCTGCTCAGCCTGGGCTGCTCAGCCCTCCAGGGTGTGTACTTCCCGGAGACTAAGTGCCCAGGACACAGCAGTCCCACGGCTGGCGATATGGAGGAGCCCTCGTCCCCCGGGGTCCTGTGCGGAGAGCAGGATCTGAGCCCGTCAGGCACGCGTTCCCTCGTTCAGGCGGGCTGCGGGCGTCGGATCCTTCAGATGGGCTCACAGAACCTCGGAGTGAAGCGAAGGAGACGCCAACGCCTGGCAGAAAGCGTGCTGGGTTCTGGTCCCACAGCTGCACTCCGCTGCCTCCCCCGTGAGACGGCGCCCCTCCAGGGGTTCTGTCTTCTCTCCCCCTCATCTCTAGCACCCGGCACATGGCGGGTCTTCAGCAGTGGAAGACCAGTGGCACCTGTTCGTAATAAAAGGCGCCCTCTGTGGTCAGTTTCTGCCAGTGAATGCCTCAGTTCCCTTGTGAGGACTTACTGAGCCCCTGCTCAGGGCAGCCCAGACGCACCCAGGAGCTGCAGAAGGGCAGATCCCTGCTGCAGCATCACTCGCACGTCCAGTGCACACGTCCCAGGGCCCGGCCGGCCCTCCCTCCCTCCGGCTGGTTCATCTGTTCTCCATCCCGTTGCTCCTGGCTCACTGACCACGCTCAGACGTAGCATGGTCAGTGAGCCAGGAGCAGTGAGGCCCTGGGGAGATGCCCGAGTTCTGGGAGCAGAAGGGAGGGAAGGCCGGACAAAGCTGGCAACACTCCATGGGAGGGAGGGGCTTCCGAGAGCTCAGCCCACCTCCGCAGGGTCCTGGACGCCCTGGAAGGACAGGCACGTTGTGGGAACTTATGTGAGTTTGCACTTTCCTGAACAGATGGTTCGAAGCTTCCACTGGGTCCTTGAGACACTCTGGGGCCCCAGGGGGTTAACAGCCAGTAACTTAAAGGAGGGGCTGGACCCAGGCAGGAGGAGGAGAGGTGAGGGAAGGAGTTTCTGAGTTAAGAGGGAGAGACAGGAAAAGAAAATGAAGGAGGGCTCAAGATCCGTTCACGGGTCAGAGTCCCCATCCAGTGCTGGCAGGAGACATGGCGGATACTGAAGGCCCTCGGGAAGGATGAGGAGCCGGGATCCCCAGGGGGGAGGGCAGGCCCTGTGTGCTGAGTCGGGGGGAGATTCTGGGGGCTGCATGCAAGAGCTGTGGGCATGGGTACGAGAGACACATGTCCTTGAAATGCAGAGCCCACACCGATCTGCCTGTGAATTACACCCAAGAGAGCTCTTTTCCCACAAGTGGATTTGTACCCACAGGATGAAGACGACCGGCCTGGATCACACTCCTCCTGCACTGCTCCCAGCAGGGACCCTGGCAGGGCCAGGAGTGGGAGACTCGCTTAGCTGGGCTCTCCAGCATCTGATCTGGAGCCTGGAAACTGCCAGTGGCCCCCTTTAAGGACACAGAACTCTTTATCCCCAAAAGGGTTACAAGTACAAAAATAATCACGGAGCAATTTTCATAGACACAACATCTAACGCACAAAGCAATTCAATAGCGGAATGTTTTGCTTTTTTCTTCTTTTTCACAAGGCCCCAGGGAACCTGCCAAATCCCTTTGGTCCCAAACATCAAGGAATAGCGATGGAAAAGAGGAGGAGCTTCCCTGCCTTACGGGGGGTGCGGGGTGGGGGGCGGGGGGCAGTTATCCCCGGGCAGGTGGCCTCTCAGGCTCCGCCCCCAGCTGTGAACAGAGGGGGCCAGAGTCCTAAGGGCCCCACCCCGCCACACTGGGATCCAGCACCTGCAGCACCCCGGCGGCCCCTGGCTGGGCCAGGCCTCCTCCCCAGCCCACCTCTGAGCTCCCGTCCCCACGGTGAGCGTGACGGCTGTACGCTCGTGAGTCCCCAAAGTGACAACTTCTTCTCCAAATGCGAACTGTGCTCCCACCTAA
Organism: Hyperoodon ampullatus; assembly: GCF_949752795.1. Lineage (NCBI taxonomy): Eukaryota > Metazoa > Chordata > Mammalia > Artiodactyla > Ziphiidae > Hyperoodon > Hyperoodon ampullatus. Next base: position 74,472,325 of record NC_136930.1, read on the forward strand.
ATCCTTCCTTCAACAAATATGTACTGACTCCTGGACCGGGGCCTCCGGTATCAGACAGACACTCAGAACAGGGCTCTCACGTTGACCAACAACGGAACTTCGGAGAGGTCAGGCCACTTTGGGGCACTGCCATGTCCTTCTCTGTGACATGCTTACCTGGCATCATGTGGGGACTTGCAAACTAGTCCCTGCAAAGGCACTCAACCCACAGTGTTTGTTCTTGGGGTCTCCGCTCCCAGGCTCCCTGCCAGAGGAGACCACAGAGGGGTCTCAGGGCTGGGGCTCCGCCTGGCCCAGCGTCCCCACCTAGCTCCTCCCGAGAGCACCTTCCTCAAGGGGAAAGGCCAAGCCTGTGTCACATCCTCGGGGAGCGACCTCGTCTCCAGAGGGGATGGCTTGCCTGGGCGTCCCACGCGTCCACTGTTTCAGCACTGTCACATGTCCTGAGTCCCTACTCCTCGTGTGTGTCCCCTACATGACTGCGAGACCCCGGCACAAGCCTGCCAACAGTCACAGCACTGTCCCCACGGCTGCCGCCCCTCCTGAGGCCGCTGAGGACCACGGTGATGACCACGGCCTCAACTGCCTCCGGGGGCTTTACACATCACTTGTCTCACTTCTCACAACAGCGGCATGAGGTGGGAAGGACGAGTCCTCAGATCACAGATGGAAGGCAGCCCCTGAGAGGCTCCAGGACCAAACCACACAGCGACACCTGCTCTGCCCGATTCCATAGCCCTGCTTTCCCCACCCCGGCCACGTGTTCTGAGGTGTGCGGTCAGTCAGCTCCACACAGGGAGAAATGCAAGGTGTCACGAGACGAAGGCTGGGCTAGACAGATGGACCCAGGTGGGAATTCGGGCAGGTGTGGGTGGGAGGATGGGGAGAAGCTTCCAGATGGAGGAGACGCGGGAGCCGAGTGCAGAGGTGGGCAGGTGGTGTGAGCTGGCCGGGCCCAGACCCTGCACAGAGACAGGGACATAGCAGACACGATGGGGCTTCATCCAAGAAGAAACGCAAGCAGCTGACGCACACACAGCGAGAAGCCGAGCCTGGCCAGTGATCAAAGAAGCAAAGTGGAGGCCCGCAGTGCCTTTCCTTGCTGACCCAGTGGACTGGCACAGGTTTCTATGGAAAATGAAAGCCACTGCTGGCAAGAATCAAGGGGATGGGTATTTACATACACGGTTGGTTATCACCTAGAAGCTGTAATATGGATGCAGGGCGATCTCGAAGTAAGTAGCAAACAGACACACTCTGGCTCGGTGATTTCAGTTCTAGGAGGTTATCGGTGAGGGTGGATTTGGATAATAACACCGAGAAACCAGAAACTACCTCCAGTCCAAAACCAGAGGGGACGGGCTACATAGGTTAGGAGACACTGGAATAAAAGAACATCATGCAGCCGTGAAAAATCATGTTTTAGATGTACATTCGGTACGGAAAGACAGGACTATGTACATTAAGGAAAAGTGTACTTATATACCTATCTCTTCAGTTATATCTCATTTTTATAAAAGATGTACGTAAGGAATAATCTAGACAACTACAAACCTCCTTGTTAATAGTTAACACCTCTGGATGATGGGACTACTGCTAACATGTAACTTCTTTGTGTTCACCTATTATTGTTATTTCTCTACAATGAGCATACATTTTTTTGTTTAATTTTTCAATAAGCGTTATCTGAACAGAGAGCTCAGAGCCCACTTTAATTCTTATCTTTGTACAATCTGTATTAAGTGTACGCCAATGTAAGCCACATCTAAAGCTATGGGCTAAACTGTGTCTCCCCAAATTCATATACTGAAACTCTACCACCTGCAGAGCTCAGAATGTGACTTATTTGGAGAGATGGCCCTTAAGAGGTGATTAAATTAAAAGGGGGTCCTGAGAGTGGGCCCCAGTCCAGCATGACCAGTGGAAGTAAGCTATGCGCCAGTTGAAGAAACAGCAGGCGGCTGAAGTCAGGGGCCAAACTGGACCCGGGGGCTTCTGGGCATCCTTTATCTGAGCCTCAGAGCCGCGCAGGTCCCGCCCAGGGTGGGAAAGTAACAGTGAGACTCCAGTAGAGGCACGGCAGCAATCCTTGTGTGCCCGCTCTTCTGAAATAGGGGCTGAAGTATGTGCTTTCCAATAAAACACGCACAGCGAGAGAAAACGGAACTCTGCCCCTGGCCACTGAGGACTGGACTGGGGGAGCTGGGAGGGGCCTCACTGACCACCTACACACACGTCCTCCGGGAGGTGGGGTGACTGGCAGCAGGAGGGGCAGGCGAGGAGGACACACGTCTCCTGATTCGGACCCCAGGGCCCAGCGTGAGGACCACGGGACACTCGCGACGTGTGCACATGGCTGACCCCACCTGCCCCTGCAGCTTCAACATCCGGGCCAGGCGGGTCCTGGGACACAGTTCCCGCAGCCCCCTTGCCTGCCGAGAGCGGGGGTCTGGGGAGTCTCCCCCGGGCACGCGTCCAGACGGCTGCCAGGGTGGCTTGGGCAGGAAGATGACTCTGCTATGGGTGACAGCCCCGTCGGTGGAAACGTAATTATGCTGCAGCCTGGTCTGGAGGGACAGCAGGGGCCCTGGCTGCCCGAACGTTGCTAATGGCTATTGATTTGTCCTGCCAGTCTCCGAGGCCTATATATAGCCTGCTCACAAAATCACTTGGGATGCAAACGGAAAGTGACTGTTGATCAAGTCAAATGGCCCTCGTGCGTGTGCACGAGCACGGGTGGGCACGGCCGCGGGTAGGTCTGTGCACTCGGGCGACAGGGGAGAGGACTCAATGGGGCGCCCTTGTGGGGCCTGGCACTGCGTGTAATGTCACCTCCCCCCACAGGGACCCAGCCTGGCAAAGGGGCTTTGATAGTTTTATAGATGAGGAAGTGGAGGCTCAGGGTTCAGTGACCTGCCCACAGGCTCCTGCCCTGCCAGGAAGTGGCCGAGGAGAAGAGTGGACAGCCAGTCTCGGGGAGGAGAGACTCGGCCCAGCCACTCCTGGCTCTAGAAGGGGGCCAGGGGCCCAGAGGGGCCTTGGTGTCCTTTGTGGGTGAAGGAGAGGGATCGGGCACCCACGGGGGGCTCAGGAACTCAAAGCACGCGGCGCAGTCCTTGCCCCCAGGAGCTACAGTCGTGCTGGAGAAGAAAGCGGATGTCGGGAAAGACAACCAGGCAGCCTAGGCCGGGGCCTCACGAGGGGTCCACCCAACAGCCCCCAAACCTCTCCACTCCAGCCATCTCCATGGCCACCGCATCTCAGCCCCATGCTCCCAGGGTCCCGTGAGCTCCGCTGGGATCTGTCCCACGTCCCGATGACGCTCGGGGGGTCCCAGGGCCACGGCCGAGCCCAAGTGAGTCTCTGCCAAGTGGCGTCATGCAAGAGGTAGGGCTGGGGCTGAGGTGACCACGTCTCCTCCAGCCTGAAGTCTGCGTCCCCAGCATGGCACGTCCCAGGAGCCCTGTGGTTACGGGCCGGGGTCTGGCTCTGGATGGAGCACTGGCTCCCTCAGCAGCGCCCACGCTCTCTCTGTGCCCACCTGGCAGGCAGCATGGTGAGGTCGGCCATGCCAGCCCAGGCCTGGCACAGCCAGGTCCTTGCCTCTGTCTTTCCACGCGCTGGTGGCTTGAATAGGTTTTAACTAAAATCCAAAGTAAACGCTAGACAGTACTTAGTGCTAATTGGGATCATTAAATTAAAGTGAATGAAGATAAAGCTCCCAATGGCAGCCAGAGGCCCTGACTACAACTGGAGGAGTGTGTCCTGAGGGTAAATCGCCCCCTGGCATCAGGCAAAGCAGCAGATGGAGGTCGATGGGAATCAGAGAGCCGAGAGGCATCACCCACCAGCGGGAAGTGGAGGCGGGGAGGGGACGACAGCTTCCGGCTCACGCACCCCTTTGCCCTGTGGTTGCCCTCTCCCAGCTCAGCCCTGCCAGTGCCCCCAGGTGCCCGTCACCACCCACTCGGCTGGCTGCCCGCCCTCTCTGTGGACCTGTGACCACGGCAGCCCTGTCGCCTGCAACCAACCGATTAATGCATTCATTCTTTCGATTACCCTTCACTCAGCTCCCCTACCTGTCAGGTAGTCTAGAAAGAAAACAAGTTTCTAGAAAGAAATAAAATAGAAAGGCAAACCAAGGGCCTGCCTCCCTGAGGCACAGGTTCCCATGGGGAAGGAGGGCGGAAACACTGGGCTGGCACATCCCGCGTTGGTGAGGGATCAGCTCTAGGAAGGAAATGGGACAGGTGAGGGGGAGACGGATGTGGGCTGTGCTGGAGAGGGCGCTGGGGGAGGGCGGGCAGCTGCAGGACGGGCAGGCGAGGGCTCGCCTGGGCAGGCAGGACAGAGGAGGGAAAGAGGTGGCTGGCGAGGCCTGAGGGGGGCTGGAGGGAGATGGGAGGTGACTGGGGGTTTCAGCAGAAGAGCGACAGCCTGATGCACGGGTGTAGAGGGTCACCCGGCTGCCGTGAGGAGAGATGGTGGCAGTGATGTGAAGAGGCCAGAGGAAGGCCTGAGAAGGGGCCCAAGAGAAGCACGATGCCGGCGGCCTGGACTTGGCGGGGGTCGGGGGGGGATGGCGACCGGGAAAGCTGCCAGCCTTGGGGCCACACATGTGGGCACGCGCGCATGTGAGCACGTGTGTTTGCAAACTGGGTGCCTCTCCCTCTTGCCTGCACGGGGCCCCATCCGGCGTGGCCTTTGATGTTCACTCAAAGATGTCACCATCCAGCTGGGCACCGCCTCCCCCGGGGCCGTCAGCAAGGCGGGTGCTCCCCCCTTCCCCGGGCCCTGACCTTGCCCACCTTGGGTCAGTACTGCACTCCCCCATCTCCCCAGGCCAGAAACAGGCAGAATGCTTCAGAACATTTACCGAAGGAACATGGTCTTCCTGTCAACCCCAGAGTAGCGGCTCATTACCATTAATTATTGAGAAGATTATTCCCGATAAGGACACGGATGGCTCGGTAAGGGGCGGGGATGTGCCTGACTGACAAGTGGGGGACAGAGCTGGGAAGTGACCTCAGCTGCCAGAGCCCAGCCCCCATCCCCGTCCACGGCACACACTCTGGGGACCCTGGGAGCGACGGAGAACACGCAGTTAACAGCAGAGTCCGCTGGGCACGGAGGGGAACGACCCGATGGCATCGTGCGACCTTAGGGTAACGCTTGGTGAAGAAGCAGGTTGAAGGCTGTGATCCAAGGGCCAACAGGGGCTTTGTCCCCAACACACCCAAGGCCAGAGTGGGCCCAGAGGCATCTTGGTGGCTGCCGCACCTGGGGCTGGACTCCTGGGAGAGCTGGGATTCCCCCCCATCCTACAGGGAGGGACATGGCAGGAGGCCCTCAGGGCCCCTTCCCACCCCTCAGCCCAGGAGTAGGGGGTCGGTTCCCAGTTCTTTAGAGGAGCTCCCTCTTTGGTTCACTTTTCTAATAAAAGCAAGAGACTAGAATATGGGTCTCTGGGGACCAGGAATGGGGCTGCAATTATTCATTCATTTTGTGTCTTCCTTTCCTGTAAACGTTTCCCCTTTTCACGAGCTGATAAATTTGCTTTTCCCAGAAACTGAGAAGAGGGCCTTTGGCCCAGGCTGGGCACTGAGCATGCCACGCAGGCTACAAATTACCAGCTGCCCTCCTGGGTGCTGGCAGGTCGAGGGCCGAGGTCACATCTTAGAGGGAGGGCGCAGCTGGCGCAGGCAGGGGGTCGCCCCAAGGGCAGTACGGCCTGGCCCCAGCCCGGTGTGAGCACAGCCTGGGCTGTGAGTCTGACAGGCTGGGTCCCCCTGCCCGCCTTGTGGGACCAGATGAAGCCCCATTCAGGACCAAGCGCTCTGTCTTGCTCTCCATGGCTGTCTGTCCTTCTGGCCCTGGCGCCTGGGCCTCGACGTGGTGGGGCCCACATGGAACGTCCTCTGCATTCAAGGCCCTGACATTCAGCTCCACCTTTGGGGTCTACCCAAAGGGAGGTGTCTCCCTGACCCCTCCCTACCACAGTGTCTCGGCGACATGCACCTGACATGCAGCCACCCTGGCCCATGCCCCCCCGAGTTACGCTGCTCCGGTCCCCTGACATGCCCCCGCCCCCATGCCCCCAACCAGGAACTCTCAGGGGACTTGGGCGTTTTTCGGCCACCAGCCTGGCCACTGCCTTACTGAGTACAAGAGGACCAGGCTGGGCAGACTCGGCAGGACCACAGTCAGTTCAGTGGGGACTCGGGATCCAGACGTATGTCCTCGGCTCCCAGGTGAACTGCCTTCTACCCTACGAGGCTACTGGCCTGCACACCCATGCCAGGCCCGGCCGGCCAGATGTCGGAGTACACGATCACTCAGCTGCACAAGCAAAGCCTGCTGCTCGGGGCCAGCAGGCCAAGCAGGGGAACTAAACTGCCAGCTGACGTCACCCCATTTCCGCAACACAGCGCTGACCAGTCTGCCCCCTGTGGCCCAAGGAGAGGCGGGGCTACCGGAAAGGATAGTGGCACGGAGGTAAGGACGCCAACGCGGCTTGTTTACAGAAGGGGGGGGACGCATAACCACTAATTCAGGAAATAGGATCTTAATTACCAGGTCAATCACCTGATCAGGAGAGCGCAGCTGACCACGCAGCAGCCAGGCTGCCTTGCCCGCGGTTTCTCCCTGAACCCGGCCTCCAAAGTGGCTTCCGTCCGGCAGGCCTGTCTGCCCCATCCGTCTGCCTGTGTGCACGCACGCATACGTGGAAAGGCACATGTCTGTGTCATGGAAAGGCACGTGCGGTGCTGCCTTCAACGAAAGCAATTATAAATTGTACTTGAGAAATTACCATAAAGTTCCTTTAGGGAAACCAAAAATGATTTGGTTTTGGTTTTGGTTTTGGCAATAAAACCAAAAGTCCATCATGCCTTGGAATCCTTATGAAATGACAATGCAGTCATTTCTTCTTCAACCACAGACCTGGTGTGCCTTGGGCCCCCTGCAGCTCCTGCAGCGCCAGCCCCCAGCCTGCACGTGACCGCCAGCAGCCGCGCCGCTGAGCCCTGCCCCCGCCACCTGAACAGGCCGCCTTGATCGTCTCTCAAAGTCCAGTTCCGCCGCCACCTGTTCTGGGAAAGGTCCTCCTTCCACCCCATGGTCGAAAGCAGCACCTTCACCTTTTCTCTGGATTTCTGTCTCAGCGTTCAGCAGATTGTTTTCCGACTGTACATCTACTACTCAGCCTACGTGCTCCTTGGGGCCGCACCGAGATGGCCTGGCAGATGCCAGGCGCTTAGTAAATGTCAGCTGAATAAATGATGGAAGGCTTTATGAGTCTTAAGTTTTCCCAAGGGAGCTGTTAAAAGTGGTTCCAAATAAGCTCCACAGGTGTGCCTGTTTTCCTCCTGGGTTCTCCTCCCCGCCTTGCAGGGACTAGGCAAACGTTTCTTGAATGAGCAAATGAATGAATGAATGATTTTCTCCTTGATAATAACAAATAAGTTATCCACGCTGGCCACGAGACTTCTTACATGTTAACGTGCACTTTGGTAAAACAGAATCACATGAAAACAACGAGAGTGAAAGAGACTTGCGCTTCCAGCCAAGGAACAGCAGGGACAAGTTTACCCTCCCCCCAGCACAACGCGGCACAACAAAAAACTGGACAGAAGGCAAGAAACCATGGTTTTCAACACGCTGATCATTAAGCAACAAAGTACAGTGACCCCTGAGAGATGCAGTGAACCTACGATGCCTCCGCTTACTGCCTGGAGAGGTTTCTGGGTCAGGACACAGGGAATGGGGACCTTAGGGGGACCCTGAAGATCCTGTGAGTTGAGAAGACGGAGCTGAGAGTCCAGGGAGGTGAAGGCAGCTGGAGCCTATCGGACAGAACACTGGCGAGAAGAGAGCAAGGGCAAGCGAGAGACTGCAGAGGTGCAGAGGGGGCCCTGAGGAGTCAGCGACACCCAGAAAGCACCCAAGGCCGGGGAAAGGAGCGCCTGAAAGGCTCGTAGGGAGAAGGGTCTGTTGCTCACATAGACCCAGGAACAAGACCTGTTCCCACCAGTCAGACAACAAAACATCGGAATTCATAAGGTGTTAGCCTAGTTGGAAAGCTCTCGCCTTCATAGTGGGGGAAAATTAGCCCTAGACTAAACGCTGTTCTGGTCTTGCCTAAAAGATCTTGAGAGCAAAATCCTAAATGATATAACCTTTTCTAAGTAATAAAACGGTGTCCCAGAATCTCAAGAGTATTTATATCCTGCACCCGAAAAGGCAAAATTGATCATGTTTGCCATCCAATGGGAGATTATAGGCATTCAAAGAAGCAGAAAAATATGACTCACAATGAGAAGAAAAAAACCCCAACAATCAAAACACGTCCAGAACTAACACCAGAATTAGCAAATGAGGACATTAAAACAATTGTAATAATCCCAGATGTTCAAAAAGTTAAGCAATGACATGGAAGGTACAAAAAAGACCCAATTCAAACTTCTGTCAATGAAATGTACAATATCTGAGATGCAAATAAACAGGATGGACTTAACAGCAGACTACACTGCAGAAGAAAAAAATAAGTGTACTTGAAGGCACAGCAATAGAAAAGATCCAACATGAAATATGCAGATTAAAAATTTTACAGAGGGCTTCCCTGGTGGCGCAGTGGTTGAGAGTCCGCCTGCCGATGCAGGGGACACGGGTTCGTGCCCCGGTCCGGGAAGATCCCACATGCCGCGGAGCGGCTAGGTCCGTGAGCTGTGGCTGCTGAGCCCGCGCGTCCAGAGCCTGTGCTCCGCAACGGGAGAGGCCACAACAGTGAGAGGCCCGTGTACCGCAAAAAAAAAAAAAAAAAAAAAAAAAAAATTTTACAGAAAGAAGAGCATTGGTAAGTTCTTGGAAAATTTCAAGTGGCCAAACCTATCTGCAGTTGGAGTCCCCTGAAGGAGAGGAGCATGGCGGGACACAGAAAAAGCAAATGAGAAACAATGGCCACTTTTTTCCCAAAACTGAGAAAAACGATAAACTCCAAGATCCAAGAAGCCAAACAAACCCCAAGCACAAGAAATATGAAGTAAACTACACCAAGGCACACTATAATCGTATTGCTCAAACCCAGTGATAAAGAAAGGAATTCTTAAAAGCAGCCAGAGAACAAATACTACATATAGAGGAACAAAGGTAAGGATGACAGTGGTTTCTTATCAGAAAAAATGTAAAGGAGGAGACGGTGCAGCAACATCTTAAATGCTGGATGGGGCGGCACGCAGAACTGCTAAACTAGAATTCGAAACCAGGTAGAAAACAACTTTTTCAAAAACTAAGGTGAAACAAAGACTTTTTCAGAAAAACAGCACAAAGAATTTAGCAGAAACAGACCTGCATTTTCAGAATGCTAAAACAAAGTCTTCCAAGTACAAAGAAAATGACACCAGATGGAGACGTGGATTGATAAGAAGAAACAAAGGCACAGGAAAAGGTAACTACATGGGTAAATAGATAAGATTTTGTTTATATTGAAAACTCTATAAAATAATAAAAACGTTTTGTGGGGTTTATAATTTATATACAAATAGGATGCATGATAATAGTGATATCAAAACTCAGAGAGGAGAATTGGAACTATGCTATTATAAGGTCCTTGAAGTATATATAAAGTTTATAATGTCACTTTAAGATAAGTTAAAGATGTATACTATAAACCCTAAACCAGCCACTAACATAATACAGTAAAAGAGTCATAGTTTTAGCCAAAAGAGGAGATAAACTGTCTTTGTTCACAGATGACATGATCATCTATGTAGAAAATCCAAAAAAAACTAACCAAAAAACCTCCTGGAACCAAGTGATTATAGCTAGGTTGGAGGATACAAGGTAAACATACAAAAGTCAATTAGCGGGCTTCCCTGGTGGCGCAGTGGTTGAGAGTCCGCCTGCCGACGCAGGGGACGCGGGTTCGTGCCCCGGTCTGGGAGGATCCCACGTGCCGCGGAGCGGCTAGGCCCGTGAGCCATGGCCGCTGAGCCTGTGCTCCGCAACGGGAGAGGCCACAATAGTGAGAGGCCCGCGTACCGCATTAAAAAAAAAAAAAAAAAAAAAAAAAGTCAATTAGCACCCCCCAAAAATGAAATACTTAGGTAGAAATCTAACAAAATATGTTTAAGATCTAAGTGAGGAAATGAACAAAACTCTGATGAAAGTAAACAAAGTAATAATAAATATATAGAGAGATATTCCATGTTTGTGAATAGACTCAATATTGTCAAGATGTCAGTTTTTCCCAACCTGATTTATAGAGTCACTGCAATCAAAATCCCAGAAGGTAATTTTGTGGACATTGGCAAACTGATTCTAAAGTTTATACGGAGTGGCAAAAACAAACAAACAAACAAAAAACCCAAAGACAGAACAGCCAAGACAATATTGAAGGAAAAGAACAAAGCTGAAGAACTGACACTACCTGACTTCAAGACTTACTAAAAGCTACAGTAATTAAGACAGTGTAGTATCAGTGAAAGAACAGACAAACAGATCAATGAAAAGACTAGAGAGCCCAGAAATGGATCCAGGTAAATACAGTCCACCAACCTTTGACAAAGGAACAAAAGCAATACAATGCAGAAAAGACAGTCTTTTCAACAAATGGTGCTGGAACAACTGGACATCCACATGCCAAAAAAAAAAAAAAGGATCTAGGCACAGATCTTATACCCTTCACAGAAATTAGATTAAAATGGATCATATAAATATAAAATGTAAAACTATACAATTTCTAGAAGATAACATAAGAGAAAAATCTAGATGACCTTGGGTATGGTGATAAATTTTAAAATACATCAAAGGCACTACCCATAAGATAAAGAACTGGTAAGCTGGAGTGCATTAAAATGAAAAACTCCTCTCTGCAGAAGACACCATCAAGGGAATGAGAAGACAAAACCTGGGATAAAATATTTGCAGAACACATATCTGGTAGAAGACTGTTATCTAAAATATACAAAGAACTCTTAAAACTCAATGATAAGAAAACAAACAACTCAAAAAACATGCAAAAGACCTGAACGGACATCTCACCAAAGAAGACAACATTTGGCAAATAAGCATATAAAAAGATGCTCAATGTCATATGTCATTAGGGAATGGCAATTTAAAACAAGATACAGCTACATACCTGTTAAAACACCCAAATTCTAGAGCACTGACAATACCAAATGATGATGAGAATATGGAGCAACTGGAATGCTCACTCACTGCTGATAGGAATGCAAAAGTACAATCATTTTGGAAGACAGTTTGGTGAATTCTTACAAAAGTAAACTCTTACCATATGATCCGATAATCATGCCCTTTGTTATTTACACAAATGATTTGAAAACGTATGTCCAAAGAAAACCTGCATGTGGATATTTATAGCAGCTTTATTCACAAGTGCCAAAACTTGGAAGTAACCAAGATGCCCTTTAGTGGGTGAATGCATAAATAAACTGTGGTACAACCAGACAATGGAATATTACTCAGCACTAAAAAGAAATGAGCTATCATGCCATGAAAAGATACGGGGGACACTTACATGAATACTACTAAGTGAAAGAAGCCAATCTGAAAAGGCTACATACCATACGATTCCAACTACGTGACGTTTTGGAAAAGGCAGAACTATGGAGACAGTAAAAAGATCAGTGGTTGTCACGGGTGTTGGGGGAGATGAATAGGTGGAGCACAGAAGATTTTTAGGGCACTGAAACTATTCTTTCTGTATGAGACTCTAACAGTGGATATACGTCATTATACACTTGCCAAAATCCATAGAATGAACCACACCAAAACTGAATCCTAATGTAAACTGTAGATTCTGGGTAATACTCAAGTGTCAGTGTAGGTTCATTGATTGTGACGAATGTACCACTCTGGTGGGGGATACTGACAATGGGGAAGACTGTGGGGTGGTGGGTATACAGGAACTCTCTGTACTTTCTATTCAGTGTTGCTGTGAACCTAAAACTGTTGTAAAAAATAAAGTCTACTTTTAAAAGTGGAATCATAAAAATACTTAACAAATCCAAAGGAAGTCAGTAAAATAGGAAAATGGAACAAAGAACAGTTGGAATAGACAGACAGCAAACAGGATACCACAGACTTAAAGCGAAAGTTAATAATAATCACATTAAATGTTAACAGACTAAATGTAAATGGACCCCAATAAAAGGCAGAGATTGCCAGGATAAAAGCAAAGTAAAACCAAACTAAACAAGACCTAACCATATGTTGCTTAAAAGAAATGTGCTTTAAATATAAAGACACAAATACACACTAAAATTGAAAGTATGGAAAAAGGTATATCATGAATTCACTAATGTAAAAGCGGCTGGGGTGGCTATGTTAATATCAGTGCAAGTGATATTATGAAGTTATGAATGTTATTTCACAGTTATAAAGGGGTCAATTCATGAAAAGGATATAAGAATCCTAAATGTTTATGTATTGATACCTAGTAACAGAGCTTCAAAGTTTGTAAAGTAAAATCTGATAGAGCTGCCGATAGGAACAGCAAAATCCACAATTACAGGTGTGTATTTCAATACCTCTTTCTCAATAATTGATACAACAAGTGAAAAAAAAATCAGCCAGGGCATAAAAGACTTGAACAACACTGTCAATAACTTGACCTAATGAACATTTCTAGAGCATACTGCCCAAACAGAACATACGTTACTTTCAGGTGCACATGAAATATTTATCAATACAGACCATATTCTCAACTGTAAGTTTAAGAAGACTGTCATACAAAGTATATTCTCTGACAACAATGGTATTATATTAGCATTTAATAACAGAAAGAGATCTGGAAAATCCCCAACTATTTAGAAACTAAACAACACACTTTCAAATAACCCTCAGGTCAAGAAAGAAATTAAATGGGAAATTAGAAATTATTTTGAACTGAGTGAAAATGGAAACATATCAAAATTTGTGAGACGTCAATAAAGCAATGCTTACTGGAAATTTATAGCACTAAACACCTATTAAAGGAAAAGAAAAATCTCAAATTTAGGATTTCAGCTTCTACACTAAGAAATTAGAAACAGAAGAACAAATTAAATCCAAAGTAAAAAAAAAAAAAAAAAAAAAAGGAAGGAAACAAACAGCAAAGTGGAAATCAATGAAATGGAAAACAGGAAATCAATAGAGAAAATCGATGAAACCAAAAGCTGGTTCTTTGAGAAGCTCAATAGAATTAGTAAACCTCTAGCCACCTGATCAGGAAAAAAACAGAGAAAATGAAAATGACCAGTATCAGGAATGAGAAGGGTGAAAGATGCACAAACACCTGTCACGTGACCTGACAACTCCACTCCTAGGCAGTGACACCAAATAAATGAAAGCACACGTCCGTACAAAGACTTTTACAGGAATGGTTGTGGCCGCTTTCTTTTTAACAGCTCCAAACTGGAAGCAAACCAAGTGTCTATGCAGTGAGCAGATAAGGAGTATAACGTAAGTGCATCTGATGGGATGCTGCCCAGCCACGAGAAGGAGCAAACTACTGATATACACAACATGGAGGAATCTCGAAACGGTTATCCTGGATGAAAGAAGCCAGTCACAAGAGAGTATGTAGTGCGAAAATCCACTTATATAAAACTAACCTACAGTGACAGAAAGCAGATCAGCGATGGGAGGGCTGGTGAGGGGTGGGGGTGAGCCAGAGACGAGGCAGTCTACAGAGCAAGAGGCAACTCGGGGGGACGATGGCTTCACCAGCGCATACATTTGTACACTTTAGATAGGTTTAGTTTGCCGTGTGTCAACTAGACCTCAACAAAGCTGCTCAAAATCCGGAAACTGACTCAACCAGGGCGCACCGGAAGGCCATGGCTCTTCCATGCACAGCGCTGAAGTGACGGGATGAGGAGTACAGTCACAGCCTGGGGGAACGTCTAGTCACTGCTTAATGTAAGTTTGAGGAGGAAAACTCTGGTTCAGAGTGATTGAGCTGCTTCACATCTGTGTTACAGCCCACGCAGAGAGGGGAGAAGGGTACCAGCGCTGGCTGGGCCCCGCCGGGCACGTGGCTGTCAGGAGTGTCTTCTGTCTCATCACAGCCCCAAAGCAGAGCTACTGGGCCCGCTCTGAGGACGAGGACCTTGATTCTGAGCTGACTTCTTCCCTGGGGTCTCACTGTCAACCCCCAAAACAGGAAAGGGCCTTGCTGAAAACTTCAGTGTGGGTGGATCAAGTCATAGACGTTGATATATGTCTACGTTTTCTTCTAAATCTTTACCAGGTTAATACCTAAGAATTGGGGCCTCCCTGGTGGCGCAGTGGTTGAGAGTCCGCCTGCCGATGCAGGGGATACGGGTTCGTGCCCCGGTCTGGGAGGATCCCATGTGCCGCGGAGCGGCTGGGCCCGTGAGCCATGGCCGCTGGGCCTGCGCGTCCGGAGCCTGTGCTCCGCAACGGGAGAGGCCGCGGCAGTGAGAGGCCCGCGTACCGCAAAAAAAAAAAAAAAAAAAAAAAAAAAAACCTAAGAATTGGTGACTGTTTAATGTCCACTTTAAATTTATTTTTCAAATCAATTCCGTTGTATTTCAAGCTGTGAACCTAACACTTCCCTGCCTGTTTGCGCCTGCGCCAGTTCCTGCCCAGGGACCCCTGTGTGTTGGCCGGGCCCCACAGGAAAGCTGCTCCGAGGTGTGACTGGGAGTGACCTGTGACCCCATGGCTGGGCCTTAAGGTTGGCTGGTAACGTGGGGATGACACCTGGACGCTGCCTCGCTCCCAGGGCTACTGTCAGCACCACAGTAGCTGGGAGACGAAGCGCTTTGGAAGGCACAGAAGGCGGCTCAGAAGTGAGGGGGGGACCCGCCTGCCGTGGGCACTGCCCCCCATCCCCACGGGGTTCCCCTTCGCTGCCAACCCACTCCCAGGTGCAACACAGGGCACTGAACTCAGAGTCAGGCAGCCCAGTTCCAGCCGGGCCCCGGCCCTCCCGGCCGTGTGACCCGACAAGCCGCTCCCCGTCCCTGAGCCGCACCTGTGGTGATGGCTGCGTGGGCACCAGACAGGACAGCGCCACCCGATCTCGGACGCAGGTGCCCCTCCCCGAGCCTGGTGGGCAGAGGAGCCTCTGCAAACGCCCCCTCCCCCCAGCCCCTCCTGCAGGGCCCACCCCCGGGCGGCCACCGGGCGTGCTGCAGGAGGGCGGGGTGGTGGGTTAATTTAAAATTTAACTTGCTTTGCTTTTCCCACCGGGAAAAGATGTGGGAACAGGTTTCTAAAAATAGCCTGGCCTGTCAGAACTGTTAACCATCAGGCCGGGCAGAGACACCGGGCTGCTGGGGAAGGAGCGGCGAGGACTCCCAGCTCTGGGCCTCCCGCTGCCGACACCTGCTGGGCTCGGCGGCCAGTGGGCAGCGCGCTGTCCTGGGGCCGAGACCACCCCTCGGGGAGGCCGGGGGGTCCTGCCGCGGGCGCTTCCAGACAACCACCACCGTGGAGGTGACAGCAAGGACCACCCGTGTCAAACGCTTCCCCCCCCGTGCTGCCTGGCCAGGGGCGCATGCTTTACGCGCTCTCCCCCGCCCCCCCGTCACGGGCCTACAAGGACCCCACCTTCGTCATCGGAGCAGACAGAGGCTCAGAGACACTGGGGGCAGGCTGGAACCCAGCTGGACCGAGGTGGAGAGACCGCAAACCCAGCCCGTCTGTGAGGTCTGTGGTCACTGGTAGTGATGCCTCCCGTGTACCAGGGTCCCTGGAACTTGTGGAAATGGGTTCTGGCTCCCCCGCAAAGGTCCTGGGGTGGTTGTGGACACTCCAGCCTGGGCCTAGGCTCCGTCGGCTACCCACCTTCCTTTCCGGGGAAAGAACAGACCCGGCAGAGAGGGGAGTGGGAAGAGAGGGAAGGAAACCCAGGGCAGCTTCAAACCGCTGAGCCGAGACGCAGAGCTCACGGCCCACGACACCCGCCCGACACAAGGTCAACCCACCACGTTTCTGAGCAGACAGACCCACACATCGCACCCAGGCTGCCTACCTCCCGGGGGCGCTGACCCCGGGCCCTGCAAGGGACACAACTAGATCTGGGGGTCCCTCTGCCAGCAGTCTTGGGTCAGAGCAGAAGGGTTTGGAAGAGAAGTGCAAGTGAAGGGCACCTTGTTTTAAAAGAGCCAAAAGGCAAACACTTGACTGTCTCTAACACGAGAAACTTTCTATACGCTAAGATGCAAATAAATCCCGGGAGTTAAGAGAGCAGTGCAGCTAAGATCACCAGCAGGGACATTAATCCAAACGTCGTGAAATGATCAAAATGTGCCAGAAACACGGAGTCTGCAGCTCTTACCTGGGAAACGGCAGGGCTCGCTTAAGCACTTCCCCGCACCTCCCCTCTTCTCTCCCCTCAGGTGGGCGCCTCAGCTGGAGGGGAGACCCACGGAGGTGAGAGCCCAGGACCGGAGGTGCGCTGTGCCGCCCTCAGGGAGCTGGGGTGCTCTGGGTGAGGTCACAGTCTCCCCCGCCCACCCCCCAGGCTGGCTGGGGACCAGCGGAGGTGGCCGGGCTGTGCGCGCTGCCCAGTCCACGGGGCCCTCACCTGACCTGCCCTCACACACTTGTTCACACTTGGCCTCATCATCCCCAGGCTGCTTGAATTTTAGCCCAGCTGAGCCCCACTTTAAAATGGGAGAGGCTGTGTGTCTCACTGAGGGCTTCCTAGAGGCCCCACACTTTGTGTCTCTCATCTCACGTGACCTGGAAGCACATCTGCGTGATCAGGATCCTCGTGCCCATCTTTTGTGGCCTGAGACTGGAGGCGAGAGGTGAGTCAATACCACGCCACCCGCCAAGCTCACCCAGCTTAGGGGGTGGGCGGTGCTGGGGGTGATGGCCCTGGAGCCCAGGGCGCCCAGACCTCCCCCTCTTGACCATCCACGTGGCCTCCTGCCCTGGCTGGACACAGCACATGCTCCTGGCTATTTGCTCCCTGGTGTCCGGGGCTGGGATAAAAGGCGAGCACACCTCTGACCCTGAACCAGAGGGAGGCAGGCGATGGTGGGTGGCAGAGGTTAGCAAAACGGAGAGAACCGTGTTGATGGGGGAGGACGGAAAGGTAGCCTTGTCGAGGGAGAGCTCATCCACTTTGCTAACGGGCCTCAAGTGGAGCACTGAAATGGGTGATCTGATGAAGGAGGGCTTGGCCCCGGCCTCCTCCCGCTTCCTCCCCTCTGCCGCCCCTCCCGGCTGCAGGCAGCACATTTGGTATGGATCATCTTTCTCGGTAATGGGGTTATTCGGGGCCTGGCCGGGCTGGGGAACATTACGACGTGTCGCCACTGAACTGGGACAGCAGGTGCTTGTCGATGCATCTGTGGAAAATGCTCGCAGCACAATCTCTGCATCAGGACACACACGGGCAAGGACACTGGGAAATTGAATCTTATTACTAATTAATGGCTTTAATGCCTATGATTAGGCCTCAAACACACTCTATTTTCCCAAAGATAAGGTTAGCCCTGTTTGAACCAGGAACCCAAGAGCTCTGCTAACGCTGACGCGAGAAAGCTCGGCTCCGCTAATCAAATTCAGACGCTCCGAATCGACCGCCTAGATTTTCAAAACTGTGACCTGAGAATAAATGACCCCAGGAGGCCTGCTTTGTTCTCCAGCAAGAGGTGCCACGTGGGGCGAGTGAAGGAGCCGGGGAGGGGGTGCCGAGGCCCGGGAGCCTACACTCACCGAGGGCCACCAGTGGACAGGCCCCGGCGCCAGGGCGCGGGGAGCACAGAGCGAGCGTTCCAGACACGGGGCGGCTCTGCCTGCCCCCACCCTGGGACATGCTAACGTCTAGAGACAGTTCTGGTTGTCGCACTTGGGGGAGGGGTGCTGCGGGCACCCGGTGGGTGGAGGCCACAGTGCGCGGGATGGCCGACAAAGACACGTACGGCCCCGTACGTCCACAGCGCCCAGGTGGGCAGCCCTCGCCACAGGAGATGGACACGGGGCTTGGAGGAGAGCAGCAACACACCCTGCGAGAAAGGGGTCTCAAATCTTCGGGGGCTGCCCGTCAGTGTCTCCAGCCGGCCAGCCACAGGCACCCTCTGCAGCCTGCGTGCACGCACACCCACAGGCACACGTGCTCACGTGTGGTGATGTGTATGTGTCGGGCAGACAGCAAGGTGCCACGGCCCCTGAGCAGAGCAGCAGTCTGCCGGCAGGAACCTGGACGCGGGGCCTGGCCACAGGGGCCCTGCTTCTCCTGTGAAGATGCCCCACTCCAGACCCCCAAGGGAGCAAGTGCTCGGCACATCGGCCCCCACTTGGGAGGTTCAGGAGCTCAGTGGACGCAGGCCTGGGCGCCCCACCTCCCGCTGCACAATGCCCTGCAGGGCGGACATCCAAAGGCCGACGAGGCTGGGCCTCTGCCGGTACCACCTCTGCGGCAAAGTGACACTGTTTGATGGGACCTTAAATCCTATTCGTCCAGAGTCGACAATCAACAGCAGCTGAATAAAACCATCATTCACAGGAAATGATTGAGTGTGACAAAGGGCTTCCTTGGGCCGTCGTGTGTCAGGGGGACAGGAGCTGGCTGTCGGCAGGGCAGCTCGGGGCGGTCTCAGAGCCAAAAGGACAGGCTTGCTGGCCAAATGACTCACTGGGTCTGGCCTTGCAGCGTGCGGCACACCCAGCCGGGGGTCCAAGGCAGCCAGGCTGTCAGGGGCGAAGGAGCCAAGTTCAAAACCAGCCTGTGCCATTACTAGGCTGCATGCCCTGGGCGAGACGCTTAACTTCTCTGAGCCTCGGTTTCCTCCCCTTTTAAAATGGGACAAAATCCCCACCTCCTAAGGAAGTGGGGCGATGGCTCAGGGGGCCCAGCACAGAGGGAGCGTCTCCTGGATGGTGACTCTCCTGGCCCGGAGCTGGTTCCAGGGCAGAGGAGCTTTCTAAAGGCCACCTCGACTCTGCCCCATCTCTACCACGTCCATCCGCGTGGTGCCCGTCTCTGCAGAGCGCCCCTGACCCCACGCGGTGGCATCACCTGACTGCCGCCCAGCCAGCCCCCTCTGCTGCCGAGCTTGTCACTCTATGTATGGCTGGTCCCATCAGACAGGGTCCACACACTGTGGATTCCTGGAGGGAAGAGACCGCACTCCCCCTCAAGGCTGCAGACGGCAAAGGGTCAGCTTGCGTCTAGGGAGGCGGCGGCCAAGGCGAGGGGCCTCAGGCTCGGGAGCCACGGAGATGGGGCTCAGAGACTGGTTCGGGAGCCCCACCTCCGCTGGCAGCAGGCCCTGTCCACAACCTACCCTGCCCTCCCCGGCTGCCCGCAGCTCCCACCAGAGTGGCTGTCACGGGGCTCTCACCACCCAGGGCGTCCCCAAACTACTGCATGACCCAGGCAGTGTTGCCCAAGGTTGCTGTCGGACAGGCGGACAGGAAAAGAAGGTTCCAAGGCCAAAGGGCGACACCCGTAACACGGGGGACCTCTCAGAGCCACGACTGTGCGGAGGAGCAGCGTGTCCCCACGAGGGGCTCGGTCAACGTGCAGCATCCCAAACACAGCCCTCCAGGCCAGGCCCACCCGGGGGATGTGCTGTGGGACCCCCGGTGTGAAACCTGCCTGACGACCGTGCACTCCCCAGGGGCAGGACAATGAGCCAGCAGGCCTCTCCGGCCCCGGTGCTGGCCCACGGCCCACAGACCGCCCCCGCCCCCCTATTCTCTGGTGGGGCTGGGGCCGCAGAGGACACGCTCATGCACGTCGCTGGGCGGACGCTGCTTCTGCCTAGGGGCTCCCCTGGCTGAGCCTCGGGTGGGTCTGGCAGGGACAGGTGCTAAATAGAGACCCGTGAACTGACGGCAATCCCGCGTTCCAAACAAGCAGCAGCGGTTGCTGGGAATTCATCGCACTTTAAAGCTGTTCGTGTGACAGAGGCCGCGTCCATCCCGAGGGGGATCTGACCTCAGGCGCACGGCCCGAGAAAGCACATCGTTCCTTTCCTAAGCCTGGGCGAAGACAGCAAGGGAATAAAAAGACAGGAACCAGGATTTATGAAGCCCTTCCTATGTGCTGAGCACGTCTCATACCCTAACTCCTTTAGTCCTCTCAGAGCTCTGGGAAGAAAGAACCGGCTGGGTTCTTAGTGGGAGATGTGAGATGCTCTGTGGACAAGCACAAAAGTTGATTCTTTGCACCGTGTCGGGCTCTTTATACCGGAGACTCAGGGCCCGGCCCAGGTCCCCACAGGCCACGGTGAAACAGGGATGGGGGCCCAGGTGTCCAGGCTCCAGTGCAGAGCCTATTCTTCTTTGCCATGTTTGCATGCTGCCCGTGGCTCCACCCACCCAACACATGCGGCAGGAGAAAGGCCACTGCTGACAAGCTGGAAGAGCTAGGCTGCCCCCCTGTGTCGGCAGTGACCTCCCCGTGGGCCCTTCGGCAAGACGCCAGGCTTCTCCTGGACACAGAGATCTCAAAACACTACCTAGAAGACGGGGGAGTTGGCCAGAGCCTTCCCAGGGACCCTTCTAGCTTGAGTAGCCATGTTTTCATGATTCAGACACAGCTTTCCCCTGGGGCTCACCTGGCTTCACGGCCAGGCAATGCAGCTGATAGGATCCGTGATCAACGCTGGGTAGGAGTGTGGTGGAGGCGGTGGGAGAGGTGAAGCCACCAGCAAGTGGACACTCTGATGAGCACTTACAAGCATCTGAAAGCATCCTTTTCAATTACGTGGAAAACAATCCACGACCAACCTGAAACCCAGAGTACACAACTGAAGTGTCGGGAAGCGATCAGAGATCACGATGCTTGCCCAGCCGGGGAGACGCAAGAGGTGGGAAGAAGACCTCTGGAAGTGAAAACGAGCCAAGCGTAAGCCAATTAGCAGCTCGAGACCCCTCCGCAAAACAGCACGGGGAGGGAACAGGGGCCCCGGCATGTGATGCTCAGGGTCACCAGCCGTGGTGAACAGTCACTGAGCAAACCCAACACAGGAGAAGGCGGTGGGGTTCAAACTGCATCAGTAAGAGCCTGACATCCTCAGTACAAGCAGAGATGGATGGGGGAGGCGGCCTGCTCAGGACGCTCCCTCTCCTTTCCGCGCTGCTCACGGCGATATTCACAGAGTCAGCTCGTGAGCAGAGCCCTGGGCTTCTCCGGGTGCTCAGAGCCCAGCTCTGCACTGTTGGGGCGTTGCCACAGGTCACTCAGCGATGCTGGGGCTCAGGGAGAGGAGTCAACCTCAGTCACCTGGTAGGTCTGTTCCAGCCCCGGGACCCCGATTCTGAGATGCATGCTCAGGAGCTGGGTGACGGCAGTCACTTCCCAGACTGTTCCCATCCTCCCCCTCCCACCCCTCCCCGGGCCAGGCAATCACTAATCTACTTCTGCCTCTATAGATTTGCCCATTCTGGACATCTCATATGAATGGAATTAGACAACAGGTGAGCTCGTGTGTCTGGCCGCTTTCATTCAGCACGATGCCCTCCAGGTCCACCCATGTTGCAGCACGGATCAGGACTCCATTCCTTTTCAGGGCTGAGTAATATTCCCTTGCATGGACGATCCACATTTGTTGGTATCTATTCATAAGTTGACCGACATTTGTGTTGTCTTCAGTTTTTGGCTGTTATGAAAATGCTGCTGTGAACATTCCTGTACAAGTTTTTGTGTGAACATGTTTTCACTTCCCTTGGGTATATACATCTCAGAGTGGAACTGCTGGGTCATACGGTAACCTTATGTTTAACTCTTTGGGGAACTGCCAGACTGCTTTCCGAAGCAGCCGCGCCATTTTACACTCCTACCTGCAGTGCATCTGGGTTCCAATTCCCCCACATCATTCTCAACACTGGCTATCCTACTGCGTGAGGAGTGACATCTTATCGTGATTTTTGACTTGCATTTCCCAAATGACTAACGAATGACGTTGGAAATCTTTTCGTGTGCTGTTGGCCATTTGATTTCTCTTTGAAGAAATGTCTACCCGAGCCCTTTGTCTATTTTTAAACTGGCTTATTTATCCTTTCTATTGCTGAATTGTAAGAGTTCTTTATACACTCTGGATACCAGTCCCTTATTTGCACATATTTTCTTCCATTCTGTGGCTTCTCTTTTCACTTTCTTGATAGAGCCCTGAAGAGCATGAAAGTTTTTAATTTTGATGAAGTGCAAGTTATCTTTTCTTGTTGTTGTTACTGTTGTACTCTTGGTGTCCTATCTAGGAAAAGATCGCCAAATCTAAGGTCATAAAGATTTACCCTTATGTTTTCTTCTAAGTGTTTTATAGTTTTAGCTTTTATTTTTAGGTATTCGACTCATTTGGAATTAATCCTGACGTACGGTGTGAATAAGGGGTCCAATTTCATTCTTTTGCTTATGGATATCCAGTTGTCCCAGCAACATTTGTTGAAAATACAGTTGACCCTTGAACAATACGGGTTTGAATCCACTCACGTGTGGATTTTCTTCAGTAAATAGGTGCTACGGTACCACATGACCCGAGGTTGGTTGAATCCACAGAGGCGGAACCGTGGATATGGAGGGCCAACTGTGAAGTTCTATGCTGATTTTTGGCTGCGCAGGGGGTTCTTGCCCCAACCTTTGTGTTGTTCAAGGGTCAACTAGACTATTCTTTCTTTATTGAACTGTCTTGGCACCCTTGCTGAAAATCAATTCATTAATGTGAAGGTTTATTTCTGAACACTCAATTTTATTTCATTGATCTGTATGTCCATTCTTATGCCAGTGTCACATTGTCTTGATTGCTGTAATGTTATAATAAGTTTGAAATTGGGAAGTGTGTGCTGTCCAACTTTGTTCCTTTTTTTTTTCCCCCTTCTTCGAGATTATTTTGTTTATTCTGGGTCCCTTGACCTAGAATTTGAATTCTAGGATCAGCTTGTCAATTTCTGCCAAGAGACCATCTGGGATTTTTTTTTTTTTTTTTTTTTTTTTGCGGTACGCGGGCCTCTCACTGCTGTGGCCTCTCCCGCTGCGGAGCACAGGTTCCGGACGCACAAGCCCAGCGGCCATGGCTCACGGGCCCAGCCACTCCGCGGCATGTGGGAGCCTCCCAGACCGGGGCACGAACCCGTGTCCCTTGCATCGGCAGGCGGATTCTCAACCACTGTGCCACCAGGGAAGCGCACCATCTGGGATTTTGATAGGGATTGTGTTGAATCTGTAGATCAATTTGGGGAGTATTGATTCAACAAAATTAAGTCTTCTGATCTATGAATAAAGGATTTCTTTCTAAAGATTTAGGTTTTTAAACATTTTAATTTCTTTCAAGGATATTTTGTAATTTTCAGCATATAAATCATACACTTCTCATGTTAGGTTTATTCCTAATATTTTATTCTTTGTGCCGCTATTGTAGATGGAGTTGTACTCTTAATTTCACTTTGGGGTTGTTCATTGCTAGTGTATAGAAATATAATTGATATACCAATCTTGCATGGAAACAGAGACTTTCAATCAGAGCTAGGATTTAGAAATATTACCTTATCACCCTAAAGAGAAGCTTCTGCAGATACAGAAGACCAGAAGAGGGCTGCTGTGCTAACCCAGGAGAAGATGAGGACCTGAACTATAGCGGTAGATACTTCTCATAGTTTGTTTGGTTTCTTCAAAGAGAGGGGTGGTAGGGAGGCCTGGAGGGGTGCTGCCCAAGGTGTGGCTACATCAGGATCTGTGCTCTAGAAAGGGTATAATTAGCTCCGATCCATGGGAGACTGTGTGAGCTGCTGCAAATGGTTATCTTCCGAAACTCTGGATCCTGGCCATCACTTCAATAAGCCAATATGGAAACACATAATGGGATCCCAGCGATACTGCTTGGAAGAGTTTCCTGCAGCTGCTTTAACAAATTACCGCAAACTGAGTGGCTTACAACAATGGAAATTTATTCTACAGTTCTGGAGCCAGAAGTCCGAAATCAGTATCACTGGGCTGAAGTCAAGGTGCTGGCAGAGCCGCACTCCCTCCAGAGGCCCTCGGGGAGATTCTGTTCCGTGTTTTCTCCAGCTTTTGGTGGCTGCTGGCAATCCTTGGCTTGTAGCCACACTGCTCCAATCTCTGCCTATGGGGTCACATGGCCTTCTCTTCTGCATGTCACATCTTCTTTGGCCTCCCTCTTATAACAAGACACATGACGACGTGTAGGGCCTACGCATATTATCCAGGATAATCTCAAGTTCCTTAACTCACTCACATCTACAAAGACCCCCTTTTGGCCATGTACGGTCACATTCACAAGTGTCCGGGGATTAGAACTTGGATCTCTTTTGGAGAGGTTTTTTTTTTTTCTCCTGGCTGCGCTGCTTGGCTTGCGGGATCTTAGCTCCCCAACCAGGGACTGAAACCAGGCCCCAGCAGTGAACGCACCGAGTCCTAACCACTGGACCACCGGAGAATTCCCTGGAGAGCCGTTTCTTAGCCTACTCCCTGCTGTGTGTGCAGACGAGTGGAATCCTCATAACCACATCCATCAAATGCTGAGCCTCAACCTGCTGGAACCACCCCCCTCACTGGCTTCCAAAAGGGTCCATTTCCCCGCAGTTGCAATTTCTGTCCAATCTCAGGGGGCTCTATCAGAACCTGTGCTCTTTGTTCCATGTTGGCACCATGGCAACTCCACCCTGTCTCCCACCGTCCATGCTGAGGCCCTGGACAAGGGACCTGGGGAGGCTCCTGTGGGCTCTTCCTTACAGCAGCAGCCAGAACCTCCTGTAGGGACTGGCAGTGGATGGAGCGGGGCCAGGCAGCCTCTGAAGGCCCTGCAGTTCCATGGGCTGGGGCTCCGGCAGTCACCTGTCAAGCGTTTACTGAGACTGGCTCTGTGCAGGGCACAGGGACACCCTCAAGGTACAATCCCACTTATTCAGTGCCCTCTGCCACCTGCACCCTTATGGGCCGTGGAGCCTCAGGCATGTCACTCGTCACCTCTATACCTCTGTTCTCTCGTGACCACCTGCTCCGCTGTCTGTGGACTGGGTGGTCGGTGCCAAGTGGCAAGAATGTGCCCGAAGGCCTTCAGGGAGCCCTTGTGCTTACACGGGGCTTCCGGGAAAATCCTCTCATTTCATCCCCACAATATCCGTCCTTGCAGCCGAGAGTACCTCTTCTGCAAGGCCTGCCCGGTGACCCTCTCTGGGCTCCCGGGGCCCCTGAGCGCTGTCTCGCTGTCTCTTTATTTCTCTCTCCCTCCCAGCCGCATCCGACTATCCCGCGCTCGGAAGCCCCAACCCGGCGCACACAGCAGGCCCTCAGCAACAGCTGGCTGGGCTTTCTCAACACCTGGCCCCAAAGCCCCTTCTTCTCTTAGAGGTGTGTTGACGGAGAATTACAGTCAAAGCCCGAGCACTAACCCGTCCCCAGAGGCCCCCAGCGGCCGGCCCGCTCCCCAGCCCCCGTGACTCTGCTCGGGCCCAAGGGTCCCCTGCTGGCCCCTGAACGTGGTCGGCTGTTTCCACCCAGACACCTGGCACTGCGTCCTCCTCGGCCTTGAATGTCCCTCCTGTAACATCCCCTGGCTTGGCCCCCCTCCCTTGGGGTCTCTGTGGGTGTCACCCCTCAGCGAGGCCCTCCCTGCCCACCTGCCTCCGGCCCCCCGCCTGACTCTTGGCACCAACCAGCGTTTGTCTTGGGCCATCTTCCCCGATGGAAAGTGGGCTCCGGAGGGCGGAGCTGTGCCTGCCGTGCTCCCTGCTCTATCCCTGGCATGCAGTAGGCGTTTAATACACAGCAAAGGAATGAATTAAATGACTGCAAGAACGGAAAATGTGTCCGTCCTCGGTGCGTGGGGACACGTGCAGGGAGTGGCCGGCAGTCAGGGCTGGAGGATGATGGCGGGATTTACTACCGAGATGAACGCTCAGCGCGTCATTATTTTCACTGAAAGAACAGAGCATAAAAGCAACGCTGTCAGATGATTAAGCCTCACATTTAGAAATCATGCCGTCTTATCTCTGAGAGGCCAGATAAGCCCAGGACCAGGAGGACGGACTCCGCTCACTGGGTGGGTGTCGGGGAGGCAGGCCCCCTCCTCGCCTGGCTGTGTGCCCAGCCGGCCCCTCCCGCCCGGGCCTTGGTCGCGCGGGTAACACTGGGGGCACGGCCACTTTCCTTCCGCTCAGCGCCTGGCCCCCGGTGGGCACAGCATGTGCAGGCAGCCTCGTCCTTCCCCTTCTGTGAAGTCACCCTCTGGCAGGGCTGGCACCAAGTCGGCCTGGAATAATCCAAATAACTAACAAACGCCACACCTTTTGCCATCCCAGGGGGTAAGGTTTGTTACTTATGTAACAGAGGCCCAGGGGCAGAGTCTGTTACTTATGCCTGTATCAACACACGCACTGTCGACACACTGTCCACCGAGCTCCGGAAAAGGTCTGAAGGCAGTCTCGTCAGCTCAGGAGTGGGCACTTGATACATGTTTGCTAAAACGTGTGTGGACTAAGGCAGAAGCAACCCAGGTGTCCACGGAAGGATGGATGGACAAAGTGCGGTGCGTCCGTACAAGGGAATATCGTTCAGCCTTAGAAGGGAAGGAGACTCTGACACTGGCTATGATGTGGATGAACCTTAAAGACAACAGGCTAAGTGAGAGATAAGCCAGTCACAAAAGGACAAATACTGTATGACTCCACTTACACAAGGTCCCTATAGTAGAATGGGGCTCACCAGGGGCTTGGGGGAGGAGGAATGGTGAGTCGTTTCATGGAAACAGTTTCAATTTTACAATATGAAAAGTTCTGCAGATGGACGGCGGTGACAGTTACACAAAAAAGTGAATGCGCTTAATGCCACAGAATTGAATAAGATTGGATGGACAAGGTTCTGGGTGTTCTCACAGGGGACGCAGGAGGCTGGGCCGTCGTGTCTGGTTGGCGTAGCGAAGAGGCCGTAAGAGGCAGGCACATCCCCACGTGGCCAGGTGGCTGGGACACCAGGAGCACGTGGATGCCATGCACGGGGCAGGGGGGTGCTTCTGCGGGGCGTCCCCCGCCTGGCCTGGGCTGTGCCCACCGTCAGGTGAACGAGGCAGGGGTGTGATGGCGCCGTGAGCTGTGACAAGCTCTGTGGGGATGGCGTAGGGGTCCGAGCCAGGAGGCGGCGTCCTCCCCAGAAAGCACCATGGAGTCAGGAGTCCTGGTTCGCAAATGCACAGCCACCAGCTGTGGCCGAGGGACCCGCCAGGAATCCACGCTAGCTACGCCGTCAGCTGTGCTGCGTTACCTCCTCTCCTCCGTCCTGTCCTGAAACCTTTCAAGTGCCAACTGGCTAAGAAACGGGATTTGGGAGCGTGCAAGCAGGAAGCGGCAGTTCTGCCTTTGAACGCCAGCATCTCAGCGGCCTCCCAACCCCGCACCGGCCTGCAGAACCCAGCGGCAGCCCCCAGAGCCCGGCGGACGTGCCTCGTGGACACCTCTCCGCCAAGCCCTGGGCCTCCGCTGGGACCCTCTGTACCCCACAGTCTGGCTGAGACTCACGTGGGTTTGCTGGGCACCCACCCTGCCGGGCGCAGATGCATAAACAGGCGCATGACTGCCCAGCTCACCCCAGGAGGGCAGGGATGCCCTCCTGCTGGCTTCTGGGCACACCTCCTGTGGGCCGGCGCTGGGTGAGGCTTTAGGGCTTGACGGGACCAGCAGGCAGGGGACTGGCCCTCAGGAGGGGGTGGAGGGAACAGGGAGAGGGGCTGTTGTCGGGAGAAGAGGGTGATGTGAGATCCTGGTCACGTGAGGGGCCGCTGGGCAGCAGCAGGAAGTGTGGTCAGGGGGATGCCCCGCCCCGCCCCGGCTCCCACCCCTCCCCAGCCGGGCCTCGGGCGGCCCCTGGCCCTCAGACTCAGTTTCTTCACCTTTAAAATGGGGATGGCCTCACATCATTCACAGGATTGCTGTGAAGAAGAAATATAATAGTAATACGTAAGCTATCAAATCCTGTAAGATGCTTACATTAGCCCCATGGAGGAAGACGGAGGAACAGTCTTTTTTACAGGCAACATGTCAACTAGTATTTATTTCTGATGATGATGGGAATATATTCGAAGCAGAACATCCTGTTTGGAAAAAAATGACTGTCTTTGCCTCTAGAGTGAGGAGCTGTTCTCTGATTTGGGAACCAAAGCGTTGCACTCTGAGCGTTAGAAGGCTTTAGAACGTGGAGTGTGTCTGTGTGTCTGTCTCTGTGTTGTGCGAGTGTCTGAGTGTTGTGTCTGTGTATCCGTGCGAGTATGAGTGTCTGAGCATTGCTGTGTGTGTTTGTGTATCTGTCTGTTCTGTGTGTGAGAGTCTGCGTGGTGTTGTGTGTTTGTGCACCTGTGTTGTGTGAGGGTGCGTGTCTCTGCGTGCGTGTGTGCTGCTTGGGCCCTTCCCAGGCTCTCACCAAGGTCGCGGCCTCTTAGAAGGCAGCGTCAGAAGGAAACTTGAGCCCATCTAGCCTGTACTCTGCCCGTGACCCCTACCCCTCGTGCAGAGACCGACTCCGCTGCCCCAGGGGAGGTGGCCAGGGCACCCCATCCGTGCTGGACCACACGCAGGGCCAGCGCGTAGCCACCTTGCCCAGGAGCCCACCCCCAGGCGGTGCCAACGCAGGGGACCCTCAGGCCCCGAATCCTCTCTGAGAGGGCCCTCGGACCGGGGGGACGTGGCCTCTGCCCTCTAGCGGCCCACAGTCACACGCGAGGGCCCCCCGACGCAGCTGAGCACCCACCCGTCCCAGGGGCCATCCTCGTGACTTGCACGCTCAACCCGCTGACAAAGGCTAATTGCCCTCCGCGTTCACTGGTGGAAGGTTTTCCGAAGAACTTCAAGCCCTTTCTCCTCCGAGGAGACGTTTCAAGGCCCGCCGAGCAGCTGGGAGGCCGGGCCCGCCTCTCCAGGTGCGTGCAACGCCCTTCGGCTCCAGGTCCCCATCTCAGAACCGCAGCTCCCTTTCACCCCTCGCCCGGGGGCACGCACCTCAGTGGGGATTTTTATCTCAGTCGCTTGGGCAACAACCTGAAGTAAATGCCATCCAAACATGTGGTTTCAACGGTCAGTGAGTTCACCCTCTGTGAAGCCAAGACGTGCCCGTGTGCCTTTCCCCAGGGAGCCCCAGTCAGCAAACAGAGCACCAGCAGCCCACGGGGGCAGCAGCGGCTCCTGCCCAGGGCTCGCACACGTGTGCTCCACAGACACCCCTAGTCCTCGGACCACCCCTCATGCAGGGCGGGAGCCTGAAGGTTCAACCAGCAAAGGTCTCGGCCAGCCCCCACCGGCCGGGCGGCAGAAGAGCTGGGTCGGCAGCCAGTTCCTCTGCCTGCCTGCTCGTGCGCATCTGGAGCAGTAGCGCTCCCGGCGTGTCTCATGCGAGAACTCACGCACCACGCATCACGCACCGGGCATCCCTGTAGGCCCTCACCCCGTCCGGGGAGGGCTCCTCTCATGCTGGGGGCCCAGAGGCACCTCCTAAGTGGGTACGCACTTGGGTAGGTGGTGAGTCAGGCCAAGGCTCTCTCCCTGCCTCCTTCAAGCTGTCGAAGCCCCACTGAACTCTCCAGAGAAGCCCCCAGGCCTCGCCAGGTGGGCAGGGTTCCCGGCTCTCAGCCCAGATGCAGAGCAGATGTCCCCCCAAAGGTGTGCGTTCCCTTGGGAGTTTCTGCGGGTCTGGGGAACGTGGAGCTGGTGGGAGTAGCGGTGCTCGTGCCGCCTTCCTGTCCAAATGTGTGTAAACTCCAGGCCATGCAGAGGCTTGGAGAACGAACGTTTCACAGAGACTGAGGTGGGCCCCACACGACTGGGTGAAGTGCCCCCAGCAGGGCTCCTGTCTCCCAACTCTCTCTGTCTGATGCCCAGGAAAGCCTCTGATCGCAAGCAGGCTGGGAACAGCCCACAGCAGGTGCACAGCAGAACTGCTGGGTGGAGGACGTGCCGGCACAGGGTCGGTGGCTCCTGCGGGTGGGGACTGAGTTCTTCTGGCTTTGCCCTGATGGGCTGGGATTGCCCCACGTACAGGCGGGTGTCACGAGTCTCATTTTACACAAGAGGAGGGCAAGACACAGAAAGGTTAAGGAGCTTAGCTAAGGTCGCAGAGCCCGAGGGTGGCAAAGGCAGGGTTCTGCCTGACTCTTAAAAAAAATTATTATTTTTGAACAGCTTTGAGACCTGCGTCACACACAACACAATTCGCCCCTTTAAGGTAAATAATTCCAGAGTGTGTAGTACGTTCACAGTGTGCAACCATCAGCACCATCTAATTGCAGAGCCCTTCATCACCCAGACGGGAGCCCCGCACCCACTAGCTGCCACTCCCACCTCCTCGGCCCCGAAAGCCACTGATCTACCTTCTGCCGCTACGGATTTCCCTATTCTGGACGTTTCACATAAATGGAACCAGACAATATATAACTTTTTACATCTGGCCTCTTTCACTTTGCATGATATGTTAAACACTCATCCACATTTCAGCATATATATCAGTACCCTGTTCCTTTTACTGGCAAGCAATGTTCCATCGTACGGAGACCCCGAGTCGCTGAGCCAGCCGCCGGTGGACGCCTAGCTCGGTTGTTTCCACTTTCAGCTGTTACAACTCATGCACGGGTTTGGCTGGTCCTTCATATGTTTTCATTTCTCTTTGCCAAGGAGAGGATGTGCCTGCCTGCTTTAGACCCCTGTGTTCTTGTACCCAACCTAGTTGAAAACAAGAATAAATCTCCATAGACTATAATATCTCATCACTAAAAACATCTAACTGGATAACCCTCTGAGAACAGGGAGACAAATGCAAAGCCCAGATAATCTACTTAACTTGTCCCACTTAGCATTTACCCCCAAAGCAAAAAAGTGTTACCTCGAATTGCACAGAAGCCGCTTCTAAAATTGACTTTACAGTACAGTCTTCTCCAAAGGCGGACTCAGCACTTTGCCCCGTGTTGCATCAGCAACATTTGGACGAGACGGGCACAGGGAGGGGAGTGAGGCCGTCCCCTAAGCGTGCCTAAGGGCCGGCAGGGTCAGGGCGGGAGCTGAGAAGCTGCGCTAAACGCCCCAAGCGCCACCGGGCGATGTCCTGCTCCAGGAGGGAGGCTGGCTGTGAAATCGGTCGGTGCTGATGAGACAGGCAGGCGGAGGTCGCTCTGGGGAATGAATCCTGGGCCGTCGCCTTACACTTCTGTCTCTTTCCCACTGTGACGCCCTTCCACAGTCTTGGGCAAATCTGAGTTCGCCTGCGGGCACCCAGGATCCTCCACAAACCAGCCTGCCTGCCGTTCCAGCCCTGTGCTTCCTCGTTTCCCCACTGGGGCTTCCCTCCTCTGTCACCAGAGAACACCAGCATCACCCCCACTAGCACGCTCATATCCGAAACCACAACGGCCCCCAGCACACAGCAGCCCTGACTACCTCCTCCACAAGCACGGCACAGCCACAGCCACGCAGCTCGGCACCCTACGTGCCAGCCCCGAGGCTGACCGAGCGCTTTCCCCCGCAGACACCACCGAGCATCCTCCCAATTCCTCCCGCCTTCCCCGATCCCTGTCCCCGCACCCCTCCAACTCCCCCGAGCACTCCCAGAGCAGAGGTTGCCACAGGTGCGTCTGGCACCTGAGCACACCTGCCCTGGGTGCAGAGTCACTGGGGAACTGGAAAGACAGGCGTGGTGGGAGAGTCTGTGTAGATGGGCTGAGGAATACAAGTGATTGTCTGTTGCCTCCTGAAACCCACGGAAAGGACAGCGATGGAACGGATATGGCCTGAGGCCACGAGGAAAGAGGCCATGGCAGCTGGGGGAAGAGGGCGGTCATCCTGGGGAGAAGTGAAGAGTAATGGACAGAGCCGCACAGAGGCCGAGGACAAAGGAGCAGCTGCTGGGAGGCGAGGGGTCAGGAGGACCAGCGTGGGGAGGATGGGCAGGAACCGGCCAGTGAACAGCGCCCAGGGATAATGCAACCTCGGACCCAGCGGCAGGGGCACTGCTCTGGGAGCTGTGCAACATACGAACGAGAGCCTAGCGTCTGGATCCTCAGGGGAGCTTTGTCCCCTGGGGTGCCTGTTGTCACTGGTCTGAACTATGAAATGGGACCACAATGAGCTCCTCTCCCCGCTAGCTGGGAGGAGTGGGCAAGGAAGCGCCGCAGGCCTGCCGTGTCTGGCTGCACAGACCCTTGCTGGGTGGTGGCACCGCGGGAGAGCGGGTCCCTGGCAGGCGGCCGTCTCGCCTCCTCTGGTCTCACTCCTGCCGTCTTCTCTGTCTCTGTTGCTCAACAAGAGGAGTGCAGCTTCGCGACACAGAAAAGCAGCGGGTGGGGCCTCACGCCGACGAGCTCTCCCACTGTCTGACCTGGGGTGAATCGACCTTGGAGCCTCACCGGGAGGTGAGCTGGACGTCACGTTCAGTTCCCAGGTCTCGGTCCAGGCAGACAGGAAACGGAGGCTCAGACACTCACTTTTCCAGGGTTTTCTGCTAACAAGTGGCAGAGCTACTACTACAAGTGGTAGACTCTGAACCCACATCTGAATTTAAACTCCACTCCCCCCAAACTCTGCTGCTGGCCTAGAAAAACAGAGAACGGTCACGGAGAACTCCACGCGTTCCTACGCGGGACACGTGGAAAGGTGCAGAAGACAGCCAGGAAGCGCCACTGCTTCTGCAGGCGAGCAGCTGCGGGGGGGGCGGCCGGGCCACTCGCACCACAGAACCCCACGTGCTCCGGCTGCCACTGGCGGCTCCCACACCTCTCGGCCTGGGGCAGCTTCAAAACCAGGGTCAGGCTGGCAAAAGCTGTGCTGCCAACTGGCTTTCTCTTCCTGCCAACAGAAGGGGGAGGCAGCTGTGAGAGGAGGAAGAGCGTCCACAGCCGTGCTTCCAGCCCTCGGACGGCCCCTCAGGTTCCAGGGTCCTCGCTCTCCCAGCGCAGAGGCGAATGTTATCACCCCGTGTCAGGGACGAGACTGGAGGGCAGGGGAGGTAAGCACCTGCTCAAGGTCACACAGCCGACCCGAGATTCAAATGCTCTCCAGCTCTGGAAGACCAAGACTACCCAGTGCTCCGCTCACGGTCGACACCCATTCATTCACCCGCTAGACGTCCCCGGGCCGGGTGCTGGCTGCCTGCCGGAAGCCCTCCACGCCCCCACCAGGAGGCCGCGCTGGGCATCCCCAAGGGAGCTGCCAGCAGGAGCCACACAGTGAGGGCAACGGTGGACCCCGTTCTCACTAATCACCACTCCTGTCCCTCACTGAACTGCCTCAGACGCCCTTCGAGACAAGACGGAGGCCAGGGAGGCTCCAGAACATGGGCCAGGTGATGCCGGTGGGCGGCCCAGCTGGCACCTGAGCCCAAGCCTGGGTTCCCGACCACTGGCCAAGCTGGCAAGAACGGTCACGGCTGGAGTCTGTCCGCTGCACAAGTTGAGGGGCACTCGGGGCAGACCTGCGGCCCAGGGAAGCTTCCCGAAGGAGGGGACGCTGTGCCCTGGAAAGCAGGTCTGACAGACGGGAGGATTCGCTCCAGCAACAAGGGGCACCGTGCAGAGCTGTGGGGCTGGCCAGGCAGAGGCAGAGGCAGAGACGGGGAAGCAGAGGAGGGGAAGGCCGGGGGCCTCGGGGAGGGAGGACGGAAGGCTGCAGGTCTGAACGGGACCGTCCGTTCCATCTGCCACACGCAGACCAGAGCAGCACTGGACTCACTGCCGGCACGCACGGAGGAGCTCTGAGATCCGGCCCCGGCGGTGGGCCTGAGATCCCCACAGGCAGACAGGGGGATCCCAACAACGTGCTGCATTAATCAATGTAGCATCTGTGTCACAGTTTTATTTTTCTTCTGCCAGTTGTACTAATATAGGCTGAGCGATCCACATACATTGTTTACACACGCGTGCGGGGATTACTCGCATTTCATGGACAAGGTTATGCGGTTGGGGACTTCAGGTGACTTGCCCTCGGCTAGAAAGAGACTGACCCCAGGCTTTTCCAGTTCTGAAGCTTTACAGCACTTCCTGTCTCTGGGCGCCAGGCCCGCAGACTGAGGAATGGCAGGACCCTGCCCTCGGGGTGGAGGGTGACTAGGAGCTGAGGGTAAGTGGTGCACTGGGAAATGTTCAACCATCTGCTGTTTGGAAAAACAAAACTGACTTGTCACTGGCCAATTTCCCTGGTGTAAATACTTCCACCTGACTGATTTCTAGCTACGAACGTGAAGTTAGTTGACTTCACAAAATTCCTGAAGATGTGAGTGGGTCCACGGGCACGCTGGCACAGCCCCAGACAGTCTTCTCTGCCACTCGGCGACGTCCCAGTCGCTCTCTAAGGATCGGCCCCTACACCGACATCCTGAGAAAGCTATCCCTGCCCTCCTCGGACACAGCCCCTCACACTATTTTCCCACCCCTCAACCCCTCGAACCCGTCTCCATCACAGCACTTATTCCCGAGCACCATCGCTGTTCCTGGGGAGCTCCCCCCAAAACAGAGACCACCTCATTAGGGCACAGAGGTGACATCTGGAAGACAGCACTTCGGAGACAACCGTAAATAAACTCCACTTATGACTACAGATGCAAGAACTATAGATAAAATATTAGCAAGTCAACTCGAGCAGTGTGTCACTAGAATAGCTCACCACGACCAAGAATGGTTTATCCTAAGGGTGGGTCACACCAAGAAATCTATCAGCCTAACTCACCACAACATGTAAAAGGGGGAAAAATTAGGATTACATTAATAAATGCCAAAAGTCATTTGATAGAAAAAAATTTAGAGAACTTCACCCCCCCAAAATCCTCTTAAAATAGAAGAAAACTATTTAAATTATAAGAACTGTTTTCATAATAAAGAAAATATTTTACATATTCAAATTTATACATATATGAATTTGTTACATTTCTAATTAGAATGTTAACTTTTAACTGGACAAAAATGCTCTTAAAGTTCATACAGACATACACCTAAGAAAAGTGTACAAGAAGAATAGTAAGAAGGGGGCATGCTTTGCCACATATTAAAACGTATCCTAAAGTTACTATGATAGAAGCGCATGGTATTAGTGCAGAAACAGACAAATCTTTTCAATACTACAGATAAGAGAATCCAGAAGTAGATCCATGTTTACAAAGGAACTAAATATATTACATAGACGGCACACTAATTCAGAGGAAACGGATGGTTTTCAAAAATAAATTGGCTCTGGCATAACCAACTAAACATCTCTAAGACAAGCCGGGATCCACCTCGTTCTATATCCACAAATAAATTCCAGTTAGATTAACATTCTAAGAAATGAAAAGCACATGTGTATATAATAGGAAGTGGGGGAGGCATTCCTAAGAGGACACTGAACCTCAGGAAAATAAAGGGACTCTTTATGGCAAAAGCCACGAAGACAAAGTCACAAGAAGCAACAGTCGAGGAAAAGGTACCCGCAGCACATCCAGCAGACAGTCGGTTCTCACGGCCAGGTTACAGCTTCCTATGCATGGGTAAGAAAGAGACACAGGATCTCACAGGAGAAGGGTGGAGGGAGTACACAGGGAATTCAGGGGGAGGAATCTACAGGATCAGTAAATACAGGAGATCCCCAACCTCGCCAGCTGTCTGGGAAAGGCAAATCAGAGCAACAACGGTGTGCTTTGCCCATCAGAGTACAGACGGAAGCCATCAGGCTGACGCAGGAGGACGTGGGCAGGTGGGCATGTGCCCTCCTACAGCAGTGCCCTCTTGGCAAGGGGGCTGGGGTGCATATGACGTGCCCAGTACGTGGTTCTTAGAGGGTCTAACAACAGTAGGATCCCACCTGGGGAGAACAAACACATTTCATCTATAAACGTGTGTGTGTGTGCGGCTACATGAGCCTGGAGAAACGTGTAAAAGGGCGTAAACATCTACCATCAGGGCGCCGCTACTGGGTGTCTCCTCAGAGGACAGGAATGGAGAAGGTAGGCAGGTGAATACATTTCATACCATTTAGTATTATTTCACTAGTAAAAATGAACAGGGATTACTTGTATAATTTAAATAATCTAATAAATGGTTTTTAAGTGCTTTCTAGATTGAAAACCAATCCCAACGCCCAGGCTTGTCATTGGTCCAAGCGTGATCATTGTTTTCAGGGCCCGTGAGCTTGTTAAGGCTTCCGAGTAGAGAGATCAAGGACGCTCGGCGCTGTAATGGCCTGGTAAATAGGAATCAAAGAGGCAGCAGCTGGAGCCCTCCCCGCGGAGCCCAAGGGAGAGCGCGGACGACGGCGCCATGCTCGGCTACTGGCTGGGCCCAAATTGCCCCTCACTCGAGGAATGAGTCGAGCGGGGCTGAGCCATCAGGCCGAGAGACTTGAGAGCTCTTCCCTGGCACCGGGCTTTGACTCCTGCCCCCTCGTCGACGTGGCTCTATCAGGGGCCACGTGTGCTGCCAGAGCCCCAGGCAGGACGCGGGTCGTGGGACGCGGGACGCGGGACGCAGGAGACCAAGCCCCCAACACCGCAGTAACACACACACTCAGCTGCCGGCAGCTCTGCAGCCTTGAGGCTCCGGACAGGCCAGTTCATCAGTTCAACTAAAAACCCATGCCTGGAGCTGATCTGGGCCAGACCCGTGCTGGGCCCTGGGGATGCAGAGGTGACTTCCTCCGTCTATTCATAATCCAGGCCAAGCGCTGGGCCCCGAGGAAACAGACATGGGGAGACACAGGGACCCTGCCCCTCAGAGGCTCCCAAGTCATGAGGGTCAGTGACACGCAGGGAGCTGACCTCGACAGCTTTCTCAGGGCAGTCCTCCCGCATGTGAGACAAGAGAGTTGAGCCCAATCACTCATGTGCCCAGAGGGAACACCAGGTGCTGGACCCACAGGGAAAACAGACCCAGGCCTGTCCCAGCTCAGAGCCGGGGGGAGAAGAGGGGCCCTGGCGACCCCGCTGGTGTACCTTTCCAAACCATGCAGTGCTGGAAGGGTGCTGTTAGGGGGTGTGTCCAGGGGCCAGGCTCCACGTGGGCGTTAGAGAAGGCCGCCCCGCAGAGGCGGCGTGTGAACCGGGAACTGTAAGGCGGGGACAGGGCTCTGCCGTGACCCCACGGGGAGAAGGTGGACGAAGCCCTGGTGACAGAAACATGCTCAAGCCCTGTTTCCCTCTGGCTTGGTCTGCTGGGGCTGCTGGAACAACACGGGCCGGGGGGCTTACGCGACGGACATTTGTTTCTCACGGTTCTGGAGGATGAGGTCCAAGGTTGGGGGGCCGGCAGGGTTGAGGTCTGGTGAGGGCTCGCTCGCCCCTTGGCTTGCAGATGTCAGGGACCCTCACTGGGGAACCGGGAAGTCAGCTCCAGGCCCACAGCACAGCTCCCCCATCCCAGACAGGCACTATGAACACTGGTCGTGGGGTTCTTTTTTCTTTTGTTTCTAAGCAAAACTCAGCTGTTAAGCTGCAAGTGAGGCCAAGTGTCCCCACCTGGGTCGCCTGGGCTGAGGGGGGAGTGGGGGGCACTGGGATGGGTCAGCCCACGAGAAGGGACTAGAAAGACGTTACTGAGGGCTGGGGTCTTGGAAGGACCAGAGGCAAGACCCGCAGCCTGCAGGGCCAGGCAGGGCGGGCAGCTCGGCCCTCCTACACGCAGCCTCCCCTCCGGGGACCACGGCCCAGCTGGGTCCAGAAGCTCATTCCCTCCCGAAAGGAGGCGCGACGGCGGGGGGCGTGGCTGGTGTGGGTGGCACCAAGTCCCTTGAGGCCGCTGTCCCGGCCAGGCGTCACTCAGGGCAGTGCTGCAGAGGTGTCCCTGGACGTGCTGGCAGGACGGACGTGGGCCGTGAAGGCAGAGCTGCAGGAGCTGGGAGGGGCTGCACAGGCACCTCTGAAACTCTGTCCCCAGAATCTCTGCCCTTGATCCCTATGGGATCAATTAACGTTCCCGATGAAAATGGAAATTTAATTTCCATAACAAGTTCTGAGGAAAAGGTCACTTCCAGCCCCAGGAGGTTGCGTTTCTTGGCCTGTTTTCAGCCAGGCATTCTGCAGGACAGGGTTGCTGACACCCGCCCCATGGAGGGTCCTGGGGAGCCAAGGACCATGAGATGGACTCGGGTCTCAAGGCTGAAGGGCTCCCGTCAGGCTCCCTCCCCCCCACACTCCGCAGGCTGAGTACTGACTGTGCAAGCGCCTGCCCACCTCAGGGAGGGGTGGCCCTCAGGGAGGGTTGGCTGGGGGTGTGGCCGCGTGGACAGTGGGTTGAAAGGATGAGACAAGAGGTGGAAAGGGAGAGTCAGAGACAGTCTGGTCCAGAGAAGGTGGGCGGGGCCTCTCATGGGTTGGGGCGGTGCTGGGTTAGAAGGACACACGGCAGAGGCCCTGCCAGAGTCGGGGGCGGGGGCAGTGGGCAGCGGGACGGAGGAGGACAAGGCTTTGGACTTGCAGGTCTGGAATTCAGAGAGGCTGGGGGGAAAGGGCAGTGTGGGCCGCCAGATTAGGGGCCAGGCGGGACACAGGACTGTGCTTTAAACAGTCTCATTTTTATGCAAAGCAAGTTTGTGGCAGAGAAGGCACTGATGTTGTCAATTTAGTGAAGGAAACTGAGGCTCCAAAGCTTCAATCACTTGCTAGAGGGGTCTCGGCCCCGCTCTGGCCCCAGGGCCCGTGCTCAGCTCGCCTGCAGGAGCCTCTGTGACAGCTCCGATGTGCCCATC
This sequence comes from Hyperoodon ampullatus, assembly GCF_949752795.1. Lineage (NCBI taxonomy): Eukaryota > Metazoa > Chordata > Mammalia > Artiodactyla > Ziphiidae > Hyperoodon > Hyperoodon ampullatus. Next base: position 74,510,944 of record NC_136930.1, read on the forward strand.
TGGTTTCTGCCAATGGCCCTTTGTCATCCTGGCTACACTTCAGAGGTGCCCACGCTGGCATTCTTCCTTCAGGCTGGCACGGGCGTCCCCCGACCCAGTAACAGGTTATGAAAGGGGTGAGGGCAGGGTCACTGGGGCTCCAGAGCTTCTCGGGCAAGGCTCTCTCTGCCCCACCAGACTCCCTGGTCTCCTCAGGTGGAATCTGCTGTTTCGTGAGCACATTTCCTAATCAAAGTGCAGAACAGCCTCTTTCTTCCTTGGGCTTCCTGTAAAAATAGCAGCATTTACATGATAACATCTGACTGCCATCCAGCTCGAAGTCTGTTTTTAATACTCGAGGTCTGACACCGCACGGAGACGAGGTGCTCAAGATACTAGGATGCGGGTAGCTGGCGAGACCTGCCGTGCCTGCCCATGGGCCGCTGCTGTTCAGTTCTAGGAGGCGGGGTTGGCGGGGCGCCCCGGGGAGGCCGGAATGGGCCTGGCGCTCCGACCTCTCACCGTTTACGCCGGACTTCCTTGGTCCTCAGCTTTGCCATCTTGAACTTGAGCTCTAGGCTAAGGGCAGGCCTAATGCTCTGGGGAAACGTTCCTAAGTGAGGCCAACAAGAGTGAGCAAAGGGGTCCGTCCCCTGCTTGGAGTGCCCACCAGGCTCTATTCAGTGTTCACGACTCTGCCCAGGGTGGCCTCCTCTAGGAAGCAGTCTGGCCTGCAAGTGGGATCAGCTGTCCCTCCCTCCCTCTGGGAGGCAGAATTCTACTCACCCTTGTACAGTCCCCTCTTGAGTCTGGCTAGACCTGTGGATATGTTATCTGGTAAAAGAGAGGTGTTTTAGGTGGGCCTGACCTAATCAGGGAGCCCTTTAAAGCAGAGAATTTTCTCCAGCTGAGCTCAGAAGAGGAAGTCAGAGCTTCAAAACGTGAAAAGGATTCAATACACCACTGCAGGTTTGGGATGGAGGGGGCACATGTCAAGAAATGGGGGCAGCCTTAGGAGCTGACAGTGACCCCTGCGGACTGCCAGCAAGGAAACAGGGACCTCAGTCCTACAGCCATGAGGACCTGAATTCTGCCAACACCAAGAAACACTGTGGAAGCAGACTTTTCCCCAGAGCCTCCAGGGGAGAATTCCACCCAACGAACACCTTGGTTTTAGCCTGGTGATGCCCCGAGTAGAGAACCTTCCTGAAGCTCCCTTGGCTGACCTCTCCTTAGCTTTCAAGATTCCGCCAATAGCAGGTATCTTCTTCAGAGAATTCTCCTACTGCCTGGTGAGCACGGAGCGCTCCTGGCAGGCTGCTGACTCCTCCCCTTCCCATCTCAGCCCCTGTCTCCTCGGCGATCCTCAGCTTCCACTACTCTGGCTTAGAAACAGAGGTGGGCCATGCACATGCCCAGCAGAGCAAAGAATTCTCCTCCTTATAGGAAGCGGAAACTCCCCCAAACAGGCATTCTTCTTCTCCTGGCACACGTGCATCTACAGGTAGCAGAAACCCTGGACAATCCATGCTACAAATTCATGCCTAGGGAAAAGCCCCACGGACAGCAGAGGGCTATGTGGGGAATAATTGGGCTAAGAATCTATGACGGAGGACTGATGGTGCTAAGTGCCATGCACATTGAGAGCGCGAGGTGGCTCCTGTATGAAGATGGAGAGCAAGAGCCTTGGCGCACGTGGGGATCCTCCAGCCACCTGGCCAGCCCCGGGGACCGCCTGGAGCAGCAGGCACTCTCGTCGCCCCCGCCTCCAGTTGAGGCAGTAGAAGTCAGAGAGGTCTGCTGGTCTGGCTGACCCAGGAGTCGGTAGCACAGCCCGAACTTGGACTCAGGTCCGCCGGCTACAAAGTGCCATGTTTTCCACCCATCCTTGGTGTAGCCAGTTCCACACACGGAGGTCTCCCGGTCAGTCTGTGCAGCGGAAGCTCGAGGCAGGTCACACTGGGCACAGGCTTGCCCATCAGCATCCCTACTTGAAGACGTGAAACCACAGCTCTGACAATGTAAGTCTCAGGCCTGAGGAGCAGCGCTGCTGCATGGACCGGCTCTACCGGGGTCCAGGCCCAGTGATGGTCCACCAGCCCAGCAGTCGTTTCATTAGGGCGTTTCCATTCCAGGTGCTGTGGGCTCTTTTATTCCAGGTTGGCTCACCTGGACCGGATGACGCTGAGGGGGGGGTTTCAAAGATAAACGTGCCCCCTGTGAAGAGGGGTCTACTCTCTAGTCTGTGGCGTTGAGGCTGTTCTGCGGACGGGGTTTACTGACGTGAATGTGACCCGTGAGCACCTCTCTCCCCTCTTTGAGCCCCACGCTCACTAGAGCACCGATTTTTTTTTTTTAAACTGGTTGTGGGTGGGGCAAGTCTTCACCCACCTGACCAGTCCCCTGGCCTCTCACCCCCTGCAACCAGAGCAGAGCGGCTGCTGATTTGCTTCACATGTTGGGTTGTAAACGCACTGCATTTGATTAACAGATTTTGAGAGCGCCGAGCAGAATCCTGCAGGCCCTTCCTGGCTCTGCACGCCATGGCTCTGTGCTAAGCGTCCTTATCATCCTCTCCTGTGGTTGATGCTGTTCGGTGTGCGCTGTCTGTCTCTCTGTATGTATCCACCCACCCATCCATCTATGTATCTATTTTACATCCACGAAACATCCTAACTCATAACCCTGGGGACACGAGTGGAAGGCAGCACGAGAGGCCCAACACAGCAGCAACACTGCTGCTGTGAATTGATCGAGTCCCAGCTGACAGCAGATAAGAGGCGCTGTGGCCAAATCTGCTTGCTTTAATTAAGGAGGAGATTGATAAGAAGTGTCAGAGTGAAATGAAGAGACTCTAAGCCTCACTGGTCTGCTGAGACATAAGAAGCTGAAGATTAAAAGTACAATAAAAGTTTCCCTAGAAAGCCTACAGAAGTAGTGACAGGAAGGACGGGGCTCATGGGGCAGCAGAAAAAGCCTGGTGATGCTCAAGAATTAATCCCACTCCCCAGTCTCCAGCAGGGGAGGTGGCCTGATCTCGCCAGCCACTTGGACAAGTTGTATTTATTTTGGGGTAAATGGTACTTTTCACCAAGGGAAGCGCTCCTGGACAAAGATACGCTTGCCCTTCTCAGACACTGGAAGACATTCTGATTCCCCTGGGCTGGATGTGCACTTGCTCCTGTAATCTTCCCCAGGTCCAGACACGCCAGAGGCCGCCAGGCCCCTCCTACAGACAGACTTGGAGGACCTCAGAGTTTGGATCAGGCCCAGGACCCAGCCCCAAGCCGTCTGATCCCAGAGCTGCTCCGTTCACTTCGACAGTCGAGATGCTGCAGCCTGCAGGACGTATGACCTAGCTAAGGACTGAAAACTCACAACTCATCTGGATGCCGGAAGAGAGAGAAGCTGGGCTTCCTGAAAGCCTGGAACATTCTGCTGAATTCCCCTGAGTGGAGATCACGGCTCTGAGAAATCTCAGCACACCTGTAATTTGTTCTGAGAAGGAACAAATGCTCTTTGAGGAGAGGGTGCTTCTAACCGGAGGTATTTTATTTTGAAAACTAAAGACCACGATCATCTAAAAACCCCAATGTTTGCTACTGTTGCTAAAAATAGGAGGTTGTGGTTCAGCCCCACCGTCCCCAGGGAGTCCGAAAGGCTGATGGGAACTGCTTCTTCTGCCTATTTTTTTTTTTTTTTTCTCCTTAAAAAGAAAAACAATGATGAGGACTCGGAGCCTGGAGACCTGGGTTCAAGTCCAGACTCAGCCATGAGACCTTGACCAAGGAGCAAACAGTGGAGTCCACGGCGGGGCCCTGAGTGTCTGCCCAACAGTGGGGTTTGGACAGGGAACCAGTGAGAAAGTGGAGAGAAAAAATACTCTGTAAACTTTAAAGCCCAAGACAACACATCTGCATAGAACAGAAAGGCTGTTCAAGGTCGCCAGCCAACCCACGGTCCTTATTATCACCACACTGTAGGTGTGCAGTGTCCCGCTGGCAGTGACAGTGAGAAGGGCTGTATCACACTCTACATTCATAGAACCCCGAGACAGCCCCGAGGCAGGCAGGGGAAGAAGGGGGTCCCGTCGCCATTTCCAGACGAGGATGGAAAGGCGTGCCAGGAGAGCTGGACGGGGGCGCCGCTCCCGGGCGTGCAGCTGCCCAGACCCCTCCCGAGGGCCCCATGGGTCTCCGGGTGCTCACATCTGCTCAACCTGCTCTCCCGTTTAGCCCTTATCATACTTGGTTGACATCCTACGTACTTGGTCGCTTTTCTTCTCTGCTGGGCTGGGAGCTCTTTAAGCACAGCGACCACATCTGCAGGGACGAGCGCGTGGGCAAGGTGGAGTCCTCCGGCGCATGGGGCGGCGCTGGGGGCCAAGCCTGAGGGCCTGTGCTACGGAAGGCTCCCTCCCGCAGCTGCTCGGAGATGCTCCGGAAGAGCCTCCTTTGCCTTCTGCCGCTGGACCTGGTGGCCTCAGAGGCCTCCCGGTGCCAGTGTCGTGACCGGCATAAGTCAGCCTATTTTCCTTTGGGGGCCGGGACTCTGCAGAACCAGACTGCTGGCTGTGATGACAGACGTGTCACCACTACCTAGGCATCCACAGCAATCTCTGCCTGGTAGCTGCTGCCTGGCTGGAGACCACTGGACATTCTCGGCCCCCATCAAAGGCCTTTTTGTGGCTGCCTCTGACCGATGGTTCCTTTAGACGAGGCTTGATGTCCAGGGGTTGCCTGGGAACCTGACCATCAGTTTTCTTCCTCTTACTCCTCCCCCACTTCCAGCCCTGCTCTGGGGAGATCAGAACCTTTACCAGCTGAAGGGTGGGCGGGTGGGCAGACAGCTGCAGCCCCGGGTCAGCCAGCCTTGGAGCGACAGGGGAGCTGACACACCAGGCTGGTAAAAATACACACTGCCAGGGTCTCTGGGGGCAGCTTCTTCCATACTGGGAGGCCCATTTGGTACCTCATCTACCAAATAATACCAAATGCACCACAAGACGGGCAGTCCACCCCTGGACTTTGTTCAAGCTGTTACCTTGGCCTAAAGACGCTCTGCCATCCTCACCTGCCAGCCACTCCCGCAGGGCAGGCCTCGGGGACTGGCCCTCTCACGCATCCGGCAAACACGGAGCACCTGCTACCTGCCCGACACTGCGCTTGATGTCGGGGACGTTATCAGGGGATGTGAGCATCATGGTCTTGGCCTCCTGAGACACCAGGCCAGGCAGTGAGTGCATCTAGAGCAGGGCGTGGGCAGGGCATGTCCCAAGCACCCCGGGGGCCGGGGACAGCTCTCAACAAGTGGTGCCCACACTGAGGGACTGATGAACCAGACAGACAACCACCGCGGGGATGAGGCACTGACGCTGGGGTACAGCAAAGATCCGCGGAGGGACCGAGGCCCTGTGCTGACGGGATCCGCGTCTGTGTCCACTTGAAAGTGACCCATCAGAGAGGAGGCTGAGCCCCTCACACTAGTCACTCACTCGGCACACCCACCCTCAGCTGCACCCTGCGGGCTGCGCTCCATGGGGATTCTTCCCACTCCTCGTTCCTGCAGGTCCCCCTGCAATGCCACTTCCCTCAGGAAGCCGCCAGCTCTGTTGGGTGTCTCCTCTGTTTGGTGAACAAGAGGGAAAGAAGGAGCGTCCCAGGACAGCACACGGCCCGCCTGTGCTCTGGGAGAGGGAGGGGTGCCTTCCAGAGGTGGGAAGTGCCAGCCCCGTGCCAGGCCTGGAGACACAGGGTAAAAACAAATGGCCTCTCCCTCCCAGGGCCCAAAGCTTCCATGGCAGTGCCCTGTGTTGTCTCCAGTGGACTCCACTTTCTGAGAAACTCTGGCACCCAAGAAAGTGCGGCCATTAACAATTACTTTGCTTCTGTAGTGACTGTCCCCAGGGTGGCTGTTTGCCATCAAAAGCAAGGGAAATGGAATTCTCAGCTGGTCTGGGCCACCTGAGCCCACAGACAGACATGCACACACCACGGACCTCGGAAGTGCTGGGAATGGCTCCCAGCCCCCATTCCTCGCCTGGAGGGCCTCAGGCCAGGGGGCCGTGCACTACTTACTACACACTCAGGGCTTGGCAAACGGCACCAGATAAATATTTGTTGAATGAATAATCGAGAGAACGCTAGTCATCATTTACCAGGTGTTTTAATGCCATATAATGTGGTAGCCGTGGCACCAGGGCAAACCTGAATGCAGATTCTTAAAACTGATGTGACAACCTGGCATGGCTCCCCAAGAATGCCTGAGGGGCCTGGGTGTTGCTGGCTGACCCAGGAATCCCTGAGGGCCCTTCTGGTGCAAGGCTGCAGGGCCCTAGAGCAAGCAGCGGAGCCAGCTGGGAACTGATAACTGACCCTCCTGCCCTTGGTCTTGGGCCAAGAGTGCCCTTGGGGCAGGAATTCGCAGCAACTACCGTTCCTGGCTGACCTCGGCCTGGCCGTGTGCGGGGTCCCCAAGGCCCTCCTGACACCCTGCTTTCTGCTGAAGGACCCCAGGTCACCTCCTGCTCTGTCTGAGGTCGGAAGGAATGTGAGCTTGGGAACCCGTCTTCCACTGGCTGTTGGTTGTGCTCCTGACAAGGCGGGTGACCCTGGGGGAGTCACCTGATTTCCATAGGCCTGCAGCATGGGGACAGGCCCCTGGCGAGGCTGTGAGACAACGGTGCCCTCCTCTGGTGCCCACGGGGCCAGAGCCCTCGTTCCCTCAGCCTCTAACCCAGAGGCATGGCTGGCGTACCAGGACCCTCATCCAGGGTGGGACCCTGGGGCCTTGTTCAGCGGGAGGGGGGTCAGAGAAACACAAGTGAACGTTACCCAGAGCCCAGGAGACCCACAGATGACTTCAAATTCAACCACCACTTCCTGGGTGTCTTCTAAGCCCCAGGTGCCACACTGTGCTTTTAAAAGACTGGCCTGATACCAAGCTGGCCAGGCTGCAGCCTCTCTGGACAGCTGCGGGGAGAGCTACTTTCCTGGCTACTGAAAAAGTGCTCCTGCTTGGCCTTGGGGCACCTCCTTCTTCTCCCTTTTAAGTGCTCCTGCCTGGGCCTGGGGCGTCTTGCCTGGGGCAACCTGCTTTATAATCTGCTGCTATAGCCAGCTCTGTCCTGAGAGAAGCCCTCCAGCCAGGCCTCCACCTGCCGGCCTCACTCAAAGTGAGCAGGGAGCACCGGAGGGGAGAGAAAACCCACCTCCCGCTCTGTCAGAGCAGATATCCGCCCCCACCCCCACCCCCACCCCCAGACACAGCCTCGCTGCAGCCTTGACAAATAAACTCAAATCAGCGGGCGATCCATCGCGCTGGTAAACTGAATCAACCGTTTCTCTTGCTTTCCTGCCCAGGGCCGTGACCGCAGCTCCCCCTGCACCAAGAGGTGGGAGGGGACCCACAGGGGTGCGCTCAGGACGCAGGGCTGATCCCTGCGAGGGGGCAGTGGGCGCTGGCTCTGCCCCGCCGCAGCAGGGTCCTCAACACGCAGCACAGAGAGGCACCACCACCACCTCCGTCCTGTAGTTCACAGTCCTGCCCGTCAACAGTTTTCAAAGTGCTTGTCCCTCTGCTCTGGGGACGCAGCCTAGTCAACTGGGTGATGCTCTGTAATCTACACTTAGCATCCCCGTGGAGTGCCTGCCGGGGCCAGGACCTGGGATAGGCATCCTCTAATCTAACATCCTATAACCCAGCAGATGAGTGTGAGCGTTTTTGTTTTAGGGATGAGGACGCTGAGGCCCTCGAGGTGAAGAGACAGACATGTGGCAGTGCTGGATGGGCCTCCTGGGCCAGGATGCTTCTGGCCATCCTGGCCGGTCTAGCCACCCCCCAGCCCTGGGCCTGCAGTCGGACTACAGGCAGCTGGAGGCGGGGTGGTCTATCTTGCTTGCTGGTACAGACCTGGGGCCAACCCCATGCCAGGCACATGGCGGGGGACACTCAACAAATCCTGAATCGGGGAAAGAATGAGTAGCACATTGAAAGTGTTCAAATATCTAAACAAGCATGCGGAGTGAATGGGGCAGAGATGGTTGTCCTCATTTGGCAAATGAGTAAACTGAGGCTCAGAGAAGTGAGGCAGCAGAGTGAGCTGGTGGCAGGGCTGGGACTAGAACCGGGGGTCCAGTCTCCAGTTCACTACTTTCTGATTTCTAGGCTCCTGTAGACGCAGGTGAAAAAAGTCCTAAAACGTCCATTTTGTGCATGGGGTAAAGTTGAACTCCTCCAAATTTCCGTAAGTCTTAACAGGCTTGGCAGGCAGCATAATGCCCCGCCCCCAGATGCCCAGACCCTGTAAATACACTGGATCACATGGCAAAGGGGAATTTAGGTTGCAGATGTAATTAAGGTTGCTAATCAGCTGACTGTCTGATAGGGAGAGAAGCCCGGATTGCTCAGGTGAGTCCAACATAACCACCAGGGTCCTCAAGTGTGGACGAGAGGGGCAGAAAAGTCAGAACCGGAGAGGTGGCATCAGGAGAAAGGCTGGACCAGCCGATGCTGGCTTTGGAGGCGAAGAGGCCATGAGCCAAGGAACGTGGGCGGCCCCTGGACACTAGAACAGGTGAGCCACGGAGCTGTCCTTAGGGCCTCCAGGAGGAACACAGCCCTGCTGACACCTTGATTTTAGCCCAGTGAGACCCATTTTCAACTTCTGACCTCCGGGACTATAAGACAACAGATCTGTGCTTCTTTAAGCCATGTTTGTGGGCCACTCGTTACAGCAGCCCCAGAACATGCACGCAGCACCTCAGCCAGAGCTCAGCACTGGGTATGTGCTCTCCGCACAGCTCTCCTCACTGTCCCCTGGTCACCTGCCCTCCATGCCCACACCCAACCTCTAGAGGGCATGGCCTCTGGGGTCCCGCAGGCTTCAATGGCGTCCCGACCCTGACCCCGCCTCCCAACATGGGCGCCTGCCCAGAGGCCCACCCATGCCACCAAAGTCCTGAAGTGGCCCGCACGCAAGGAGACCCCACCATCGTGAGGGTGAACTCAGAGACACAAACCCTACCCCCAGCAGGGCTCACAGCGCCTCCGCCAGCCTCACTTCCCCCATCTGTCGCACAGGGTAACTAACATCACGCCCAGCTGTTGCGAAGACTGCGTCTGACAACCCCGTACGTCTCCCAGCACAGTGCCTGTGGCATAGAGGAAGGGGCCAGCCAAGCCGGCTCCCCGCTTCTCCCCCCACATGAAATAACCGGGCTTCAAACACATCACAGGATGAGACAGAGGACGAGGCATTTCCGTCTCACCAACACTTCTTTGTTGTTGCCTCCATAAAAACTAGAGGGGCCGTTACTTTTTCAGACAGGCGAGTCATGGAGCTGGATGCACGCCCACACGAGCCGTGAGGGCACTGCCTGTGTGCACACAGCCGCAAGCTCCACGTCCACACCTCGGGGAGGGCTCTCTCCCACAGGTGACGAGCTTGCGTGTAAACTGGCTTAAGCTTTCTGGAAGATGGTCTGGAGGAGAAAACTGTTTTTCATCTTGTAAAAGGCAAGGAGCCCTCATTTACCAGTCAGGTTGGTCTTGATCCACTGTTTCAGAACCGGGTCTGGGTTGTTCCACGTGCAGATGCCTTGGCCGCGACCCCCAGGTGGCTAACGTGACCCGCTGGCCAGCCTTGGTCCGGAGGCCTCAGCCTCTCGCACGCTCCCAGCCCGCCCTGTCTCCTCCGACGTCCCACGAGCATCACGTCCTCCGGCACGTCCCACCCAGGCTCATCGTGGGCTCCTTCGGGCCTCACCACTCAACTGACACTTATCCTGTCTTGCATGAGTTAATTTTCTCCAGTTAGAGGTAACTAGGAAGTGTGTGGTGTTTATCACTTTCTGGTTGTATGACTTGGGCAAATTCTCTTTTTCTGGGTCTCAGAAATGAGGCTGACGCTGCCCCTGCTTTGCAGGGCTGTGGGGAGGGGTAGAGAAGATTTAGAGGGAAAGCCCGGGCGAGGCCCATGTCTACAAATGCCCGCCCCACTCCTCCTGCCCCAGGCTCTTACAGATGTACTGGGCAATCCAGTGGAGTCTGCAAACCTGAAATACACCCGAGGGGCAGAGATTGCTAATTGCCTCCTAACACCCGTGTTCCCTTGTACAGTGAGGGGTCCTGAGATTTAGATGGGCCTTTGGCCACCGTCAATAAAGCCACATCTCCGAGCTTCCGGTAAATTTTGGCCAGTGGAATGTAAAGAGTGGAAGTCTCCTTGAAGGGGGCCGGCAGTGCCTCCTCCCTCCCGCCGGCCGAAATCCCCTGAAATCCACAGCAGCAACAGCCAGCACTACCGCGGCCACACAGGATGGGGTGGCGGGGGTCCAGGTCTCTGGCACTGAGCGCATCACACCAGCTTTGGCCTGCCTGCCACCAGGTTTTTGCGTGACTGAGACATGTGAACTTTACTTAAGCCGCTCTCATTTTGGGGCTTCTGCTACGGTAGCCAAACCTCAGACTACGGGACACAACCTGCAGTTGCTGTGTGTCACAGACGCGGTTCCACTTCTCTAGGGCTCGCTGGCTGGTGTGCGGGCCAGCTGAGTCAGCCCCCGAGTGGCAGGCCGGGGGAAGGAGCGCTGGGACGAGGGCACACCAAGGACCAGGGGATGGGGAAGGCTTCATGGAAGAGGCAACGGCAGCTCAAAGGGCAAGCAGGGAATGCAGGGAAAGGGGTGGGCGGAGGCATGGCAACCACTAGCATCACCTACTTAGGTAGGACCTGACCACTCGAGGGAGTGGCTGTGATGGGCCCTGAGAGTCATAAGGAAAGTTCAGGAAAGTCTTTGAAGGCCTGAAGCTGGAGGAGACCGGGAGGAGTCTTGTAAAAGTCCCAGCAAGAAGGGATGAGACCCTGGGCCCCCCCACAGAAGCCAACGGTCAATCCTAAACTGAACGGAGCTCTTAGTTACATCCCCGTGACAGCAGCCGGCACTTAGGAGGGTGGTGACGGGATGACACTCGTTCGCCTCTGCTGCTGTGTTTCCAGTCAATGGCCCAGCTCCAGGCCCCACCGAAGTCTCACCAGCCTGCAAACCTAAGGCTCCAAGCCCCACGACTCTGGTGGGATAGGGTGAACCACATCCGAGATCAGCAGAGTAGGTGCAATGAACACATGACCGTGGGAACACAGTGAATACTGAAGACAAATGTTTACACAGCACTTTAAAGAAATTAACTCTCTTACACACACATAATTACAATGGTCTTGGAAAGAAAATGTAACTGTTCCACTGAGTTCTAGTTACTCTGGGTTAGGACACAATTCCAGACACACTGGAAGCTGGCTGATGCGTTCAGACACCTGAGAGACTCCAGGCTACCAAGCCCCAAGGGCCCTCGTGGACAGGCTCAGAGCGGCACGCGGACGGGGCACTTTCCTAGCTCCCCTTCCGCTCTGTCTTTGATGCTACTGACCAAGGCTGCCCCCCGCACTTCCTGTTGGGGAGGCCACGGGCGAGCACAGCAGGTTAGAAATCTGAGTACACGATGCAGTCTGTTAGTCCAATACAACGTCAAATCTGTATCATTTTTATCAGATTATCCAAATTCATTAAGAAACTATTGAAACTGTCTGGTCAAGTCAATCAAAACATTCGTGGTTTCATTCACTCAAAGATTACTTATTAACAGGCGGCTCTGTGCCAGGATACAGACCTGCCACTGTCCCTGCCCGGCAGGGTCCCCAAATGCCGGTCACTGTGGGCACACGGGAGGATGAAACCCTCCCCAACCGGGAAGGAAGACGCTGCAGACCTTTCAGAGTGGACCAGAGAGGGCCCCTCAGGAACAAATGCACCTCTTTTCCAAAACCAAGGCTTCTGCCAAGAAAGCTGAACGTGGCTCGTGGTGAACAGAAGAAAAAAAAAAAAAAAAGCAGTTTCTGAGAAGGAGAAACACACGCACTACAAACACTCTTCCATCAACACCTAGAAGCCCTGAGGTGAGAAAAGAACGGAACCAATGTTCATCCTGGACGAGGAATGGAATCAATGGACCAATTCCGTCTGAATGACATAGACACTCACGGGATCCTACAGCCAGCGGTCGTGTTCACTCAGCCCTGTGTTATCCTTCAATACAAATGCAAAGCAGTGAAATGGCGGCTTCTGACGACCTCGGGGAGGAGGGTGAGCACCTGTGCTCCCTTCAAAGGCGTCGGCGGGGGGAGCACGTTTAAAGACCCCTCCAAGACAAAAGACCACCACTGACAAGGCACTGCCCGTCCTAGTCCACCAGCGTGGGCCCCTGTCACCAAGCAGGGGCCTGGACTGTGGTCTCCAGGAAGCGAACAAGGTCCCCCGTGGAGAGTCTCAGCCACTCCACAGGGCCTGCCCGGGAAGCTCTCGGGCCGGTCACTCAATGGAAATGGCTTTCTCAAGAGGCTTTGAGGGAGGAGGCAGAGAACAGAAGCAGGCGATGAGAACAGAGCAGCTGACGGCGCGCTCGACAGCTGGGCCCCGGGGGCACCCGCCAAACCGCCACTGCACCGCCGGCGAGCAGCTCCGGCCCGCGTCGGCATCGTGCGAGGGACGGGTGCCGCACCCACTCCGCGAGCTGCCCGTCAGCCCTCCCAGGAAACATCATCATCTGGCCTCCCTGATCTGAAGCCCACGTTGCCTCTAACGATTGACAAGGTAAGTGAAACGCCTGTATGCGCGCACACAGACCCACACACGCCAGAGGGCCACTGACATGTTGATAGATTACCTAGTAAATAACCTGGAGAAGAAAATCCTCCACTGACGTTAGAGAAGTAGGATGTACTGTATGGAACACACACACACACACACACGTATCTCTGCAAAATCCACATGTCACACGCGCCTAAAGTTGGATCTCTTTCTATACGTAGACACAGAAGTGTATAGACTCAGCCCTCTCCATATAAATACGTACGTGTGTTTATATAGCTCCAAGCCCCTGAAATAGAAATCTACCTGCTTAGGTGAATCAGAGGTTTCAGAAGAGTCCAGACCCAGGTGCCCGTGCCACACGCTGGGACATTTTCTTTTCCTTAAGTAGCCTTCCCTTGGCTCAGCGAGTGCCCCTTCCACTCTGATGAGGGACTCGAGGGCACGCCTGCCCAGTGCCCGCTGGCCCCCGTCTCCAGCAGGAGGTTCCTGGGTGGCCTCTTTTCCTCTGCCCTTGTCTAGGATCCCTGAGGAAAAGATAGATCTCCTGGGGCCCCCAAGGGCGCACTCAAGGGGCCCCATGCGGATCACAGAGCAAATGGGAAGCAGACGACGTAGGGCCACGCCGGGGATGCTGCTCCCGTCACGGGAAGAGCTTCACCGCGGACCAGGGGTGCTGGTGATCTTCGCCGCTGGCCAGCCTTGCCTGCTCTGGTATCAGAGAAGCGTGTCGGGAGCCGGGAAGGGATGGGGGTGTCGAGTTGTCTGCTCTAACCCGCTCTGATCCGGCTCTGCAGCTGCACTGTGCTCCTTGTTAAGAATTTCTTAATAACTACGAGGGAACTGCCCAGTAATTGTTCTAGTTTTATAATACAAACGCATTATTTGCCATATTAAATAGACAATATAGTCTCAGTTATATATTACGGTATATAGCATTCAGTAACCTGATAACACCTTATGTAAAAACCCAAACGAACTTTTTAGCCAACCCAACACAACAGTGAATACAATCGTGGTCACATCCCCAGGGGCTGAATATTTTTGAGCGAGTTCCATACGGGGAGGCCGCTGCGGGCCTCTCACCCTCTGCCACGCTGCCCTGTGAGGTGGGCACCACCTGCTCCTGGAACTGGCCAGGAGGTGAAGGAGCTTCCTCGGGGTCCCCTGTCGGGACCCCCTCTGAGTCCATCTGCGTCCAGGGCCAGCTCTGCCGGAGCGCCTGGCTCCACCCCGGCTCAGTGCCAGCAACCCCTGGCCTCTGGGGGACGGGGCCTGGGAAGGTCTGCAGCCCGTGGCCTGAGGGACCGTACGCCCTTCCCCTCCTTGCCCACAAGTGCCCGGGCCTCCAGCGGTTTTCCCTCCACTTCCCGCTTCCTGTACCAGCTCCCCAGTGACCCCCGAGCCCAGTTATTCGGAGCCTGAACCCCCGGAGGCTCAACCATTGACACAGTGCTCCAGCCTCTGTCACCCCATCTGGTAGACATTACACGTGGGGAAGATGGAAGAAAAACTAGAGTTTTTTTTTTGTTTTTTTTTTCAGTACGCGGGCCTCTCACTGCTGTGGCCTCTCCCGTTGCGGACCACATACTCCGGACGCGCAGGCTCAGCGGCCATGGCTCACGGGCCCAGCCGCTCCGCGGCATGTGGGATCTTCCCGGACCGGGGCACGAACCCGTGTCCCCTGCATCGGCAGGCGGACTCTCAACCACTGACTGCGCCACCAGGGAAGCCCAAAACTAGAGTTTTTGAGTGCTCACTACGTGCCAATTACAGTGGTGACCGTCTCACATTCACGATTCATGCAGGCTGGGCGGGTCTCACGAGGCACAGCCAAGTCTGAACCCTGGGGCTCCTGACTCCCAGGGGCTCCTCCCTGCAGCCCCCAGAAGCAGTACCCTGAGGAGCACCGCCTCTGTCCTGCTGAGAAATGGGGTTACTTGTGACAACGCTTTAATCACAGGTCACCATAACTGTCAAAGAAAGGAAAGAGCGAGACTCTAACATACCTCCCAAACCCATCTGCAAAAGCTGGGCCGTGAAAGTTACCGTCGGAAGGGGTGTAAGTCACACGAGGAAGGTTTTCTGGTCTGACAGTGAGTTGGGCACCCAGCTCCCCCACACACGCACAGAGGCACACAGCTATCCGCCCGTCCATCAGGCGTGCGCTCTTAATCCTTTCCACCCACCAGTTGTCCAGCCACTCCGCTCTTCACCCACCTGCTCACCCAACTGTGCCTCGGCCCATCCGAGCATTTACCACGCAGCTGTGCACTCGTCTCCCCCCGCCCAAAGGCCCGTCTACCTCTCCAACCATCACCTATCGAAGTCCTGTCACACGCCAAGAACCATGGCAGCTACGGGAGCCCCAAGGTGAATAAGATATCCTCCCTCCTCCCTCCTTCAAAGGATTCTCAGTCGCAGAGAGACACCAGCATGTAAAAACAAACTGCGGAGGCTCCTCCATCCACACCTTTCACTTTATGAACATTCACGAGAATAAAGGAAGCTAAATAACGGAGAGAATGCACATCAGCTCAGCCCCCAACCAACAGATGATGTAGTGGGTCACTTACATGGCGTTACTTTGGGACAGGCTAGTGAACAGACTTTCAGGGGTCTAACCTGTTGGTAGGTAGAGGAACGTCCACACAGCAAGGCACTAGATCCTAAAGGGAGGTAGGAACAAGGCACTGTGGGAGCTGGGAGCACATTGTATCAGGGTAAGAGAATATTGTACCTTATCTGAGATTGGCCTGATTCAAACCTTAGAGTGATTCAAAAGCTCATACCCGCCCCATGTTACCATCTGCTTTCAATAGGAACAGAAGCTCAGGCCCAGAGCAACTCAGAGAGTACAAATGCTGACCCCCAAATGCTACCAGCTGCCCCCCCATCTTGATTCCAGGAGCTGTGTGAGGGTAGCTCGAGACTTCCCTGGTGGTCCACTGGTTAAGACTTCGTCTTCCGATGCAGGGGGGGTGGGTTCGATCCCTGGTCGGGGAGCTAAGATCCCATATGCCTCGCAGCCAAAAAACCAAAACAGAAAACAGAAGCAGTAGTGTCACAAGTTCAATAAAAACTTTAAAAAATGGTCCACATCAAAAAAAAAAAAAAAAAAGTCTTAAGAAAGAAAAAAAAAGAAGGCAGATTTCCTGAAACTGTATCCTGGGAGAAAGGGCACCTGGGACTGCTCTGCAGAAGGTCCCCAGGCTCCGGTCTGGCCAGACGCCACTGCTGGGCCTCCAGAGGAAGCAGAGCAAGAAGAGGGTCCTCGACACGGTAACGCAACCTGGGGAGCTTGGAGAGTGCCAGAAAACCGAATATGAATGTCCAACGAGCAAACCAATTAGGAAAGGAAAGGACTTCCTATGGACTTATTGGAAATATTCATACTTAATGATTTTGGAGCACATGTAGTGGCTGCAGAAAATAATTTTACTGTGAACATTCTGGGGAGACTGTGCGGTGGCACGCGGAAGAGCTCCCCAAGGTCAGGAGGCTGCAAACAGTGTGCAACATCCAGCACCGAGGTCATCTCTTTCTCTTTGTCGAGCCCTGTCAGACTCGACAGGGCTGGCTCCGCTCCCCGGAGCCTCAGATCTCGGACGCCGCCGTTAATGACGTTTCTAGTTCCAGAAAGAAGCTAGGAGCTCAGTGCAGTCTAGGCCTGGCTGGGGTCCCGTTCCATCGGGCAGTGACGCGACCCTCAGCAACCTGGGCTGTGCCCAGGTGGGAGTGCTGCCGGCGCACCTTCCCTTGGTGCAGGGGAGGGTGTGTGGGAGCACCTGGCACAGCGGCCAGCGTACAGGATGCCCCGAGTAAAGGGTAGCCTAGCCAGGCACCAAGACTCAAACATGGCTCCTCCACCTCCCGGCTGTGTGGCTCTGGAAAAGGAACGTAACCTCCCTGAGCCTCGGTGGGACGAGGGTCACAGGGATCACAGCAGCTCCTTCACAAGGAGGGCTCAGCGTAACACCCGGCACACAGTCAGGTCGTAACAGACGCTACTCTCATGAACTGCTCTCTCCTTTCTCTCTCCTGCTCAAATCTCTCAGAAGACTCGTTGGCAGTGGTGGGTCTTGAAAGAGCCCAGCAAAGGGGGCACCAGTGGGCACTGAGGCCGGTGCTGGGCACCCTGGGACCCTCACTGGGAAGCACGCTGGCCTCCCCCTTCCCCCTGCAAATCACACCGACCTGGTTCCCCCCTTGCCAGCAGGGCCCCCGGGCTCTGGATAGGCTCCTGCCTCCTTCCGCTGGGCGATAATCATCTTCAGATGCAGCTGGCACGGTGTTCTGAGGTGGAAGCGTCAATTATTAAACCATTATTTGTTCGTGTCTCTGGGAGGCGGGAGACTTTGCCTCCTCCACAAACATGCCTGGAAGACCACTGGGCCTACCCGGTTGCCCCGTAACCAGGAGCTGGGCCGCTGATCAAAAGACAAACAAACAATCAGGCCCAGAGATTCTGAATCGGGACCATGAAGCCACTGGGCGTGGAGGTGAGCAGACAGCGGTTCAATACTGGTTCTCCTCGGAACCTGGGAAGCAGGCGCTGGACTTTCCAGGCCTGAAAATCCTGCTGAGAATCCCAAGCTGTGACTGCAGGGCCCCTGGGTCCCCGGGGGGCCAGCCTTGGCTCTGGGGCCCTGGCAGGGTCTGCATCCCAGCTCCGGTGCCTCGCCAAGTCTTGTCACTTCCCTGAGCCTCGGATCTGGCAACTTCAAATGACAGTGGCGTCCCCGAAGCTGCGAGTCCGTGGGGATCCAGGACGGTGCGGGGCAGGGTCCCCAGCTCGGCTTATCCGCATCATCAGGTTGGCCGTCCGTTACACACAGGGCTCTGCTCCTGACCTTCTAAATCAGGAGCCTTAGGAGACAGGGGGTCGGTGATTCTGAACTGGCCAACCCAGTACCTTGCACCCTCCCTGCGGGAATGGCTGATGAGAAGCCCCGTCAGGTGTGGGGTACCCAGAAGCTGCCCTGAAAAGAGCACTCTCCTCCTGGAAGGCCCAGCTTGACCCTGTGCCTTGGGGCCACCAGCTGATGCACGGTTTATACAGCCTGTAAGACGGGCAGTTCCCTCGGGTGACCTCCAAGCATCCCCTGCACATCACCGGGCCCAGCCAGCACAGCCTCCTACAGAACCAGGGAACTGGGAGGCGGTGTGCTTGGTGGAAGAGCAACAGAACTGGGCCCAAACACGCTGTCCGACTTGACCGCAGCTCCCCAGGTCCCCGTCCTTCAGTCTTTTCCCCATAACATGGGAATGGTTTCTCCATCTCCCTGGGTTACATCAAAGATGGAACAAGACAGTGACTATGAGAAGTAGTGACTCAGTTCAGACTCAGAGCATGCAGTGGCCCCTTCCCTCTCTCAGCGGTGACCTCATCCATCCTCACTCCAACGTGGGAATCCCTTCCACCATACCCTTGCCACCACAAAGATTTGGGACTTTGGGGAGGTCTGTGGGAAGAGGGGCGTGCAGACACGGGGCAGGGCCGCAGGTCGGCTTGGCGGGGGTTGGGGAGGAGTCTTAGCTGGGGGGCAGCTATGTGCCTGGTGCCTCAGCTCAACGGGCCTTTTCCAATAGCCACCTCTACCTGGAACGTTCTCAGGACCAACGCCAAGCCTCCCAGGGGCCTGTGTCCCAAAGCCATCTCTGCTCCCCCAGGAGGCAGACCTCCCTCAGAGAGCCCTGGGCGCCCCCCTCCCTCCTCTGGGACCAGGAGGCAGGGAAGTGAGCCCACAACTCCTGACGGCAGCCTGAGCTCTAGCAAGAGAGGCTGTGCAGCCAGGGCTCCCCGCCGAGGCTCACCGGGGCCTCCCCGGGGCTCCCCCGTAACGCAGGCCAACAGCAAAGCACCGGACTTGGGGGTGGGGGGCGGGCGGGCTTGTTTTCTCAACAGCGACTGCATTAGCCGTGTCTGAGCACGGTCTCCATTTGTAAATGTGACAGGCTTGCTTTCAGAATTAATTTCTTCCCGCGTCTAAACCTGGCGCCGCCCGAGAGGACTGACGGAGGAAAGGGGAGGCGGTCGAGGGAAAGTGCGGGCAGAGCCAGCCAAGGTGGAGGAGCGCGGCCTCATCCACTCACGCATCCACCCGTCTGTCTGTTCCTTCACTCATCTTTCATTCAGATGCTCTCCGGGCACCGAGCACCGTCACGGATCTGGCGCGGTGCCCGGCGTGGGGTCACAAATGACTCAGCCACACCTCTGCTCTCCAGGAGGGCCCGCAGCCTGCGAGAGGAAGCGGGAAGGGCAGTGGAAGGTCAGGCAAGATGCTCCGGAGCCCAGGGCAGGGGCCGCCAGCTCCGATGGGGACGCGGGGCCTGTGCTGCGTTTTCAAAGAAGAGCAGGAAGGTGCACAGGGCACTCCGGGCAGAAGGAAAAGGCACGGAGGGGTGATCGTCCGAGGTTTCGGACATAGGTCAGCATGGCAGAGGGGCGAGGCCAGAGGCCAGCAGGGGTGACCAGGCCTGGCAGGCCCTGCTGGGGAGGAGTCTGTATTCTTTCTTTCTTTCTTTCTTTCTTTTGCGGTACGCGGGCCTCTCACTGTTGCGGCCTCTCCCGTTGCGGAGCACAGGCTCCGGACGCGCAGGCTCAGCGGCCACGGCTCACGGGCCCAGCCGCTCCGCGGCATGTGGGATCCTCCCGGACCGGGGCACGAACACGTGTCCCCTGCATCGGCAGGCGGACTCTCAACCACTGCGCCACCAGGGAAGCCCGAGGAGTCTGTATTCTAAGCACAACGGGGGCCCAGTGGGCATTTGAAGCTGCTGGGGCCTCAGCCACGGAAGCAGGGTGAGAAACACCACTGCTGCCCATGTCTCCAAAGAGAACTTGCACACAACCTCAGACTGCATCCTGACCATGACCCTAAGGGATGGTGCCCACTTTTCCTCCATTTGTCAGCTGAGGAGACTGAAGGCCACACAGTGGGCGAGCCGGGCAGCGGAGACCCCAACCTGCCTGCCGATGCGGGTCCAGGGCCTGGGCCTCTCATGGCCACACACAGCAACAGGCCAGCCAGGGAAGCCACGGGGCCTGGCAGCCACTCCCCGCAAGAGTCAGGAGCCGGCGTGGGGTCCCTTCGGCTGGCTGCCGCCTCCCAGGCAGAGGTGAAGCCCTTCTCCCACCGGGAAAAACTGCCGTGGGGGCGTGAGCTCCTGCCTAGCAGCTGCCATGAAGCCCGCGGCGGGTGGAGGGAGCCGCAGACAAAGGCACCACAGACCCAAGTGGCCTGGCCCGTGGACCCACCCGCTGCCGCCTTTCAAACGCCATCAACCGGCCACTGAACAGGCAGCTGTCCTGAGGACAGGAGGCCTTGCCCGCTGAGGAGAACGGCTCGAAAAAAGGCTACTTTTAAGTGAATCCACTTACAAATGGGACAAAATTGTCATGGCAAATAGTGAAAATAGGTAAAACTGAGGCTTTACTTTGGAAATAAAATGAAAAGAAGTATGAAAACAAGTTCATTTTACGTTATAGTTAATACAACCCAGGTTATATTTGCCAGAGGTACTAAGTCTTCGGAAGAGCAAAGAGTCAAGTTGTGATCGTCTTTTCCTGCCCCCTTCTGGGAGCGCGCATGAGAGCACAGCGTGCCCGCTGGTTTCACTCCACGCGGCAGTGGCAGCGCAGGAGGGTCATTTCTGTGCACGTCCTGGAGAGCCCCGCGCTGGCCCACTCACCCCCTACCCTGAGCTCTCAGCTCTGCCCCCAGCTCCTCCTCGGCACAGGGCTCGGGGTCCAAAGGAAGCTCTCCTGGATCATTTCACCAACTTCAGGAAATTCTGCACCTTCTCCAGGACGTGTGACGGACTCTGCAGTTGCCCTTTATTTTCTCTGCGCTCTGCTGTCAGCTGCTATGGACAGTAGGCAGCCGGGCAAGTGCAGGGACTCCGCAGGAGGAGACAAGTGCCCGTGTGGGGCGGGGGGAGAGCGTATGGGGGAACCCACTGTACTGAGGTCAGCCCGTTCGTGTGACCCCTGGGACACCTCTGTATCTGCAGGGCCTGGACGCTGAAGAGTCAGGAAGATCAGTGGTCTTGCCAAGGCCACAGCCGGCCGGCGGAGCCGAGAGCCGGGGGCGGGAACGCCGGGCACCCAGCCCGCGCCTCCATCAGCCCCGCACCCTCGCCCCGCGGACCCGCCTCACCGGCCCACCCAGGCCCTGCTCATCCTGCTGCCTCCGGCCCGAAACCTTTCCCTCTGCTTTCGCGGGCTGAAATCCTACCGCTACTTCCAGCCCTCTCTCACACGCCGCTGCTTCCACGAGTTCTCCCCGCTCAGCCCCACACAAGGCACTGCTCCGCGTTCTCAGCACCGCGTGAGAATGCCCGGGTCGGGAGCTTCTCCCCAACCCCGTGCCCCGATCGCTGGCCTGAGTCAGACTCAAGAGGTGACGCTAACTTGTACCGACGCCCAGGTGGCCCATGCGGCTGTGTGGCCTGACGTCCGAGCCCTGTCTCGGGGCTCACGGGCAACTTCAGCCGCCGGCTCCCTGTCATCAAGCCCATCCTGCGCTTCCGGTCTTAGAAGCGGCCATCAATGCTCTCACCGTCCCCATGACCCACAGAGGCATTGAGTGGAAAGCAGGGCCTTCTGCTGCTTACTAAGCAAAGCTGGATTTCTGCAGAATAAAGTTCATGCTTCCAGAGATAGAAAAGGCATGCGGGTGATAACGTGCCATAGCTTCAGAAAGCAGGGAAATTAACGCTTCCTCCTAATGACAGCTTGGCAGGTTCCTCATCTGAGAAAGAGAATGACCGAGGGCGATCCTGCTCCCCGGCTGGTGGCAGCGCTGCCTGTGGCGGTCAGCCTCGCACCCACAGGAAGGGTCCTGATGCCAGCATCACCCCCAGGCAGCCAGCAAGACGCGTGGGTCGGAGGGAAGCCCGGCCAGGGCCTGGGCCCAGGACCCGGAGGACACCGGAGACACGTGCGGGATGCGCTCCCAGAGCTCACGCAGGGAGCTCTGAGGTCCGCGGCGGGAGAGGGTGACCGCTGAGCTGAGCCCTGAAGGACGGACTAAGTTTTCCGGGTGCAGCAAAGGGAGGTGGGAGAGGACCCCGCGTCAGTGCTTTCAGTAGAGACGCCCCACCCCGTAGGGCCACGAAACCGTCTGAAACTCTGACGGAAACAACAGGCCCCGTTCCCGGGGAAACGAATCCCCACATACAGCGCGTGTAAGTTTGCGCCGTTTGAGGACAACTCACCGCCAGCCCCCGGCTGACACACTTGCTCAGCAGAACGTCAGTGGCTGAGGACAAAGCCTTTTGCAATCCCTGTGCCTCCAGCGTCTAGGCCGTGCCGGGTGCGTGCCGCAGCGCTGAACAGATGCTCGCTGAGTTAACAAACAACCGAATCGGTGACGCCGCCGACGCCCCGCTAGGCTGTGCGTGGGCCTTAACCGAGCGCACACGGGCTGGAGACAAAGGTCCACGTCTTCCTTGAGTGCAGAACAAGCTCATGGAGCACCCTCCCTGCAGACCCAGGTCCTGATGAGACTGTCACAGGCTCCCAGGAGTGGGGGAAGGCAACATGGCCCAGGCAGCCGGCTTGCTCCTGTGCCAGGCGCTTGGGCGGCCCGACGATGCTCGCCACGGGCCTCTGTGCTTCAGGAGAGTGGCTGTCCCAGCTCTACTCGCACAAAAGGCCAGCATGGGGCTGGGGCTGAGGGCGCCGGGGGAGGACGCCCAGGGTGAAATGCAGGCTGCAACATTCCCCCTGTGGGTTCTCAAAAGCTCCAATAGATTTTTAACAAAACTCAGCCAAGGTAATACAAACCAATCTATCCCGTACCAAATACTGCCATCAGAACACAATGTCAACTCAGGACAACCCTGCCTTCCCCACCCCTGGCCGTTCGTTCGTTTCACAAACATCAGGGCAACCTCTGAACTCCAATTCTCTGCAGCTGTCTGCACGTCCAGAAGACCCCGTGCTTGCAAGTCTGCAGTGAACCTTCCAATGCTCGGGCTGCCTGCAACACCCGGAAGCACCAGGTCCCACGTCAGCCCCGAGCCCCGACTTGCACTTCGGAAACCGCGGACAGTGACAGTCTGTGTCCAGAGCCACAGGCGCCGCAGAGAGAGGCTGGGAGCCAAATGACAGGGGGGATTCTGACCTCAGGAAGATTACGTCGGAGGATGAAACACCTACGTGAATAACTACCCCCCAAAATGAAAGAGGTCGGTCTCTCGGGGGAGGGGTAAGGTGCTGTGAGCAGGAACCACGGAACCACCCGGGAGGAGCCTGGGGCACAGAACCCCGGCATGACGGGCGCAGGGACAGGAAGAGAGGGGGGTCACAGAGCACGGCAGCACCTTGTCACCCGAGCGCTCTGGGGCACATGTGTCCACTGGGACCCCTCCCCCTCCTCCGGGCTTTGGTCGTCAGCTCGCCGCTTCCCTAGTCCCTTCTGCCCATGCCTGCCCGGTGCTCCATCTCGGAGCCCCACCTCTGGGCTGACCTCTGTCCTCGGAACCACACGTCCACCCGCCTGCTGAACGCCACTGTGTCCAGGTCTCCCTGACTGTAAACACCGCTGAAAAGTCTGCACTGACCCGTCTGCATTCCCCCGAAGGTTTCAGGTTTGGGGAAGAGGAGAATTGGGAACTGGAGGCACGGATGTTCACAGCCCCCTGGAAACACAGCCCAGGGCAAACCCCTCTGCCCCAGGCCCCCCGCCTGCTGCCTGGTCCTTCCCGGCCCTGCCCACGCACTCCTGGCAGCTTGGATGGACGGCGAAGAAGCTTCTGTCTGTCAGGCGTGGCACTCAACAGCCTCGGCTCCTGCTGGGACCGCCTCCCTCCCGAAACGGAAGCCTCCCCTTTCTTGACCACATCCCTCCCTCCCTCTCCTCCTCCTCCTGCATTAATTCAGCGTATGCGTCATGAGTTCTGACCGCGGCCAAGCTCCTTCCGTGCCCTGTACTACAGGTAAACCCTTCCGTACTCTTCAAACTTCCAGCACCCACGACACAACCGCCCCAATCCTATCCTGTGACATGATCTCCCCTCCTGTTTCACAAGGAAAACGGGCCACGAGTGGGGCCCCTGTGTCTTCCTGCTACGAAACATACGCCCCACCACATCTGGACTCTCCAGGGGCCTCAGCACCTGCTGAGGTGGGCGCTTGGCCTCCTCCTACCCAGCCAGTTGGAGAAGGGTACCAACCAGCCCCCCGGTCCAGGCCGCAGGGGCTGCAGCTCGCCCGTCTCCAGCTGCCCCTCAGAGTCCGGGCTCCAGGTACACGGCCCCGTGGAAAGCGCACCCGACCTTGGCGCACCGTAACCTGAGGCCCGCACTGCTGCCCGCCTCTTCTTCTCATCTCTGCCCAGGCGTTACCTCCTCCGGCCCCTCCCCAGGAAACCCAACCCCTACTGCCTTCCCGCCCTGCCCCACGATCGCCCACAGGCCTTGGTGCCATCGCACTGCCGAGCTACGTGACAGGCAGGTAAGTGAGAGTCTGTCTCTCCGCAAGAGGGTCAGCTCCCCAAAGCCAGGCTCTGAGCCTCTCCTGGGCCTTGCTGTGTCCCGAGCACACGGAGGTTCCAATAGTCCTCACGACACGCTCAAGGTCCTCTGCTAGGCCGGGACATGAGCTCAGGACACCTGAGGCCCAGCTCCTTCCATCACGCCAGGCTACACCCATAGCCTTCAGCGTCTCCTACCAGCCCAGGCCCCTGGACCCCATTCCAGGCCCAGAGCTGGGTTCACAGTATGCGCCCAGGAAGCGAGTGCTGACTGATCCCGTCCCTGGCATGGCAGGTGGCCTCTCTCCAGGCCTCTGGCAGAGCTGCAGGTTCCTGCTGCGGGGTCTGTCCCCCATCTGGCCCCCCCTGTTTAGAGCTGCTTCTTGACAAGGCTGCAATAAGATAAACACCACAGCCTGCAGATCCTGGGAACCACATGGCCACGGCAGAGCGGGCATCTTGCAGGCTGGCAGGAAGTGGCTCTCTGGCACCTTCCCACAGCTGCACTCCTGTACTTCCTGTCAAGCCACATATGCTGTCAGGAAGAGCTGGTTTCCACGCATGCCTGGAGTGGCTGTTTCTGCCCACTCCAAACTAGAGGAGGGGATGTGCTTTGGGTCCTATGGAACCTACACGCTGGGGGACTGGGAGCAGACGCTCTGAGCCTCTGAGCCCTGGCGTCCTCTGTGACAGAGTGAAGGGATCGCGTCCACTTCGCTGCCCCGCCCTCGGCTGCCTTGTTAGGATGGAATCTTGCCCCACCCTCGAGAAATCAGGGTTCTTCTGCAAGAATCAGCATGCTTTGGGTGGACGGGGGTGCAACACCTGCAGGCAGTGGTCGGCTCTTAACAAAAGGGGCCGTAAAGCCTCGTTCGAGTGTGTATTTACCATTAAGTTCCCAGGGGCTCTCGACATGATGACTAAGCTCGGCCGATCCGTCTGTTCGATACAGCTCACTATGGTTGAGAAGGTAACGTGCCACACATTCCTGCTCGACAGATGCTGGGGATACATTGTGTCATTTAACCTTCCCCTCAGTCACATAAACTGGGACTGCGGTCCCTTTACAGATCCAGAGACTAAGGTTCTGCAAGGAAACGCATCGGCCCCGAGGAAGAGGAGGACCCAGGGCCCACGGCCCCGAAGTCCATGTTCTTCCTGATCTGCTGTGATTCTGGCAGACGGGGCGGTGCCCTGCATTCTTCTATTCCACCAGGATCTTTACATTTTCCACCACCAAGGGAGATCTGGTGAACTCGTTTCAAGCTAAGGGGCCGATCCTCTGACAAAGCTGACATCTCCAAGAGTGAAGGTCGCTCGGCTGGTTTCTTGCAGCTGTTGGACTGGATCAACCGCCCAGTGACGAATCACCAGGCAAGGCCTTGGGGAGAAGGATGCTGTCAGGGGCCGCCTGGAAAAGGTCAGCAGCTGAGTCTGGGAAGCTGCCTTGTCAGCCTCAAGGTCTGGCTTCAAAGTGGCCCGAAGGCCAGCGTCTTTTAAAGGACAGCTTCCTTTGTCCATTCCTCAAATGGGAAGGAGTTATTTTCCCCAAAGCCTCTTAGCACGGCAGCCCAAGCTGACCCACATTTGCTTCCAGACCTCTTTTCCTTCCTAAGAAATTAGGCAGCTTAATTTCAAACACTCCCCCTTAAGCATCTGCTCTGTGCTTACTTAGCACATTCTGAATAATGTGGGTAAGACACAAAAATGGCGGGTAAAGTAGACGGAGGCCAAGAGCCCTGTCTGGCTGTGGCTGAGGGAGAGGGACAGACAAGGAGGAGGCAAACCTGGTTCTGGTCCTGCAAACACAGGGCCCCATGCGGGAGGCCAGGTGGCCTGGGAGGCCCCATCCACATCCACGCTCCCACGAGCTCTCCCCCTGAGGGTGTCACCTCAGTCACGGCCCATGCCCTCGGGACCTCACTCCACCCTCGCCCGGCCCGGGGAAGGACTGTGGAGGGAGACGGGAGTGAGCACTCAGGGGCACAACCTCTTATCCAGGGTCGCGCAGGCCCACAACTGAAGCCAGAGCTCCTGTGTCCAGACACGTGCCCATCACTGCTGATGGCTCCTGGGCTGCGGTGGGACTGGCTCAGACACCAGCGCCTGTGAGCCACGTGGACGGGACGGAGACCCAATCAGGCCGCCTGACCTGCCCGGCCTTCGGTGTGCTCAGCTGTACGGAGGGACCAGTGGACAGCTCCGGGCGAGGCCGTGGAGGCAGTCGGTGCGGGG
This sequence comes from Hyperoodon ampullatus, assembly GCF_949752795.1. NCBI lineage: Eukaryota > Metazoa > Chordata > Mammalia > Artiodactyla > Ziphiidae > Hyperoodon > Hyperoodon ampullatus. The sequence goes on from NC_136930.1 coordinate 74,537,285, forward strand.
CACCCAGCTGTCCCACCACCAGGGAGAGGCACCTCCTCCTCTTTGCCGGCCGATGGACGGGGTACAAGGACCGCTGGGATGGTGAGCCCGGGGCCCAGATCCAGCCCTACTTCCTGATGCTTGATCTTAGGCGAGTTGTCAGAACCATGAGCTGTTTGTCCACCCACCAAAGGGAAACGCCTGTGCCCCTGGGTAGTCCCCTAATGCCGGGCCTCGAGTGCAGGCAGAAGGCCAGTGCCTGATCCTTCCCACCCTCCGCCTCCTGACCACCCCAGCCATCGGGGAGGACCAAGCTCTGCGCGACCCCACCGTCCCTCCAGCCTCCTGAGATGCAGCCGCGGGCGGAGTGGACCCTTCTTCCCGCCCGGCCTTCCTTCCACGGTCGGGTGTGCTGAGCAGACCTAACTCAGTCTGATCTGGGCTGGGACGCCTCTGAGCAGGCACAGGCTGCCAGGGGCCTCCCCCGCTGGCAGCGCCAGAAGCACGGAAGCCGGCAGCACAGGTCTGGGGCCCCTCCTCTGGCCGGGAAGCCAGAAACCTCACCTGAAGCCTAGACCTTTACCTCGGCAGACACTTCCAAAAACACAGGTAAAAGGTCATCTGGCTCATCTCCTCCATGAGAAAAAGCCACAGGGATTGGCTGAATTTAACGCAAAGTGGGAGAATAAATAAATGAGATGCTTTCCAAGGTCCCTTTCAGCTCTTGCTGAGACCTGGGCCTGGCCCAGCGCCTGGAGTGCCAACCCAGTGAAGGCGGGCAGGGCAGGGCGCCGCTCCCCATTCAAGCCGACCCTTCATTCATCCTCCCGCAGCAGGCCTGTCCTGAGTGGACCCTCCACCAGCATGTCTAGGAAGGATGTTTTTGCCTTTGAGAAAGGCTGCGATGGCAAACCTGCCAACCTGGGGAAGGCCGAGGCGCCCCACTCCACCACCACCACATGCATGCCGCATGCACTGGCTCATTCGCAGCTTTGGTTTGAATGCTGCAGCTAAAAATACGTGCGCCGCCGATGAGACGAGGAGGCGCCCGCCAGCACGGGCAGTGTGCAGCTTTCTCCCCGTGGCAGGCTGGAAACAGAATCCAGGATGTGGGGAAACAGCGGCATTACCCAGGATTGCCAGGAAGCCCAGTGGTTCCCCGCCAGGACTCAGGCATCAAAGGCCCTGGGGACAGCACTGCCTGCCAAGGGGAGTCGAAATGCCACCCAGGTCACCCATCCATCCAGGCACAGCCGCAGCAGGCCACACACAGCCCCCTGTCTGCACGGGGCACAGGGCTGGGATTTTAACTACTCAAGGACAGGCCTTAGTTCCCTAAAAGATGCCTTGTGGAGCCAAGGGAGCAGGGCAGGCTGACGTTTGTTATGGGTTGGCTGCTGGTCCTCACAGCCACCGCCCAGGCCTCAGGTCAAGAGAGTCACCAGGGTCACGAAAGCCGGGACTCCAGCCCAGGGCAGCTGCCTCCCAAGCCCACAGGGAGGTGGAGGCAAGTGAGCTGGAACCGAGGGTCTCCTCCCTGGCTTCCCCCGCCTCCCGGCTCAGTGTGAAGACGGCCCGAGCATGCTGACCACTCACCTGCTCTTCTCTGGTGGAACTGGGCGTCCCCCACCCCCCAAGTCCAGATCTTGGCAGGCGCCCTTACTCCCTCCCTGCAGAAGGCGCACTGCTGTCACCAGGCCTGATGCCCAGGCACAAGGTCTCAGGGGAGCAGCTGCAGGGGGTCGATGAGCACAGCAGAGGGAGTCAGAGGCCTGGATGTGATATCCTGGGCAGGAGACCTTGGGCAAGTCACTTAGCCTGGCTGTGTGCCCCAGGGCTCTCCTCTGTAGAGCAGGGACGGTGACGCTATCACCCCAGCAGGGCCTTTCCAAGGCTCTGATGCAACACGGACATGCAAGCACTTTGTAAACTGAAAACCCAGGTATGTACACCCTCCAGCATCTTCTCAAATGAGTCAGGGGAAATAAGAAAAGCTGATCCTGTATCTGTACTCAAGGAGCTTCTATCCCGGATGGCGAGACAGAGGGCACTTTAAGAAGAATATAAGGCACCACCAGCCCAAGGGCACAGAGCTGGCATGGCCAACATACACAGGAGCACGGCGCACGCACACGGGCCGCCACTCGCTGCGTCTGTGCCAAGGATAGCCGGTGCAGGGGAGAAGTGACGTGGCCGGGCAGTATGGGGACAGTTCCACAAGGGAACCTGAGCCTTGGAGGAAAAGCGGAGGAAAGGCAGGCAAGGCTGCTTGGATGGGCCACCACGGGAGTGGATGTGACCCCCCCACCCGGGGACTCCCACAGCCCCCCCACGGATGGGAAGCGGCCTGAGAGGCACCCTGTGTGACGCGAGGAAGCCACAGGGTGAGTGGAGGGAGGCGTCTGCACCCCAGATGCTGGTGTTCCGGCTTTGTCCCGGGTGACACGGGCCGGCAGGACGAGCTGGGACAGGGAAGGGCCACTGCTGTTAGGACAGTTAGCTGTTAGGACAGCTGGAGACTGTGGATGCCTCGAAGACAGGAACTGGGCTGCCCGGGATGCTGCTGGGAGCCCAAAAGCGCAGCCCCGAGCTGCCTGGCACCACGGACACCGCCACTGAGACCTCCTGGCAGAAACGCCTTTCAGGTCCTGGTATTATTGTTTAAAACGTCATGCATCTTCTCCAGGATAAAATCTTTTAATACCTACATTATTTGCCAACACACTGGTATGCATGTGGCACGTGACAAGGAAAACACCGGCAAGGAGACCAATGCGAATCCAGCAAGGGCCTCTGACCTCTCCCAATGTACCCTCCCCACCCCCAATCTCTGGAATGAGTCAGACCCTCCAGGGCTCACTCCCAGACTGCTGGGGCCTTGGGGAATTTCTTCTGACTGACATGATGCCTTAATACAAGTTTTGTGTCACTGTTTCCTCGGGCTGGTTGGGGCTGGGAGTCTGATCCTCCTCAGCTGCCACACAGGGTGGAAGCAGCTGGCTGAGCCCAGGTCGTTAAGAGACAAGACATTCCAAACTAGGAAAGCGAGGGACACCCCCAGAGGTGCAAGCAGTGACACATTCCGCAGAAACACCGCCCGCCTCCTTCCACTCAGCCTGGACCAGCGAGGCGGGCGGCTTCCACGAAAGGAGCCCCCGGGGCAGCACACAGTCCACTCACAGCTGCCGTGTCAGTGCCCCTCACAGGACTCTCGACAACCTTCACGGGCAGGGCAGGGAGCCCAGCAGAGTGGGCGCCCCCAGGCAGCACGAGGGGCTCTCACAAACTGAAGGGGAAGTGAGGGAGCGCCAGGAGGAAGGCCTGTCCTCTTCAGACCCCTGGGATAATTTTCCTGTGTCTCTAGCATGCAAACGGGGGAGGTCAAGCTAATTAATTAAGTGGAGGAAATACCAGATACTAATTTACAATGGTTTCTGGGGTAAAGAGAAGAAAGAAGGTACATGCACAAGATTGTTTGCATCTGACCCAACATAGATTACATGATGGAATCATTTCCAGAGAATAATAAAGACTCCCACTTCAACAAAAATTCTACATTTAGTCTGTTTCTCAACAAAATTTTTTCACCGCTATTTAGGAAGGCAGAGACTGGAGTGAGAGCTCCAGGTGTAACGGGCAGCGAACGTTCAAATCCCTTTCTCGAAGCCGCCTCAGGGCGACCGCTCACGGACTGAGCGCCAGGCTGAGTTAGGGTGTTTACCAAACAAACTCTGTCAGAGCTAGTCCAGGAGAGACGAGCTAACGAACCGCAGCCTCGCTCCCGCCCACCACCCTGATCACCAGAGATGCAGAAACATCCACAGAAGACACGCCCATGCGGACACCAAGTGCCCCCACAGAGGACGGCAGACTCCGCAGCAAATGGACCCCGAGGGCACCTCCACGTCACTGCCACACCTGTGCTCAGAGGGCAGCAGGCCCGTTCACGAGGCTGTGCCCGGGCAGAGCTCGGTAGACACGCAGAGGCCGGCACGGCGGTGAGCTTCCCTCCCCCCACGACTCTCTGTGACGTCAGCACACACCGACAAGCCCGAGCCTGCGCGTGCCCCCGCGGTGACGGGCAGTACTCACCCCACAGGAGAGGGGCCAGCTGCAGATGCTCCAGGACCAGCTGGCTCAGGAGTCCTTCCACGCTCGCCTCACCTGTGCGCTTCAGAGAGGGGTGAGCCGCGTTAAGGAAAACTCTGCCTCCGAGTCCCCGGCCAGGGGGAGAAGTTCTAGAAGTTTCTCCACAGACTCCCAGACGGGAAAACTCCCACGGCAGGTGACCGTCCCCCTGCTCTCCAGGGATGGTCTAACCAACCACAAGGTATCACCTGAGTGTGTGGGAAACAGGTACCCCACCCCACCCCCCAGATCTGGTAAATTGAGCCGTTATGTGAAGAAGGGAAATCCACTGGGATAATTTCAATCCGACAGCTCTTCTTGTTGGGGGAAATAAAGAAGAGGGAAGGTTGTTTTCCCTAAAAAGGATGCAAACTGTGGCTTAACTGTTCAATACAACCAAGTGCGTCTCTCTACACGAGTCGGTTTCATGCTGGTTTCACGTCTGCCCCATACATCTTGATGTAATTACACATATTATTACAAACGGACTCATGCGAGTTCATAATCGAGGAAGTCATACGGCCTCTCAGCAAGTATCGGTGGATGAAGAAATTAGGTTGAGAAATGCAGAAAATAGACGTCTCCAAGGCGCTAATGTTAAACAGCCAGTGTGGTCCTCAGAGAGAGATCTATAAACCTCTCTCCCTTTTCCTACACAAATTAAAGCCCCAGTACTTAGGTTGAAATCAAAAGGGAAGAATGTCATTCCTGACATTCCCTAGTGACTGAGGAAGTGGGGGAAAATCCCATTACTTTCTTCCATTAGCAAGTTAATTGCATTCAACAAACACAGAGTGTGTCTGAAACAAGACAGGCATGGTGAGAAGCGCTGAGGACACTGAAATGACTGGACATGAACCTTGAACTTGAGAGGCTCACATTCCAACAAAGATGACAATATAGCAACAGACCATTGCACTTGCCCAGCCTGAGGACAGCCGGGTTGGGATAAAGCCACACAGGCAGAGTAGAAGGGGCTGGGGCAGGGAGCAAGGGGTGCCGAGGCCCCGAGGGAATGAAGACCAGAGCTCCCGGGTCCCTCCTGCCAGAGAGGGACAGCCCAGCCCTCAAACGGCCCAGCCGAGCATCCATGGAAAGCTGTTCAGACAAGAGGGCTGCCCAGGAGAGCCAGCTGGCCGCACACGGCAACGGGCCTCAGACCAGGGCACAGGCCAAGCCGTTGGCGTCCAGGACACTCAGGAGCGCCCACCTGCCTCTCCAGACCCGGGTCCTGCTTTGGCTGCCTTGGCCCTGTTTCAGTTCTTCCCAAACACAGCGTACTCTCTGAGAACTCCATACCCTCCACCTTCTGTGCTCTTTGCCTGGAAATGCTTTTCCCTGCCCTCTTCCCTCTCCTCACTGTACTCATACTTTAACTCTGACCGCAGACCTCACCTCCTCCAGGAAGGCCTCTCCGACATGCCTCTGCTCTGAAGGCTTCGGCATCCCCGCGGCAACCCTCACTAGATGTGTGAGTCTTTCATCGTCTGGCTTCACCGCTAGCCTGTCAACTGGGTGAGGGCGGAGCCCTCATCCTGGGGCCTGGAACAGGGCCTGGATCATCGTGGCTGCTCAATGAACACTGTCTGATGACTAAACGAATGCTGGCATGAGTCAACATCCCAGGTAAGTGGTGCAGGGGCCACATTTGTGTGTGTGTTTCTTCCTGTTTTCTTTCCTCTCTCTGGGGGTTATTTTCACTTGTATGAAATTAAGACTTCAGAATATGGCATATTACTCCCTCTTGTTAAAAAAAAAAAATCATGCCAGGCTTTTGAAGCCGATCGCACCCTGGTGCCTGAAGAACAGAAATAGTGCCTGACAAACATGGCCAGGATGAGGAGCCTTTGAAATGATTAGTTAGAAGAGCAAGTTAGCATGTGAGTAATTACAAAGTTGCCAAATGGCACTGGGGCTTTGGAAACCATTCCAATAGCATATTTCCGTATTCATTTGCTTTCGGACGTGAGCCATAAAATTATACAGCTGAGCTAGTAAAGCTAATTACCTGCACGCACATCCCCTCCCCTTCAGCCCCACGAGCCACCAAAACAGTCTTGTGTCTGAGCCTGGACACAGGAACGAGACCTTGGCTGACCAGTCAGCTATGCAGATGCTCCATCAGCCACTTTTACAGCCCAGGTTACAATGTTATAGTGAGGACAGCGGACATGGCAGTGGCTTCTCTTCCCTAAACACATGGACTCTGGCGCTGGGGGCAAGAGGTCAATAAAGAATGAGGAGGAGGACAATAATTCCTGTCATTATTTCTGCTAGAAAGGGTATTTCTGAAGTGAGTCCCATGAGAGAGGCTGCGTGCTAAGTGCTTAACATGTATCTTCTCAATTTAATACTATTTTCAAGTTGAGAATGTGGTGGGTTTAAGATAGGGACTGTTATTTCCATTGCAGAGATTTTAGAAACACAGGCCCATGGGGATAACAAGAAAGCAGACACGGCTACGAAGTGGCAGGACTGAGGCCGTCTGACCCTGGAGCCCACACTGCAGCCCACGCTTTCAGACACTTTACTATGAACACAGTATCGATTCCTCACAGTAAACCTGGAAGCCAGGACCCATGATCCCCACCAGACAAACGAGGATCCTCCGTGCACAGGGCCAGGGCCCAGCCAGGACCCCAGCGCTGCCAGGGGCAGAGTCACCGCCTGCTCCCAGCGTGGCGCGTGGTGGCCAGCCTCCTTCCTCCAGCCTCGAGGGAGGCCCATGGGGAGCTCTCCGTGGTGCTGAAGTACCCGTCTTCCCCTTTCAAGCCCTTCCTAGTCACCTGGGACGCAGCAATTAAGTCTCCAGGTCAGCCAATGGGTTCTTGCCCCCAAGATATACTCCTGTCCCTTAGGAGGGCAGGGGTGGTGACACTGCAGCAGGGGGAATGTAGACAACTGTGGGTGCCAACCAGGCTTCGCGAGTCTCCTAGCCACACCCGCAAGTAATGATCATCGACAGCCCCTGTGCGCCTGGAACGTAAGAAAACTCAAGGGCCCAGCTCAGTGCATCCAGCTCACGTTCGCTCTGCCTCTGGAGCCTCCCACAGGCAGCTTCTGGCTCCCCCCAGGGAGCCACGCACCCCTCTCACAGCGCCCTCTGTGCCTGCCACTTCCTGCCTCAAAGCCACGGTTGAGCTCCCTGGAGCCACCACAGTTCACTCACGCCTCTCAGAGGTGGCGAGCCTCGCAGGGCGGGCTGGCCCTTGCTCAGTGTAAACTTCCACTGCCGTCCCCAGCTCAAACTTGCCGGGCTGATGAGCGGGCAGCTCTGCCGTCACGACTGCTTGGCTGCTTATTTTTGCAAACCAGTAAGAAAGACTTCAGAGGGCTGCCTGTGGCTCCAAACCCAGGAGAGTAAGGGACGGTGCCCCTGGTCAGTGGCACTGCACTGGGCACACAGTAGGTGCTCCATCAATGCCCAGTGCTTCTCACTGAGCACCTACCTACCTAAGGATCCTCTCACACTGTGCTCACAACCACCTCAGGCTGAGGAAACCCCTTCGGGGCTGTTAAGCCACACAGCCAGGGAGGGGGGATCCAATCAGCCCTTCAGCTCCAGGGGCAGAGCTCCTCCCCACCAGTGGGTGGGCCTGGATTCACCTCAGGGCATCACTCCCTACAGCGTGGGCTGTGGTAGCTGCTGGGGACGAGGAGACCCACCAGGTGCGATCCTTCCTACTTTTTTTTTTTTTTTTTTTTTTTGCGGTACGCGGGCCTCTCACTGTTGTGGCCTCTCCCGTTGCGGAGCACAGGCTCCGGACGCGCAGGCTCAGCAGCCATGGCTCACGGGCCCAGCCGCTCTGCTGCATGCAGGATCCTCCCAGACTGGGGCACGAACCCGTGTCCCCTGCATCGGCAGGTGGACTCTCAAGCACTGCGCCACCAGGGAAGCCCCCTTCCTACTTTTTTTTTTTTTTTTTTTTTTGCGGTACGTGGGCCTCTCACTGTTGTGGCCTCTCCCGTTGCGGAGCACAGGCTCCGGACGCGCAGGCTCAGCGGCCATGGCTCACGGGCCTAGCAGCTCCGCGGCATGTGGGATCTTCCCGGACCGGGGCACGAGCCCGTGTCCCCTGTGTCGGCAGGCGGACTCTCAACCACTGCGCCACCAGAGAAGCCCCCTTCCTACTTTTAAGAAGCCCAGCCTATTGTACAAGGATGATACCTTAGTATTATTAGTCACCCATCATTGTTAATTACATTTAATTAATCAATATTTGTGCAGAGCTTTTTTGTTTACAAACGTTTTCATGCACATTGTCTCAGTTAATCTTCTACGAGTCTTGGGAACCATGGATATTTGCTTCCAAATCTTAAAAACAATGCTAGATGCTAGGAAAATGCAGAAAGTTAATAGAATACTTTCACTTTCTGCTAGCCCATTAGTGGTGAAATATTCGGTCATGCGCTGCAATCAAAGGACCGTTTAAAACCATGGAGCAGGTTTTGAGATCCTGCCTGTGTGTACGGGACTGAGGTTTACCATGACCCAGTCTGATGCTCTAGAAAAAAATGACTGTTCAGTCAGCTCTTCCCTTGGGGAACATGCAGCCTGGCGGGTGGCAGGCCTGGGTCCTCTCACAGGAGAGTGCGGCACCGTGCGCTGAACACCTGGTTGTTACAAGTGGTCTACTGAGACCCAGCCCATGAGAGCCGCTGAGGCAGATGTTTCTAAACGGGCCCTCAGGCGAGTGTTCCGGAGTGGGGAGCTTGTCGAGGAGCAGGCCTGCACCTTGGCACCACCCCCGCCAGGAAGATGGGCTGTCTGCGCCCCATGTGCCAGCTCTGGAGTGATAACCCCAGGTGCAGGGACTTAGCCCAGCCCCACTTCAGCTCAAATCAATTAGCAAATTGTCACAACTAGAAATTATGCTAATGGAAAGGCTGCTTTAGGTGATTAATGAGCCTCTTTGCCATGACTCTGCCCTCCGATTTGCTTCATGAACTTTGAGAATGCTGATGCTGGGCTGTTCTCATCCCAGCAGGGGCGCCACTGTCTGGGCTCAGCTCCCTGGACAGCGCCACGAACTGCCAGGGAGAGTCTGCACGTGGTTCAGGGCTGCAAGTCTGGCCGGGGGGGAAGAGTTGAGTCAGAGGATGGAGGGCAGGCAAAATGGAGAGAGCCCTGTGGGGTAGGTGTGCCAATCAGCAGCATGCCCGAGGAACACTACGTCTCCTTGGCTTCATCTGAAACATGGGGATAACCTGAAGGCCTTGGCAGAGACCAGATGCTCTTTGGCCCAACACAGAGCTAATAAGAGCACAGACTCTGAAGCCGGACAGCTGGATGAGAATCCAAGCTCTGCCACTTACTAGCTGGGTGACCTGGAACAAGTTAGGTAAACTCACAGGACCTCAGGTTTCTCATCTGTGGAATGTGGATAAAAACTACTTCACAGGGTTTTTGTAAAAAGTGAGTAAATCTAGGTAAGTTGCTCAGAACAGTGCTGGCATCTAGTAAGTGCCATAAGGTGTTAGCTGTTACTTAAGCTCTGTAATTTTATGATTCTATTATATAAGATACACATGCTCACAATAATTGTCATGCCAAAAGCACACAGAATGTGTAAAAGCCCAGCATGCGCCCAATCACATGAACACACTGCACGTTGATTCGTGTGCATGTTCACTCTCTCTCTCTCTCTCTCACACACACACACACACACACAGATTTGGAACTTTGCTTTGCACACTAGGGAAAAGTCCTTCCCCACCTCGTGAGCCGCAGCCAAACCTGAAATCTATGCTCCCTGTGCGCCAAACCCTGACTCCATTCAGAGTAACTTCAAGGCATACATATTTGGATTCGGGGGAGTCAAGAATCAAATACGTGTCCCTCCCACGTCACTCCCTCCGTCCCCTGAAGGCTAAAGGGCCAGGGCGACTCTACATCCTCGAAGGTCGAAGGTCGGGAGCAACGCTTCTCTTGGGCTGGCACGGCTTCCCCACTATGAGGATTAAAGGCCTAACCAAGTGATTACCCACAGGTGTAAACACTCACTCCCTAAAGACAATACAAGATGCAACCCTGCATGTTACTGAAGATGATCAAGGAATCAGCTGTACCGATAAAGGGAGCTACTTGTATTAAAATTCATTTAGGGCTTCCCTGGTGGCGCAGTGGTTGAGAGTCCGCCTGCCAATGCAGGGGACACGGGTTCGTGCCCCGGTCCGGGAAGATCCCACATGCCGCGGAGCGGCTGGGCCCGTGAGCCATGGCCGCTGAGCCTGTGCGTCCGGAGCCTGTGCTCCGCAACGGGAGAGGCCACAACAGTGAGAGGCCCGCGTACCGCAAAAAAAAAAAAAAAAAAAAAAAAAAATTCATTTAGATAAAACTCTCTCTCCTAACATGACTATCAGAAAAACCTAGTGCACTGTTTTAAAGGAGTCTTATCTAAAAATACTTAATTTCTCTCAGGGAATGAGAAGACAGAGCTCCGTCAGAAGCATCTCTGAGAGTTAGCTAGAAGCCAGTTAGAGAGGCTCAGAGGCCATCTCAGGCAATCCAGTGCCAACGGCGAAAGCCCTGCCTCGGTCTACAAAGGGAGGAGGGCTTGGCTGTCGGCAAACTCTCCTCACTGGCGGGGATGCGGTCTCGGAAACTGAGAAGCCAGGTGTGGCCGTATGCCAGGTGGCCTGTCCTGGTGGTGACCAACCAAACTGAGGACGTTGTGCCTAGAGTCTTACCGGGTTGACCCCAAGTACAGACTGACGACAAATGTCACAGCCGCTGTTGCACTTCTGGGATTTATAGAGGGCCACTGGTGTCTGTGAGGCCAAACACGCCACCATCAGCGGCACGGCCCGAGTCAGCCCTGGGAAGGCAGCCCCTCCGGGGGGCGCAGCCATGCTCTCAAGAGAACAGCCACACTTCTCCACCTCCCCCTGCTTCCCAGTTATTAAGGACTCTGTGCCCGCTGTGTCCCCCGAAGACATTCCAGCCCCCACTCTGGGCTGCTGAGTCTTCGGCACCTAAGGTCCACTGTGCCACCGGGGTCCTGGAGCCTCTGCCTCACCCTCAAAGCAGCCAGACGGTTACAAACGATCTCCAGACAGAAGGCGGGAGACGCGTGCTTACCAGACCAGACCACCTGGCAGAGACTCAGCCCAGATGGTCCAGGCCGCCAGCTTCGTGGGGATCAGCTGAACTGGGCACCCAGTCCTTGTCGGGAAACCTAAGTGGGGTTGGATTCTAACAGGTCAGCAAGCATCTCAGCCAACCCTGAAATGCTCTCTGAAGAGAGATTTGCAACAAAAACGAGGAAAGCGAGAAGGGGTGCTGACAACAAGCTTGCTCCGAGCATCTCCCGCATCTGTTTCCACCGCAGACAGCCTGCGCGGGGCCGCCCCCTGGAAATGGAGACGGGCTTCCACTACGACGAATCTTGCTGGTTGCAAACTCCCTTCCTATGTTCATCACAGCACTCAGCGTAGTGCAACCAAGCTGGTGACCATCGGCTGCATCAATCAAATGGAAACCACCGATTCACCAAAAGGTTTCAGTAGCTACAGGGAAGGATTACAGGCAGCACCGGGGCAGGGAAGAGAGCACACGCTCGGGCTCCATCGGGCAGACTCCACACCCGATCCTGCTCACCACAGTGTCCCCGGTGCCAGGCACAAACCGCAGCACATCGTAGGTCATCAGGAAATAGCTGCTGACACGACCTGACCTCGAGAACAGCACAGCCTGGCAAGGGAGACAGTCCTGGGAAGAAAACAAACTCTCCCGTGCTCTGTAAGCAGTATTCCAAACAGGAGTTAAGCACTGAGAACTGCAGGACCCCAGAGGAGGGGCAGTTCCAGCCGGGGCCAGATGGCAGAGGGGGCAGAGAGGGCTCCGGGGAAGATGGAACACGTGAGGCCAACCATAAAGGACGACCCACACCTGTTCCAATGCTGATGCTTGTTTCTCCGTCTCTGAATTACCGTGGAAAGTGAAAACAGATACGGTCAGCTTCCATCCATCCCCAGACCAGACGCTCTGGGTGACGGTCAGAACTGCCAACCCAGCCCCTTTCAGGCAGGCCCCAGCAGAGGTGGAGGTGAGGATGCCGGGGGACAGTCGTGGGGGAGGTCTGGCTCAGCGTCCCCCGTCCAGAAGAAGCCTCACCTGAGGCCGGGTCACCTGAGCAGCGCCGGGTCTTCCAGAAGGAAGTGTGTCCCCTGTACTGACACACCCCAGGGTCAGGGGCCGTGACGGCACCACCAGGGTGAGGCCTCACTTCAGGTTGACTTCAGTCAACAGGAAAATAACACGCGTCCTGGGATCCTGGCTCTCCAGCTCCCGGCACCATCTCAGGTGAGTTACTTAATTTCCAAAATTTACTTATTTACTTCTTAAAAAGGGGTAGGTATTACCTGTTTTGTAGGTTTGAGGGAAAGTGCTAATGTCCTGTCTGGCACCCGGTACGGGATCAGAAGGGCAGATACGGTTATTAGAACCGACCCTAATGGCAACCGGCAACCCCGGAGCAGGTGTCCTCACCGTGCTGAACAGATGGGAGACACGGGCCTGACAGGTCACCACGTCCCTGCCGGATGCAGGAGACAGCAGAGCCAGACCTTTGGAGCCGGGGCTCCGGCCCCCAACGGTGCAGCACCTTTGGTCCCAGCCCAAAGGCAAATGCAGACGGTCACTGGGTCACATGCGGGGGCTACTAGTAACCTGCTACTGACAGAGTTCCGGGAGGGTCGGCTGTATTAAGGTTTCCCAATTTCAGTAAAAATGGTCCAACAGTGGCAGCTGGAGGGAAGAAGAAGGTTAGAAGAAGAATGGACAGCAAGGGCGTGTTTACCCGGAACATGCGGACAGGCCGCCCCTCCCCGCCCCCAGGAGCCCCACCGACGTCCCCCCCAGGCGAGCTCCTCCTGCCAGATTGGACGCTCGGGAGGACGTTCCCTTTCAAAGTCACCAGGCTGAGGTGGCACAAGGGACAGGCAAGGGAAGAGGGCAGGCTTCAGGACAGGTCTCTGTGAGGAGTCCTTCGTCCTGCGCAGAATAAGGATCGAAGCCCCAGCTGTGACGGGGGCAAGCCTGACGGCAGGGAGGGCACTGGTCCTGCAGGCGCCCCACGACGGGGCTCCTCGTGGTACCCTCACCTCCCCCCACTACATGAGGAGGAACGGGAAACAGAGGGGTGAGGCTGAGACCCAGCAGCTGGCGGGGAGGGGTGAGGCGGGAGCAGAGTGCCTGCTGGCCCCATGTCCAGCTCCGCTGCCCGGCATCCCTTCCCCCGCCCCGCAGACAACACACTAAGTAACTGACACACGGGAGCCGTGCAAGCGGCGGTTTTCATAGCAGTGATGATGATGGAAGTGATAAACAGAAAAGAGACAGGTATCGTAAATCTAAGGGAAAAAAGCAGTATTCAATACGTGAGCTCATCTGGCTGGGCCAGCGTGTAAACCTCACCTCAGAACCAGTGAACGCCGGGGCTGAAAGCACCACTAGGCCCCCAGTGCTCACCGCTCCTGGATGGCCAGGTGCCCTCCACCACCTCCTCCACATGAGGTCACCCTGTCCCTGCAGAGGTGGGTCTCCTGACCCACCAGGCAGCCTGCGGGGACCCTTGGACTGCGTTGGCTCTCGGCCAGGTACCAGGCTCCTTGTAATAAAGCCTGCCCTTTATTATAAGGGGGGGAGGGATTACAAGGCGGGGGAGGGGTGGACTGGGAGTGTGGGGTTACTAGATGCAAACTGTTACATACAGAATGGATAGACAACAAGGTTCTACTGTACAGCACAGGGAGCTGTATTCAGTATCCTGGGGTAAACCATAATGGAAAAGAATATGAAAAAGAATGCATATATGTGTATAACTGAGTCACTGCTGTACAGCAGAAATAAACACAACATTGTAAATCAACTACACTTCAATAAAATATAAATTAAAAAGTAAAAATAAAAATAAAGCCTGCCCTGCATCTTTCACAGAGCAGGCGGGGAGGTCAGACGAGAGGAGGGACCTGAAAGCACGGCCTGCAGGGAGGCTGGGCTCTGCTGGAGAGCCCTGGAGGTCGATGCTCAGAGGCTGCTGCGGGCAGGACCTGAAGGACGAGGCCACAGAGCCTAACCCTTGTCTTCAGGAAGGGAGGGGGGAAGGGGAAGGAGGGGAGGGGGGAGGGGGAAGGAGGGGAGGAGGAGGGGAGGGGGAGGGGAGGGGAGAAGGGAGGAGGGGGAGGGGAGGGGAGGGGGAGGAGGGGGGAGGGGAGGGGAGGGGGAGGGGGAGGGGAGGGGAGAGGGGAGGAGGGGGGAGGGGAGGGGGAGGGGAGAGGGGAGGAGGGGAGGGGAGGGGGAAGGAGGGGAGGGGAGGGGAGGGGGAAGGAGGGGAGGGGAGGGGAGGGGGAAGGAGGGGAGGGGAGGGGGAAGGAGGGGAGGGGAGGGGGGAGGGGGGAGGAGGGGAGGGGAGGAGGGGAGGGGGAGGGGAGGGGGAGGAGGGGAGGGGGGAGGGGAGGGGGAAGGAGGGGAGGGGGGAGGGGAGGGGGAAGGAGGGGAGGGGGGAGGAGGGGAGGGGAGGGGAGGGGGAAGGAGGGGAGGGGGGAGGAGGGGAGGGGAGGGGAGGGGAGGGGGAGGGGGAGGGGAGAGGGGAGGAGGGGAGGGGAGGGGAGGAGGGGAGGGGAGGGGAGGGGGAGGGGAGGGGAGAGGGGAGGAGGGGAGGAGGGGAGGGGGGAGGGGAGGAGGGGAGGGGAGGGGAGGAGGGGAGGGGAGGGGAGGGGGGAGGGGAGGAGGGGAGGGGAGGGGAGGAGGGGAGGGGAGGGGAGGGGGAGGGGAGGAGGGGAGGGGAGGGGGAGGGGAGGGGGGAGGGGAGGAGGGGAGGGGAGGGGGGAGGAGGGGGAGGAGGGGGAGGAGGCAGGCAGGTCAGCCCGACTCCTCAGCACAGCCTGAGAGACGCCCGGCCCCTGCTGCCCAGTCTGCATTCTGGACAACCAGTCACAGGGGACGACTCAGGTCCCCAGTGCCTGTCAGGCTCTGGAATGTGCTTAGAATACTCCAGCCCTTATATATGTGTCAGCTTACGGTATTTGTCTTTCTCTTCCTGACTTCACTCAGTATGACAGACTCTAGGTCCATCCACCTCATTACAAATAGCTCAGTTTCGTTTCTTTTTATGGCTGAGTAATATTCCATTGTATACATGTGCCAAAAATGTCATGAAGAACCTAGGGGTAAGACAGGAATAAAGACACAGACCTGCTAGAGAATGGACCTGGGGATATGGGGAGGGGGAGGGGTGGGCTGTGACGGGGCGGGGGAGTGGCGTGGACGTATGTACACTGCCGGGCGAGAAGCAGATGGCTGGTGGGAGGCAGCCGCATAGCACAGGGGGAGAAGCTCGGTGCTTTGTGACCACCTGGAGGGGTGGGATGGGGGGGAGGGAGGCGCGGGAGGGGGGCGGTGTGGGAGCATGTGTATGTGTGTGGCTGGTTCACTTTGTTGTGGAGCAGAGGCTGGCACACCATTGTAGAGCAATTGTACTCCAATAAAGGTGTAAAAAAAAACCCAAAAAACAAATACTCCAGCCCTACCCGTCCTCACCGCAGGAGAGCGCTGCCTCAGCCCTCCCGGGCTGCACCGTGAGCGCCCGTCTCTGCGTCTCCCCCTCCCGCAGGCTGGGGGCATCTCCAGGGCTCAGCACACGGAAACAACAACACGTACAGGCTGTTAGCCAGGTACAGAGTGGGTCTGGAGCTCCCGGTGTCCCTGCCACTTATCTGGATGTTGCAGATATCACCCAGAGAGGTGTGCACACACCTACTGCAAGAGCCAGTTTCCTTTAAAACACGTCTCTCCAGCCTTACGTGCTACACACGGGCCATTTTTATGACTACGATGGGTGTCAAACTAGGCTCAAATTTTTTATGAAGTCTAAATATTCAGAAAATATTAAAATGCATAATGAAATAATTAGCCAATTCAATCTTTGGTCTTTCCATCTGCTTGAATTTAGGTTTACAACAGCAAAAGTCTGCTATCCATCCCATGCCAGATGTCATCACCAGATAGGAGGGGAAGCGGGGAGGGAGGGAATGTCCGTAATGCTAATTCTCTTCACTCAAATTCGCCTTTGGGGACAGTCTTCCAATCCCTAAACTAGGAGACAGGTGTGCCTGGCACATGGTAGGCATTCAGTAAGGATTTGCAGCATGAATTATTAATCGAACACAAAATAGGGAAGTCAGCTTCTTGAAAGAATCAAGGCTAGAAGGAGAGAAACCCAAAGACATTTTAGTACGTTTTCAATAATAGTTTTCAAAGCACGTTAAGAATTTTGATGGTCAATATAACCCCATTAGAAGGCAAGGACCGTGGGCTCAAGCAGGCCGAGGGGTTCAGTGCTGGCTCCTCCCCGTTGTCTGCAGGAACTCAGAGGCAGCTGCATCAGTAAGACGGGGTGAGAAACGCCCTGGGAGCTGTTGAGCGGGTGCCGAGGACCATGTGGGACCCCTGCAGGCAGCACCCAGGAAATGACACTCGCAGGTGCTGCCGTGCGCCCTGGCTCCCAGTGAGGCCCAGTCTCCGTGAAACTTGGGGAGGCAGGGCCCCCCAGTCCCAGAATGAGACCCCTCAGAAGGATGAACCCTTCCCACCGGGTGCCCGAGCACAGTGCCCCTCCTCCACGGGTGCCAGCCAGGCCTACCTGGCTCTGCACGGACCCCTGCATGAAGCCAAGGCTCCAGGACCCAGCGCGGCTCCACACAGGAGGTGCGGAGCCTCCGCAACCCAAGGCCCAGAAAGGACCCTCCTGGCTCGTGACAGGCCTTAGACACCAGGACTGAGCGCTAACGGCCTCCTTTTACGACCGCCCGCCCCCTGCCCCCCTCCCCGCCACAGGATATGAGCACCTTCACCACACTCCCCATGGGGACCTGGACTGGGGGGTAAGCGCTTTGCTGCCGGCCACCCCACCTGGGTGCGTCCTTGGCTGCACCACTTCCTGGCTGGACTCAGGGTGAGTCAGCTCACCCTGCTGAGATCCCGTTTCCCCAGCGGACCGTGAGAGGCGCCGACCAGAGAGGTGTGAACAGTTGACAGAGGTGACGGACGCAGCGAGCCTGGGACGCGGCATGGGTGCCGCCTTCCTCCGTGCTACGACACTCTGTTCACTCAACCAGCACCAGCTGACTGGACCCTGACTCTGCTGAGAAGTGGGGTCACCGAGGGAAGGGCACCTCCCTCGGCCCCCCACCTTTTCACTTCTCTCTGTACAGAAGACAAACGCCTAACTCCACCATGCATGCCAGGCTCCCTCCGTGAGCCCCTGAGCCCTCTAGTTTTTGGCGTCTTGTTCTCAAAGGCTTCCATCTACAGCGCTTTTTCTGTCACAAGCTCCTCGGAGACAGGGGTCTTGTCTACCAAGCCCAGATTCACGTTAGCTGGCGCGAAGGAACTTGCCTCGGTCCTGGAAGCCGTGCCTCCTGCAGCCTAAGGTTGCTTCCAGAATCCAGGGCGACGAGACCACACAACAGCCTGTGACTATCCCACTTCCACAGAACCAGTGTGTGAACGAGGTAATCAACAGACGTTCCCATCAGAGTTCCCTCTTCCTGGGAGACACCCTGAGCGAGCCATCCCCTCGCACCATGCGAACTGTGGGGCATCTCCCACCCCTGTCCCCTTGGTAAACTTCTACTCACCCTTAAAAAGCCCACCATGGCGACACCTCCTCTGTGAAGCCGCCCCTGATTGCCCTGCGCCCGGCAGCTTCATCCTCTGAACCTCACAGCAGTTGGCATAACGCCCTGTCCCTGCTCCCCAGCCGTGCGTTTAACTCTCAGATGACGCACACCCTCTTCGGGGCGGGGCAACCCCCTGAGGCCCCGCCTGCGCACTGCGGTCCCTCAGGCAACTTGACACACACCCAACCCAAAGCGGGCACCGAGTAAAGACTGCTGGAAAAAACACGTAGATGGATAAGTGAACCTGAGGTTTCTCCAGAGTCCCACTCACCCACCTGAGTGTCTACCGCGAGCCAGGCACTGACCGGAAGCTCAAGGCAGGGCCACTTATTTTATGAAACCGTCTTTTTCAGTGCAGTCCTCCTAATGCCCCCACCCAGTCTTTTCAAGATGGCATCCGCGTGCCTTGCTGAGCTGTACAGCCCGATTTCAGTTTCCCCAACAATTGTATCCTGTGTTCAGCTGTCAGTATGTGGAAGCTCCCGACCCCAAGCCCAGCATTGACAGGTGGCCGTTAGAACCGGTCACTAACACAGATCTCAACACTGACAGGAAACACGTGATCCAGGTGAGAGCAGCACCGGCCCCAGGGAGGCCTTTCCTCCTCCTGAGCCTGTACTTCACTCGTGGGGCCCTGGACGCGGTGGAAGGGTAAGAAAATGCCCACTCTTTGGTCCGTATCTCCCTGCCATGCCGTTTCTGAGTTATCTGTGGCTAGCGCTCAACAGCTGACCCCTCTGGGGTCCTCCTCGGGGGTCCGCAGGTTGGGGTGGGCACCGGGAAAAGGATATGATGGTCCAGTGGATGTCCAGCTTGCTGTTGATCTCCAGGCCTCGGGCTTCTTGCCTCTCCTCCTCCAGCTCCTTGGAATTTGCCAACTGCCCCTTCTCCCCAGGGGATTCTGGGAAACTCTCAAAGTTGAACTTGTCCACTTGAATAGCCATTCTAAGAGAAGGGGGAAACAGAGCAGAGAATTAATCAGGAGGGCAATTTCTTCTGTGGGCTGCTGGAGAAGCAGCCCATGCCAGCATGAGACAGGATAATGAATCATTATCGTTAGTAATTCATAACCGATTCATTCCAAGAAAATGAAATAATTGACTCCCAGGGTAGCACCAGCTTCAGAGCTGGCTCAACACCGTTTAGCATGGAAGACACAGTCAGAGTGTCCAACCCCAGAAGGAAATCTGAATTCTGGAATAGGGTAAGGCAGAGAGGAAGCAAGGGAAAAATCGCAGAGAGGCGGCCTGGCAATCACTTACCCGTGGGGCCCCGAGAGCCCAGGGGGAACTGCAGCCTCGTCATCAGAGCCCTGCCTGCCATGCAGCACTTCACCCTTGGCCAGACGGACTTGCTCACACACCCCGCATGCTCCGCCAGTCGCAGAGCTCCCCACCTGCCCACTTCCAGCCCCTGAGCCCAGGACCCCACCCTCCCTTCAGGTCTCGGCGCAAGTACAACATCCTCTACAGAGCCTCCCACACTGCTGCTGTGTCCCGCACTCGCAACCTTCTGGCAGCTTCCAGAACACACCAGGCTCTTCCTCCCGTAGTCTTTGTGCCCACAGCTCCCCGCGTGGGAATGTTCTTCCCCTGACCCTTGGCACAGCTGGAGCCTTTCAGCCTTTAGATTTGAGCTTAAGAACGGCCTTCCCAGCCCACCTCCCCGCAGCGGCGTTCCATCTCATCCCTCCCTTCGCCTCATGCTCCACTGCGGCATTCCGCCTATTTCTGCAATAGCATTTACCATGAGCTGTAAATATTTACTTCTGGATTTGTTAACTGTCTGTCAATCCTACCAAAATTCAGCTCCTTGAGGGCAGAGATCCTCTTGTCTTGTTTACCAGTGTTTCCCAGGCCTGGAAGAATGCCTGCCTGGCACACTGTCGTAACCGGTTCAGAGAAGAAATGAATGAGAGAATGAAGATCCTTCCCTAACACCCCAGGCCGGCGTTTACCTCCCGCCCACCGCCACTGTTGCCCAGCCCGCACACCTGTATCCACGTCCAGCTACGTCCCCAGGTGCTACAGCCCCTGGTCTCTAGAAGGCAGGCGGGCTCTCGCTAACCGCCCGCAGCCGGCCTCCAACTCCCACTCCCATGCCCCTGACAGGCGCATAGCCAGGGGCTGTGTCTTACTGACGCTGGAAATCCTACCTCTTGGCACGAAAGCAGGCATACGGCAGGTACTCAACAAACACGTGTTACATGGATGGATAAAGAAAGAGGGGGAGACAGGGAGGCTTCTCCGTGTCAGGCCCTGAAGGTGACTGTCACTCAACGCGTAAAAGTAGGCATTTTCTTTTATTTCACAGCCTGTGCTGTGGCCAAGATATCCTGCTGAGCCCCAGCAGGCTCTAACTGGCCTTTGGAGCCTCTTCTTTAACAACCAGGAACTGGTATTCAGGGTGTATAAACATAAGATTAAACCCAAGGAAGAGGTCTTGAGAGCTTGGAAAGGACGACTGGAACGTTGGTAAATGCACAGCATTTGGCCGGGAGCGTGACGTTTAAGGGTCAGCTCCTCAAGAGTTAGAGGCACTTCTGTGTAAGTGCAGAAACAGTGCGTTTCAGAGCAAGGACCACTTTCAGAAAATTACATTTACTTTTCTTTTCGGATTATACAAGTAGATAGGCTTACTGTAAAAAGCTGGAAAATAGAGAAAAGCATACAAAAGAAAAAGCACTCAATCTTATACTCTAAGGTTGATATATTAATTCTATAGTCTTTTTTCTAAGCACTTGTAGTTTAATGTAGTTTAAATCAGTATATAAGCATACATACAAGTCATTATATAAGTATTAAATATATATAACCACACATACATATACACATAATTTTAAGACTTGCTTTCTTCTCTTAATATAGGATGAGCAATTTCGCATCACTAAAAATTAGTCTGGGGCTTCCCTGGTGGCGCAGTGGTTGAGAATCCACCTGCCAATGCAGGGGACACGGGGTCGTGCCCCGGTCCGGGAGGCTCCCACATGCCGCAGAGCGGCTGGGCCCGTGAGCCATGGCCGCTGAGCCTGCACGTCCGGAGCCTGTGCTCCGCAACGGGAGAGGCCACAACAGTGAGAGGCCCGCGCACCGCGATGAAGAGTGGGCCCCACTTGCCGCAACTAGAGAAAGCCCTCGCACGGAAACAAAGACCCAACACAGCCATAAATAAATAAATTAATTAATTAAAAAAATTAGTCTGCAGAATATTCTATCATATGGCTGTATCATAATTTACTTAACAATTCCCCTATTTCTCATACTTTCAGGTATTTTCCATTCTTTAAAAAATTACTGGTGAAAAAAATCGTAACAACCATCTTTGTGCTTAAATTTGTTCTCTGCATTTATGACTGCCCGTTAGACTCCATTCTAGAGGCGGAATTACTGATTTGAGGGTGTGAAAACCTTTGAGGTCTGGAGGCAGAGGACCAAGTTCCTTCTCAGAGAGCTTCTTCCT